>NC_050578.1:198349202-198980698 GCF_011100635.1 Trichosurus vulpecula | reverse complement strand
TTGAACAATTTCATTGAGGAGGAACCTGAGAAAAGAAGTCACTTTTCTAAAGTTACACTGTTCTATAATGGCCAAATCAGAACAAGGATCATAGGATTCAAAAATTTAGAGGCATCTGAGTGACCAGGTAGATCAACCACCCTTACTTTATGCATGAGTAAACTGAGGCCAAGAATGGGAAACTGACTTGCCCAAGGTAACAAAATAAGGAGCAAAGGTAGCATTTTAAGCCCAGGTCTTCTCATTTGATATCCAGTGTTCATTCCTCTATATGATTCTTTCCTGAGTCTAACCAATCCATTAAAACCTATTTCAAAAGCCATCTCATCTAAGAAGGTCTCACTAGGTCTCTCACTTTCTTTTGGCCTTCCACAAAACTTACCAGGTGAACTATTTATTAGGAACCTAGAATACACTGCCTTCTATTATTCAAGTGCATATGCATCATCTTACAATTAGACCACATAGTCCTTAATGGTATGAATATGGTATAATGGAAAAATTAGGGTCCTAACCTAGGACTCATGGGGGCTGAGTCCCTTCATTATTCCCCATATTCCATCATATTCCTTCTTTGGGTTTCAGATTACTCACATACAAAATGAAGGGATTAAATTGGATGTAATATATATAGTTGATTAGGATTAGGAGTGAGAGAACCTGAGTTTGAATCCAAATTATGCTACTTACTTGCATGATCTTGGTAAATTCCCTTAACATCATTGATCCTCATTTCCCCCATCGCTAGAATGACGGGAAGTAGATAAGATGGTCTCAAGGTCCCTCCCTCATTGATTCTCATAAAATTCCTTGGATATAGAGCTGGAAGTGATATTTAGGGACTGTCTAGTACACACCCTTAATTTGGTGGATGAAGAACCTTATACCAACAGAGCTAAAATTAGTCAAGGTCATTCAGTTAGTAAATACCAGTAGCCAGAACTAAGTTTTCTTATGCAATAAATAACCTTAGTTCTTTCTACAGTAATGGTATGATGTCAAGGCTTTTCAACATCTTCATCACCCTCGTCTGGACCCTCCCCAGATTCTAGTGTACTTTCTTGCATGTCCAATGTATTTCTTTTGTAAAGATTGATATTTTTAAGACTTCAGAAGTCATTCAGTCCAACCTATATCTGAGTAGGAATCTCCTTTTAAACATTTGTTCATATATAGTACCAGTACTTGACAATAAATCTATTTCATTGACAAAGGTATTTGAGAGCCAAGGTTCAAAGTCTCATAAACAAAAGAGATGTCACCATGAATTATCTGATTGAAATATCTATTCAGTTAATCAGTATTAAATATCTATTATGTGCTTAGTTCTGTTCTAGGATCTGAGAATACAAAGACTAAAAAAAGGTAAGAAACTACTCTTTCTCTCACAGGACTCATTGTTTTTTTGAGAGTCACAACATGTAGTATTAAAGCATATGCAGAATAGATATATTCAGAATAAGTGCAATATAAATATAAGATCACTAGATATAAGTAGTTAGGGGTCAATCAATCAACACAAATCTATTAAGAACCTACTATGTACCAGAAGCTGGGAACACTAGTACAAAGAATGAAAATGTCTCTTTTTGAGAGGACAGTAACAGCTGAGAAGACGAAGAAAAACTTCACATGCAAGGAAGTGTATGATCAGCTTCTTGAAAGAAGCAGAATCTATTGGGGGAAGCGTAGTGGAAAAGCATTCCAGGGATAGAGAACTGCTAATGTGAACATACAGAGATCATAAATGGAGGGTCATATGTGAAGAACAGAGAGAAAGTCAATTTGTTTGGACATAGAGTGTTCAAAAGGAAGTAATGTGTAACTAGGCTGGAAAAATAGATTGGGACAGGTTTTGAAGGGCTTGAAAAAGCATAGAGGCAATAGGGAGTCACTGGAGCTTATTGAGTAGGGGAGTGACATGATTAGCTCCACATGCAAGAAAAAAAAATTACTTTGGCAGCTATGTGGAGGGTGGATTGCAGCAAGGGATTATGAAAGTTAGGATATTATCATCAAATCTCCACTTGACTTTGTGCTGTAAAAATCAGCCTTTTGTCAGAATACTAGCTTGTAGGATATAAACCCACTGTTATAGGATCCAGAGAGATACAAATATTATTCAGAGAACAGTATCTTTGTGCCTGAACTGGATTGTGTAGAGATGAATGACTGCCTCACTCAGCTCCAGGATCTTGAAAAGAATGTGCTGTTGGAAGAGACTTGATCTCTCAAAGCACAGATTCAGAAATGAAAACACTGTTCAGCTCTCTAGGAAAGCTCTATAAATAACACCACAAAGATTTTCATTTTTTAGAGACCTCAGAAGTTATCAAGTCCAACACATACCTGAGATGAAATCCTCTTTACAACATTCATTGATCCATCCATCCATCCAAAAAATAATGAGGTGCCTTCTAACCTGGGGATTCCATAATGGTTCCGCTTTCTCAGCTAGAGTTTTGGGAACAAGATTGAAAATGCACTTAAAAATTATAAATCTTCAGGTCTTCCCAACTCCAAAGCCAGCCTTAGTTTCATCACAATTTTGATGACCTTGAACATGAGAGTGTAGGGTATAGTGAAAAAAAAAAACAATAGCTTTAGGGTCAAAGGGTCTGAGTCCAAATCTCATCTTTAGCGTATGACCTTTTCACACATGACAACTTCTACAAGTCTCATGTTTTTTACCTGTTAAATGAGGGTGTGGGACTGAATGGCCTTTGGGGCTCCTTCTGCCTCTGGATATATGATCTTATGATCTGATATCAGAAAAAAAGCTCAAACTAAAGTGATGATGCAAACCCTATCACTCTCTATGTTGGTTGACTCCTTAGAGGTAAAGTAGAAAGAATGGTAGTGCAAAAAATCTGGCTCCAGATCCTCCTTCTGACATTTCTTAGTCGTGTAATCTTGGGAAAGCCACAACTTCCATGAGTCTCCATTCCTTCATATATAAAATGAGGAGGTTTGACTAGGTGACTTTTAAGGTTCCTTCTAGCTTCCTTCAATAAGGAGTTTGGAATAGAGATAATCTCAAATGCCACTCTGAAATATGATCTGCTATACATCCCTAGTATTCTTTCTTATCAACCAATCAACAAGAATTTATTAAGCATGTGGATTCAAAAAAAAAGATAGATTTCCCTCAAAGAACTTACATGTTACCAGAGAGATAGCACTGACACATGTAAGTATATACAAAATAAATATTAGGTAATTTGATGAAGGAAAAAAATATGCCCCTTCCAAATTCAACATGATTCATTCTGAAAATTCTATGAATTGGTGCTTATTTGTATTTGTAACTGAAATTTTGTTTAAAATGTGATAAAATAAAATTATTTTCATAACTTTATTTTTTTCAAGATGAAATTACAGTAAGATCTTTTAATCTATACTATTTACTATGAAATGTTATTCCTTTTTAAAGTGGATTTACTTCTCAGATAATAATGATCTCATGTTAGAATAAACATTTATTGATGTTAAGTAAATAGTAATGAGCGGAAATATTAGTCAGCATGTGACTTAGACATAATCCATATATTCCATTTGCTTCCCAATTATGGCTTCAGGCTAATAATCATAAATCTGTTTTCCACCAAGGCAAGGGAATCTGATATAGGTTAGACTCCATTCCATCCAGTCTTTCCCTTTTACCTTCATATGCTATGTTCCTCTTTGATTTCATAATCATGGCCATTCTCCCTGAGCAAGAGCCTTGAGTTTATTCTGTGTGTGCACTCCCAGCTTATAGCATCCCTTTCACATTAAATAAATGTTCTGTGCTCTTGAGATATGTAGAATCCTAGGATTTAGAGTTAGGGACTTTAGAGATCATCTATATCAACCCTGTCATTTTACAGATGAGAAAACCTCCCCAAAGTTAAATAGGCAGCACATTTCAGAACCGTGATATGGTTCCAAGTCTCAAGGCTCTGAATTGAGTTCTCTTTGACCTAAAACTCATAGCTGATGAGAGAGACTATCTCAGCTCTGATGGTGGACCTTTTCCATCCAATTCTAAGAATTTGTATTTTTAGGATGTCTACGACTACAGATCTGAGTTCCAGTTACAGCTGAGAATTACCTAGGAACTACATGGGAAATGATAAGTGTGGGGAAAGGTGGCAGTAGGCTTTGTGGCAGTGAGGCAAAGAATGATAGATTGGGAATTAAGAAACTTGGGTTCTAGTCACAACTGTTACCAGTCATAGAACTTTAGAGAGGAAGGGGACATTTGAAATCATCCATCCCAGAGGTGTCAAATATATAACCCCTGGCTGCATGCTCCATGCAACCCTCCCAAATGCATGGGAACCAGATTAAAATGTAATTGGGAAATATTTCACAAAATAAATAGGAATATTATGAAATACAGACATTACATTTTAAAACTAAGTCATTATGCAGCCCATAGTGATCCTTGTGTGCAGATTAGTTCCCCTTCCTGTCCTTTCCCCCACCACCCCGCTCCATTTTGGTTTTGACATCACTCATCTATCCCAACTCCTTCATTATATAGTTGAAGGGACACAGGCCCAATAGGATAAAGTGACTCGCCTATGGTTACAAAACTAATTAGGGGAAGAATTGGATTAGAATCCTAATTTCTGCTTTTGTAAGATGAGTATTTTAGGCGAAATGGCCTCCAAGTTTCCTTCTCTCCCTAAAAACTATAATTCTATACCTAGCATCCTTCTAGTCATATTTACTCAAGTGCTGGGTAAATAATACTGAAAATGGAGTCAGACCAGTTTGAATTTCAACTCCCCTCTTACTAACTGTAACCTTGTGTACGTCAACTGCTCTGAGCATAATTTTCATAATTTAAGAAATGAAGTGATTGGGCCAAATAATAAAGCCTGCTTTCAATTATAAATTAACTTAATTATTGCACTCAATTTCATAAAAGCATGAGGGCTAATTACGGCAAAAGAGTAAGTGGTCAGTTAGGTGGTACAATAGATTGAGCATAGGACTTGGAGTCAGGAAGATATGTGTTCACATCCTGCCTCAGACACTTATTAGTCACTTATTTATTTGATCATTTAATTAATTGTTTATTAAGTGACTTATTAGTCACTTAATCTCACTTTCCTCATTTGTAAAAATCGAGCATAATTACAAAACCTTCCTCTTGGGATTGTTAGGAGTATCAAAGGAGATAATATTTATAAAGCACTTTACAAACCTTAGAGTGTTAGATAGATGCTAGTCATTAGTAGCTATTCTACTAAGGAGTTGTTAGATTATTTCTGCTGTCTCTATTTATATCTACTATTGCCCAAATCTGCCTGTGATTCTTAGGAAAATCAGAAGTAGTCGATATGGTAGGGAGAAAGTTCATCATTTTGGTTTGTGGTACGTTTGTTATGATATGCTGGTCAGACACCCAGGTGTTCAGTAGCTAGAAACAGAGGCCTGAAGGTCTGGTGAGAGATCAAGGTAGACTAAGGAGACAGGAATTTGGGAATCATTTTATAGAGGTTGAACCTGTGGAGATTAAATGAGGGTTTCATAGGAATCAAGAACATGGCACTGGGGCAAAACCATGTTTGAGCGGTGGGAAGATAAAGAGACCAGAAAAGGCAATAGAGAAAGCACAGTCAGAAAGGTAAGAAGAGATTTAGGAAAGAACGTTGCTGAAACTTACCGAGCTGAGCTTGGCAAAGAAGGGGCAGTCGCCGTGGAATGCTATAGAAAGCTAGTTTTGGAGCTAAAGGACCTCAGTTAATATTCTCACTGAGTAATTTGTTACTTCTGATTATGGAAAAATCATGTAACCTTGGTCCTTTGGTCCTTCCTCATCTGCAAATTGGAGGGTTTTATTGAACTATTTTCTCTCTAATATCCTCATTTAATTCTGAAATTTGTGATCCTAGTATAAAGTCAGACCAAAGGCCACTTTGGACTTTAGGCCTAAAGGTTTGAAAATTAGGAGGTGGTTCATAACTTTCAGTGGTTCTGTCAGTAGAATTCTGGAGGGAGAAATCAGATTCCAAATGGTTAAAGAGGGAGTAACCCGAAGGTAGTTAACACATAAAAAGTGCTCTTTCAAGAAATATGAGAATGAAAGACATAATTGTTGAAGGAGGGTAACCAGGTACAAAAAAAATGATAGGCAAGGGAACACCTGAGGCATGTTTATAGGTAGAAAGTTAGAGCTCATGGACAACTCAATTATAGGCAGAAAGTTAGAACCCATTTACAACTCAGTTCCTCTGACCACTGCTAACCGACATGCTTCTGAATCTGCAAACGAATTAGCATATAACAAAGAAAACACAGCATCTTCCTTCACAAAGTGGCCTAAGATAAAATGGAAGCTAAAAAGTGAAGGCCTTTGTTATTGGGAGTATTTTTTTTCATGAGCCCCCAATAGAGGATGCCACTATGCCTTCCTTGGAGACCCTCAGCTGCAAATGGTATTCTAAAGCAGATTCCTCTTTGATAGAAATACTTAAATATTCAAAAATAGTTGGAGTTAGGAAGAAATGGAGGGAAACTTTGGAAATAAACAATGAAGGCATGACAACTTAGAGAAACACAAGTTTCACCCCTGAAATCTCCTTTTCTGTGGAGGCTGAGGCTGGTTGATGGCTTGAGCTCAGGATTTCTCAGCTGCAGTATGCTAAGAAAATCTAGTATGCTCATTAAATCTGGCACCAACATGGTGAGCCTCCCAGGGTGTGTGTGTGTGGGTGGGGGAGAGTACCAGGCTGCCTAAGGAAAGGCAAATATGCCCAGGATGGAAAATTCCTTGCCGATCTATGATGGGATTGGGCCTAAAAGCCATGTGTATGTGGGTGGATGGCTATTCACACACACACACACACACACACACACACACACACACACACACATATACATATATATGCATATATAGTTATAGTTATATATACACGCGTACACATGCACATATATACACACATATATGTATATACACACATAGACATATGTGTGTAATATGTGTTACACAAGTCATATGTAGTCACATACATCTAGTCCTGAAATATGTATATATGTATACATACACATACACAGAGTTCTAGAATTATTGTAGCAGCTGAGTACTGAATATTCTGAACAGACTCCCCCTTAGCATCAACTAAGACTATCTGCCTCACAGTTGATTAAAGGGCATAAATTTTCCTGTCTGAAAGTATCTGTTGTGTCAAAACAAAGCATATCAATAAGATTTTTTAATAAATTGAAGAGAAAAAGTTCCACTTTAGTTTCAAAGAGAAGTTGAAATTTATCTTCCAATTTCCTGAGAAAATACAGAAATACAGATTGAGTTGCCAAAGTACCATGGATGATATTGCAGGTTTTCATGGGCATATGAGCACTTATAGAGTAATAAGGATATTTCCATGGTTGAGGACTCTAATGGTTTTCATTTCTTTGGGTTGGAATGCAGATCATCATATAATTTAAGCACAAGTGCATATATTAGAAGAACGATTGTGGAGTCAACTGGATAATAGGGTGAGTGTTACTCCTGACAAGAATTAGGTAATATTATTGTGAAAGTTGGGTCTTGAAAATAAACTCCCCAATAGCATTAGAGGAGGGTGATTATGGTGGCAACAGGATTCAATCCATGGCATAAGAGACTCAAGAGGAGGAGCTAAGGATAGTTTGTCTAGAGAAGAGAGGATTTAACAAATTCATTATGATAGTCTTCAAATATTTTAAGTGTCATGGGGAAGAGAGATTAGTTTGAGCTACATAACTTCATAGGGGATCTGTAACCAATGAATGGAAGTTATAATAGACAGAGATTTCATCTTAATGTTAGACAGAACTTTCTATCCACTAGAGCTCTACAATGGAATGGGTTACTTTGTGACCGAGTGAAATTTCAGTTAAAGGAGAGCTTCAAGCAGATACTGAATGACCCTATTTCTGGGATGCATAAAATTCATTTCAGTATTGGGTGGGAGGTTGTAAATGATTTCTATGATCTTTTATGATTCTGTCTTCCTTTGATACTGTGATTTAATGAACTCAACCTCTCTTACCACCAATTTGCTCTGAAAATCCCCAATCCAGACTTTTTCCTTTAAAATGCAAAATGCCTTAGCAGGAATGGAAGAAAAGTTCTTTCCAGGTAAAATTACGTTCACATTATTCATTTGTCTGGTATTCAAGACCTTTTGCATACTTGCCCCAAGCAACTTTCCCCTTATCATTTAACACTAGTTCCCTTCACCCATTCCATACCTGAGTCAAACTCCTAGATCCCTGAACATGTCCTGAAGGACTTGGCCTCTCATAGCTTTGTTCGTATTGTCCCTTCCATCTGTGGTATTTTATCCTTCACCTTGGACAAGCCACTTAATATCTCTGGGTTTGAGGTTCTTCATTTGCAAAAGGAGGGGGTTCCATTAGATGACCTCTAAGATCCCTTCTAGCTCTAAATTTATGATCTTGAATTTCAACCTAAAAGTGTCTAATTATTCTAATTCAACTCCTGCATCCTCCAGGAAGCTTCATTCCATATATCTTCTCTATCAGATTGCTTCTCTATTTTCCTCACCCCCTCTCTTATTTTAAATCACTTCCTATCTACTGGCTGATTCCCTACCACCTACCAAAAAAAGCACCCTTCCCTCATCCTCAAAAACCCCTTTTTTGATGTATCTCTGCTAGCTAACATCCCATATCTCTTCTCTCTTTTCTTGAGATCATTGTGAACAAAAAGTCCTTTTCCTCTCACTTCCTTCTCAACTCTCTGCCATCTGGTTTCTGACCTTTTCATTAAGATAATCATTAAAACTATTCTTTTCAGGGTTACCAATGATCTCTTAATTGCCAAATCTAATGACCTTTTATGAATCCTCATCCTTCTAGATCTCTCTTCATCCTCTGGCACTGTTGATCAGTCTTTTCCTTTTGATACTCTCTTTCATCTAGATTTATATGATGCTGCTCTTTCCTGGTTCTCCTTCTACTTGTTTGACCATTTCTTTGCTCCTTTTTCTCCTTTGATGGATTTTTTATTCAGATCATATCTATTAAATGTGAACATTCCCCCCAAGACTCTTTCCTGTGCTTTCTTCTCTTCTCTTTCTATTTTATTTCACTTGGTGAATTCATCAGCTCCTATGCTTCTATTATCATCTCATATATACCCCTTTCTCCCATCTGACCCTGCCACCACCCTGGTGCAGGTCCTCATCACTTCATCCCTGGACTATATTATAATACCTTGCTGGTCTACTGCACTGGGGTCTCTACCTCAAGTGTATACCCACTCCAGTTTGTTCTCCACACAGCTGCAGCTAAACCATACTAAAGTGCAAGTTTGACCACGTCATCCCCTCCCCCGCCTTCCCATTCAACCCACCCTAGTAGCTCCCTATCACTTCCAGGATCAAATGTAAAATCATCTTTTTGGCCTTTAAAGTGATCCATAACCTGGAGTTTTTCTGTCTTTCTAATCTTACCTTTTACCTCCCCCACCATACATTCTGTGATTCAGTGATAATGACCTCTTTTTCTGTCTTATTTTTCTGTCTGTTTTTCTCAATCACATGTTAAAAAAAGTTTTAGGATTCATTCTTTAAAATTTTGTGTTCCATATTATTTCCTTCCTCCCTCTCCTCTCTCTTTGAGAAGGCAAGCAATTTGATATACATTGTACATGTGCAGTCATGCAAGACATATTTCCATATTAGCCATGTTGTGAAAGAAAACACAGACCAAAAAAGAAAAAACAAGAAAATTTTAAAAAGTAAAAAAAAAAATGTCCTTCAATCTGTATTCCGACTCCATCATTTCTTTCTCTGGAGGTAGATAGCCCTTTTTATCATAAGTCCTTCGGACTTGTCTTGGATCATCATACTGCTGAGTATAGCTAAGTCATTCACAGTTGACCATTGTATAATTTTGTGATTACTGTGTACAATGGTCTCCTGGTTCTCTTCACTTCACTTTGCAGACACCATCTTGGCTCCACCCTGGCTCTTCTGTTGTCAAGGGCAGTGGAATTTTTACAACTTCATGTTGTATAACTTTTTTTTTTCTTAATGAAGTTTCATGGCCCTGGAGATTTAATTTCATTTGTAATTTGTACATTTATAGAGGCCTAATCAAAGGTGAATACTAATTAAAGGTGAAAAGGGCTAGATAGAGTCCAAGGTAAATACTATCCCTATTTTAACACTGGGGCTCCACTCAGGTATATTGGAATGTGTATGACCAATAACATATTAGGAAAGTTTTATAATCGGTACAGATAAAAACAACAGCAAAAACATTGATAACAACACTTCTTTGAGAGGTATTCAGAAGTGTGTTGTGATGCCTTGGTAAGTAGTGAGTTAACACCTGTGATCCTTAAGCAGAGGATGAATGATCACTTGTTGTGGTTGTGAAAAGGATACATGCTCAATGGTGGATTGAACTAGGTGACCCCAGTAATAGTTTCCAATCTGACACTTCCAAGAATGGTTTAACATTAGGAAAACAATGAATATAAAGCATTCTACTAATAGAAGAACAATATAGCAGGAACCAGACCTATGATTTCAATCACCTGTAGAGAGATGAGGAAAATTCTTTAGGGGTTGGTACTTCTCCTGTGGCTTACAGTGTTAGAGATTTGCCTAAAGCCCTGAGAGATTGAATGGGAAGCACTCTGGTTGTCTTCTTACTATTCCCACCCTAACCACATGGCCAGTCCATGTTCTCTTCCTAATATACATTTCTCTGACAACATCTTTTATTCTTCTTTATTTTTTTCTTTTAAATTAATTAATTTATTTTTAGTTTACAACATTCAGTTCCACAAGCTTTTGAGCTCCAAATTTTCTCCCCCTCCCTCTCCTTCCCCTTTCACCCCTCTCCAAGACAGCATACAATCTGATGTAGGCTCTACATATATATTCATATTAAACACATTATCACATTAGTCATGTTGCAAAGAAGAACTATAACCAATGAAATGAACCATGAGAAATGAGAAAGAAGAAACCAAACAAGAAAGAGAGAGCAAATACTTTGCTTCAATCTGTATTCAGATTCCATATTTCCTTCTCTGGACATGGATGGCATTTTCCATCATGAGTCTTAGGAGTTGTCTTAGAATTTTGCATTGCTAATAAGAGCCAAGTCTATAAAAGTTAGTCATCACACAATGAAGCTGTAACTGTGTACAATTTTCTCCTGGTTTGGCTCCCCTCATTCAGCATCAGTTCATATAAGTCTTTCCAGGTTTTTCTGAAGTTTGTCTGCTCATCATTTCTTATAGCACAATAGTGTTCCATTACATTCACATACCACAACTATTCAGCTAGTCTCCAATTGATGGGCATCCCCTCAATTTCCAATTCTTTGCCACCACAAAAAGAGCTGCTATAAATATTTTTGTACATGTGGGTCCTATTCCCATTTGTATGATTTCTTTGGGATACAGCCCTAGAAGTGGTATTGCTGGGTCAAAGTATTCTTCTTCTTTAAAGTTGCCCATAAAGTTGTCACTGCCTCACATCTACTATGTGTCTCTACTACTTTCAAAAATTCTTGTGTTCCAAATTGCACAGCCTTCCAAAAATACCGGTAGAATGTTGATATTAAAAAGATGAGGCTTTCTTTCTTAGGGTCATTAAGTAAACTTTTCAATTTCTTGAAGGTAACCCAGAAACACCCCCCCATCCTCACTGCCTCCTGTTTATACAGGAGGAAAATAATTTGAGTATTAATACATGTTTTTATTTTTAAAAATGAAAAGCACAGGAATAAAAGAATTTTCTCTTAAGAAGTCTACCTAAAACTAAGAGCCGGCATTATTTGTAGTGGAGAAACATTGGAAGTCCTCCCACAATTACTATTGTTATTTGTAACATATTTGTAACTATTTTAATGTTAGAAATTTTAGTACTGTAGAAATAAGACAAGAAAAGGAAATTAAGAGAATAAACATTGGCAAAGACCAAGCAAAAATATTTCTATTTGTATATGACATAATGCACTATTTAGAAAATCAAAGAGAGTGACAAAAATTAAATAAGATAATAAATAAAACTTCAAACAACAGTATGAGAAAAGCTCCAAACCACTACTCAGTGAAATACAAATTCAATCAACTCACACTCATCAAATTTGCAAAGGTGATAAAAGGCCAAAGTAGTCGACATTGAAAGGATTGTAAGAATACAAACGAGGCTGTAATTGCTGAACCTTTTGATATTCACACTGTCCTTCTCCTCAGTGCTTAGCAGAGTACTTGGAACATGTTAAGAGCTCAATAAACACTTTTTTATTCACTCATTAATTATTCAATGTGAATTCAGAGACTAGAGTCCAAGCACTGCTGTCCACTATCTCTATTCATGGGAAGCAGAGAATGGAGCTCTAATGAGAGTGGGTGAAATGATTGAAGTTACTGACTTGTCACTTCTTGACTTCAGCAAAAAGATAGTAAAATTTAATTCTCCTTTTTCCTTCACCTAACAGTGGTAACATGTAACTTGGGTTACACACATAAAAATCTCTATATCTTTAAGTTATGTTTAGTTTTTCATTGTGTCTCCTACCAACTATTTCAGGTCATATATTCTCTTTGAAGCATATTTATAAATTAATTATATAAGGGGGGTGGGGTTGCAGGGGAAAAAAGTCAGTGAATAGCTAGTGGTATAAAGACTGAGAAAGACAAAATGAATCTTCTATTTATGACTTTTGGGGTGACATGGAAAGGAATTCTTTTTTTCTTCCCCCCTCCTGGTTGAAGGCTAAGACAAATTAGTGAGAATCTTATGGGTTCTAATTTATTAATAGCATTTTTAAGTTCTTGAATATCAGGGATAGAAGAACCACCTGACTTGACTTGAGACTAGTAGTTCTTGATATTTTGCTGCTTCTGGTGGTAGTGGTGGTGGTGGTGTTCCACAATCCCCTTTCAACAACAACTACAACAACAGAAGCAGCAGCAGTAACAACAATAATAAAGTGGGTTAGGAACACCTAGAGTAATTTAATTTCCTACTCATGATTTTATAATTATTTGCTCCTAAAGGGGTTATTAAAGTCTTTTTTAGCACAAAATCTTTGATCCATCACCACAATATCCAAGAGGTTCCAAAACCATTAAATAGAAACCACTGCCATAGACTCCAGTCAGCTTTGAGGGAGGAAAGCATCCAGACTAAGGAGTAGAGGATAGGTGTAGATCAAAGGAAAGTCATAGCCAAGGGGCAGAAAGAAGGTGCAGGCTAGGGAAAATGATTCATGCTAGGTTTAACCCCCCAAATTCCAAAGCATGGGGAGTGCTTTTGTAAAGAGCCAAACCTTGGCTATACAACCAAACCTTGTCACATAGTGACATCTGCTAGTTGTAATCCATTCCCCAATTAGGTGAGCAAAAATGTAGCTCATCCCCATATCCTCCTGTAAACAAACCAAAAAATAATCCTATGAAATGAAGATTCATTAGTGTGCAACGGATACTTGCTAACGTTCCATTTCTAGTAAAACCATGTTCCTCAGTCAAGGTATGGAAAAGGTTTTCAAATTTGCCCATAGTGCTTTATATCCATTTCCCCTTTGTGTCTATCACATTTTCCCTTTTATCTATCGTACTAATTTATTCATCATAATATCTCTACTCTTCTTTAGACTAAGCTCTTCAAGGAAAGTGACTATGCTATTTTCCATCCTTGTGTTCCTAGTAGTGAGTACAATTCCTTACAATAAGCAATTGTTGAATTAAATTGCATGACTTTAGTTTATGTGATGTAGAAGGAAAACTTTAATTTAACCAAAATTTATTTATTACCTATTGAGTTCTGGAGTAATACATAAGCAATAAAAAGAACATCCCTCTTTTCAAGTAGACACCTGCAATTACAGCACACATTTTGGATAGCTCTTTTCTTATAACTTGAAGAATCACAGAATTCTTTGAAGTTACAGTAAGTAATTTTATCTGTATTTGAGAAAGATAATTGGGTTTAGGATATAGTGGGATAGCCATGGGATCAAGAAAAGCTGTGTTCAAGTGCTACCTCTGATGTGTACTGACTGTATGCAAACAGCTTAATATCTCCCAATCTAAGGTAAGACTATAAGACAATAAGGTATAGATAAGCTGCTGATCTACCTCAGTGAAAGGACTTTCTCTGAGGAAAGTACACCCAAATACCAGTGGAATAACAAATCCTTAAACCCCCAACACAAACAGTTCTATTTTACAGGTAATAATTTAAGCCTCAGGAAGAACAAGTGACTTGTCTTTGAAAACTTAAGGATCAAATATCAGAGGTGTGAATCATACACTAGTCTCCTGAGTCTAACACTTTTTCCACTAAAAAAATATTGCCTCTCAAGACCTCAGTACATAACATAAAAGAGGGGTGATAAATCAGGAACACAAATAGAATAGAGTAGATGCATGAAAGTGGAAAAAACAGGATTCTAAGACATAAGTGAATTAAAGGTTCCTGTTTTGATGCCTAGACAAGTCTGGGCTATGTTTCCTCATAAAAGGGCATAGAATATTAGGCAGAATTTGGGGGTACTGGTGCAAAGAGGCTTGAAGAGTATATGTTTCTATACATATAACTTTAGAATTTAACTGTCAGAAAGCACGAGTGGCTTGTCTCCAGTGAGTTTGCTAGTTTGTTGATCTTCATTCTCAAAGAGGACCAAAATGACATTACTTTGTCATGAAGTCAAAGTATGGTATGCCTGACTGCAGCTAATCAGACCAATATAAGCTCAGAAGGCTCTACCAGAGGTCAGGCACAAATAGTCCACATGAACATTTGGAAAGGAGATGTCTCTAAATTTGTTTATCTCACATTTCTTTTGAGCTACTGAAATCTTGCTTTGCCCATAGACCATACTACCTTCTTTGATGTGGGCATGCCACGATGGGTGGTCTTGTGACATTGTCTCTCATGTCTCACAATCAATGCTAAAGTTCTTCAGAAAGGCCTTCAGAGTATCCTCGTATCACTTCTTCTGATCTTTGTGTGAGTGCTTGCCTTGTGTTAGGTCTCCATAAAATCATCTTTTAGACAAATGTATATTTGGCATTCAAAGAATGTTATCAACCCTTTCAAATTGTTCCCTCTGGGTTCCTTCTCGGGGGTGGAGCCAAGATGGCAGCTGGAAAGCAGGGACTAGTGTGAGCTCCCTCCAAAAACCTACAAAAAATGGCTCTGAACCTATTCTAGAACTGCAGAACCCACAAAACAGCAGAGGGAAGCAGGGCTCCAGCCCAGGACAGCCTGGATGGTCTCTGGGTGGGGTCTATCCCACACAGAGCTGGGAGCTGGGAGCTGAGAGCTGGGAGCTGGGAGTGGAGCAGAGGAGAGCCCAGCATGAGCGGCTTGGACCAACCAGACCAGGAGCCAGGCGGAGTGGGCCCCAGCGACCTGAATCAGTGAGCTATGGAAGTTACCAGACTTCTCAACCCACAAACACCAAAGACAGCAGAGAAGGTTAGTGGGAAAAGCTTCGGGAGTGGAAGAAGATGGAGGTTCCGCCACTGCCCCTGGGGCAGCAGAGGTGGGGCAGCTACAGCTGCTGTTGCTTCCGGCCCCAGGAGGGAGGAATTAAGTGGCGGATCAGAGCAGGAGTGCACAGCCTGCTGAAGATCTAAGTCCAGTGCGGGTTGGGGGTTCTTGGGGAATGAAGAATGCTGGTGTGGCAGAGCTGGCGCATCCCCCCAAGCATGGAACATAGTTCTCTTAACTCTACAAGCAGTCGTACCCTGCTGAAAAAAACTCAAGGGTCAAGTTAGTTGGTTGGGAATATGGCCAGGCAGCGAAAACACACCCAGATTCAGTCTCAGACTTTGGATTCTTTCTTTGATGACAAAGAAGACCAAAACATACAGCCTAAAGAAGTCAACAAAGTACAAGAGCCTACACCAAAAGCCACCAAGAAAAACATGAACTGGTACCAGGCCATGGAAGAGCTCAAAAAGGATTTGGAAAAGCAAGTTAGAGAAGTAGAGGAAAAATTGGGAAGAGAAATGAGAAGGATGCAAGAAAACCATGAAAAACAAGTCAATGACTTGCTAAAGGAGACCCAAAAAAATACTGAAAAATACACTGGAGAAAAACAACACCTTAAAAAACAGACTAACTCAAATGGCAAAAGAGCTCCAAAAAGCCAATAAGGAGAAGAATGCCTTGACAGGCAGAATTACCCAAATGGAAAAGGAGGTCCAACGGACCACTGAAGAAAATACTACCTTAAAAATTAGATTGGAGCAAGTGGAAGCTAATGCCTTCATGAGAAATCAAGATATTATAAAACAGAACCAAAGGAATGAAAAAATGGAAGACAATGTGAAATATCTCATATCTCATTGGAAAAACCACTGACCTGGAAAATAGATCCAGGAGAGATAATTTAAAAATGATTGGACTACATGAAAGCCATGATCAAAAAAAGAGCCTAGATATCATCTTTCAAGAAATTATCAAGGAGAACTGCCCTGATATTCTAGAGCCACAGGGCAAAATAGAAATTGAAAGAATCCATCAATCACCTCCTCAAATAGATCCCAAAAAGAAATCTCCTAGGAATATTGTCGCCAAATTCCAGAACTCCCAGATCAAGGAGAAAATACTTCAAGCAGCCAGAAAGAAACAATTTGAGCATTGTGGAAATCCAATCACAATAACCCAAGATCTGGCAGCTTCTACATTAAGAGATCAAAGGGCTTGGAATATGATATTCTGGAGGTCAATGGAACTAGGATTAAAACCTAGAATCACCTACCCAGCAAAACTGAGTGTCATGCTCCAAGGCAAAATATGGATTTTCAATAAAATAGAGGACTTCCAAGCTTTCTCAGTGAAAAGACCAGAGCTGAATAGAAAATTTGACTTTCAAACACAAGAATCAAGAGAAGCATGAAAAGGTAAACAAGAAAGAGAAATCATAAGGGACTTACTAAAGTTGAACTGTTTTGTTTACATTCCTACATAGAAAGATGATGTGTACGATTCATGAGACCTCAATATCATAGCACCTGAAAGGAATATACATATACATATATATATTTATGTAGATATATATATATATATATATGTGTGTGTGTGTGTGTGTGAATGTGTGTGTATGTATATATGTACATGTATAAATATATATATATATACATATATATATATATATATTTATATATAGAGAGAGAGAGAAAGAGAGAGAGAGCGAGCAGACACAGGGTGAGTTGAAGATGAAGGGAAGATATCTAAAAGAAATAAAATCAAATTAAAGGATGAGAGAGGAATATATTGAGAGAGGGACACAGGGAGAGATAGAATGGGGTGGATTATCTCGCATAAAGGTGGCAAGAGGAAGCAGTTCTGTGGGAGGAGGGGAGAGGGCAGGTGAGGGGGGAATGAGTGAATCTTGCTCTCATCAAATTTGGCCTGACGAGGGAATACCATACATACTCAATTGGGTATCTTACCCCACAGGAAAGAAGAGGGAAGAAGATAAAAAAGGGGGGATGATGGAGGGGAGGGCAGATGGGGGTGGAGGTAATAAAAAAAAGACTTTGGAAAGCGGACAGGGTCAAGGGAGAAAATTCAATAAAGGGGGATGGGTTGGGAAGGAGCAATTTATAGTTAGTCTTTCGCAACATGAGTATTGTGGAAGGGTTATACATAATGATGCACATGTGGCCTATGTTGAATTGCTTGACTTCTCAGGGAGGGTGAGTGGGAAGGGAAGAGGGGAGAGAATTTGGAACTCAAAGTTTTAAAAACAGATGTTCAAAAACAAAAAAAGTTTTTGCATGCAACTAAAAAATAAGATACACAGGCAAGGGGGCATAGAAATTTATCTTGCCCTACAAGAAAGGAAGGGAAAAGGGGATGGGAGGGGAGTGGGGTGACAGAAGGGAGGGCTGAATAGGGAACAGGACAACCAGAATGTCCATCATCTTGGAGTGGGGGGGAGGGTAGAAATGGGGAAAAAATTTGTAATTCAAACTCTTGTGAAAATCAATGCTGAAAACTACATATGTTAAATAAATAAATTAAAAAAAAAAAGAAATTGTTCCCTCTGTAGTAGACTTTGAATGCTTGACAATTCAGCTTGAGAAAGACCTCAGTTCCTGGTACCTAATCCTGCCAGGTGATTTTCAGAATCTTCTTAAGACAATTCAAATGAAAGTGATTCAGTTTCCTGCCACGGTACTGGTAGACTGTCCAGATTTCTCAAGCTTACAGCAATGTCAGTACCATAGCTTTTTAGACCTTCAGTTTGGTAGGCAGTCTAATACCTCTTCCCTCCCACACCTTACTTTAGAACCTCCCAAATAATGAGCTAGCTCTGGCAATACACGTATCAACCTTATAATCTATGTACACATCCCTGGAAAGCATATTGCCAAGGTAAGCAAACTTAGCCACAGTATTCAAAATTTCTCCATGTGCTGTAACTGATGGTTCCATGTATGGATGGTGTGGTACTGGTTGGTCAAGAACCTGTTTCCTTGGTGTTATTTGTCAGGCCAAAATTAGTAAAAGTGGCAGAGAATTGATCCATTCTGTTGCTTCTCATCCTCAGAGGCTGAATTGAGTGTACAATCACCTGCAAACAAAAAAGTCTCACACCTACCTACTCTCCCTCCACTTTAGCCTTGGTTTATAGCCTTCTCAAGTTAAATAATTTACCATCGGTATGGTAACTGACCTTGATGCTGTTTTCATCCTCATTGAAGCTGACCAACAATATCACTGAAAATATCATGCTGAAAAGCATGGGAGCAAGCACACAGCCTTGCTTCACTCCATTGGTTGATTGGGAAAGCATGACAGCATCATCCATTATCCAGAACCTGTGCAAGCATGATGTAATCATGACACATAATACTAATGAACTTCTCCAGACAAACAAATTTTACCATGTTCTTCCACAAACCCTCATGTCTGACAATATAAAAAACATTGGTCAGATCAATAAATGTTGTATGCAAACCTCTGTTCTGCTCCTGGCATTTCTCCTGCAATTGTTGGGCAGCAAACACCATATCAACCATTCCTTGGCCCATTCCAAAGCCACAATGGCTCTCAGGTAGAGGAACATCTTCCAGATAAAGATAAACCTATTAAGGATTAATCTGGCAAGAATCTTGCCAGTAATGCCTAAGAGACAGGTCCCCACCCACTCCCATGATTGTCACCGGATAACCTATTTCCTTTTCCTTTATAGAGATCAACGATGGGGGCAGCCTTGAACTCTTGGGAAAATAACCTCTTCTTCCCATATAGCCTGGAAAATTTCAGTCGGCTTTTTTATGAGCAGTGGACCCCTGCCTTGTAAATCTCAGCTGGAATAGAATTAGCACCAGGTGCTTTGCCGCATGACAGGAGCCTAAATGCTTTCAAAGACTCTTCTTCAGTTGCAAGTTTGGCTAGAGAGGAATTGACTTCAACCTGAGTTATATGGTCAATGGTTAGAGCATCAATTGATGATGGTCTGTTGAGAACACTATTGAACTGTTCATCCCATCTCTCCAGGATCATGTTGTTATAGCTAATCTCTATCAGCACTAAATAGTTGAAATGCACCATAGGTCTGTTGGCCCATAAATAGCCTTCCAGCCATCACAAAAGTGCTTTGTATTGTTACTATCAGTGTAAAACTGAATTTCATCTGTCTTATACTGAGCCAAGGATCCTGCATCACTCTAATATTCACTGCACTTTATTTTTAAGGGAGTTCAATGCTACGTTCTTGGAGATAGATGAACTATCCCACTGGTAAACCCTGTGGGATTCTCCTTTTTATTAAGCAGCTTCTGAATTTCACCATCAATTTATCAAACCACTCTTCACATTTGTGAGTGTTCTGGCCCAGATGAGTAAATGTTGTGCTGTACATCAGATCCCTGAAAACTGCCCACTCCTTTTCTGTTCCACTGTTGCCAACAATGTACTGATTCAGTTTTCCCTACAAGTCGGTAACAAGCTGCTTATTCTGGGAGAAGAACTGTAATCTGTTGACATTAATTCTTCTGGTAGTCATCTTACCTTGGGGCTACTACTTTTGTTGACTGTGAATGTTTTCTTTGGAGAGGATAAGTGCATTATTGGTCCAGCATTCTGTGCCACACATTGCCTTTGTTGCTCTCACATCCTGTTTGTCTCTTCCCCTTACAATGACATAATCTATTAAATGCAAATGTTTCTGTGAGGGTGCATACATGGTTTATTGCATTTAGGTAAATGGAAGACAACGTTGGTGATGAGCTCATGAGATGCACAACTCTTCAGTAGTAAGTGACCATTGCTGTTGTTGTTTCTGACTCCATTCTTCCTAATGATTCCCTGTCATGTCTTATAGTCTGTACTTAAACTGACATTAAAGTCACTCAGAGTTACAAGCTTGTCCTTTTTAGCACATTAATGATGAGGGTCTCCAAGTTTTAATGAAATTTTTCTTTGACTTCATCAGTATTTGTCGTGGTGGAAATATACACACTGATGATGATGGCTTGGCACTTTCCTGCAGGTGACAGTCACAGTGTCATGAGCCTATTATTCACTCTTTTTTGGAGGCATACAAGATTGTTGACTAGATTAGTTTTGATTGCAAAACTCATGCCAGCTTCACAACATTTCCTATCACTAAGTTCAGTCTAGAAAAACAAAACAAAACAAAACAAAACAAAAAGCACACATCCAGCTCTGACTTTGGTAAGCTGGCCTTCATTTGCCAACCTTGTTTCACTCAGGGGTACTATTCAGATGTGATACTTGTCAAATTCTGTCACAAGAGCTTTTTGTCTTTCAGGGCCAATGGATTTCTTGGTGTCCTTAAGTGTGCACACATTTAATATATCAATGGTGAATGGAATCATCTCTGCAAAAGTTTTCATATAGTGTGTGTGTGTGCGTGTGTGTGTTGACTGCAAGGTAGGATTCCTGCCTGCTGCAATAAGCAGGCAAGGCTTAGGTTATGTGAATCAGACAATTTGATGGAATTTTTCTAGCCCCTTCCTCATGGAAAGAGGTGAGCAGTGTGGTCCTTAAAAAAGGCTGTTCATATATCCAGAGGGATGGTGAATCTGACTGCTGCCTCAGTCCAGTAAGAAGACAACCCAACGACCTGGGCCACCTGCATGCAGGTTTGTGACTACAGCTCCCACCATATACACACCTGCTGCTTCATCACTTGCCCATAACCACAGGACTCTGACATAGGTAAATATGGTATGGGTGATGTCTTTTGACTCATACATAAACTGGGTTTAAATGAGGCAGAGTTGCATTAGGTGATTGGCTTCACTCTCTTCCAGACATAGTTCAGTGGCAAGACAAAAGTCAAGAAGAGTGGTGATGTCTTGGGGGTGGATGTAGTGAATGATCTTGGTGTCTTCTGTGCCTAGCCAAGCTCTAATAAATTGTTCATATCTGCCTAAGGGAAGTATTCAAATGCTTGGGGTAGACACCCCCCGTCCAACTCACTGATGAGTTTGAGGCCCATTGGTTACCATCAACCTGGTTTAGCCCATCTGCTACAACAGTTTACTGGGTTATGGCCCCTGAACAAGCTACAGCTTCTTGGAGCTATAGGTGAGAGTTGGGTGACAGGTAGACAACAAAAGTGGAAAGTAGCTCTGAAAAGGGCTTGGAAGCCGTCATGCCAGAGAGCTAGTCTTCCCTGAACACGTGTATACACCACTAGGTTTGCTAATTGAAAGATATCTAGGTGACTAGCTAGCTAAATGCATAAGTAAACAAATACATAAACAAAAATAAATAAACCAATGAAGAACAGGAAAAAAAGGAAATGAAGAAAGATAGAAAGGAAAAAAGGAAGGGAAGAAGAAAGGAGTGATAGAAAGAAGAAAGAAAAAAGAAAGGAAAAAAGGAAAAAGTAGAGAATGAAAATAAATTGAAAAATGACTCCTAGGTGAGAGCAAAGATGCATTTTCTGAGCAGTCCTAGTTGCTCAAATAAGTTGCAGCAAATTGTGTCAGTAGTTCACCCAGGGCCCTGGTAAAACACTTCCCTATTGTAAATATAGGGGCTGGTGCCAGGTTATCCCACTCCAATGAAGGGGAAAATTTGCCACGTTTATTTATTAAGAGCTTGGTATGTGTAATGCCTTGTCTTTGGCACTGGGAATCATAAAGATAAGTAAGCCATAGTCCCTGTCCTTTATGGGTTTACAATCAAATAGAGTCTGGTCGCACTATTCTTTTTTTCATTTTGAGTAAACAAGTTACTTAATTTTTCCAAGCCTCTCAACCTATTCACCTTTAACATTGGAAGAATAATACTTACCCTAAGAAGCAGTGTAGCATCGTGGATAGAAGACAGGCCTTGAAGTTGGAGGCTAATCCTTGCCTCTGGTACATGCTAGGTGTGTGATCATGGCCACATTACTCTCATGGCTCTAGGAAACTCTCTAAGACTCTAAGTTACAGATGAGCTAAGGATCTGAGTTGAAGACAGAAGTTTTGATATTGGTAGTCTTCAAGACTAAAAAAATCATAGGTCCAGAATACTCCCTTTCTTGGTGCCTCACCCTATCAACCTATATTATAAACATGTTGTCAGTGTCAAGAAGCATGTTGTAATAGAATTACTTGTGTGACCTTGGGCAGATCACTTAATATCTCTATGCCTTGGTTTCCTGATCTGTTAAATGAGAGCATTGTACTAGACTATTCCCAAGGTCCTTTCCAGTTCTAGATCTATGATCCTATGGAAATTCAGTCAGTCAGTTAGATAGATGACCACAGTAACTTTATACAGATGTAACCAATGTGCAATGCATGTAGTATTATAGGGAGGGATGGGGGTGACTCATGATTTTTACATGTTATTGAAGTAAGCCATAGGCTAATCCTTTATATCTTGATTTGCGAACAATGAACCAAACCAAAAGCTGTTCAGCAACTGCTTCCTGGCTTATGAACTATGTGCAGGTGGTCTGGCTAAAGCTGAGATGTCCCTCTATCAAGTGAGATTTATGGAACAGCTGTAGTCCAAAATGCACCAAGCTTGCTACAACCTCCATGGTCCTGAGGCTATTATATAGATAGTTTGACCTCTCATCCCACCACCACACATATACATACCACTGCCTGACATTCTAGGGTCCAATCAGGATGGATCCTTCCTCAAGAAAGTCTTTTTATAGACCTCTTTGTAGGCATATATTCTATTGTTTTTAAAATATATCCTCTCAAAATTGTTCTCTCAGCAAGCATGATTCCCCATTAATCATGCTAAGCATACCAAAATTAAACTCATTTCAATTCAATTTAATTGAACACTGACTTTGTGCCTGACCATGTATGAGGTATTGAGAGACAATTTGTATGGAGATATCAGAGAGTTGGAAATACAGAAATATAATACAGGTAAGGGTTAGGTAGATGGATTGGGGAGTCACTGAAGAGAGATGAAAATTGAACCAAAAGGAGTTGATGATATCACCAAGAAAAAAAAGAAACATACCTAAGACAGACCCTCGGGGGAACTGACACTTAGTATTTGTTGTTGTCGTTCAGTCATTTCAGTAGTGTCTGACTCTGTTACTCCCTTTGGGATTTTCTTGGCAAAGATACCAGAGAGGTTTGCCATTTTCTTCTCCAGGTCATTTTACAGATGAGGAAACTGAGGCAAACAGGGCTAAGTGACTTGTCCAGGATCACAGAGCTAGTAAGTGTCTGAGAAAAGATTTGAACTCATGAAGATGAGTCTCCCTGACTCCAAGCCTAGCTCTTTATCTAATGTACTACCTAGCTCGCTGTTTAGTGTTAGTGAGTGGCAAGGGTATGGTGATTTGGCAAAGGAGAAAAAGAAGGAGCACTCATGTAGGCAGAGGCAGAACTAGATAAGATCAGTGTCCTTGGAAGACAAAGGAGCAGGGCGTACCCAAGAAGAAGAGGGAATTGATGCAGCAGCCTTCCCTGTCATACAAGGATAGCGGCAAATATTGGGAAGTACTTGCTCTTACACAATACCACAGTATGCTCCAGATGGATTGAGGATCCATATGTAAAAGGTCACATCACAAAACAGCTAAAAGAGAGCAGAAGGAGGTATCTTTCACAACTCCACCTTAGAGGAATGGAGAATTGTTCATCAATTAAGTTACAAATATAGTCATGAAATATCACTGCATCATAGCATTTGAGAATTAGAAGAGACCTCATTTGCTATTTAGCCTAACTCATACCTGAAAAACATTCTCAATATGATGTACCTGAGAAGGGGTCATCCAGCCACCACTTGAAGTTCTACGTTGAGGATGAAGCCACCACCTCTTCTACCTCTTAATGGATCTCATTTCACTTTTGGATGTGTTTAATAATTGGGGATTGTTTTCCCAACATCAATTTTTTTTAAAAAAAATGCATGAATAAAATTGAAAATTGTTACCTCTGGAGAGATCTAATCTGAAGGAGAGAAAGGATTGAGTAGAAAAATAATCTTTGTGTTTCTTTTCTCTGACAAAAAAAAATGATATTTGTGGTATGTGGGGAACTGACACATTTGGAAAACCAAATCCTGTTCCCAATAGATCAATGATTAAATGAGATGAATAATTTTTCAAAAGCAGCATGACAGCTTTATGAAAAATGATCTAGATCGTGAAGTATAAAAGAAATACAAATCCAAATACCTCTGAAATTTCCCCCAGGTCAAGTAAAAAGTTTGTTGACTTGCTCATCTTATGCTTATCAAATTCCCAGCCTGGTAAAATATCAAAGTAATCAATGGCAAAGGAGCTATAAGGAAATGGTCACACCATTGCATTCTTGATGAAGTTGTGAATTGGCCTAACCATTCTGCAGAAAAATTTGAAATTATGTGAGAAAAGTTACTGAACTCTTTATATCTTTCCATTCAGAGATCCTATATCTGGGCACAATGCCCCAAGGAAGGAAAAGAAAATAGAAAAAATACCCCCTATATACCCTGATATTAAGAGGAATATTTTCTTTGTAGTAGCAAGAGAGAAAAAGAAAAAAAATTGGAAACAAAATGGGTGCCTATTGATTGGGAGAGCTAAGTAAATGGTGGTACATGAATATCATAAAATACCAATGTGCCATAAGAAATAATGAAAATAAAGAATTAAGGGTAACATGGGACGATTTGTACAAATAATGAAGTAAAGTAAGAAGAACTGGGATTCCTCTCCCATTTCAAATAACTTTAATACCTCCAAATTACTTTAAAATCATTCCTCAAGTTGAATTCTGGAGTGGCAGAGCCAACAAAAGACCAGAGTGACACATTCTTCCAGCCCAAGACAACTTAGAAGGTGAGAAAGAGAGATCATTGACCTGGGGGAGGGGAGGAGACTGGCCCAGAGCCCGTGTAAATGAAACACCAGATGTGGGATTAGATGGTGGTGTTAGCAGCAGCATCAACTTTGGCAATTCTCAAGCCAGAAACTCAGGTAAGGGGATCTAGCAACAGGTTGAAAAGAGATTATAAGAGACTCCTGTACCAGCACTGGATGCAAGACCAGATTCTTTATGTGTACCCACTAGGTCATAGTTCAGGAGCACTTTCAATCAAGAAAGAGTGGGAGCCCTAAGGAACAGTATCACTTTTGGTCACAAGGGATCAAGGATCCTGAGGAACAGTATCATTTCCAGTTCCAAGGGAGTAGAAGCAGTATCAATTGCAATCCCAATGGATCAAAGGCTCTTCCTGAGTAAGAACCAAAGTGGAGACCAGGAAACCAGGGACCACACTTATCCCCAGATCATACCACCTTGAAAACACTGAAAACTTCCAAAACTCCAGAACTAGCTCTGGAAACAGCAGTGAAAAAAAACAACAAAAAAAACTTAATGCTTGAAACAGTGCCCCTTCTCCCCACACAGGGACAGAGCCCAACTTTAATATGAAGTTCAAAATCGAGTAATAGGATGGAAAAATGAACAACCCTC
Source organism: Trichosurus vulpecula (assembly GCF_011100635.1). NCBI lineage: Eukaryota > Metazoa > Chordata > Mammalia > Diprotodontia > Phalangeridae > Trichosurus > Trichosurus vulpecula. Next base: position 198,954,792 of record NC_050578.1, on the reverse strand, counting down.
CCAAAAAACGAAACAGAAAAAGAACCTGACCATGTTACAGTGCTAGCAAGGAAGATCAAGATATAAACTCGGAAGACAATGAACTCCAAACAGCACAAAGAAAAATATGAATTGGACACAAGTCCAATAGGAATTCTTGGAAAAGCTAAAAATGAGATTTTCAAAATCAAATAAGAGTGGTAGAGGGAAAATTAGGAAATAAATGAAACCAAAGAAAGAAAATTTTGAAAGGTTAATTAAGAGCTCGGTAAAAAATGCACAAAAAATACTGAATAGCATATTAAAAATCAGAATTAGCCAAATGGAAAAAGGAGGTACAAAGAATCACTGAAAAAAATAACTCCTTAAAAAGTAGAAGTGACTAAATGGGAAAAAAGATGCAAAAGTTCACTTAAGAAAATAATCACTTAAAAAATTAGAATTGGACAACTAGAAGCTAATGACTCCATAAAACATCAAGAAGCAATAAAACAAAATCAAGAGAATGAAAAATAGCAGAAAATGTGGAAATATCTCATAGAAAAACAACTGACCAGGAAAATAGATAGAGGAGAGATAATTTAAGAACTATTGGATTATGTAAAGGCCATGATCAAAGGAAGAACTAGGAAGAACTTAGATCATATTCCAAGAAATTATCAAGGAAAACTGCCCTGATATTCTTTTATCTGACTGTAAAAATAGACATTGAAGCAATCCACCAATCATCACCTGAAAGAGATCTCAAAAATAAAAATTCCCAAGAATATTGTAGCCAAATTCCAGAGATCCCAGGTCAAAGAGAAAATGCTCCAAGCAGCCTGAAAAAAGCCATTCATATACCATGGAACCACCCACAGTCAGGATCACATAAGATTTAATAGCAACCATCTTAAAGGAGCAGAGCACTTGGAATATAATATTCCAGAAGGCAAAAATATGGGATTACAACAAAAATACAAACTGATAAACGGTCAAAGGCTTGAAAGACTAGGAAGAATTTTTTTAAAATACCCAGAAAAACTGTATAATCCTTCAATGGAAAAAATGGATATTTAATGAAATTCAAACATTCCTGATGAAAAGACCAGAGTTGAATAGAAAATCTGACATTCACATAGAAAACCCAAGAGAAGAATAAAAAGATGCTCCCATCAGCCAGTGCTTCTGTTCTAGGATCATTGCTATCAGTGCTAATGGGAACATTGATCAAGTATTCTTTATTCCAGTGGCACTGGCCTCCTGGCTGTCACAAAATACAATACTCCATCACTTGGCTCCGGGCATTTTCTCTGGCTGTGAACCATGCTAGAATACTCTCTGTCCTCATCTCTGCCTCTTATCTTTCTTCAAGTCCCAGCATAAATCTCATCTTCTATAGGAAGTCTTTCCCAATACCTCTTAATATTTGTGCCTTCCCTCCATTACTTTCCATTTATGCTATATACAATTTGTTTGTACTTATGTGTTTGCTAATTGTCTCACCCATTAAATTGTGAGCTTCTTGAGGGCACAGACTGTCTTTTGCCTCTTTTTTATTCCCAGTTCTCAGTATGTTGTCTAGCACATAGCTCACAATAGATATTTAACAAATGCTTATTGACTGACAAAACAACAGTGTATTAGGGTGTCTATCTCCCCAAAACCTTGAACATTTATCTTTTTTTCTCATTTTTGCCCATTTTCTGGATGTGAGGTGAAACATCAGAGTTGCTTTGGAAATAGTTTTTCATACACTTGATAATAGTTTGCAATTCTTATTTCGAAAATTTTTCCTAGTCTTTCAAGCTTTTGATCATTTATCAATTGAGAAATGGCTCTTTGTATTTGTTTCTAGAGCTTGCATGTTAGACTTTGTCAGAGATATTTGATACAAAGATTTTTTTGCCTAATTAAATATTCCTTCTTATTGCAAAAAGAAACAACTGGGAGAACAATATACAAAATAACCATGAGAATATAAATGAAACAAATAGGAAGTAGACTTATTTCATTGATCAAGGAATTTGCAGTGAGAAACTCTCTACCACTGCAGTTCAGCCAGCACCTTCTCTGGAACTGATGGTCTTAGAAAATCACATAGAGATCCAAATGGTTAAATAAGTTGCCCAGTAGTATTAGAAAGGGACCACAGCATAAGTGAGATCTTTCTTATGGCCTTTCAATAGCAACAGGATTGGGACCAGGCTGTCTTTTGATCTTGTACCAATACAAATATTAGCTTCTCCCTGCCATGAAAATGAATGTTTCCGTTTAATCAATTTCCTCTCCATTATAAACATCTCAACCCTACATCTGGCAGTTTGTTTGGCTTCTAAGTAGATTCACAAAGATACCTAGGTATAATCAGTTTCATTGTAGGGGCTGCCAGGGAGTTTCTCCTGGAATTAAATTCTTTTCCTGTGTTTATTGAGAAGTACCTGTTTCTACATGCGAGACACAATCAGATGTCTTCAGTGAAGGGCAGTGTATGCTTGGACTTTGACTATTTTATGAGAAAAAAACCATAGGATCTTTGTCTGATCATTCTCATAGCACCTGTGATAGTAGGTAAGGAAGGAAGAAAACATATTTATTAAGCACTTATGGTATGCCATAATGGTATGCTAAGCACATTTTATAAAACTCTGGGAGGTAGCTGCTATTATTATCACCATTTACCAGTTGAAGAAACTGAGGCAAACAGAGGTTAAGTGACTTATCCAGGTTCACACAGCTAGTAAGTGTCTGCTATCAAATTTGAACTCAAGTTTTCCTAACTCCAGACCCAACAGTCTCTCCACTGTGCTACTTAGCTGCCTACCAGAACAGGATACTAAAGCTTACCAACACACAATAAACCCAATCGGTGTTTGACTAATTAATTTGCTAGTCAAAAGAAATGCCTGTGATTTGATTCCTAGTTCTTAGATCTGATTCATAACTCTCAGCATGAAACTTGGGCTTAGGGTGCTTTGCCTCGTAAGCACTAAGCGTAGAGTCAGGAAGACGTCAGTTCAAATTTGGCCTCAGCCACTTACCAGCCCCGTGATCCTCAGCAAGTCACTTAACCTCTTTTTGCCCCTGTGTGTAAAATGAACTGTGAAATGGGGATCATAATAACACCTAATAGCATAATTCAGGAGGTTGTTGTGAGGCTCAAATGAGATGTTTGTAAAAGCGCATAAGCTTAGTGGATGGCAGATAGTAAGTGTTATATAAATGTGTATTTCCTTCCCTTCCCTTGCTTGGTCTTCTCTTCCCTTCTCTTTCCTTCCTTTCCCTTGCTAGGTGATTTAGAAGTTGAACTGACTGGGCCACCTCTAGGCAAAACTGAAGTTGGTCTTACTGGCAAGAGTTTTATAGCATATGGAATGCTTAACAATAACATTGTGTCCACATTAAGACTGATTTGGTGCTTTATATTGGCCTTTTGTATAGAAAGAATATCTTAGAAAATAAAAGCAACACAGATAATTCTTGGCTTAAAGAGATACTCTCTGTCTTGCACCTGAGTGTCTAGACCACGCCCACGGACAAAATAGTTTCCTCTAAGATAGCTTAGAGTCTTCTCTGCAGAGGACTCCCCCTATTAAAATATGTGGGTCACATCAGATTCAGCAGCTGAGTTCTCATAATGTATACATCATGTGAATGGTGACATTTTCGTCAATGTCATCATAGTCATTATTCTGGTGAGATGGAAAGAATACTGGGTTTGGAGGATTTGAGTTCAAATCCTAGCTCTGCCGTTTACTTCCTAGTTAACCTCAGGCAAGTCATGACCTGTCTTGGTCTCAATTTCTTCATCTATGAGGTGAGAGGGAAGATACTTTCTCAAGTACCTTCTATTGCTAATTCTATGAACCTATGGTCATTCTACAATTGAATATCTCTCTGAGGTTCAGAGTTAAATGGTTTATTTAAAGTCACATAACTAGAATGTCAAAGCTGGAAAAAATACCCAGGTGTCTCCTGATTAAGAATCCTCCTATTATTATACATTACCTCTCATGGGCACTCCCAACCAATTAGAGAATTAAATCATATTCAGTTTTACAAATATTTAAGTAAAGTGCCTTACCAGGTATTGGGGGATACACAGAAGACAATTAAAATTCACTGCCTTCAATGAGATGGAAAGGGTTAACATGACCAATGTAAAAATAAGTATGAGACAAAATAGAGGGTGTTCCTAAAGTCTGGCACATAGGCAAAAATGCTTATTTTCAAGAAATGAAATGAATGAAATTTTCAGCAACATTTCATTTAACTGGAATATTAACAAATAACATCTTCAACATGATTTCCATCATTTGTGATGCAAAGGTTGATGCACTTTCCAAGATTCACATGAACTTGATGCAACAACTCCATATTGCCATCAATTTTAGCACATTCACTCTTTATGTGTTCAATCAAGTGTGTTGAATCTGTGATTTTCATTGAGTTCACTGTCTCCTTTAGCATTTCCCAGAAAAAAGAAGTCAAGAGGGCTAAGGTCTGTTAATGTTCCAAATATTTCAAAATATGCATTTTGCCTATGTGTCCAGACTTTAGGGACACCCTGTAAAATGTGCTGGCACAAAAACAGATTCAGAAAAACATGGCAGGAAAATTTGAGGATGGAAAGATTATTTTTATCTGGAGAAGTTGCTAGAATTTGTGAGGTCTTCCTGCATTATGTAGTGTCTACACTGGACTTTGAGGGAAGAAGGAGTCTGGGATTGTCTCAGACCCTTTGCTTTTATAGTATTAGCTATTGCTTTATTAGTAACTTAGAGAAACATCTAGTGGAGAAGAGAGCTGGCTCCAGCAGCTGATATTAAGGGGGAAAAATGCTAAAACTGACATGAAAGTAGTTGTCTTGTGGTGAAGACCTTCCCGGGCAGGAAGACCATTGACCCTTGAAACCTAGCTTTGGCAGATGATATGACGCTAGGGGAGATACAGCTCTTCATAAAAATTAGACATGTTGGATCAACGAGTCGAATTATTTTTAAAGTTGAAAACTTGAATGGTGATTTGACTCTAATAAGATACAGTTTAATAAAGATATATGAGAAATTTTAAACTTGGGCTTAAAAAAAATCAGCCACAGCAGAGTCAAGATAGCAGATTAGAGGCAACAACTCAGCTGAACTTTCCCAACATTCTTATCCAAACAACTTTAAAATAAATTTTGGAGTGGCAGAGCCAACAAAAAGTCAGGGTGACATGTTTTTCCCTCCTAAGACAACTTAGGAGGTTGGCAGGAAATGTTTGTGGCACCGGCCAACCAGAGCACATGCAGAAGCAGCACCAGTGATGGGCCTTGGAGGCAGCTGGGAGAGAGGCAGTAGAAGCTTTGGGAGCTCTCAGCCCAGATATGGCAAGGGGATCAGACAACTTTTCAGAAAGAGATTACAGAGGACCCTTTGCTGGTACTGTAGCTGGTACTGATTGGCAATTCTGTTGCCCATATACACTTCTATGTCCCAGTTCCAGGGCAGAGAGGAGTGGTTGTGGTCACAAGGGAGTAGGAGCCCTGGTCGTAGTGTCAAAGCAGAGAGGAGTGTTATTGCATGTTGCTACAGGGAAACAGGGAACTTGGTCACAGTTCTAGGGCCAAGAGGAGTGCTAGAATTTGTGGCTGCAGGGGAGTAAAGGCACTTCATGGGTAAAGATCAGAGTGCAGAACCTGAGAGTAGTGACCATACCCCTTCTCAGATCACACCACTGTGGAAGCTCCAAAAACTTCCCAACGCCCAGAACTAGCTCCGAATAAAAGCAACATGAAAAAGCCTGAAGTTTAGGATGGTGCCTCCCCACCCATAGGTGAGAAGAGCCAAAATTTAACATAAAGTTCAAAGTCAAGAAAAAGATTGGAAAAAAAAAAACAAAGGACAGAAAAAGGACTTAACCACAAAAATCTACCTCAGTGGCAAGGAGGACCAAGACACACACTCAGAAGAAGACAACAATGTGAGAAGAACTATGACCAAAGGAAAAAAGTGCTAATTGGACACAAGCCCTGCAAAAATTCCTAGTAGAGTTAAAGAAAGAGATAAGAGTAGTAGAGAAAAAATTGGGAAATGAGTGGTGCAAGAAAATCTTGGAAAGAGAATTAACACCTTGGTAAAAAAAAAAAGCACAAAAAACTGACAAAAATACCTTAAATAGTCGAATTGGCCAAATGGAAAAAGAAATATAAAAGCTCACTGAGAAAAATAATTTCTTTAAACTTAGAATTGGACAGCTGGAAGCTAATAACTCCGTGAGATATCAAGAAACAAAAAAAAAAAGGGTGGCTAGGTGGTGCAGTGAGTAGAGTACCAGCCCTGGAGTCAGGAGGACCTGAGTTCAGATCCAGTCTCAGACAGTTGACACATTTACTAGCTGTGTGACCTTGGGCAAGTCATTTAACCCCAGTTGCCCTGCCTTCCCCCTTTCAATATAAAAACAAAAGCAAAACAAGACAAAAAAGGAAACAATAAAACAGTCAGAAGACTGAAAAGAAAGAGAAAATGTGAAATAACTTAAGGGAAAAAAAACCAAAAAACCAACACCAAGCCACAGCAAACAAACAGACAAAAAAACTGACCTGGAAAATAGATTGAGGAGAGATAATTTAAGAATTATTGGACTACTTGAAAGACGTAATTTTAAAAAGAGCCTAGATATCATGTTTCAAGAGCTTATTGAGGAAAACTGTCCTGATATCTTAGATCCAGAGGTTAAAACAGAAATTGAAAAAACTCCAGTGACCATTTACTGAAAGAGATCCCAAAATAAAAACTCCCAGGAGTATTATAGCTAAATTGCAAACATCCAGAAACAAAAAAAAAATTCAAATACTATGGAGCCACAGACAGAATCACAAAAGATTTTACAGCTTTCACGTTAAAGGAGGTGAGGGCTTTGGAAAGGGGATAGGATTATAACCAAGAATGACCTACTCAGAAAAACTGAGAATAATCTTCAGGTGGAAATGGGTATTTAATGAAATAGAGGACTTTTAGGTATTCCTGATGAAAAGACCAGAGCTGAATAGAAAATCTGACATTCAAACAGAAGATTCAAGAGAAGCATAAGAAGGTAAATGTGAAAATGAATTCATAAGAGGCTTAATAAAGTTAAACTGTTTACATTCCTATATGGGGAGATGACATGTGTAACTCCTAAGAATTTTATCATTATTATGGCAGTTAGAAGGAGTCTGCATAGACAGAGGCTATAAGTGTTAGTTGTTTATGTTGGGATGATCTTAAAAAAATGCCGTGAGGAAAAGGGATGCATTGGGAAAAAGAGGAGGGGACATAGTAGAACGGGGAAAATTTTCTCACATAACGAGGTGCAGAAGGAAGAACTTTTATAGTGGAGGGCAAAGTGGGGGAGGTGGTGAACAATACTAAAACCTCACACTCATTAGAATAAGTTTAAAGAGGGAAAACTATACACATTCACACACATACACACATACTCAGTTGGGTAGAGAAATCTTTCTTACCCAACAGGGATATAGGAGGGGAAGGGGATAAGAGAAAGAGAAAATGATAAAAGTGAGGGCAAATTAAAGGAGGCAGTGGTTAGAAGCAAAACTGACTTTTGTGGAGGGGGAGGATAAAATGAGAGAGAAGGATAAACAGAAGAAAATGGAGGGAAATACGCAGTAATTATAACTGTGAGTGTCAATGGGATAAGCTCACCCATAAAACGGAAGCAGATTACAATGGATTAGAAACTAGAATACAATAATATGTTATTTATAGGGGATGGACAAAACTGAAAGACACATACACAGAGTTTAAATAAAGGGATGAAAAACATCTATTATGCTTCAGCTGAAGTAACTTGCTTAAGGTCACACAGCTAACAATTTCAGAAATGTAATTGAAGCAGAATTTATTTGAACTTCTGTTTTCCTGACTCCAAAGCTTCCATTTCCTATCTCACAGGGCTTTTAAGAGGAAAGCATTTGGGGACTTGTAAAGTGCTATGGAAATGTGAGTTATAAGTTATAAACTTTATCCAAACTGACCTGTCTTAACTTTTCTCCTTCCCCCACCCCAGAAAAAATGTTCATATTCCTCTCACAAATATGTGATATCCTGCATATAATGCAGATAAAGTTACATATAATTTCTATATTAAGGGAAGGGTCATTTTTTTTCCAGAAACTCAAGGAGTGAGTCTGTCCCCCGCCCGGACAGAATGGTGTCTGCCTCTTACTGTCCCCTCCCTTAACACCTCTTAGCTTGGCTATCATTTGAAAACTTTTTCTATTTCAAAGTTGGTAATGGTGCCAATATTAACTTGATTTGACTTAAATAAACATCTTTTGAGTGAGAGATGTGGTAGCAAAAACAGTGTGGTTTGCCCTCAACCTTTCTTCGCCTCTTCTTACCACCTCATCACTTCAGTCTTCCATCTAGGGATAGCATAATCTTTCTACTTTAATTCTTCCTATCATGACCTTGTTTTCCAAACAGAATCTAACCGGGCATTTAAACTTTAGTGTGAGTTTCAATGGGTCCCAAGGTTAACTCTCCTGAGATTATTTATTTGTATTTAAATAAGATCTCTCCTAGCAGGATGAAAGATGTCATCTGCCTAAGGAATTTCAATCAGTCTGTGGGAGAAGAGGGGATTTGGGAAAGTCAGGAAGTCATCAAATGTTTTTTATCTAGATGTGACATAATGAAACTCATATTTAACACACTGGCAGTGTGTGTTGGATGGAATGAGGAGACTGGAGTCAATGACTAGTTAGGATACTATTAGAAATAACTAGCAAGGTGGTAGTGGGAATGAAAAGAAAGGAATAATAAGGTGATTGAGGGAAGGGATTGTGTATTTTAGTTATCTGTTTATGTATCCATCTCAGTGTCTAAATGCAAGATTGTAGCATCCTAAAAAGGTTAGGGCTGGTAATGCAGATCTTACAGTGTGATGTAGTGATTAGACTTCTGGTCTTGGAGTTCAAAGATCTGCCTTCAAGTCCTGGGTTTCACTATCACCAGCTGTGTGCTTCCGGACATGTTAAATTCCTCTCTGAGCCCCAATTTCATTGCCTAAAGAAAATGGGGATAATAATGTTTGAAATATATTCCTCCCAGTGTTGTGAGAAGACCCTTTCTTTGTAAACCTTAAAGTAGTTTAGAAATGTGATAGGAGCACTGGTGGGAGCCATGAGAGTGGAAAAGATCTCCATGAGTTTCTCTGATGGAAGAGGAGATTGAGAACATCGGATTTAAGAAACCCCACATTTAGAGGCTGGGAGATGAAAGAAGAGAGGGAAGAAGATAGCAAAGGAATGATTAGAGGGACAGAAAAGCAAAACAAAAACAAGAGAACCCTGTCTCAACATTGTTGGAGAATGGTATTTCGGGAAGGAGGGGGCAAATAAGTCTAAATCAGTGAATTCTTTAAGCATGTCCCAGTTTGCTGCAGTAGTTTGGAGACTTAAGTGAGATTTCAGAGAAGACTCACAGTGGCCAGTAACTAATGAGAAGAGTAGGTCTTGGTGCTTCTTAACTTACACAAGTGAAAGTTTAAAGTAACACCTGAGGTGGTGGGCAGGAAAACAGGCGCAATGATGCAGGATCCAACCAGGGCAGCCAGTACTCTGCTTTAAGAAAGGAAGGGACATAACTGGCAAGCTACATCAACAAGTGAGGTTCTGGAGTTTTATAGGAAAGGGGGGCCAGGTCTCATGAATATGCTGGAGCCAGCTCAAATTTCCTTACAAGCGCTAATTTTAAAATTTTCTATTTGACCATTTACACTTCCGAAATTGGTAAATCCTACAAAAGAAGGCTTAATATATTATTTTGTTGATTATATAGACTTAAGAAAGTGATGGAGAAAATTTTAACAATGCAGATTAAACTCAAAAGTGCATTGCACATACCTTTATTTTTTCTTCTCAGACAGTCAGTTGATAAATATTTATTTAGCAGCACACAGCCTCCTGTTAGATTGATTTCCCATCCATGATGTCACAGGAGGAGATGTTCCAAGGATTGACCATGGGAAGATATCACTGTACAAATATGAGACACAGATATTCCTGGCATGGATGTCTCTGGTACAGAAGTTTTCAGAAAAAGGCAGGAAAAGGGGAATGCTTAGGGCTAAAACAGCCTGCCACAGAGGAGCTTTGTGGAGCTCAGAGAGGCACCTTAGACTTTCACAAAACCTTTTCTCTTGCATATTCAATGGGTAACTTAAATTGTTATTGAAAACCAAACTTAAGCAAACTATGGGAATTATCATTTCCTCTTAAATATTTTGGCAAAGCTTCCAAGAATTAGAAATAGCGAGTCTATCTGACTCCCCCTAAGCCATGACTGAAAATAAGGAAGTACTGGAAGCTTAGAGTTTTAGGATTTAGAACTGGTCTGGACTGTGGACATCATGTAGCCAACACTCTTACTTTTCAGATGAAGAAAGTGAGGACTGGGGAAGTTATGTGATGGACCTCAAGTAATGTAAGCAGAGCCAGAATACAAAGTCCAAGTCCTCTGATTCTAAATCAGTGTTTATTTTTTAAATGTCATTACATTCTGTCAATCTCTTAATGTGCTAAAATATGGGAGGAAAACTACCCTCCCTCCCTCCCTCTGTCCCTTCCTTCCTTCCTTCCTTCCTTCCTTCCTTCCTTCCTTCCTTCCTTCCTTTCTTCTTCCCTCCTTTCTTTCTTTTTCTTTCTTTCTTCCCTCCTTTCTTTCTTTTTTTCTTTCTTTCTTTCTTTCTTTCTTTCTTTCTTTCTTTCTTTCTTTCTTTCTTTCTTTCTTTCTTTCTCTTCCTTTTGTCTTTCTTCCTACTTTCCTTTTCCTTTCTTCCTTCCTTCAATATAGATACATAGCTAGACACACATTAATATCTATCTCTATAGGATATATACCTATACCTAGATGTAACTATAGATACCTGTGTGTATATGTAGTGTGTGTATGTAAAATTGTACATGTCTATGTGTATATACACAAAAGGAGGAGGGAGGGAGGGAGAGAGAGAGAGAGACAGAGAGAACTGATAAAAGCCATCTTTGAAAGCAAAGATCTGGTTTGTGCTCCACTGTACGCCATTGTGCTTGTAACCACCCTAACCCCCAGATTCTAGGTCCTGCTGAGTAAATCATAACTTCAAGTGTGAAACCAGCTTTAAGTGACAGGTGTATATGTGCTGGTTATTAGAAAACTGTTGGCGTCTAGAAGGGAAATGACTGGGTTCTTCACTCCTGAGACCTTTATTCTGTGCTCTGGGGGTCTTTTAGAGTGGCTCACACCTACAATTAGTGGTATGCTGCCTCTGAAAGGGTACCGACCACACCATCCTTTTTAGCCACCCCTTGTGTGAGATCCAAATGGGTTGCCACACAAATGAACCCGATATTATTCTATTTTAACTACTCTAGAATTGACACCAGGGAGGAAGGTTCCTAAAAACCCTGCTGCTGAAATCCCATTAAGGTGCAAGTGAATTACTGAACATGCTGTTCTTTTGGCTTTTCAGGCTGCTTTGCTTAGGTCTCTAGACTATGTACTCACTTATATGGATAATAGAAACTCTGAAGAACTGAATCTTAGAGATCATTTAGTACAACCTCCTTGTTTTATAGATGAAAAAAACCACTGAGGCCCAAATAGCATATATAACTTGTACCCACTTACTTTTAATACTTAAAAGATCCATGATTTGCTCAGGAGGGGTGGCCCCTCTACTGTCATAGACAGCAACCTTCTATACCTTGTTGGAAAATTTGTGTGAGTTAATGGACAAAAACAATTCCCTGGTTTCCCACTGGTAATGATAATCCTCTTAGAATTTATGTTAGCTGTTTTTTAGACAATAGACAACCAGTTCATTATTGGGTCCCTACTTGTAAAGAAATTACTCCAGTGAATGAAGACAATAGATAGGGATAGTCAGGAAGGTAGGAATGAATGAATGAGGGAATGAATGAATAATCAAATCATTTATTAAGCACTTCCTACAAACAAAACCCTCTGCTAAGCATTAGGAATACAAATATTCTTCGTAGAGTTTGCTTTTCTGACATAGCCTTCAAGCACCCAGGGTCACCACTACCCAATAATAAGGCCCCAGAAGAGGACTGTGATGGGAGATTAGGAAGTGTTCACAAGGACCAGGAAATAATTTGAGAAGAAGAAATCTGTACATGAAAAGAACATTACTACAGTAATAGTTTAATCCTTTGAAACGACAAAGTACATAACACACATTATCATTTGATCCTCAAAGTCCTCAGAGTTCTCTCTCTGGAGGTGGTTAGAATTTTGTCATATTGAATCCTTTGGAATTGTCTCAGATCACAGTATTGATCAGAGTAGCCAAGTCTTTCACAAATGATCGTCATTATAACATTACTGTTATTGTGCACAATGATCTTGCAGTTCTCACTTCTCTAAAGAGCTAAAGGCTTTAGAATATTATCACTAGTTGTGGAGAAATGATTCCAGCCAATGATATAGATAAAGCAACAGATATGGAATAGTCGGGGAGGTAAGACTGAATGGATGAATGAAGCATTCATTAAGTACTTCATATATGCAAAGCGTTGTGATAAGCCCTGGGGATACAACAAGTAAAATGATCCCAGCTCTCCAAAAACTCACATTGTTATGGGGGAGATAACATATGTGAAAGATTTTCACTTCAAGTCAGGTGGAAAGCTACCATGATCATTAGGGTGTTGAAGAGAGCAATTCCTCCTCTTTAATGTCATGGAAGGAAAATCCTAAGAAAAGTGCAGTAGGGTTTGGTAAGTGTTGTCTCTCTTTCTGCCTAAGGTCATCTCTTTACACTGCGATTATAAGAATTAGAGAGTCATTTTTAGTGGTGAACCCTGGTCAGAAATAGGCTTGTTCTGTGTCAGGCATCAAGAGAAGGCTTCTGAGCAAACCCATTAATTAAGAGCTGATGAAGATATTTGTACTGGTGTGTTGGTCTTAGCTCTTGGTCCCCTGGGAGGCTAGATCTTTGACAAATGGCTTTAAGAGCTTCTGCTTGAATGAAAGTTGGAAGAAGGGACAGAAGTTATATTGATTCCAATCTCCCTGGATTTACTCAAAGCTCATTGAAGGTGGCTGAGCTAGGAGGATGTTTGACATATGTACTCATGACCTTTGGGGCATATTGGCAGGCAGTATAAAAAAAAGATCAAAGCCACGAGAAATCCTATTGAATCAGACACATGGTCAAATCCATGGCATCCCTACATTTTGACTTCCTAAACTTTTATTAACTTCCCTGGATCTGAATCTTTGCATAACAGTGTATCTTCCTTGATTTTTTAGGTTACGCTTTTCCTCTCCATCACTTGCACCCTGATTCCTATCTAGAAGTGACCTAAGAGATTTTCCATTTCAAACCTTTTATTTAATAGATGAAAAAAATGAGACCATGAGATGCAAAATGACATGCTCAAGGTCACATTGGTAGAAAGTAGTGGATTCCTTCCACATGGAGTCTAATACCATACAAAAGAAGCATAAGGTACAAAGGTAAGTAACTATAATACTCAATAATACATGATCAATGCATTTGAAAGGTTCAAACAAAATTCAATATGATATTGCAGCATAGAGGGGGTTTTTGTTACTAAGTGAAATGGGGGGGAAGAGGAGGAAGGAAATGTTATAGAAGGCTCTGTATAGGAAGTAGCATAAAGACTCCACATCCGGGCAATTGGTTCAAGTTCTAAAACCTTTGGAAGGGTTGATGAGGGAAGAACTATACAAAGGATTTGGCAGGTAGTTTTAACTCTCTTAGAAGTTGAAGGCTAGACCATATTCAAAGTTATATATTATGAGAAGACAAAATAGGGAAGAAAGCTAAAGGTGTTAGAGGACATAGGGCCAGCTCTGGTTGAGAAATTGACACAATGCGTTGGTCTCAGGCAAACCATGAAATCACCATAAGGAGATAAGGAGTATGTTTATGATAGTTTTCTTTTCAAAAATCAGAATTCACATGTAGCTATAAATGCTATCGACAATGATATTCCTGTGTTGAAGAAGGAGGAAGGGATGGAGGCAGGCAGAAAAAAAGACAGAGTAAAAAGAGAAAAAGAAGGATCACAGAATATCAGACCTGGAAGTTACCTTAGGTATTAACTACTCTAAACTTATGATATTATAAATAAAGAAACTAAGCCTTATAAAGGTAAAGTGATTTGCCCAAGATAATAAGACTAGTAAATGGCAAAGGAAGGGCATGAATTCAAACCTTCAGTTTTCAAGACCAGGACTCTTTCCAGGATGCCTACCACTAGGAGGAGGAGGAGAAGAAGGGGGAGGAGAAAAAAAGAGAGAAGGATCAATCGATAAGCATATGTTAAGTACCTACTATGTTCCAGCTACTGTGCTAAGTACCAAGGGATACAAAAAGAGACAAAAGACAGTCACTGCCTCCAAGGATTTTACAATCTAATAGAGGAGACAGCATTCAAACAGATATAAAGCAAGCTATTTACAGGGTAAATAGGAGATAATTAATGGAGGGAAGGCACTGGAATTAAGAAGGGTTGGGGAAGGCTTTTTAAAGAAGGTGGAATTTTAGTTGGCACTTAAAATATATTTATCATTTGTTTATTTTTAACTTTCTTTTTTTTAAAATTCTAGTTCCAGACTCTCTCTGTCCCTTCCAAACCTCCCTCACCCACTGAGAAGGCAAGCAATAGAATATCACTATACATATAAAATCATGCAAAACATATTTCCATATTAGCCATATTGCAAAAATCAAAAAAAAAAAAACAAGGAAAAGAAAAGAAAGAAAGCAAGAAAATCATACTTGAATTTTCACTCAGATATCGTCAGTTCTCTCTCTGGAGGTGGATAGAATTTTTGGCATCATGAATCCTTTGGAATTGTCTCAGATTGTTGTATTGATCAGAGTAGCCAAGTTTTCACAGTTGCTCGCCATAATAACACTGCTGTTATTGTGCGCAATGATCTCCCAGTTCTGCTAACTTGTCTTTGCATCAATTTACATAGGTCTTGGGATGTTTCTCTGAAATCACCCACCTGGTTGTTTCCAATAGCCCAATTGAACTCTATCACAATCACATTCCACAATTTGTTCAACCATTCCCCAATTGATGAGCATCACCTCGAATTCCAATTCTTTGACACCATGAAAGGAACTGCTATAAATATTTTTGTACACATGAGTTTTTTTTTCATTTTTCTTTAATCTCTTTGGGATACAGACCTAGTAGTAGTATTGCTAAGTCAAGGGGTTCCAAAACAATCAACTAACACCTATGCCCTCTGTCTATATAAACTCCTTTTAACTACCCTAATAATAATGAAGTTCTTAGAAGTTATTAGTATCATCTTCCCATATAGGAATGTAAACACATTAACTTTATTGAGTCCCTTATGAATACTCTTTCATGTTTACCTTCTTATGCTTCTCTCGACTTTTCTGTTTGAATGTCAGATTTTCTATTCAGCTCCAGTCTTTTCATCAAGAATGCTTGAAAATCCTCTATTTCATTAAATATCTATTTCCCCTGAAGGATTACACTCAGTTTTGCTGGGTAGGTTGTAATCCTAGCCTCTTTGACTTTTGGTAAAACATATTCTAAGCCCTCCTCTCCTTTCATGTAAAAGCTGCTAAATCTTATGTGATCTGATTTTTGTGGCTCTACCATGTTTGAATTATTTCTTTCTGGACACTTGAAGTATTTTCGCTTTGACCAGGAAGCTCTGGAATTTGGCTATAATATTCCTAGGATTTTTCATTTTGGGATCCTTTGAGAAGATGATCAGTGTATTCTTTCAATTTCTATTTTACCCTCTGGATCTAAGATATTAGGGCAGTTTCCCTTGATCATTTCTTGAAATTTGATGTTTAGGCTATTTTGATCATGGCTTTCAGATAATCCAATAATTTTTTAGGCACTTAATAAGTATTTATTTGTTGATGTTGGTGGTTGTTATTATACTCCAATAATTCTTAAATTACCTTTCCTCTATCTATTTTCCAGGTCAGTTTTTTTGTCTGGTGAGATATTTCACATTTTAATCTAATTTTGAAATCTTTTGACTTTATTTTGTTTCTTGATGTCTCATGGAATCATTAGTTCTGCTTTCCCAATTCAAATTTTTGTTTTCTTCAGTGAGCTTTTGTATCTACCCCCCACTTTTGACCAATGCTGCTTTCTTATAGAGTTCTTTTCTTCCGTGATTTTTTTGTACCTCTTTGTGTTGGCAACCAAAAATGGGCTCCTTAGCACTTAGTCAACAAGTGCCCTTGACTAGTTTGGCTTTTTCCCCTGAACTGAATGCTGTTTGTATGTTGGACTGGAGTAAGCTTGTCGGCCCCTTCACCTTGCTTCCCTTGCTTAAGCTGATGGAAAGAACCTGTGCTTTCCCGGTCAACCTCTTCACCTTGCTTAAGCAGATTGAAAGAACCTGTGCTTTCCTGGTCAACCCCTTCACCTTGCTTAAGCAGATTGAAAGAACCTGTGCTTTCCCTGGCATACCTTACACCCCCGCAGAAGCCGGACGGTTAAAAACAGCTTCCGTTGGAGCCAGAGGCTGCTATAGCTACAGTCACAGCCGAAGCTGAAGCAGGAGTTGCCAGTAGCAGAGCTGACCTACGGGAGGAAGCTGAACAAGGACTTGAGGCCAGTGGGTAATCTTTTTACCATAGAGGGGGAAGCATGATTTTGTTTTACACCATCATGCTTCTCTGTAGCCTCCTGGTTACTCTTGTAAGGCGTACTTATTGGGCCTGGAAGCTTTTGATCAATATGTCAAAATGGGGATGCTGGTTCATGGGTTGGTTACTGTGGAGTCTAAATATATGCTTTGATTCTTCTGCTTCCTACTTTGAGAGTTTCTTATATCCGGCGGTTCCGAACCTTTCAGACATATGTATGATCCTCTTTGAGATTATAAACTCTGCCCTCCTAATATATTCTTTTACCATTTGTCCAGTTCTACTTTTAAGGTGATATTTTCTTCAGTATTTTTGTGCCTCTTTTACCAAGCTGTTAATTCTCTTCATAATTTTCTTGTATCACTCTTTTCTTTTTCTTTTTTGAAGTCACTCTCATTTATTTTCCAAATTTTCCCCCATCACTCGTTTCTTTCTTTAACTCTTCCAGGAATTTTTGCTGGCCTTGGGTCCAATTATCATTTTTCTTTGAGGCTTTGCTTGTAATTGTTTTCACGTTGTTATCTTCTAAGTTTATGTCTTATTCTTCCCTGCCAATGTAGTAGCTTCTTATGATTAAGTTTTCTTTGTTGTTGTTGTTTGCTCATTTTCCAGCCTTTTTGTTGTCTTTGAATTTTATGTTAAAGTTGGACTCTGTTCACCTGGTGGAGAATAGGCATTGTCCCAAGCTTTGATTTTTTTTTTTCATGCTGCTGTTTTCAGAGCTAATTCTGGGTGTCTGCAAATTTTTGGTGCTTCTAAAGTGGTATGATCCTGGTAGAGCTGTGATAACTATTCTTCCGATCATAACTATTCTTCCGATCTGCTCTCTGGTCTTTATCCTGGAAGGGCCCTGGCTCCCGTACAGCTGCCAGCTGCAAATGCTAGCTTTCTTCTTGGGTCTGAAACTGTGACCAGGACCCCCACTCTTTTGTGACTGATCACAAATGTTAATTTTCATCCTGGAACCATGACCCAGAACTGCTTATGACCAAGAGAGTTGCCAAGCAGTGCCAAACACACCCAATGACAGCAAAGGGCCCCCTGCAGTCTCTTTCTGCTAAGTTGTCTGATCCCCTTACCAACTCTTGGCTGAGAACTCCTGAAGCTGCTGCTGCTGTTTACCTCTAAGGACCACCACTGGTGTTCCTGTTGTTCCCTGTGCCCTTGATGTTGTTACAGACAACCTACAGACCTCCTGAGTTGCCCTAGGCTGGAAAAAAAAGTCTCACTTTGACCTTTTGTTGGCTCTGCCACACCAAAATTTGATTTGAGGCTTTATTGTAAAGTTGTTTGGAAGCAGATGTTGGGAGTGTTCATCTGTGTCTCAGCCTGTACTCTTTTAGTTGTCACTTAAAGGAAGCCAAGGAGGTCAGTAATCAGAGTAGAGGAGAGAGCGCATCCCAAGCATGATGGACAGGTAGTGAAAATTCCCGGAATCTAGATATGGAGTCTTTTTGAGGAAGGGCTAGAAGGCCAGTTTCACTGGATTGAGGAATATGTGTCATGAGGAAGAGGAGAAAAGGAAGAAGGGGCAGGAGGAGAGGACAGAAGAAGGGAAAGAAGAAAGGAAGCTAAGTCACTACATCAAAATAGTTTCCATTGGCAAGACTCTCGGCAATCCTCAGCAACAGTGGTAGGCATCTTGGCTATGCTCCCTCACATGATGAGATCACTTGTGTTGGAGCCAAGTTCAGGAACAGGAGAAGGTTTGTACCTAGGGAGAAATGTCTAATTTATTTAATCCTTTGAAATGGCAAAGCCCATAAGGTATATATCATTTTATCTTCAAAGCATGAAGAAACTGAGGGGAAGATTCGCTTATGAATCTTTCTCAGATTTACCCTGGCTAGAAGTGAGCTTTTATTTTTCAAATTCCTCCAAACCCTTCATTTACATTTGCATTCAGTATCCATCATATAATTAGTGTTTATTTGTGAAGTTGATTAGGTGGACCCGTTATAGAGAGCTGGACTAGGAGTCAGCAAAACCTGAGTTTGAATCCAGCCTCAGAAAGTTTCTTCCTGGCTATGTGACCCCGGACAAGTCCTTTAGCCTCTCTCACCCTCGATTTCCTTATCTGAAAAATGAGGACAAAAATACTATCTACTTCACAGACTTAGGAAGGGAAAGTGAGATAGTATTTGCAAGGCACTTTTGAAACCTTAAGTGCTATATAAATATTTAATAAATAAATAAAATAATTTAATAAATATTAGCAAATAAATCTATTTTTGCTTTGCCCTGCTCTGCTCCTCATTAGATTTACAACCTCCTTTTAGGCAAAGGCTATGTCTCCTTTCATCTTTTTTTCTGCCTTGGGCCTGCCACTTTTTTTTTTTTTTAATCTGGGTATGTGATTTCATTAGGATAAGAAGCTCTAGACGAGCAAACTCTTTCAGAAACTCTTTTTCAACTTCACAGTTTGAGTTACCCTGAATAAATCCTAAGTAACTTGTTCAGGGACACATCTAGTATAAGTCAGAGGTGGGATTTGAACTCAGGTCATTCTGACTCCCTGGCCAGCTCTCTATCCACTGCATCATGCTGCCCCTCTGCCTTGTATGCAGCAGTTATTTAATAAATGCTTGCTTTTGAATTGAAGTGAAATAAATTGAATTGAGTTGAACTGAAAAAAGTTAAATTGATTCATATTGAACTATAAAGAAAACTTGCATGGAACTGTTCCAGGAAATATTTGAAAATAATTTATAGTAGCCATTAGTAACAGTACTAAATAATGTAAGATTGCTTTAAATAGATACATTAATCTTATGTTATATATCTCCATACATGTATATAAGTAACATTTAGAATTAAAACTTATTACAAAATATTTATTCAGGGAGAAGAATGTGCTTGTAATTGAGAAAAGGATTATGATTAGGAGCTAAGAAAAAGGCTGGTCATGTGGAAGGGTGATAGATTCCATTGAGATCTTCATAACTTCAGGAGAAACTGAAAAAGACTCCAAGGTGGGTCCTCTGTGTTATATTTATGAAAGTGTATGGAAAAGCACAGGATGGGAAGGTGTGGACAGGTGGCAATCTGTTGGAGGCACTATCCAAAGAGCTGATATCACAGATGCATTGGTCTAGCTGAGTACTGGATGTGAGTTCATCTTACAAGATGCTTCCCAGAAATTTCCATTCTCTCCTTTGCTTAAATCAGCTTATTTTTAAAAGAATTGTTTCAGTTGATTGTATTTTCACTTAAAATGTGTGAAGTCTTGTTTTTAAGCTCCCTGAATTTCATTTGCAAATGTCTTTGTAATATTGCCAGAGCCATGGAACTATTTTTTAAAGTTTAGTGACATGCCACATGCTGAGAATCCCTAGAAGGGAATCCAAATTGGAGAGGGTAAATGTTATTTTGGGGTTTCCTTTGTCTTTGGGATTTGGTACTTTAGCTAACATTGTGGATACCTTTTCCTTATCAGTGTATTCATCATTGAAACTTTTGCTCCCTTGTCTTTCTGATTTTTTCCTTACAATCAAAATAATAAGGAATGCATGTACCAATATATTTATAGTAAAAATATAAGGGGTATTTAAATTCAAACACATATTGCCAAAATAGACTGACACTAAACTAATTGAATGCACTGTATTGTTGAGAGCACCCAGTGTATTATCCTTGATAAATAAGAAGCCAGCTTTTATTTGTGTGATTTAAACCATTCTCTGATCTGCATTGGCAGAATATGCATTTTTTTTTGTACAATTGACACAGATAGCAAAGCAAACAGGTTTACTCTCTGCTCATCCAACATTCTTTTTCATGGAATCCCTTGGATGGTTACACAGAGCCTCATGCTTCAAAAAATATGTAGCTCAGAGAAGCCTGGTCTGATACGGTGTGCTGTCGAGAGAGTGTTGTATATGGAGTCAGAAGACTTAGTCTCAAATCCTAGATCTGCCCCTTATTATCTGTGTGACCTTGGACAAGGCAATTTATTTCTCTAGGATACTGGTTCCCCAGTCTATAAAATAATGATCTCTATATACTGTATATTCCAGTTTTAATGGTATAAAATGATGATCCTATGTTCCCTAGCCTGGCATTCAAGTCCCTTCATAATCTGGCTCGAGCTGGCCCTGTAGGTTCGTCTTACATAACTCAAAAACATTGTGTCATAGCCAAATCAGATTGCTTACTGTTCCCTTAACTCATCCCATCCTCTCTTGTCTCTGTCCCTTTGTTCACATCATCCCATACGCTTAGAATACATTCTCTTTTCTAACCGCCATTCACTACTGATGAAATCCTTTCTCTTTAAGGACTGGTTAAGGTCTACTTTTTCCAGGAAATCTCTGAATCAATCCAATCCAAGAAATATTTATCAAATGCCTACTGTGCATAAGAGATTGCTCTAGTTTCTGGAGAAGAAAAGAAACAAAAATGGACATAGCTTCTGCCCTCAAGGAGCTTATACTCTACTGGAGGGCCATGTACACACACACACACACACACACACGTATGTGCTAAGCATGATAGTTTGAGGAAAAGGCAGTGAGCACAAATATTTACACAGAACTCACCAGCTGGAAGTAATCTCTCTCTTCTCAAGATATTTCCTAGGGCCTTGCTAAGCCAACAGGATTTATTGACCACCTATTATGTACCAGATACTGTGTTAAGTGCTTGGAATATAAAGGAAAAAAAAGATGGAACAGTCCTTGCTCTCAAGGACCTTACTTTCCATCTATGGAAAAAAAAACCATATACACATATGATAAAATACAAACTAAAGGAAAAGTAAATATAAGCACATTTCAAGGGGTGAGATCATACTAACTAATAGATCAAGAGGCATTCATGTAGAAGGGGATACTTGAGTTTAGGAGAAAGTGAGGAAGGAATACAGTCTAGGAAAGGAGACCACCTGTACCAAGGCATGGAGAGAGGAGTTGAAATGTGTAGTGTGTAGGACAATTTGATCAGAACATAGGATGTGTTAAGTGTGTATAAGTCCAAAGAGTAGAATAGAGTCAGATTGTGAAAGGCTTTAAATGCTGAGCAGAAGAAATTGCATCGTCCCAGGGATCATAGTGAGCAACTAGAAGCTTTTCATCAAGGGAGTGTCATTATCAGACCTGCACTTTAATAACGTCACTTGGATATCAATGTGCAGGCTCTTATTCTAATTGGACACATATTTACTTGTGTTGCTGTCCCTGACTTTAAGCTCATCTAGGGCAGAGACAGTATTTCATTTACCTTTACATCCCCAAAGCCTGTGACTGCACCTTGTATATAGTTGAAGCTCAGTAAATGTTTGTTGACTGACTGACTGAATGAAGGAATCCCTGTATTTTTCTGACTATTTGGACTTTATGTGTTCCTCCTTCCAAACTTCACTTTACTTCTCCCTCCACCAAGCTTGTTAGAAAAGTTCTAGAACCATTAGGTTTACTTTTCCCAAGAGCGTAATTGATTCCCAAATAGTAATAGTTCCTAAGTTTCAGTACAACTAAGCCTTTTAATTGCTGTCTAGATGGCACCTCAGTGGTTTCATCCATATATGTAAACATTTGACCTGATAGTTTAAAATATTGGCATGTTGGAGACTTTGACATGCCCGTGAATAACCAAATTGTTTAGTTTTAATTTATAGTTTAATACTCAAAAGCATTATATACAAGCATCAGCTGAAGGAACTACAGATGCTTAGCCTGGAGAAGAGAGATTTTAGGAGATCATGATAGCTGCCTTCAAATGTTTAAAGGGTCATCACGTAGATAAGAGAAGAGATTTGTTCCATTTGTCTGCTGAAGGCAAGACCAGGAGCAATGCAGTAGATAAGAGCTTTTTAACTAGCAATTTTGGTGCCAAGAGCAAACTTTACAAAACACCCTCTCAAATCAACTTTGTAGGACAAATTCGGTTGAGCGTGCAAGACCAAAGACAACTGTAACTTCCTCATATCAGCATTTATTAGACATAAATTACAGAATCAAGTCAAGGTCACTGTTAGGGATACACCTGGCAGGAAAGGGGAGCTGATGTGGAGAAGAGGAGGGCTGGAATAATGTGCAAGTCACCTTTTGCTTGACCACTAGAAAAATTAGGTTATTTCAGCCAACTAGTTACTTAACTCAGCTGTTCGTAACTGTAAACTCAACTGCTAGCTAGAGTATGAATGTTGTTAGTCTGTTCCAAATCTCAATGCTCTGGCAAATCTCTAATGGCCCACCTTAGTTACAGCAATAAAGTAGATTCCAACTCATTATAAAGAACATCCTAATAATCAAATCAGTCCAGCAATGGAACTGATAGCTTCTTAAGATAATGAGTTCCTTTTGCTAGAAGTGTCCTAGGCAGGCAATAAGCATTTTTTAAATATCCTACTAAAAGCTGGAGATAAGAAAGAAAGATAAAAGCATAACCCCTGACCTCAAAAAGCTCACATTCTACTGGAAGAGACATTATCTGTACAACTATTCACATCTAAGCTATGTACAGTGCAAATGGGAGAGAGGAGAGGGTTGCAGTAAAGAAGGGGAGAACCAGAAAAGGTTTCCTGCAGAAAGTGGGATTTGACTCGAGTCTGAAAGAAAACTACAAAAGCCAGCAGGTGGAGGGGAGAAGAGAGAGTGTTCAGGAGATAGAGTCATGTGCAAGGAACAGCAGAGAATCCAGTGTTGCTGGATTGTGACATCCTGGAGGCTGGATGCATACTTATTGAGGATACCACAGAAGAGATCCTGGTAGGGCATGGCCAAGATGACCTCTGAGGTCACTTCCAACCCTGAAACCCTATGATTCTAAGTTGCTGCTGCTGTATTTCTTGATTGAGAAGTTGCATTAGAAAAGCAGAAAGTTTAAAACCTCCAGTTAAACATGGTTGACTTTCAGGAAAACAAACAAACTACTTTTACTGTGAAAACTATTATGGCTCCAATGCTTCCCCAAGCTAATAATGAAATCCTGTGTACGCTGGTGAGTGTTTCATTTTTAAAGCTAGGCCTAGGACAGACAGTGGGGAAAATGAGTTCTCCTCATTATCCCTGAGGCTGTTGAGCCATCAGACACAATACTTGTTCAGTTTCCACAAGATCCAGGACAATATAAGCTCACATGCCACAGTAAACCTCAGATGCTCAGGAGGCAGTGAACAAGACACCCTGGCCCTGGTCTCCTTTGCTTTACATGGCACTCAGGCGCTACTTAAATATTGAGACTGTATATAATTGAATGTTTTGCAATCCAAAGCCCACATTATAAAAATCTCTGAATCAACCGGTAGCTAAAGGGATGCTAAGAACCTGCTAGATTGCAGAAAATTATAGGAAACATCTCACTGAGTTGATTGCTTTTGTATTTAATTTTATGCTAATTATTAGTTCCAGGAGACAGCAACCCAACAGAATGACAAAGTAAAAAGAAGAAGAAAGCTAACACATGTGTCACTCTCACAGGGTGATTTACCAACTAAAATGTCATAAAAATAAATTGTACATGAATACCTTTCTTTTTAATTTTTCACATTTTTTCTTTTGTTAATTTTCTTTTTTATTAATTTTCTTTTTAATTTATGGAATAAAAGAAGCATTTACATAACAGTATAATAAGAGAGATGATTGTATATGAAACTGCCAATCTATATAAACTTGCTATTCCTTTTAAACATATATTGAAGTTATCGTGTAAATTTCTATTTTTTTTTCCTTTTTCCTCCCCTCCCCATCTCGTCCATTTATTTTTAGAACTTTAAATTCCAAATTCTCTTCCTCCCTCTACTTCCTCCTCCATCCCAGTGAGAGGGCAAGCAATATGATACCATGGGTACCTTTAAAGTTTCCTGGGAATAACAAACAGAGATTCAGTAACCCCAAAGCCTGAAAAAGAAACAGAATGAGCCATAGATTCAGAGCTAAGGTGTTACCTACATGAAGGGAAGGCTTGGGGCATGTCATATGTAGCAAGTAACGCCACCAAGGGTCAAGTCATAATAATAGCCCTAATGCTAATGTATAGCACTTTGTACTTACAAAGGCCTGTGCTGTGTTTTATGTCATTTGGTCCTCATGGCAACCCCAAGAGTTAGATTATGAAGAGAAGAGGAAGCTGGTGACCTTACAGAGGTCATGCAGTTGGCAATTGATGAAGTTGGGACTCAAACCCAGGTGTTTTAAATCTAGGCTATGCTGTCTCCTCAGTTATCATTTAGGTGATGATCAGGCCTCTGGGGAATTTGCTGCAAGTAAAAACACCCACAAGCCTGAAATCCAGAACAAGGGAGAAGCATCTGCGTTGTAATGTCTTTAGGAGGAAGTTGCATAATAAATCTTGAGTTTGAAGGGGCCCATAGTAAAATCAGCCCCCAAAATATTATCTCTAGAGTTGGCCTTATGCAGGGTAGAGTAGGTATGATGTGGTTTGAGGTCCTCAAAAAAGCCCTCAGGGGCAGCTAGCTGGAGCTGGAATTAGGAGGACCTGAGTTCAAATCCAGCCTTAGACACTCACTAACTTTGTGACCCTGGGTAAGTCACTTAACCCTATTTGCCTTAGTTTCCTGATCTGTAAAATGAGCTGGAAAAGGAAATGGCAAACCACTCCAGTATCTTTGCCAAGAAAACTTCAGATGGGGTCACAGAGAGAGTCAGACACAACTGAAATGACTCAATAACAACAACAAAAAAGCCCTCTATTAAAAAACACTTCCTCTACCAGTCAGTACTGGGATGCGATCATTAGAAAGTCACAGCTTTGTATTAATGCCTCCAGGAGAAGCTTGGCACAGTAGATAGAAGGCTGGCTTTTGAGTCTGTAAGATTGTCATGTTATATCACAAAATATATCCATAAATGTCCATGTGCTCAGGTAAATGTGTGTATATATACATACATACATAATGCACATGTCTATACATATTTCCATATGTTTTAACTACCATCCTTTGTATAATCAATTAATAATAATAGTAAAAATAGCTAAAATTTATATAGCAGTATGTGCCAGGTGCTGTGCTTAACATTTTACAGTCATTATCTCCCTTGATCTTCATTACAACCCTGAAAGTTAGATGCTGTTTTTAATACATACTTAACAGTGAGAAAACTGAGGCAAACAGAAGTTAAGTGACTTGCCCAGGGCCACCCAGCTAGTGAGGGTCTAAGGCAAGATTTGAACTCTGATCTTCCTGATTCCTGGCCTGGCACTCTGTACACTGAACCACCGACATTAGTTCTTGAAGAGACCATTAACGTTCTGAATTGTATATAAAAGATCACATTTCAATAAACCTTTAATGTTTATAAAGAACTTTCCTCCCAATTCAATTCAGCAAGTATTTATTAAGTGCCTGTTATATACCAGGCATGGGCTAGGCACTGGGGATATACAAAGACAAAAATGAAATTGTCCCTTTCTTTGAGGAGTTTGTTTTATCACAAGAATAACAGGAAGATGGAAAATTCAGTTTAAAACCTGTGCAAAGTGAATTCTGGAAGGAAGGGCGCTCACAGGCACAGGAGCCAACAAACTTCCTTTAGGAAATATGCAGAGTAGGTAGGTAGTATGAATATTATTCATACTCGAAAGGTGGAGAAGATGATTCCCCAGTGGCTAAAAGGACATAAGCAATTACCAATGCTAGTAAATGGATGGTCCGACATTCCTACACAGGTGTCCTTACCTCCAACTCCCCCCTCCACACCACTATATATTTATATCTACATCTACATTCACATATGTATATATCTTCACATGTACTTGTCTAGTATTTAGAAAAATAGTAAATCCGAAATATTTCAATATTTAGATGGAAATTGGGGGCATTGGTAGATTTGTGGTTATTTTACGTTTCTTTCTTTAATCAGGAAAAGCTGAGTTGATGCCAGATAGGTTGCACTTGTTTTTCCTGCTAACAAACCTGGCATTAGTGGTCTGTGGGAAAATTAATTTGGGCAAAAAAATAATGAGCCTGCTTAGTACATTTTTAGTAACTCAAGCTCACTCTAAGTGGAAATAGCTATTTTTACCTATTTCTTTTATCATTTGTGAAATAAATTGAGAAACAGGGTTAATATCCAACCAATCAGATTCCATTCCCCAGCCTGGGTATGTATGGAAGATGAGCTGCCCAGAAATCTGGATTCTAGGTGAGCAAAACCCCATCAGTCTGAGCCTCATATAATCCAGTATCATTAGGAAAGATTACAGAGATTCGGTGAAGTAATCCCCTGCTCCCCCTTCCTAGAAAAGGAGTGCCTTAGGCTTCAACAAAGCAGAGGCAGGAGCTGGGAGAAAATCACAAAGGTAGGAATGGACAGTTCAAATCTAAAGGCCCCAGTGAGACACCTGGAAAGGCAAAGTGATCCTTGCATAATTCTAGAGTGAGCAGATGGCTTCCTTTCCCAGGGCCAGAAAAACTAAAGCAGAACTTTCAATTGTGTGAAAAGGAGGCTGACCTGGGGGAAATGGGTATACTAGATGGTCCAAATTCTGAATGAGAGAGACAGACAGACAGAGAAACAGAGAGAGATAGACAGAGACAGAAAGAGAAATTGACAGAGAAACAGAGACTGAGAGAGACAGAGGCAGAAATAGAGACAAAGAGACAATGACAGAGAGAGAGAGAGAGACAGAGAAAGACATACAGAGAGACATGGTCAGAGAGAGAATGACAGAAAGACACAGACACAAAGAGAGATGGAAAGTGGTGAGAAACAGAGACATGAAAAGACAGAAATCCTTTGCAGCAGAAGTAGCCATGTAGAAGGGTGGGTTTCATTGCTTTCATACCTAAAATTTCTAATCACTTTTCTTCATTTTTTTGCTGGAATTAAGAAGACAAAGCTGAGTTAAGTAGGAATACTCGAATTTAGAGAAAATGACCAGGCAGGCCTTTGGTTACTCAATTTTTGAAATGTTTACAAAGAACACAAGGATCTAATATTCAAAATGAATAATTTTCTTTTGAAAATGTTGAAAACAAACCACAGATTTTCCCCAAATTGAGAATTGAACTTCCACTGAAAAGTTGCTTCATGTTGAATGACATAATTTCTCAGAAACCAGGACGCATATGGACCTACATTTGACTTCGGGAAGTTATAGTGAACAGATCTTTCCCTCCACCATGTTCCTCTCTCTCTCTCTCTCTCTCTCTCTCTCTCTCTCTCTCTCTCTCTTCCCCCCCCCCGTCTCTGTCTCCTTCCCCCTACCCCTTTTTCTCTACCCCCCTTTCAAAGTTTCAGTTCAATTGTTTGATCTGAATCTTTTAAAAGTAGCTCATTCCCTCTTTCATAGAAACCCAATGTCAGAGTTGAAAGGGAAGTTAGAAGAATCTAGACTATCAGAGCAGGATAGAGAATCCAGACTGTCAGAAATCAAGTACAGATCTCTCAATAACAAAAGTTGTATGCAAATATATTCATTGTACTAATAATATATCTGTTTATATACATAGTTTATTTATATTTACTTTTGTGATATGTCTCTATGTATTAGAAAACAAGGGACACCTTATTGAAATGAAAGAATTCTTGAAAGCAGAGACTGTCTCATCTTTAAACTATAACCTCTGTTCTTCATTAACAAGAGCTTACTGATATGTATATATACATTATATATATATATATATGTAGTGTGTATATAATATATCATAAGTATGTTGGAATAAAGATCACTATTTCTCAGAGTTTTATTAGATGCATTTATGTAATTTGGGGGGATGGAGATTTTAGGGGACTGCTCTTACCATTCTGAAAAATCTATTAAATGTAAATCAGTAAGCCACGGCATACAAGCAAACTAAATGGCTTTTTCTGAAACTCAAGACTGCTAGAGACTGTGTTTTCTAGAGCAAGTTGGTTACTGGATCAGAAACAGGCACTTAAGGTCAACTTCAGCTTATCTAGCTTCTATATTTTAAGACCTTCCTGACAGCTGGGTATGATACCAGACTAACAAGGTAGAAATGATTATGGGCTAGGACCTGGCCCACGGGTGGTGCTGGCCATGAGACATAACAAAGGCAGAGACAGCAGCAGTGGCTAAGGAGGCTAGTTTTGAGACTGGAGTCAGGAATGGAGGGGAGCTGAAATAGAAGGCCTTGGTATAGTGGGTCCATAGGAGTGCCATAGGGAGCAATAGCTTCAGGGTATGGGGATCAGCACGTTGCTAAAAGGTAGTGATGAAACCCACATAGAACCAGAAAGAAAAAAAAAGAATGGAGAAATATTCAAGCATATTCAAGACATTGTTCTTATTAAAAAGTGAGAGTGGAAAAGCTTTTGTATAATTAAAAATAAAATTAACATTATTTTAAAATATTGTTCATTTTATTTTTATCACATTCTTTTAAATTTCTGTTTTATTCATTTTAAATGTATATGATATATTAGTAGAGTAGTACATTCATATATGATTTATAACTAAGCATACACATACTGGATATTTTATTTTATTTTTTATTGAGAAAAGTACAAAATCAAAATGTCTTCTCAGATAAATTCAAACTTCTTATTCTAACAGTTAAATTCCTCCACAATCTGACTCTTGCATTCATATTCTAGTTTCATCTTCTGCTACTTGTTATCCACTTTCTCTAGTAGAGGGGATGAATTCTTAACCAAATAAGGGATAGAAGTAATTCCAAAAAATAAAATGGATGATTTTGATTACATGAAACTAAAGTTTTTGTATACATGCGCACACACACACACACACACACAATCAATACATCTAGAACAAGAATGGAAAAAGTCAACTAGGAAAAAAAAAACTTTTCATCAAAATTCTTGGATAACAAGTTGCTATCAAGATATGTAGACAATTAACTGAAACGTATGACCAAAATCCATTCTCCAATAAACAAGTTGTATGATCAAACAGTTCTCAAAAAAAGTAACCATTAACAACCATATGGTAGGATATTATAAATCACTAATAAGTAAAGTGCAAATTTAAATGATCCTGGGTTTCACTTCACACCCAGCAAATTGGCAAAAATGATGAAAGATAAGAATACATAATGTTGGGGAGGTTGTGGAAAGATAGGCACACTAATGAATTTTTGGTGGAAATGTGAATCAGTACAGCTACCCTAGAAAGCACTTTGAAAGTATGCAAATAAAGTGACTACAATCTCCATATCATTTGACCTAGAGATTCTACTGCTAAGCATATAAACTAAGAGACCTTTGACAAAGATAAAGACTCCAGAGATATCAAAATATTTGTACTAGTGCTTTTCGTGGTAACAAAGAATTGGAAATAAATACAATTTGCTCACCTAAAATTCCCCTACATGTGTGGAGTTTCCAAAGTCTTTCTCTTCCAACTCGAGTCCATCCCAAAGAAAATCTGGACCGTGTATGTTTTTTCTCAAAGAATGTGTCTTCCATCCCAAAAAAGTCTTCACATTAAATGATATTTTACACACATGCACACACACACACACACACACACACACACATACACACACATTTGTGTGTGTGAGAGTACATGAGAATAATCTCTTTATGAAGGGTAAGCATTGTAGTCTTTAGAGCCCTTTTGTCTTCTTGATGAGAAAAGCCTGCTACATATGACACAATTGAGAAAAGTTGGACAAATAATAGAAAATTACTTTGAATATAAAAATGACAAAAGCAAAAATAAAGTCATAATAAAGTCAGATGCTATGCACAGTCAGGTAGGAAGAGAAGTTATTGGGGAAGGCACAATGGAGGGTATGATTGGTAGGATTTGAATTCCTTATCTCAAATATCTATATATTACAAATGAAGTTATGTAATGGATTCTTAGAGTTGAAGGAGAATTCAAAGATCACCTAGCCCAGCTCTTATTAAATTCATAAGTCTCCTTTATGATATCCACATGTGGTCATCCAATATATGCCTAATGCCAACAGTGACAGGGAACTCAGTATCTTTTGAGCAGTTCAGTTATTAACAAAGTTCTTCCTATAGTTTTCCCCATTTGGGCTTTTTTCTAGCATCCGGAGACACAGAGAGAAAAGATAACTCATTTCCCATGTGACTTTAAAATAAACAATGACAGTAATCTTAGTTTTCATTTCTCCATACTAAACATACCTTATTCCTTCATTTGATCATCATTTCACATAGCTATGAGTCCCCTCCTGATCCTGCTTGCCCTACTTTGGGTAGCTTCCAGTTTATCCTTTTTTGCATATGGTACACTCTACTAACAATACTCAATATTGGAAAACATCACACTCGGAAATGAGCATAATTTTAACATTAACTCAGCTTTGATTAATCCTCTTCATATTATTTTCCACTAGCATTATATGTTAAATGGTGTTCCCTGGAATGGAATTCTCTATATGCATTTTAAATACCCCCTTATTCTTCAAAACATCTTAGTGCTGCATTAATGTCAATACTCCAATTCATTTCTTGATTAGCCTGGCCATTAAAACCCTCATCTGAAAGTGCTGATACAAGACATGAAATTCCCTTTTGTAACACCTCATCAGGTGTTAAGGATAATTCTACAGGGCATAAATTAATTCTCTCAGCAGTCTGTGCCTTTTTTTAACACTTCAGGAGAAGTATTTAATTCTCCTTCTTGGTAAATTATTGAACTTGCTGAAAAGTGTTTGAATCAATTGCATTAGATGTCAAAAATGTCAGGATTTTTTGCCTTGGATTCTGTTTGTAGGATTTACTTTCATAAGAGATCTGTACGGACTAAAGTTTTCATAGAAGAACGTAATTGCCAAGAATATGATGATAGTATTTTAAATACACAATAAAAGTAGAAACAAATAAAACTCATTCCAGAAGACTGGGTTCAAATTACTTATAGTGGTCATGTGACTCCAAGAAAGTAGCATTCATTCTTGGAGCCCCAGTTTCTTTATTTTTTTAAAATATGTCAGAGGCTGTTTCAGTTTTGTCTTTGTATTCCCAAAGCCTAGAACAGTGCCTAGCCCATAATACAAAGTCTGGACACATAGGCAAAAATGCATATTTTCAAAAAAATGAAATAATGAAATTTCCAACGTTTCATTTAACTGGAATATTAACAAATAACATTTTTATAAGATTTCCATCATTTGTTATGCAAAGGTTGATGCGCTTTGCAAGATTCACGTGAACTTGATGCAATAACTCCACATTGCCGTCAATTTTAGCACATTCACTCTTTATGCATTCAATCAAGTGTATTGCATCTGTGATTTCCATTGAGTACACCTCCTTTAGCATACCCCAGAAAAAGAAGTCAAGGGGGCGAAGGTCTGTTAATATTCCAGATATTTCAGAGTATGCATTTTTCCTATGTGCCCAGACTTTAAGGACATCTGTAGAACAATCAATGCTTGTGGATCAATTAATGGGAATCATAATATCTGCACAATTTAGCCTATTGGATAAGGTATTGCAAGCAAATAGCTTTATATACTACACAGCCCTATGAGAACAGAAGTGACGATTTTACTTTAAATGTGAATTGTTTGTGATTTCATTAATTTAGAAACTCCCCCCCATTCTTATTGATGCAGCATTTCCACACCTCCTCAACCCGTGTAACTATTGTCCTTGTTTTCCACAGTTTCCCATATA
This sequence comes from Trichosurus vulpecula, assembly GCF_011100635.1. Lineage (NCBI taxonomy): Eukaryota > Metazoa > Chordata > Mammalia > Diprotodontia > Phalangeridae > Trichosurus > Trichosurus vulpecula. Next base: position 198,922,612 of record NC_050578.1, on the reverse strand, counting down.
TTCCCCGCAGAAGAGTGATCTACGAAGAGCACAGGGCATCTCCTTTTTATTGTGTGTGTATCTGCAGGGAATCACAATACTCCTCAGGCTGTACATCTGTTGTCTCTCATTTTCACTGTTATACTATTACCATTATCATCTTCAATGGGAAGATGAAGAGAAATGTGTTATAAAGCTCAGAGTGAGCTATGGCGGGAATGGAAGTCAAGAATAACAAAAATAGCTGGAGAGTTTGGGTTTTTTTTAAACTTTTTCTGGCTATGATAGGGAAGAGAGGTAGAAAAAAGAGGAGAGAGGATGACTATTCAACGTGGATCAGACATGAAGATCAATGATGTAGAATAGGTGAATTTTTATTTTATTTCTGTTTTCTCTGCCAAGGATGGTGGGATCATAGACCTAAAGATAGAAGGGATCTTAGAAGTCCTCTGGTCCAAGATACTCTTTTTGCACAAGAGGACTGAAGCTCAAAGAGGTTAGGTTGCTTATATAGGTAGTAAGTGACATAGCTGGGATTCAATTTAGATTAAACTGTAAATTGTAATAGTTTGAATTCATAATTCAGTGAAAATTGCGGAGTGATGAATTTTTGCTTTTATAAGGAAAACAAACAAAGAAACATCCCCTAGCAAAAGCATAATGGGCTTCCTCAGAGAAAGTAAGGTCTTAGCTGGGGTTGTCAAGTAAAGGCCAGTTTATCTCTGGGTAGGTATGATGCTGAAAGTATTCTTATTCAGGTAGATGTGGGACTAGACAGCCTCTTAAAGCCCTTCAAACCCTGAGATTCCCTGATCTTGTGCTAGTTGTCTGCAATTGATTAGTTTACATCATATTATAAGCCCCCTGCCAACCAGGCTCCATATTATTCAGAGTCAATGGAGTCAAGCCAAGAGGGGCTTACAAATCACTAACCCATATGTCCTGTTGGTGCAGGGCTGAGAGTCCTCAGGGATCCACTGAGAGGATGGGGTATAGAACTAAGGGCAGTTGAAGGTTTTGAGTGTCAGGTAGATATTAGAGACACAAATCAGGAACTCAACACAGAGGACTGGAATATTTCAATCTGGGAGAGACTTTAAAGATGGTCAGTTTGAGCTGTTCACCTTTATATGGGAAGAAACTGACATCCAGAGAATAAAAATGACCAATCCAAAGTCACAGCAGTAATAAGTAATAATCTTAGCAATTCACATATATGTAGTACTTTAAGGCTTCCAAAGGGCTTCTCTCCAAGGTGCTCGAAACCTAGATTTTGTAAATTCAAATACAGTGTTCTTTCCACTCCTCTAAAATCAGCTTTAAAGGAAATGAGGAAACAAGCTATACTTCAGTTCAAGGGGTGCTGGGGAATAAGGAGAAAGCCACAAATAATACAACAAATATTTATAATGTCAATAAGACCCAAGTTTAAGTGTGGCCTCTAATATGTAATAGCTATGGGACCCTGGGCAAGTCACTTAATCACTTTCAACTATAATTCTCTAATCTCTAAAATGGGGATATTAATAGCACCTATATCCCAAGGTTGCTGTGAGGATTAAATGAGATGCTGTTAAAGGGCTTTGCAAACCTTAAAGCACTATATAAATGTTGAGTATTCTTCTTATTAGCCTATAGTAACCAGGCCTTCAGTCTGGCGATGTCTTCATTCCCTGAGCCTTATGCTGAACTTCTGCCAATCTCAAGCTGTTTATAGAGCAATACAGGAAAGTGATGCTAAGTGTTTGACAATTGGGTTCCACAGAAGTAAATAAACAAATAAATAGAGAAATAAGTAAATAAATAAAGGTACATACACACATACATATACATATACACACAAACATTGAAGTTTAGTCAACATTATTAACATTTTCTTAAGTCTAAAAATCAACAAAACAATAAATAAATTAAGCCACAATTTATAGTCATTACCAATTTCTGAGGTGTAAATGCATACACTGAAAAGTTGGCTCCAGCACATTCCTGGTTAAAGTAATGTATGCTGGCTATTATTCTGTGACTATCATGTGCAGAAACAGGTAGGTAAGCAGGGTTATAACTCCTGTACCCATTCTATCAAGTCTTAACTCCACTCACTATTGGCTTTAAGTAGAATGGAAACTCACTTGTCTTTGTATTGTGGGAACTCAGTAGACTGCCTAACACATAGGAGGTATTTACTATTGTTGGTGTAGTTCTACCTTTCTTCTCTCTTGAAGGTGATGTCTTGACTTGTGAGTGAACTGGGTTTAAGTGAAGCAGAGCTGCATAGTCATCAGCCTCACTCTCTCCTCCAGAGTCATCAGAGTCCAGTGGCAACACAAGAGTCTGGTGATAGCCTAGCTATTGCCCTTAAGGGTTTGCAAAGCACTTTCCAACTGTTATTTCTCTTGGTCCTCACAACAACCCTAAAAGTTAGGTGTTACTATCATTCCTATTTCACAGATACGGAAATTGAAACTAGAAGAAAATAAGTATCTTACTCAGGGCCATACAATTAATAAGTGTCTGAAGAAGAATTTGAACTTAGGTGTTCCTGATTCCAAGTCCAACACTCTAGTCATCGAGCCTGAGAACTGACTGGTTGTCTCCCATACCCTCCATATTGATCCCTGCCTCTTGGTTTCCCTGGCTTTTTTTAAGTCTCAACTAAAATCCCATCTCCTACAACAAAAGCATCAAACTTGAATAGAAATAGATCCTTGCAGGCAACGTAGTGACTTAGAAATAGAATTGTGTTCTTAAAAGCATAGCTAGGAAGAATTTCAATCAACATATTAATCAGCAAGTATTAATTAAGCACCTATCTACTAATTGTCCAGTCCTATGACAGATATTGGGTATACAAAAGTGGGTTTACAAAAGAGACAAAAGTGAGACAATCCTAGCCCTCAAGGACCTAACAATAGCCCAGGAGTATAACATGTATATACAGGATAGATAAAAGGTACATGTAATGATTTTCGAAGGAAGATGTGAGTAACTGGAGGAATCCAGAAAGATGCTAGCCAGACAAGGTAAACCAATGCTTGAAGGGAATTAGGTGTTCAAGATTACGGTAGCGAAGATCAATCCTTTCTAGGCATGACAGACAGCAAGTATTTTTATTTTATTTAATATTTTTAACAAATTAATTAATTTATTTTTAGTCTTTGGCATTCACTTCCATAAATTTTAAATTTTCTTTGCTTCCTTCCTCTCCCCCCCTCCAAGACTGTATGCAATCTGATATTGACTCTACATATACATTCTTATTAAACGTATTTTAACATTAGTCTTGTCGTATAGAAGGAACCACATGAGGAACCATGAGAAAGAAAACAAAACAAAACAAAGCAAAATAAAAAAGAAAGCAAATAGCCTGCTTCGATCTGTATTCAGACTCCATATTTCTTTCTCTGGATGTGGATGGCATTTTCCATCATGAGTCTCTTGGAGTTGTTTTAGGTCCTTGCAATACTGAGAAGAGCTAAGTTTATCAAAGTCAGTCATCTCAGAATGTGGCTGTTACTATGTGCAATGTTCTCCCAGCTCTGCTCATTTCACTCAGCATTAGTTCATTCAAGTCTTTCCAGATTTTTCTGAAGTCTTCCTGCTTATAATTTCTTATAGCACAATAGTATTCCATTACATACATATACCACAGCTTGTTCAGCCATTCCCCAATTGATGAGTATCCCCTCAATTTCCAATTCTTGGCCACCACAAAAATTGCTGCTATAAATATTTTTGTACATGTGGGTCCTCTTCCCATTTGTAGGATCTCTTTGTAATATAGACCTAGAAGTGGTATTGCTGGGTCAAAGGGTATGCACAGTTTTATAACCCTTTGGGCCTAGTTCCAAATTGTTCTCCAGAATGGTTAGATTAGTTCACAACTCCACCAATAGCCACATATATGGCCATTGCCTATCTATATCTATATCTATATATACATATATATGTATATATGACATAGGAGAATGTGATGTATGAAGAGCACAGTAAGAAGGCCAGGTTGGCTGAAGTGTGTGTGTGTGTGTGTGTGTGTGTGTGTGTGTGTGTGACACAGAGAGAGTATGAGTGAGAGAGACAGAGGGAGAGTGAGAAAGAGGGAGAGAGGGAGGGAGGAAGGGAGAGAGAGAAAGGGGAGCAATAGCAGATAAGGCTAAAAGGACGCAGGTTTGTGGAATCTACATGACAAATAGAGAAGTTTATGTTTGATCCTGGGGGTTATCTTGAATAAAGGAGTGACATGGTCAGACTTATACTTTTGGAAAATCCCTTTGGCAGCTGTGTGGAGGATGAACTGGAGATAATACAGGGATATTAATTAGTAGGCTTTTGCAATAGTCTAGGTGAGAAGTAATTAAGAATCACAGAATCTCACAGTTGGAACCTATGCTAAAAGACAATTCTCTACAGCAGACCCAACGTGTGCTCATGTAGCCTGGGCCTGAAGACCTCCGGGGGAGAGGGAATCTTCTGCTTCATGAATCATCCTTTCCACTTTTGAATCCCTATAATTGTTAGTCACTTTTTCCTCTTATATTCAGGAGAACTGTACCTCATGGAGACTTCCCGTTTCTGCCTCCGTTCTAAGTAGAATGATTCTCATCTTCCTTTTACATGACAGCCCTTCAAATTCCCAATGATAAGTCATCCCTCTGAGCCACACCTCCCACCCCAAGCCTTCTTTTTCCCAGTCTTAGTGTCTCTACTTCCTTCAGCTAATCTTCAAATAGCAGAATCTGAAGGCATTTCCCCCATTTGGGTCCCTCTCCTCTAGACACCATTCAACTTGTCAAAGTCCTTCATAACATGTGATGCCCAGTACTGACCACAGCACTCCAAATGGAGTCTGACAGAGGCAGAGGATAGTGGGATTATCCCAAGTCATAGTCCTACTATATACTTAGAAAGATGAACATTTTATTAAATTAAAAAAATCACTATGACATATGAATCTTAAGAGGAATAAGAAAATGTGTGGTTTGGCTACAGGAAAATGGTAAGAACCACCATGCAGTTCAGGAAGCATTGTGGTTAAGGTATATAGAGAAATTATAGCAGGAACTGAGTCTACCGGCTTCACGGGCACATGTCAACTCTTACAAAGTTGATATGATGTCTAGGGGAAAAATGCAAGCTGTTTTCTTTCTTACACCTTCCACCTCCAATTGGACTTCAATAGATTCCTCAGATAGCGTCTACTTGCTATTGTAGATATTTTCAAAATTGCTGTAATGGTATCCTTATCCTATTTTCCAGTCAGCCTGAACTCACATCAAAGTTTCAGAATACCCAGAAGTCTAAAGCACAATTGCTTAAGTAGTTCCCACCTTTTTCTTGTAATGATGGAGATGAAACCTCTTACCTCTCTTCAGATTCATTTTTAGCTTTCTGCTGCTTTGCTACATATATGATATCATCAGTATGTATTCTGTCCATTAATGGAGCTCATAAACATTCCATACCTCATTCTGGGTAATTTTCACTCATTTTCTTCTAAACTTTGTGGAGATGCTCCATCTAATGAACTGGAAGCCTTCTTTGGATCCTTTCTATATTTCATTGGAAGCAAAACTCCTTCAGTATGTAGTGAAAAGAGTTTCAACATAATATTGAGGAAATTCATAACGGAAAAATTAGGCAGATCTGTGCTGTCCCAAGAAAGAGAAACCATTTCCTCTCCCAGTTTTATAAGAACAAATCATAATCTAGAAGAGGAGCACTCATTCAAGTTGTAGGCTTAATGGGAGGTTTTTTTTTTTTTTACCAACTTGTTACATCTAATTTGTTTTCCATTATGTACACATTTATATAGAGATTTGTAGTTTCAAAGCCCTTTCACATCCATTATCTCATTTTGATTCTAACAAATTTCTCAGGTTGGGGTACAAGTACTATTATTTTCCTTTTACAGATGGAGAAACTGAGGCTCACGGTGGTTAGGCAATTTGCCAAGTGTTACACAAATAACTGATAAACCCTCAAAACCCTGGGAGGTAGGAAAAGCTTTATACATAATTGAGGCTTAATAAATATTTATTGAATTGCTTTTGAGGGAATTGTGTCCAGTGATAATAATGTCTAACAAAAACTCACATTTATATGATATTTTAAGTTCTGTAAATCATTGTCAAATTAATATTAACATTAATTAATGTTAAAAACTAACAAATTAACCCATTTGATGTTCCCAACAACCCTATGAAGTAGGTGTTACTATCATCCCCAAATTACAGATGAGGAAACTGAGGCTGAGTGGTGAAGTGACTTGCCCAGGAACACAAAAGTAGTGTCTGAGGCAGGATATGAACTCAGGTCTTCCTGACTCCAAGCCCAGTTCTCTATCCATTGTGTCACTTAGCTACTTATCTCAGTTGAAATGAAAAATGATGCCAGGTTTATGAAGTATACTATGAAATATTTAATTATTCTATCACACATTTAAATGTTAAATTCAAATTTATTTTAAAAGATTATTAATAAACATTTGTTGTTTCTGCTGGATGCTGAGAATATAAGAGATAAAAAATGAACAAGTTCTTATTATGAAAACATGTTTCTCTGGGAGAGCGCTCAGGAAAAGATGCATTGCTAAATATAGACAATATAGAAACAAGTAATATCAATGAAAATATAATTCTAAAAGAGGATAGATGCTCATCTTTTCAGAATATATTAGGATTGGTCCTATCAGGAAACAGGAAGAGAAACTGAAAAATTAAATGAAGTATTCCCTGTTCTTAAGGAATTTACATTCTATTGTTGAAATATCACAAATCCACAAATAAGGAATATATAACTATATGAATAAGTGTTTGAATATAGAAAATATAGATATGTATTCTATCTATCTATCTATCTACCTATCTATCTATCTATCACAGAATCATTTCCAGAGGGAGAGTACTAATAACTAGGGTAGGTAGGGGTAAGGGAGGGCTTAGGAAAGGTATCATGTTGGACATAGCATTTGAGTTATGCTTTGAATGAAGTTAAGGCAGAGGAGGGGAATGAGTGCATTTTCGACATGGATGACCCCTTTGTAGGGAAACAAGGGATAAAATTTTCTACAGTGGGAAGAATTATTAAACCCCAGTTGACAGACTGAGAAGTCATGAATCAGAGGTTGAGATTTTTTTTCAGATTCACAAGGTTAGTAAGTGGTGGATTTGATATTTGAATCTAGATTTTCAGATTTCAGGTCTAGTGTTCTTCACATTATACTGCCTCTGAACAGTGTTGAAAAGGAAGAAATGTCCTGTTGAGCTTGGTGGATTCCCATTTACCTCTAAGATATAATACAAACTCTTAAGCCTCACACTTAAGGGCCTCCATAACCTATCTCTCCAGCTTTATTTCACATTCCAAACAAACTAGAATAATATTAATCCACTGTGATTGGCATTCTATCTCTAGCCTCCATGAATCACAGAAGCCATCTTCCATGCCTGGAATACACTCTTCCTGACAGAATCCTTTTCTTTTTTCAAGACTGAAATCAGGCGCCAAATCATCACCAGTACTTCCCCTGATCCCTTTAGTTGCTATTGCTCTATCCCTCCTCAGATATTACTAGAGCTTTTGTCTGATCACTCCTTGGCAGGACTTACTCTATTTACATTATAATTAATGATGTTCCTATAGAATGCAAACTCCTTGAGGACAGGGTATGCTTTCTTTCATTTTTGTTTTTGTATCTCCATTGGTAAATATAGTGACTGACACATAAGGGGTGATTAACAGTATTTGTTTAATTAGATTATATTTGAGGAAAATGAGTCAATTGATGAACATCCCAGGGGCAATGAAAAAATGTACAGCAACTTTATCAAGGATTCCATTATATATGGATGGGAGAGCTCAGTGATCCAACAAAGCAGAAACGATGAATTTCCATTGAATAACCCAAGTATTGGGACTTAGGTATTTGCCAGCAGGCAGCCAATTAATGTTTTACACTAGGGTATATCATGCAATAATTAAAAAAAAGATGAAACCAGGTATTGTCAAAGCATTTTAGAGAGGGAGACCCTTTGCTGATTTTTCAAAGGGTTAAAGTCGCTTTTCATGGCTGTGATTTAATTACATGCAATCTATCTACCCAATTACCATGGGAAGTACTAGCTGTTATTCTTTAATTGAAGCTGTTGTTATTTAATTCTTTTTATATTCCAAAAAGCAATTAATTGAGGTGAGGTAGTCTCCTGCTGTTGAATGTCTTCCATGCAACACCCCCTCCCCCACAACTTCTTCCCTCTACTGAGACAAATATGGTATCTCTTGCAAGGTCCAGCTCAAGTCTTGCTTCTTGCAATGAAGCCTCTCTACTATTCTAACCTTTGTTGAAGCCTCATCCCTAGAGTGACTGGGGATCACTAAGGGTCATCAGGGAGTTGTTGAAGCCAGGTATTCAGAGGGTTAAACCAGGTTCAGGTAAGGCTTATGAGATAACCAAAGCTAAAGGCAGGGTATGAGGGAGAAGGGATTTGTAGCAATGGCCCCAAATAAGAGAGATTAACACAGGCTTTCTGAGTCCATATTATTATTGGGCATTGCTAAGGCATCAGGGATACTATAAATTTGGTTCAAAACCATGCTCACATGCTAGACCTATGCTAGGCTGGGGGATATATGCAACTATTCTGAAGGCTGAACCTGAGAAGAGAAAGATTGAGTTAGATAAATAGCTTACTCACACTCCCTAAATCTTTTACTCTTATCCAAGTCTGACATTCTGGCCTGAATCTCCCTGGCCTTTTCCTCATTCCATCTAAAAATTTGGTCTTCTAAGGAAACATTGCTATATCAATCCAGAACCACCTTTTGATTTATGCACATTTGGATTCCAATTTGGAATCCTCCCCCACTCCAGTGCTTATCCTAATCATTAGATCATAAAGCTGCCTTAGGCTTAACATGAAGAATTAAACAGAGAAAACACAATGTAAAGGGTAAGAGTGGGCCCCAGCAAGATGATGGATTGTCTCATGTGACTTTTGTAGACAAGACATTGACTTTTATAGAGATGGTGTACCCCTCCCCAATCTGCTGCCCTAACATTGACATTTACCAAATCTCCTATGGGCACAGTAGTCTAAACGTCAGAGTTTTTTTCTTGAGGGGAAGGTGTAGTACCCTGAAAAGAAGGTAGATTTTAGGGTACAAAACCTCAAATGCCTGCTCTGCCCTCTACTGCCTGTGTGACAAATGTCAAGTCAATTAACCTCTCTGGGCCTCATTTTCCTTGTATGTAGATGAGAGGGTTGAACTAGATAACTAATGGGGTCCTTTCTAGGTCTTATCCCATCACCTTGTTCAATGGTCTTCTGCCAAGGTCCTCATTTAGAGGACTGTGTCTCTTGTTTTTCCAATACTCCTATAGGGCCTAGCTCAGGACTTGGGCCAAGGGAGCTGTTTAATCAATAGTATTGATTAAATGATTGTTTACTGATTTGATCAAAAGGAAGAAGTAAGCAGATGTCTCAATTGCCCTTGGTCCAGGACAAATCAGTTCATCTCTCGGGAATCTGTTTAAAAAAAGATTGTCCCTACTTCAGTGAAATGAGGAAATGTAGATTAAGTCCTGCAAGACAGTAGGACCAGGTGATGTTTTATGGCACTTTTGAACTTATTCATTCATTTATACATACATTAAACATTTATTAAATTCTTCCTTTGTACAGAGCACTGAGCAACGTACTGGTATATTGGATAGATAGATAGATAGATAGATGATAGATACATAGATTATAGATAGATAAATAGATAGATATAGATATATGATAGATGATAGATGATAGATGACAGATTGATAGGTAGATAAGTAGGTAGATGGATAGATAGATGATAGATAGGTAGATAGGAAGATAGATAGATAGATAGATAGAGATAGAGGTAGAATTTAGATATATGGGTAAAATTAAAATGAGAACTCATGGATCATTGGGTCGTGGATTTAGGGAATAGAAATTTAGAGGTCTCTAAGTCCAAACTCTTCATTTTTCCAGATGAAGAAAATGAGGCCCAGAGAAGCTAAGTAGCTTGCCCAAAGTCATACAGATATTAAATAGCAGAACAGGAGTCTGAATCAAAGTCTCCTGACTCTCAATCGAGTGCTCTTTCCACTCAGCTTCAATGAATGAGTGAAAGAATGAGAAGTCACTTATTAAGTGCTCACTATGTGCAAAGCACAGTGCTGGGTTTTGGGAGTACAAAGAGAAAAAAAAAGCAGTACCTCATAATCTAGTGGGCGATAAGGCACATTCATACATCAATGTAACACACATTATATGATAGGGCTTCAGAGAGGTGCAAAATAAGTATTTTGTGTGGTTTGAAAGGAAAAGTGGTTATCAACCTGGAAAATCAGATAAGACTTCCTGGTAAAGGTATTATGATCAAGGGTCATATAACTGCTAATTTTCCTCCAAATCTTCCTGTCGGGAACATATTCCCATCACACAGATGAGGTGTCAGAGAGATGAAGCTCCTTGCCCATGGGTCATATTCTCACAGTTGAGTCTCAAGCCCATGTCTTCCAATTCAAAATTCAATGCCCATTTGACTCTTTTCACACTCACAAATCTCAGAGTTGCAAGAGGACTTTTGAAACCAGCCAGTTTGAATCATCCCCTAACAAGAAGCCTCTCTATAAGACAGTCGAGGATCTCCCACCATGCTGGTTACTCCCCTCTAGACATTCACCAACTGTTCAATAGGCTTCTTAACTGTGGCCCTCAGGCCCGAAGACAATAACCCAGATATCATTTGTTTAAGGCAGACTGCAACAGACCTCAGTCTTTATGTGATGCCTTTCTCAATGTAATCCAGAATTGCATCACCTTTTCTGGCTTTCATGACACATTGTTAACCTTTAATGCAAAGTTGTCATCATCATCATCATCTCTTAGGGTTATAAGGCAAAAGTTTCCATTTTCTCAGTCAATATTTATGAAATATCTACCATGTGCCAGACATTGTGCTAGTAATTGAGAGTACAAACTCCAAAATGAAACAAACCCTGACTTCTAGGAGCTCAAATTCTATTAGGGAAAACAACATGCTTAAATACATACATACATATATATATATATATATATATGTATATATATATATTAACATTCTTACATATCACACATGTTTATATATAGTGTATTTATATGAGTATATTGGTATATATTTAATTTTGTATTTCATATATATTTAATTAGATATGTATATATATTTGAGGAAGGAAGGGAACAAGCATTTATTAAGTGCCTATTATATGCCACACATTATGCTAAGCACTTTGCAAATATTATCTAATTAAGGTAAATTTGGGGTAGGTTGAAGCTAGAGGGTTCAAGAGGACTTTGTGCAGGAGGTGGTATTTGAGCTGATCTTTCTGAAGGAAGCTAGGCAAAGTTTCCCAGACCCCAGCCATGAGGGTAGGCCCTGGTTTATCAGTTCCCTATTCAGTGTTCTTTCTGCTGTCTCAGTAATGTGGTCTCCAACAAATGTTCCTTTTGGTTCAGACCATATTGAGATCATTTGAAGCAACTGATGATACGTAGCCTGGAGAAGAGAAGGCTTAAGAGGAACATAGTATCTTCAAGTACTAAAAGACTGTCAGATTGAAAAATTTTAGGATTATCTTAATATAAGGGTTTAGTTCCTTATTTAATAATCATTAATTAAAATATATAAATCAAGAAAAACACCTGTTCCTTTTATATCCATAGATGAGGTCATCATATCAGGTATTTTTGTTGAATCCTTTTTCAATGCCACAGAACTGTGTTCATTCTGCGGTGTGGAGGAGGGAATGTTGAAATGACTGTAATATGATGACTAAAACATCAGTAAAACACTTTTTAGAGTGCTATTCTGCTTAGTTCTAATTAGTAAGCTAGAAGCAATATAAAGTTTCAGGATGGAGCAATTCAACTCAATGTAGGGAAAAACTTTTTTTAAGGAGAGCTTTTTAAAAGTGGAATAAGCTGCCATCCCTGAAGGCGTACAATCTGAGGCTGAACGACCCCTTACTGGGGATATTATAGAGAATTTTCTCTCTTGCTCCTTGATAAGTTTACCTAGCTAATACAGCTAACATTCAAGCGCAAAGTTCTAGCTCCACCACGTACCACCTACATGATCATGGGCAAGCTACTTCTCCTAATTCAGCCTCAGCTGACTTCTTCATTTGCAAAAGAAGGGTGTTGGATTAGATGACCTCTGAAATCTTTTCTGACTCTAGAAGTTCTAATTGCCATAAAGTAAGAGCTGGAAGGGGCCTTCAACATAATTTTTCAAACTCCCTCATTTCATATTCAAAAATTGACCCTAGTGAGGAACATGCCTTCAAAGCAAAAGGGCACATAGTAAGTAAATTTGATGCGTGGGAGGGAATTGGAATAGATTTGGAACACTGAGATGAGAGAATCATACTTGAGGTGGAAAGGATGTTAGAAGTTATCTGTTCCAACTCTGTCTTTTACAAATGGGGAAACTGAGACCCCCAAAAGTTAAATGATTTTCTTGAGAGAAGCTAGGAAGTGTAGTGAATAGAGTAAGAGACCTGGAGTCAGGAAGACCTAAGTTCAAATCCAGCCTCAAACACATACTATCTGTAAGACTGTGGGCAAGTTACTTTACCCTGTTTGCCTCAGTTTCCTCATCTATAAAATGAGCTGGAGAAGGAAATGACAAACCACTCTAGGATCTTTGCCAAGAAAATCTCAAATGCAGTCATGAAGAGTTGGACACAACTGAAATGACTGAACAGCAGCAGGAATTCCAACCCAGTTCCTCTGTCTCTGAATCCCGTTCTGTTTCCCCTATACCACCTATATTATTATTAGAATAATACAAAAGAAAGTCAATGGAACCTCAGGGGTTAAAAATAATAGGAAATAAATAATAGAAAAAAAGGCAATAGAATGTCATGGGCAGAAGGAGACTGGCCATCTGGAAGTTATTTGGATATCCTGTATAGTTGACAAACATTTATTAAGCACCTAAAACGTACCTGGCACTGTGCCAAAAGCTTTACAAATATGACCTCATTTGATACTCCCAAGTCCCGTCAGGTAGGTGCTATTATCATCCCCATTTTATAGTTGAGGCAAACAGGTTAGCTATTATTATTATTAGCTAGGTAAAGTTAGCCAGGAGCCAGAGAAAATACTGTCCGTAATATCCCCAGCAAAGGGTCATTCAGCCTCAGGTTGTACGCCTTCAAGGATGGCAGCTCATCCATTTTTAGAAAACTCTCTTTTAAGTGGCTGGCCTCAAGTCACATGACTAGTTAAGTGGCTGAGTTTGGATTTGAACTCAGTTCTTCCAGAATGCAGTCAGTCTGTCCACTGCACCACTTACCTGCCCCTAGGGATTGTTGTTTAATTTTTCAGTCGTATCTGACTCTCCGTGACCCCATTTGGGATTTTCTTGGCAAAGATATTGGAGTAGTTTGCCATTCCCTTCTCCACCTCATTTTACAGGCAAACAGTCTTAAATGACTTGCCCAGGATCACATATTTAACCCTAATTAAGTGTCTGAGACCAGATTTAAACTCAGGAAGATGAGTCTTCCTAAGTCCACATGTGACACTCTATTCACTGCATCACCTAGCTGGCCCTAGTGAGGGGTTGGAGGGGTGGGGGCATAAAAATGCCCACCCTCAAGGAGCTTACATTCTTTTTTTTAAATTTTTCAAATCATTTTACTAAAATGATAGCAGTGAATAATTGTTTTTATGAAGCAAGACCTTTGCATGATATGCAAAGAGACTAGTACTGAGATTAAAACGTAATTCCAGATTTTGTCCATTTGTTGTTAAGAAGACAAGAAATAAAAGGAATCTGAAAGGTTAGGGGTGCAGAAGGTGCCCAGTCAAAGCCTGGGGATAATGAAGTGCATAGGAATGAACAATGGTGAGAAATGAAGCCATGGCTGTCCTGCACTCCCTCCTTAAATGGAAGAGGCTTCCAATCAGAAGCAGGGCCCCAAGGGCAGAAGGTATTTCCAAAGTGTGAGTATCAGGGCTGAAATGATCTTCCAGGAGGAAGAGGTTCATCAGGGTGAAGTCTAGCAGAGGATACCTACACTGTGGAGAAAAACATGTCCCTGTGACCTGTCCTCATCCTGACTCCATAATCCTCTGATTGGTGTCATAGGTAAGTGCCAAACCTGAGTCAGTCATTTAAAGAAGATTTATTAAGGTTCTGTCTTCATCTAGTCCCATTTTAGAAACCATTCGGATCGAATTACATGTCAACAGTTCCCTGTCCTGGTATTGCTTATAATCTAAGAGACAGTCTAGATGCTTACTGATAGAGAATATTCAAGGGAGGTCATCTGATGTAAGGATAAGAATATTGGATTTGAACCCAGAACATTTGAGTTCAAATCCTGCCTGTTACTTACCTATGTGAATTTGCCCAGGTTATTTGTGTTCTTGTCCTGTCATTTGTAAAATGAACAGGTTTACTGACCCCTAAATGCCCTTCCTTCTAAGCTCTAAATCTGTGATCAATAAAGAAAGAAAACAGATCATATCTACATAGCATTTTAAAACTTGCAAAGCACATTCCTCCCAGCAGCTATGCGCAGTTGGTGGGGCCAGTGTTATCTCCATTTCACCGATGGGTAAACTGAGGCTCAGAAGGTAATATGATTTTCTCCAGTGCTTTAACCCAAGCCTCTTCTGACTCTGCATGTAGTAGTATTTAATTCTTCTATCTCTTGGGAAATAAATACATATTTTTTGAAAGAAAAACTTGAGATCATCTAAGACAATCCACGCATCTTACAGATGAGGTAATGAAAACCCAGAAGAAACATCCAAGGTTACCCTTTAGGCTAGAGGAAGAACATGGACCCAGAACTTCCAGCTGTGTCCTGTAATTTTCACTTTGTCATACTATGTCACTGTACATTGATGAACAGATATCCTATTATTTAGAATAAATTAATATGGTATCATTTGTTTATTGTATTTGCTGTGATGTTTTTAGCCAGAACTTAACACACTAGCACACTAGTACAATAGCCTCCCTAGTCTCGGCCCCCTACAGACCCTACACAAATAGCCCAAGATCACATTAGCAAATTTTAGCTTGCTCATCACGCTGCTAATTTTTTTTTTTAAACTTGTAGCCGCTCTGAAACTCTCATGTCTGTTCCACATGATAATACTACAGACCTACTATCAGACTCACTCTTCATTTTGTACAGTTCAATATTTCAGTAATGAGGACACAATCTCATTGATGTGGACTCATTCCAGTGGTACATTTCACAACCTATCTATGTTTTCTTCATCTATGCATCTCATCCATGTTTGACCATATGTTGGTCTACCAAAAGAGGTGACTAGGTCATAGATTGTTTATTATAGTCTTTCTTCATATAATAAACAATCTATGACCTAGCCACCTCTTTTCCATGTCTAATTTCCCCTCTTATTAAGTCAAGTCTAAACCCAAATCAGAATCTTCTCTATAACAAAACTAGCAAGGGACCATTGATCTTTTACCAGACCTATCATTAATAACAACTTAACTGCATCCATGGCAGGCCTTTTTAGATAGCCCTAACTTTGTGGATTTTTCCCCTCACATTGAACCTAACTTTTCTTCTTTGTAATTTTTACCCATTACTTATAATTCTGCCTCCAAGATGGAGCTAAACAAGTCTTTGTCATATTTCACTTGCCAATTTTTTAAATACATGAAGATGGCATCATGCATTTTCTTAAGTCTTCTCTTTTTCAGACACATTGCCATGAGTTTAACATCCATGAAGCCTGGATGGAGGTAAGTTGTTTCACAAACTTGTCTTCCATTAAAAAGTGGCCTGAATAGTCACTTCAGATTAGCTCAACTACAATAAAGCAAAGAACTTGAGATGCATGGGAGGCAAAATGAAAAATCTAGGTCTACATCAAAAGACGTCAGCCATTCAGATTATACAAAACGTAAGAATAACCAAGAAATGAACAGGAGTAACAGGCCCCACAGGGAACAATGGCAAGTGTTAAAATCATGGTGATGTACTTTCTTAATCAAGTGAGCCTTACAGAATGTACCGCAAATGGGGAAAGCCATCTCCGGAAAGCAGGCTAGTTTGGCTCAATATCAAGGGCCATCGAGAAAGGAAAATAGCCAAGAAAAAAACAAAACAAAACAAAATAGCCATGTACTCCTGTGGGAGAAAAGGCAGAAAGAGGGTTGGCAGAAGTTCAGGGCACCAAATGAGGGTTCTGAGGGAGGGGTCAGAGACTCGATCAATTCTTCTTGGCCCTCAAGGGGATAGCCCCAGAACCTCAGCAAACATGCAACTAGAAAGTGCTTGCCAGAAAATAATGGGTTCTTTTCCTTCAATTCACAGGCTGCCCAGAAGTCTCTGAGCTTCCTGGAATTTCTATTAATATTAACACAAATGTTAATATTAATAATAACTGTAAAGTATTTTACAAATTCAAACTACTATTATTAATAATTAATTTTTCACTTTTAAAGTCCTTCTGTAATTTCTCATTGTGGCTTGGAGGTGACATTAAGTCAGTTATAGTCCCAAATATTATTCTATTTAGGTAGAAGTTCAAGCAAGTCTTGCCAAGCTGGGATAGCTTCAAGCACAGGTTCAGTGATGGCTCATGTGTCTTTGGTGTGAAGGCCAACATCGTAAAAAGCAGAAATGCTCTCTACCAAGTTAGACACAGAACGATTAATTTTTTGGCCATACCTACCAAAAGTCTATCCGTTGACACAGAGCGATGACAAGCAATTACAAGTTCAAGGAAAGCCTGTTTGAAAGCCTGGATGGTTAAAATGTTGAAATCATTAGTGAGTATTATTAACTTTATTTTTAAAAAAGATGCTTTCCAGCTTACAAAATACATTTGCATCCATTTTTATGATATTTATTCCTCATGACAATCCTAAGACTTATTCAGTATAAGTGTAAAAAATGAGGAAACAGGCTCACAGAGCCTAAGTGACTAGCCCAGGGTCATCCAGTGAGTGACTGGCAGAGATCAAACCCAAACTATATTCTCCTGACCTTAAATCTGGCTGTCATTCTGGGTGCCACACAATAGACAGCCATTGGTACAGATGAGAAAACTGAGGCAAACGATGAATTCTAAAAAGAATTCCCTAACACCCAGAAATTCTTAAAAGCTAGAGTTTTCACCAATAGAGAACAAACCCAGGATCTTATCATGAAAACTTGACTTAAACAACCTACCTACCAATAGCCCTAGAGTGGGGCACTCAAGGATTTGCCCCAATACAGTATTTGTCCAAGAATGTGAAAATTGCCCCAAGGCAGGGAATTTAAAAGGCCAATGATAACTATAAAGCTCAAGTTCATTTAAGGAAGAAGCCAAGGGTAGAATCTGCCTATGTAGGGTAAGAATTATGGCTGGGAAGAAAGGATGATTAGATGCTGTGAGTGGGAGCAGGAGGGAACGAGCTTTTGTTGGAGAAGGAAGCATCTTTACTGTTTCTTGGGGTTCTCTACTGGAGAAATGGCTGCAGTTCCAAAGATCCACATTAAAGAAGGTGGCAGGATGGTTATGATCATCAAATGGAGGCACTATCCAATGGGGAGTGTTTTATTTAGAATTAATGGACTTATATAGATTCGAATACTGGCCCTGCCACTTACATGTGTGACCTTGGATAGGTCAAATAACTTCAGTGAGCTTCACTTTTCTCATCTGTAAAATGAAGGGGTTGGGCTAGTTGACATCTAAAATTCTTATAGCTAAAATATGTGATTCTGTGATTCCCTGGTCTGAGAGCCAGAGACTCTTCTTCCTCCTTGGCAGCTTTAACTAAAATGCCTTAGAACTCTCTGGGTATCTCCCACTCAATCTAAGACAGTGCTGAACAGGAGGAAGAAGGTGCATGGTGATGAAGATTGGACTGGAAGTATGGAATGCCCCCCCCAATATTTAAAACTCCCAGCTAGGATAGAATTGGGTACCTGGGATAGAGGAAATGGAGATGAGGAAGCATGAGTCTGACCACCTTCCAGTGGTAGGCTTTGGTGGGTCCTTAGCATTACATCACCCTTCCAGTTCAAACCACCATTATGGCTGCACTATCCACTTCCCCTTCTCTCCATCTCACAACCCTTTATGAAAGGTTTGGATAAGATGGGATTTAGGAATTAAAGACTCTTGTCTTCCCTATGCTTGACTGACCCTTTCTTCCTTGTGTGTAAGCATCCCCAAGTGCAAATGAAGAAGGAGATGGGTATTTGAACTGGTACATACACTGAGACATACAGTAACGCAGGCTATAGTAATAAGCTCCCATCTTCTACTCCCTCTCAGATGTACAAAAATGGGAAAAGATGTGATGAGACCACAGATCTGCCCACTCACTGTCAAGCTGTCACAAAAGCTCCCACTTCTGCCATGTAGGGCCTGGAATTACCCACCATCATCTTGCAAATGGAGGGATGGGTGCTAGAAGAGGCCAGCCTGAATTCAAACAGGGATAGTGACTGTGGAGGGGAAAGGTAGGTAGGTAGGAAAGGGTGTTTGACTTTGACCACCCTGCCCATACCAACAATTAAACTTCCCTTCATTCCTCTCCCATTCTAATCTCTATCACCCACTTGGGTGAGCTATTTGTGCTATCTCTCGAGGCTTGCTTTGCATCCTCCCTGTGTCTCTCCCTCTTCCTGGTTACTCTCATGCCAATTTAGAACAGCCTCACCCTTTTCCTCTCCACCTACCCTGAGCTTCCTGGCCTTAGGCTTCTATTGTCTTTTTTTCAGTTCCCTTCCCTGTCCACCCCAAGTTCTTTGACATGCAGCCTCTACAGAAATAAGTCATTTTTCTCACCTTATTTTTTATCTTGGACCTGGTGACACGAACTTTAGAAAAAAGGAGTTTGGCAAATTCATTCAGCTAGAGGCTCATAGAGGAATTCTGAAGCTGGAGGGAGTGGAAAGTATAATTAGCATAAAATGACATCTCAAAAAAGTAACTAGAAAGAAAACGTATGTATGAACTTCATCTAGAAGGTGGTACACGAGCTGAATTTGAGATGTCTCTGGAACATCTATTTTTAAATATCCAATAAGCAATTATTGTTGCCTTATTGGAGAAGTTCTGAGGAGACACTGAGCTTAGACACATAGATCTGTGGATTATGAAACTTGGGGTATGAGGAAAAGAGCCTGAGACGAGTAAGAGGAGAACAAGGAGAAAGTAACATCACAAAAACTCAGAGTTTGGGGGAAGGAGGAAAGAGTGGGGGGAGGGATGATGTCCAGAGGTTTTGAGAAGAATAAAGGGAGAAGAGAGAGCTCAAGACCAATTTCCTCAGGAAAGTATGAGGTCCTCAGCTAAGAGAGGTGTGGAAAGGTGTGTGAGACTTGAGGGGAGAAGGAAAAGTATAGAAAAGTTATGGGAAAGCCTCAGCAGAGTGTGAGATAGGGAATCAACTAGGGAGGTGAGGGTCCAGTTGAAGTCAAATTATATGAATGATTTTACGATGATTACATGCAAATTCTCTTTTAGAATAGGTTATCCCAAGAACACCCAAATGAAGCTAAAATCTGAATAATTATGATGCCCCATAATGACTCTAAAAAGCAGATGAGGAAATACCTTACTCCTTTCAAGCAAAGTTATTGTGTCAGTCACTGTGTCAGTGAAAACAAAGGGGACTGGAATCCAGTTGCTGTAAGTCCTGTTACCCCAAAGGGTATTTGGGGTAGGGACTAAAACTGATTAAAAGAAAATTCCCCCAATGTGGTAAAAAACTAAGGCAGTCGTTCTCCATCAGGGAGTAAAAAAAGTGAGTGGTAGGGTAATAAAAAAGAGGGGAAAGATTAAAATCACCAAAACTTTAAAGAAGAAAATTCAGGTGAAAACTTGGAGTACAAGCAGATAAATCAAGAGAGAATATACTAAAATTAGAAGGGAGAGTGAGTAACAAAAATCTACAAAAGATTGTGAAACCCCCTAAATAAGTATTGCAAAATGAAAAACTAATAGTTGATGAAACAGAAAACTCTTTTGATTTGCAAGGGAGGCTAGATCCATGGCAGCATTTTCCAGAATGACACAAAGATAAATAATAATCTTAAGAGCAGTTAAAAGGGATGAAAAGAAAGAATTCATGTTCCATGGAGAAGAAAACAATTAGTAGCATGGAAAAAGGACAAAACAAAACCCTAAAATCTGTGGTGGCAATTCTTTAAAAAAAAGGAAAAAGAGAAATGTAGATTTGGAATACAAATACATGGAGTGAAGAATGATTTAGAAGAGAAATTAAAGTCAGTAACATTGAAAGAACATATACTGATTCAGCCAAGCCAGGGAACATAGCCAATAAAAAGAGTGACTAAATTTGACAATTCCAGTAATGAACAACAAATTATTCAAGTGACCAAAAGAAAGTCCTTTAAATATAAGAGAAATGAAATTAAAAATAGCATGACTATGCTGGATCAATAAGAAACTTCCAAAATCCAAAATGGCATTCCCTATAAACCTGATTACAGACTTTAATAAAAGAGAAACATTTAAAATTTCCTTGGGGATAAAAACAACAACACAAAACATCCAATTAGATTATTTGATGTGTAAATGCACCAGATAGTAACATGAGAAGACTAAAAAAATACAACTACCAAGGAAAGAGAAAAATTATGAAATAAAATATCTCATCCTTAGTTGAAAAACAAAAAAACCCAACAAGATACTTATCGGGTACTTGTATATGTGTGTATGAGTGTGAATGTGTGTGTGTGTGTGTGTGTGTGTGTATGTTGGAGAGAGAGAGAGGGAGAATAAAATTTACTATGCAATAGATGAGTACAAAACAATAGGAATGCAATCATGCCAGAGAAAGCAAAAAATGACAATTCACAATATGCACAGGGACTTCTAAGGAAATTACAATATAATTTGCTGCTATCAAAGTGGTCTGATCTAGGGCAAAATCTTTGCTTCCTCTGGATCTGAGCAACACACCCCTGGGCTTGCCCCTTTTGGAATTCCAGAGCATTGCTGCTGAAATCAGCCACTTTCAGCCAACTGGAGATGACTGCTGGTTCCAAGTGATAGAACTGTAGGTTTCCCTTTATTCTGGGATTTCTGCCCTGCTTGTTTCTCTGAAGGCTTGACTGGGCTAGAAGCTGCACCTGAGACCCCACACTGCTCTTGGGGTCTGAGCCATACAACTACTCTTGCTACTGCACTTGCTCTTCATTTAGTATACAGTCAAGGACCCCTAATCATCCCTTACACTAGAACAGACATTCTAGGTGTAGGTCATCTCCTTAATACTCCCTGGACCAGAGCTCCCAGTTGTCACCCCTTCCTGTTCCCTACACAAGTTTGAGCTGTTCTCTGGCAGATCTGAGTTTTCTTATTTAGCTGCACAGTTATTCCATTTAGCTTTTCCTCACTAAATACTGTCTCTGGTTTTTGCAAACTTCTCAGTTTTTTTCACTGTGCCAACTTATCTGCAAAAAAATGATTCACCATGATTTTTTTCCCTTGAATTTACCCCTGTATTTGTCTTGGTGTATTTTTCTCTTGATTTTCCCCTGTATTTGTTTTGGTGCATCTTCTAGATCTGTTTTCTGGGTAAAATTTCAATCAGTGGTGGTATGGAGGGAGGACATTTTAAGTGTGGGAAATAGGGAGATCACAAACACAGAGGTGGGGAATCTGTGGACGTTTGGGGAAATGAGAACGATCTCGTTTATGTGGAGTGCTGAACAGACCAGGGGAGCAGCGTGAGTCCTGTGCCTGATACGTGGGATACTCCATGCCGGATGCCATAGAGTTTCCTTTCCTAGTTAATATCCATTAACCCCATTCAAACTGTTTAAGAGATACACCAACAATGGCACATTATGCTAACAATAACAACAGGAAATAAGGAAAAACAAATCTGTATCCTCTCCTTTCCTCTTCTCTCTTTTCCTCTTGTCTCCTCATTTCTCCTCTCCTCCCCTTGCCTATCCTCTCACCTTTTCTCCTCTCTTCCCTCATCCTTCCTCTTCCCCTTTCCCTCTTCCCCCACCTCTCCTGGCAAAGCTGAAATATCCAGGTTGCTAGCATGTTTGTGTACAGTTTGGCTTTACTCCTGCCACGAACTAAAATCTTACACAAATAACAGCTTACATTTTTATAGCACCTTTCATCCAAAAATACTTTCAAAACTCAACTTGATGCATCTACTCTTCAAGGTTCATTTCATCTTCTACTAAAATGGGGTCACCTTTGAGGTGAAATGTGCTATCAGTTGCAGACAGAACATCAAAAATAGTCATTTTAAGACCAAGGTTGAGCTCCAAACAACATGACAGAGTATGGTCCCCAGTGTGCAAGCTGGGGACTTCTAAAAACCCCCATTAAGAGATAGGGAAAAATAGATGCTTAGAGATCCATGAGAGGACACAAATAGAGGGACTGTTGTCCTCTGCTAAGGCTGCCTTGGCTGATAGGAAAGAGGAAGGGCTGGTCACTGCTGTCACTACCATCAGAGAGCTTGGCAGGGCTAGTCATAGGGAAAGCATGCAAGGTAACTCCCTGCAGGGAGTTTAATTTGATTAGTCAAAACAAAGATCATTCCCTCTCACCCCAAAGACATGCCCTATTATTCATTTTACTATGTTGACCTTATCATATAAGTTATCCTTCTGGGTCTGCTCACATCACTCTGAATCAGTTCATATACGTCTTTGCACATCTCTTTGACATCATCTGTTTCTTTACAGCTTTATAGTGTCCCCATCACATTCATATACCAAAACTCATCCAGCCATTCCTCCATTCTTGGACATCCTCCAAGCTTTTGCATTTTGGGTCACCTCAACAAAGCTGCTACTGTCTCTATTTCTTCACTCAGTACATCATCACTTAAGGACACCCAGCCTGATAATTTCTTAAATCGTTTTTTTACTTGTGGGTATGTCATGCATTTAGTCCAGAGAAACTCCACCCCAAAGTGGGACTTGATGAGAAGCCTACTGTTTTATGTGCTTCATACTCTGCACATGTGCTTTATATTCTGGCTGGCTAGTTTCTAATATGACCTTATTAGAGAGACCCCATTAGAGAATTCTGTTATGATTTCCTGCAATTAAAACACTGGAATATTTCCCTTAGGATTTTATGTCAAAATGGATAGAGCCCTGCACTTAGAGTCATAAAGACCTTACTTCAAATTCCACTTCAGGTACTACCTATATGACCCTGGCCAAGTAACTTTACCTCTTTGCTTCAGTTTATTTTTTTAATCTCTTTCATCAAAAGGGGATAATAATAATAGCACCGATGTACCAAGGTCATCGTGAGGTGGAAATGAGATAATTGTAAAGCACTTTGCAAACCTTTAAGTGCTATATAAATACTATCTCTTTTTGTGAGTCTAAAGGCTGCAAATTGGTTCAGGACTGTGACTTTTGAGAACTTGTGTTATTAGAAAAATGAATAAAAGCCCTCCACCTTCAGCAACTCCCTGATCTTGATTTGGGTCCTGGGAGTCAATCAAGGTCAGAAAATATTTCCAATGGTCACAGCCTCCACACCAAGCTATTAAAATACTAAGAGTAGAAAGAAAGTTCCTTGAGGGCAGAGACTTTAGTTCTTGCCTTTGTCTAATCTACATCTAGAACATGCAGAGATGGCTTATAGTAGGTGCTTAATGTATGTGGCAGAGCACTAAACTTCATTGATGATCCTTACCGTAAGACTCCTAGCTCGCTCTCTGATCTGTTCTAATGATACACAAAGCCTCCTGGCCTGGATCAAGATGATTCCACCATGAGGCCAACTTGATCATTGATGAGTTCCACTGCCATATCCTATAATGAGAAGCTACAGCTACCACTCTTTGTTTTCATCTATTCATTCATTCATTCATCTCTTTGTTCATTCATTGATCCCTTCATCTATCCATTCGTTCATTTAATTTTAGTTTTTAACATTTAGCTTAAAAGTACCATTTTATATTATCGAATTTTCCTAGAAAATCTTACATGAAACTCTTTTACCCTTTATGTCAGAATTATTTAGGCATATGTCCCATGCAGTTTAGTAGTAGATTGGTTAATCCCTGAAATCATGGACTATGTCTTTATTAAGCTCTATAATCCCAGCATCAAGCATTTTACTCACCACTAAGTATATGTTTCGTTAACTTGCCTTGAATTGCATTATCTTTTCTGGTTTTTGCATTTGGTACCTTCACGACCTTAAACAAACACTTTCCATTCCTTTGATCTCAGTTTCTTCCTCTTTAAAATGATGAGACTAGAGTAGGTGGTCTTTACAACTCTAAAGTCAATGATCCTCTTATTTGGGCTTTGTGTCAAGAGCTCCAAATGAATAAATCTCTGAGTAATCAAAACATTTACTAATATTTTATGATCCAGATGCTGTATTATGTGAGGGTGATAGGAAGACATAGGAAAATAGTGCCTGCCCTCAAAGAGGTTTAATTCTCCTGAGAAAATAACACATACCTATATTAGTGAAGACAAACTATGTGCCAAGCAATAAAGAGTAAAGAGTGTGTGTGTGGGAGGGTCTAGCTAAAAGCTGTAAGAATGAAAAGAGGCCTCATTTATAAGATGGGCTTTTAGCTGAATTTTGGAGGAAACTAAGGATTCTAGGTGGAGGTTGGGAGAGGGTGCATTCTAAGCTTGGTGGTAAAGGCACAGGGATGGGAGGTATGATGTCATCTGTGTTGAACAGCAATAGGGGCTACACTGAAAAGTAAATGAAGGGAAGCAATGACTAATAAGTCTGGAAAGGTAAACTGGAATTAAACTGTGAAGTGGTTCAAATGTGAAATGGAAGAGTTTGTATTCAAGTCTAGCAGAGAGGGGGCCACTGGAACTTTATGAACGTGGGTCAGACCTATTCTTTAGGAATATAAATTTGGCAGTTATTTGAAGAACGGGTTGGAAAGATAAAAGACTTGGGTCAGTGAGACCAATTGGGAGGCTATTACAACAGGCCAGGTTAGAGATGATGAGAGCTTGAATTACCATGATGGCTGTGCTGGGTGGGATGGGGCTATGGGGGGGGTGGGGGAAGGAGACAGATGAGAAAGATGTTGGGGAGGTCTTTGAATTATATATATATAATATGTAATATTATATTTTATGTATGTATATTTTATATATGTAATATAATATTTTATATAATATTATAATTGCATAAATAATGGTATCTTTATATAGTATATATTATATAATATATTAATATTTGGATTATATAAATCTAATATTTGAATTATTATACATTTGTTCTACCTCCATCATCCTAGGTTTAAAAAAAAACTAAAAACTGTTATCATGCTAGAAAAGATGCCCTGTCTTTCTAAAGACAGTCACATAAAGTGAATCTCATAGCCAAGAATTCTCAGAAAGAGCACCTGCCACAGTGTTTCCACAGCTTAAAAACAAAAATAGGATTGTGTCAGACCAAACAAATCACTTCTCTAGAAATAGATCAAGCTGGGACAATTCCTCCAGCATGCCCTTGGTACCCTAAGAGAAGCCAATTCAATTTTAGGTTTTTTTCAAATTTCTTAATTGTGTTAAAAGGAAAATCATTTAGATTATCTGATATAAATAAATTAATCGTTAAGCAAACAATTATGTGTGACAGTAGTGTGTGTCAGACATTGTGCTGGGTACCTGGCATACAAAGATAAAAACAAAGAAAAGCCAATCCTTGTTCTCAAGGAGTTTGCATTCTTTCAGATCATAAACAACATGGAGGGAGGGATAAAAGAAGGGAATGAGCAATTATATAGTGCCTCATATCTACCAGGCATTATGCTAAGAAATTTTTATAAATATTATTTCATTTGATCCTCATAACAATCTTGAGTAGATGCTTTTATTACTCCATCTTACTGTTGAGGAGCCAAAGAAGAAAAAAAATAGGTCACTTGACAAGTGCCTGGGTCAGATCTGAACTAAGGTCTTCCCAACTCGGTGCCCAGTGTTCTCTCCACTATACCACCAACTTCCTCTGGCAGGAAGTGATATATAATAAGGCTAGAAAACTAAGCCAGAGAAATATAGTGAATAGTTTTAAGTGCCAAAGATAGCAATTTGAATTTGATCCTGGATGTAATTAGGAAGTTACTAGAACTTCTTAAGGAAAGAAGTGATATGGTTAGACCGATGTTTTAGGAAAATCAGTTTGACAGTTGGGTGGAAGATGGGTTGAAGAGAAGAGAGTCTTTAGACAGGGAACCCAATTAGGAGAGAGTCAAAATAGTCCAGCTGAAAGGTGATGAGTATCTAAACTGCAGTGATATCCATGGAAATGGAAAGACAGGGATAAATGCAATAAGTTCTAAGGTAGAATTTATAAGAGCTGCAATTGAATAGATCTTGAGAGTGAGAGAAATGGTCAAGTTAAAGATGGCTCTGAGGTTACCAACCAGGGTAACTGGAAGATTAGTAGTAGTCTCAATAGAAATAGTGAAGTAATAAGGGTGCATTTTGAGAGGGAACAAAGTTAATGAATTCTCTTTCGAACTTGAGATGTCTATGAGACGTTTAATTCGGAAAGTCCAATGAGTAGATGAGGAGGCATAGCTCAGGAACTGGTTATAAATAGAGATTAGAAATGAATATATGGATAGGTATATAAATGATCATTGAATATAGGAGCTGCTAAGATGAAGAAATAGTATAAAAAGAGAAGAGACGAGGACATTGACTTGGGGTACATCAGTGTTTAGAGTGTGAGATGTGGATGATGATTTAGAAAAGATTAGGAAAGAGCAGTCATGTAAGTTGGAAGATAGTAAATAAAAAGTAATGACAAAAAATACAAGGAGGAGAGAGTGGACAATACTATTAAATGCTGCATAGAGGTCAGGAAGATGAAGACTGAGAAAAGGCCGTGGAAATTGTCAATTAAGAGATCATTGGTAATTTTGAGAGGGTAATTTAGCTGAGGGATCAGGTAAAAAGCCAGAATATGTGTGGTTGAAAAATATGTAGGAGGAGAAGTAGAGGCAAGACATGTTAACAGTTTTTATTGAGGACTTTGGCTACAAATGGCTACATTTAGCTATTGTTGGTAGTAGGACAGCACTATGAGCTGTAAGACAGAGTCAAGTTACAGTTTTCTAAGGGAGTTGGAGAATGCCTGAACATATTTGTAGATCACAAGGAAGAGGCTAGTAGATATGGAAAGATTGTAGAATAGAAGGGAAGATGATTATGGGGGTAATTTGCCAATACAGATCAGAGGAGATAGTAGAGGGTTTGGTCTTGGCAAGAAGGGTCATTTCCTTACCAGAGAATGGAGTAAAGGAGGAGATAATGAGACGATATCAAGGAATTTTTAAATGTGCAAATAGAGGGTAGAGAGAGTTCATTGATGTAAATTTTCTTAGTTGAGGTGAAGATTTCTGCTTCTATAGATGGCTTGATCAGAGAGCAAAATGGAACAGTTTCTGTGGGAAATGCAATAGTATGTTAATTAGAAAAGAGGGGAACAGCAACGTTTTTTAGTATTGAGGGACTAGGTGAGATTAGATAATGTAAAATTGTAGTGGACCAAGTCGGCACAGTTGCATGACTTCCTTCACTTTTGTTCAATAACACTAGAAAAGGACCAGAAGAGGTATGAGCCATGGGACTTGAGGCTTGACAAGGAATGATAAGAGAAGGGTAGACAGGGATCTAGAAAGGGAGCAGAGTAATATTAAATAGGCCAACTATTGGGAAGTGAGCAAAGTGAAGCCAGAACAAGGAAGATAGCTTTGGTGAATGTGGAGGGTAAAAGACCTGGAGCTTATGGTGAGGATGAGGAATAGGTTTACTGAGAGTAAGGCATAAAGAGAGATGGGATGAGAAAAGAAGTCCTTGAAGAAGTGCATGGGACACTTGTGGGTGATGCTGAAATCAGTGGCATGCCTTTCCTTTTGTGTGACTAAGGGAGACTTAATATATAGATCATAGGGGTTAAGGAGATCTATTAACTGAGACACAGGGGAGTTTTAAGAAACATCAACATGGGCATTGAAGTCTCTAGTATGAGGGCAGCCACTGGATAGAGAAGAAGGCTGTGATCCAATTAGTAAATTAGCATTTATTAAACACTTAATATGTACTAGGCACTGTCGAGCACTGCGGATACCAAAAAAGTAAAAACAAAAACGAACCTACCTGTTCTAGAGTATCTCAGTCTCACGGGGGAGACATTGTGCATAAGCAAGATATATGGAGGAAGAAATTAGGGTAGTATCAGAGGGAAGAAAGAGGATTAAGAAAAATTGGGAGTCATGTATTGAACTCCTTAAGAAACCGGAAGAGTGACCCAGGAATCAGTAGATAAGTTACACAAGGTCTTGGCAATAATTATATTTCTGCACAGAGTATCCATTGTAAAAAGGAAATGCTTATTTCTGGAGCACGGTTGATTCTGAGGGTTCCAAACAGTAAATAATTTGATCTCCCCAAAGACCAAACACCCCAGCAATTATATTGGATAAAATAAAAGTCACTTCAGAGTAAGAGGCAGCATAGAATAGTGCATGGAGGACTATTTAGTTCTGGAAGTTCAAATATTGTCTCTTATGTTCACTCCCTATGTGACCCTTGGGAAATCACTTCACCACCTGGGGACTAAATTTCCTGATATCAAAGGGAGAGATTGGGATTGGACCTGAAGTTCTATTGGTATAAGGAGCTTTTTGTGAGGAAACTCTCTCCCTTCCTTTCCAACTCTCTATCTTAGAAAATTGTCTAGGGCACTGATAAATTAAATGACTTGCCCAAGGTCACACAGCCAGTGTATGTCAGAAGCAAAACTTGAAGCCAGCCTTTCCAAATTTCAAGGAGAAATCTCTTTCCATTACACCATATAGTTTCTTCTTTACAGCCACCTTTAATAAAGTGATAATAATAACTCCTACCATGAAAGGTTGTTGTCAGAATCAAACAAGAAAATATACGTAGAGCACTCTGCAAAACTTAAAATATTATTTACATGGGAGCTGATAAAATAGACACACCCTCAAAGTCTCAGAGTCCCATAATTGGAGAGTTGGAAGAGACTAATTATTGACCATCTAGTCCATATCCCAGAGGAATATACTATGCTATAACATACTCCCCAAATCCTGTAAGATAATTTTGAATAATTACAAAATAAAGAGATCACAGATAGAGGAGGTCATAGATCTAGAACTAAGATTGTAGAACCTCAAATACCACCTGATCCAACCAACACCTCATTTTATAGATGAGGAACTTGCAGCCCCCAAAGGTGAAGTGACTTGTCCAAAGTTACACAGGTAGTGAGCATCAGAGTAGCTACCTGAACCTCGGCCTTTTGACCTCGGAGCCAGTGCTATTTTCCCTGTGCTCTGTAGGTATACAACAATGGAAAATAACTATACTACAGGCTGCCCCCAGACTTTCCCACCAACATCCTTGAAGTACTGAACCTCCATTGAAGTCCACTTCTGATTCATCACTATGGCATGGAGTGACCCTAGATCCGAAAGACTATGCCAATGAAGGTCAGATTCTGATAGATCCTCCCCAGAAGGTTCTGCTTCAACCTTGTGAAGTGAAGAAAGTCCCCTCATCACAAGGGTTACTACTAAGTGATCAATGTGGAGGGGCCACTGCAAATTCAGAGGACATTTGCCCAGGCTTTCAAGTGGTTGTGAGGGGTGCCAGTGGAAGGAATGTCCATATTGATGAAATCATGCATCCTTGAAGCATGAAAGCGTATTTGGAGGAAAAAGGGTGACCTAGATTCAAATAATATAGTATTTCTATGGTACATCATTTGCACTGATTAACCATGCATATGTACATCAATTTGCAGGGTATCCAGAGACATTTGCATTTGTATACCTATATAAGATAATAATAAGAAATCATACTGACAAAGCACTTCAGGGGGTTATGTGTGTGTAGGAAGGCAATGTGGTAGAGTGATTAGATGCTGGGCTTGGAATCAGGAAGACCTGACTTTACTACTACCTTTGCCACTAGCATTCATGGGCATCTCATTTCCCCTTTTTGTCACTAGCAACTCTCTAGAACTAATTTGATCTACATTAACAGAGGAAGCATCCTGTGCAGAGGAAATTACAGATGCCTCACATTTTTGTGTGTCCTCATTAGTCTGGCAAGGCACTCCTTCACAACAACCCTGTGGTAAAAGTAGGGAAAGTCTTGTTTTATTGATGGAAATGGAGGAAGGAAGGAAGGAAAGAAAGAAAGATCTATATAAAGAGGTACCATGGTATGGTGGGAAAAGCACCAGACTTGAATTCAGAAGACCTGATTTGAATCCAAGCTTCACCACTTGTTAGTGATATGACCACAGGGGAGAGATTTCTCCTCCACGTGTCTAATTTTTCTGATCTATAGAATAGTTGTGGATTGCTTGTACTACATATCTCATAGAATTGTGGTGAGAAAAGTACATTTAATTTTAAAAGCACTACAGAAATGTGAATTATTATTATGAGACATATATAGCAATGATAGGACTGCCAGGTGGCACAGTGGATAGAATGCTGGGCCTGGAGTCAGGAAGACTCATCTTCCTGAGTTCAAATCTGGCCTCAGACACTCACTAGTTGTGTGACCCTGATCAAGTCACTTAACACTGTTTGTTTTAGTTTTCTCATTTGTAAAATGAGAAGGCAATGGCAAACTATTCCAGTATCTTTGCCAAGAAAACCCCAAATAGGGGGACAAAGAGTCAGAAACAAGTGAAAAACAATTGAAAAAAACAAAGCAAAAAAACCCCAAATGTATGTGTGTAAACATATACATATAAGCAGTGACCCATTATCATTGTTTTCCCCAACAAACTGAGCCTGAGCCAACAAACATATCTCCAACTGATCCCAAGAGCCTAACTTAAAAAAATTACTGTACGCTCATAATTCCTAATTGTTGACAACTTTTTTATTTCAATTAGATTATTTAACATACCAGGTATTCCTTGAAGCTTCTTTCATCTATCATTATTTCAAGCACACCCACTAAGTCTTCCAAAACATTCTTGAAATGTGGTTCAAAACTAGGTTCAGTTCCCAGGACCCCTCCCTCCAAGTTGACATCACCACCATTTGGCTTTGACCATTCAATCATTTCCTGAATCCCCCAACTCTTAACAATACCAACAGCTGACAATTCTATAATATTTCCCGGGTCTCACAACAGTCCTGTGGGGTCACCCCAGTGCATTATGATGCGCCCTTAAATGACCTTTCCATTTGAACTGAGGCAGGCACTCAATCATTCAGTTTCTTGATGAAGAGAAACACTAAGAGTGATATTTAATGTATTTGTTGTTCAGTCATTCAGTCAGGTTTGGTTCTTTATGACCCCATATGGGATTTTCTTGGCAAAGATCCCGGAGTGGTTTACCCTTTCCTTCTCCAGTAGAGTAAGGCAAACAGAGATTAAGTGACTTGCCAGGGTCACAGAGCTAGTGAGTGTCTGAGGCTGCATTTGAACTCAGGTCTTCCTGACTCCAAGCCCAGTGCTCTATCCATTGAGCCACCTACCTGCCTCCATTTGATGCATTCTGGCAGATGAATAAGCAGGAGATTTGATACAAAGAGAGAGTATTTTCAAGTAACTTTCAAATCAGCAAATGTGGGAATATTCAGCTGGTGAATTACAACAATTTTCCAGAAAAAAATTTTTCTTCTTCATGTATCCTCTCTTTTGCTGTCTTAACTGATCAGTTCAATCCTTAGCCCATTCTTTCCTTCTGCTTCTCATCACTCCCAAGCCCCTTTTTAAGCAACTCTTAAATCATCACATACAGAATTATTTCTTCCAAATTGAGGACTTTGGGGAAGAGAACAAGATAGAAAATAACTACCAGTGGTGAATGAAAATTTAATGGAAAGAAGGGAATTTAAGGGGTGGTAATGGTAGAAAGATTTTCTTTAAGTTCTAAAAAATCATGTCAAATATCCCTGTTTGATCCAAAGTTGCCCAAGGTTATGCCCGAGTAGATGGCAAAGCTGGAATTAGCATCATAGTCTTCTGACTTAAAATGTTTTACACTTTGCACTGTGCCCTGCTCTCTGTCGTGATGTCTTGTCAAAAGGCCAGGAAGCCTCCTCTAGCCCCTCACAGTGTCCTCTAGGCTAATGCCTAGAATGTCACCTTCAGGACTTCCTCCATTAAGTGAAAGGCTTTAGTCCTGGAATTTTGTGATGCAGATAAGTCCTGTTCATTCTTAGCTTTGCCAAATGACCTCCTTTCATGCATCCTAGGGGGTGACATGGGATATTCTGGGACTGCATTGGTGTTCTATTTTAAAACCCCAAAGTTACCACTCTAACCCAGACCAAAGGAGCCCAGGAAGGCAGCAGAGCTGACAAAGATGATGACATAGCCACCAAAGAAGGAGGGCAGCAGAGAAAGCTCTGGGCAGCAGATGCACTTGGCCTGATGACTGGGAGGGCACAGCATGGAGCATTGGCAGGAGACGTCAGCATTTGCTTCATCTTATGTAACACGCAGGATTTCGCCAAGTTCTGCTAGATGATAACGATCCTGAGTCCCACTTCATTGAGGGCAGGCATTCCTGGAGGGGAACCTAAGAGAATCAGAATGAGATGCAATACCCAAAATAATTAGAATGGGGAAGCAAATTGGGTCATGGTTATGCCGAGGTTATGAAAATGAAACTGGGGTGGGAGGGCAGTAGGAAAGACTGGGAGAAGAAAGGGGGAGATGAAAGGAGGTTATATAGGCAACAAGAAGGAGGGAGGGAATGGTGGGGGAAAGGCAGCTGAAAGAAAAAAAGGGAAAAAGATAAAGAGCAAGGAGTAGAGAAAAAAGATATAAAAGATGAGCAAAGGAAAACAAAAGGAGGAAGGAGGAAGGATATATGGAATAAAGAGAGGGGAAGGAGGGGAGAAGAAGGAGGAAATAAGGAAGAAAGGAAAGATCAGAAGGTGAGGGGAATAATAGCTAGCACTTATGTAGTGTTGTAAGGTTTGAAAAGCATTTTACATATTGTCATTTAACAACCAAATTCAGTAGGTGCTATTATTGTCATTTTACAGATGAGAAAATTAAGATTGATGGTGTTATTTGATTGCCCAGGGTCACACAACTAGGAAGTATATGAGTTGTATTCAAATTCAAGTCTTCCTGACTCAAAGCCCAACACTCTAGCTTCTGCACCACTGATCTATCCCAGAAAGAACAAAGAGGAAGAGGAAGATGGGGAATGATGGAGGGGAGAAATCTGAAGAGGAGGAAGGGGAGAGAAAGACATAAAGACAGGAGAGAAAAGGTGGAAGGAGGAGAGAATGAGGAATAAAAAAAAGAATGAAATAAGAAGGAAGAAAGAAAAGAATGGTGATAAAGATAGAGAAAGGATCATTGTATTGAGTGTGGAAAGGTACTTAGAGACTATTGAGTTTGACCCCTTCATTTCACAGAGGAGAAAGTGATGCCCAGAGAGGTAAAATTATTTGCCAAAAATAACAGAGCTAACAAAGAACAGAGCCAGAACTCAAATCCAGGTCGTCAAACTGCAGGGCCAATGTTCTTTGTTTATATCATGATGGACTGAGTTAGGGGAAGGGAGGAAAATGAACTAGATGATCAAGGAAAAAGGAAAAAAGGGAGGATGAGCCTATGAGGGGGATAAAAAGAAAAAATGAGGAATTTGGAAGGCGAGAGACACAGAAAGAGAAGGAGAAGGAGAGAGAATGTGAGGGGAAAGCAGGCAAA
This sequence comes from Trichosurus vulpecula, assembly GCF_011100635.1. NCBI lineage: Eukaryota > Metazoa > Chordata > Mammalia > Diprotodontia > Phalangeridae > Trichosurus > Trichosurus vulpecula. The sequence goes on along the minus strand of NC_050578.1, from coordinate 198,888,894 downwards.
AAGGGGAGCAAGGGAGGATTAGAGAAGGGGGAAGAACGAAGAAGGGGAAGACAGTGCAAGACCAAAAAGGACAGAAGGTAGGGAAGGAAAGGAAGGAAGACTTACTAAATAAAGAACAGTGGCCCTGCACCTATGGCATCATTGTCATGACCCACTGAGAGGATGTCAAGGACAGCAACAAATGGAGCTGATGTCTTGAAGTTAATTGGGAAAGCTAAGCAGCAGCTGGAAATGAGTGGTTAGAGCTGTCCAGCGAGGTTTAAGTAGATATTCCCATCATTGTTTACTTCATTCAGATGTGGGTGTATCACCCCAGGAGTTAATCAGTGAAGGGAGAAACTGCCTATCCTAGATAGAAATTAGATTTCCCTTACCAAGAAAAAGTTGGATCTTCAAGCTATTTAGCTGCTAGAAATTCTCAGGCTTCTGGAGAGTTTAGATGATATTTCATGATTTTAAAAGTTAACATCAGATTCAATGTCTTGCCAGAGGAGAGAAGCAGTAGGGTGATATGGGAAGAAACATAGATTTGGTATCAAGAAATGTGTGTTCCATTGTACTATGTGTGATCTTTGGCAAATTGCTTTCGCTTTTGGTGCCTTAGTTTCTTCATTTGTAAAATGGGTGTAATAGACTAGATAAGCCCAAGATCCCTTCTAGCTCCAATATTTTGTGATCTTATGAGTGCCACTTTGGTTGAAATTATTTAGATCTACACTGTATAGCAAAAGCAAAAATCCATCAGTGAATTGGAGCAAACCTTACTGAGAACATCATGTGCATGATGCTTGCTTGCTTGGTCTCTTCTCAAATTCCCCATTATTGTCTTATCCTCTGCTGCATGTTTGTCTTGCATCCTCAACTAGATTATAAACCTCTTAAGGATTAGAACCAGAATTCCTATTTCACTGGTATCCTCCACAGAACTGGCTAAAAGGGATATATTCAATAATATAAATGAATTTAACTTGGCCAGCTTATGATAGAGCTCCCTCTTCTTGACATCTGGAATTGCCATCTCACCACCAATTTGAAGAAAGTGGTCCTCACGATGGGAATTTTACAAGAAATTGCATGGTATGAGACAGTCTCCACAAACCTCTCTCTTCACAGAGTCAGCATTGTATAGCAAAAAGGCCCTGGATTTGGACTCAGTAGACCCAGATTTATATCCCATTTCAGTCACTTACAATCTGTGCCTGGGCAAATAATGTACTTCTCTAGCCTCAATTTTCTCATCTGTAAAATGAGGATTGGATTAGATGCCCTCTATGTCTCCTTTAGCTCTAGACCAATGATGCTTTTATGTTGTTATGAATTGACTCTAAATTCTCATTCCAATCCCTGTTCTGCATACTTCTGTTTATAGCAAACATTCAATGGAAATGCTAAAGTTGAAAAAAAATGGACTTGATGTCAGAAGATATGATTTGGGATGTAGTTCTATAATCCATTATCCAATGTAATATGGTTTAAAGTACTTTAACTCTCTAAGTCTCAATTCACTCCTGTTTAAAAAAAAAGTTCTCTGGTCAGGTAGATGGTGAAGTAGATGGAGCACCAGCCCTGAAGTCAAGAGGTGTGAGTTCAAATCCAGCCACAGACACTTGATTCTTATTAGTTTGTGACCCTGGGCAAGTCTCTTAACCCCAATTGCTTCACAATAAAATTTAAAAAAAATTCTTCTATCTATTCTACATACTCACAGAGGTTCAAGAAAGATATTAGTTCAATAATTCAAAGATCCATATGTGATAGGTGTTCAAACTGTCTCCTTAGAGTCAACTTTAGGTTCAGACTATTGGGTTCAAATAATAATGCTCTGAGACCTAATCCCATATCTAAATTCTCCTCAAAGACTAAATAATTTATCTTTAGTTATTGACATGACTTCATGTTAAGTGAAAACAGGAATTAATATTTATTTAACCTCTGATGAAGCAGCTTATAAATGTTCTGCACTTCCTAGTTTTCTCTTCATTTTTTTTTCAAATTTTGGGCATCAAAACAATGGATGTATGAGGCTAGAAGGGCTCTGAGCCATCTATTGTAATAATGTCCTCAAAAAGGTCTTTTTTGTTATGCTCTTTTCAAAAAGCCAAGCCCCACCCCCTCTGTCTTTTCCTCTCTCTGTCTCTGTCTTCTCTCTCTATCTCTGTCTCTGTCTGTCTCTGAGTCTCTGTGTCTGTGTCCATGTCTTCTGTGTCTCTTCCTCTCTCTCTCTCTCTCTCTCTCTCCTCTCTCTCTCTCGCTCTCTCTCTCCCTCTCTCTCTCCTCTCTCTCTCCTCTCTCTTTCTGTCTCTCCCTCTCCCTGTCTCTCTGTTTCTTCTCTATGCCTGTCTCTGCCTGTTCTGTCTCTCTCTTTCCCCCCCCCCCCCCTGACTTTGGTCTCTGTCTCTGTTTGTCTCTATCTCTGTGTTTCTGAATAGTGTCAGAACTAGAAAAAGACTAAAAGAGACCATTTATGCCTAACTCTTCATTTTATAGATGAAAACAGAAGTCGACAGCAGTGAAGGTTTAAACTAATCATCAGATCTGGAACTAGAACCCAGCTTTCTTGAATCTTGAACTTACCATCATAGCAGCAGGCTACCTCTTGTATGTGCAATGCCAAATTAGAAAGGAGAAATAAAATGGAGAAAACACTATGATTTACATGTAAAACTCTGCTGTATCTTGTCCAATCAAAATAATAACTGTACAAGATCCGAACATAGATTGTTAGCCATTGGTTTCCTTAGAACACAGAGTGTTAGAGCTAGAAGGAACATTATAATATTGAATATTAGCCTTGGAAGGGATCTTAGAACACAATTATGAGCTGAAAAGCATTTCGTAGGACAGGGCATCAGATTTCAAAAGTAGAAAGAATAATAATAATAATTAAGATTTATAGCTCTTAATAGTGCTAACATTTTAATTAAATTATCAAAAGTTGGATAAGATAAAGAACTATTTGTGTTATTGAATACATACATTTTGGCCAGTTCTGTAGAGGATACCAGTGAAGTAGGAGGCTTTGTGCTAATCCATTAATTAACTAATGATAAGCATTTTATAATTATTATCTCATTTGATCCTCACAACAACCCTGGGGGTTGTTGTTACTTCCATTTTACAAATGAGGAACTGAGGCAAATAGTTTTAAGTGACTTGCCTGGGGTTACAAGGATGTTAAGTGTTTGGGGCTGGATTTGAACTCTAGATTTCTTGACTCCAGATCCAGCGCTCTATCACTGAGCCATGTACCTGCCTATATTATGTTATGTTATAATATATTAGTTATATTATATTATGTTATGTTATGTCATAGCATGTCATGTCATCATACCATTAAATCATCATGTTATTTATATTACATTACATTATATTATATCCTATTTATATCATGTTATGTTATATAGTAAAGTATATTATATTATGTTATTCTATATTAAAGAGTCCTTGTCTTCATTGGACAAGAAACCTTCTGCCAAGGAAGATGACTGATAATATCCAATACAAGACAATAACAACAAAAAATAACTGATGGCACAGTGTAATGAACACTGTACCTGAAGTCAGGAAGACCTGAGCTGAAATATGTCTTTAGATACTTCCTGGCTGCGTCATCTGTAAAATGGGAACGATAATAGAACCTACCTCTCGGGGTTGTTGCGAGGATCACAAGAGAATGATTGTAAAGTGCAATTAGTACAAATATAAATGTTGAACACTACTAATTATATAACACATTAAAAATAATCTCCAGTCTAATCATTTTAACTGCTGTGATAGTTAAACTAGCAGTTCAGTGCCCATTTATTTAAAAAGGCAACATGGCAGATTGGATGGAGTACTGGTATCAGGAAGATATGGGTTCAAATCCCATCTCTGAAATTTATCAGCTGTTGGACTGCAAATATGCTCTGGTCTCTCCATATTACTTCCCCATAGGTAAAAGAGGGACTGGACTCAATACCTTGCACAGTTACTTCCAACTCTAAATCTAAATTTTTATAACATTGACATGTGAATCTATAACATGTGAGAGATGTGGGATCTTAGAACCTTTAAGACTTTCTAATTTTAATGCCCCTGTTTTACAGTTCAAAATAAGGGTTAGATAGATGAAGTGAATAGCTTAGTATCACACAGCGAGTCAGCAGGAAGATCTGGGACTAGAACACAAGTGTCCTGACTCCTAGTCCCATGAGCTTTCCACTGTACCAATGGAAAGATGTTACATTTTCTTTCTTTTCTTAAATATTTAGCTTCAAAGTTGGGAGAGAAAGGAGACATGAGGGAGGCAAATTAAAATTGGAAGTAGGAAATTCTCTAAATTTGGAATTCTACTGAAATTAGTAGAATTAGTAAATTAGTCAAATTAAATTTAGTAATTCTACTAAAATTGGAAGTCAGAATTCTACTAAATTGAACTAAAATTTAATGTAAATTGATTTGATAGAATTAATATTTAAATTTATTATTTATATTTAATGTAAGTTGATTCAAATATTAATTCAGTCTGACAGCACAGGGGGAATGTGTTCTGTGCTGCTGGGAACCACCTAAGCCTCCCTCATGACTGTCTGACTTTTACTTTGAAAGGAAGCTATGTGGTATCACTTGAAAACGGCTGGTTCTGAAGTTAGAGGACTTGTGTTCTAATCCCACTTAGGATAGTTAACCTCCATGGACTTCGATTTCCTTGAAAAAGAAGAGGAGGCTAGATGGCCCCTAAAGTCCATTCCAGTACTAAAAATTTGGATCTTTTGATTATAAATCATGGTGCCAGAAGAATGATTTATTTGGTGGGACTCCAGAGGCAACAGCTTTTACAAATATTGCTGAGGGTGTGAGGAAACACAATATGTTACTGACACCTGCTCCCTGTGGTGGCCCGATGTGACATCCACCAGGAAGAGAGGAAACCTAGGAAATGATCTCATTTGGCATAGAGGAAATTGGCTGTAGTCAGTTCAGAGAGGCTGCACCATGGTTTGAAAGCCACCTGTTCCCTTGGTGTGGCACATCCTTTTTCATTGCAGTTCATGTTATTCTTCCTCTCAGGGGTGAAAGTTGATGAACTACAAGTCAAAATGTGCTCACCACAGCCGCCTCACCTTCCCTTCCACCATTCCCTTGAAAATAACAATGTTCAGAAAACAATTATTTCTGGACCCTTCAAACCCAGCAGTTGTTAGAAGAGAAGGGGCCTTTGAATGTTAGCTTTGCAAGAGATCTTAGAATAGAGAGTGTTGGAACTGGAAGGAACTTTCGAACATAGAATGTTAGAGTTGTAAGAAAGATTAGAACTTACGGTTTTAGAGCCAGAAGGAACCTTGAAGTACAGAATGTAGAGTTGCAGAAATGGAAAGAATATTAGACTATGTATCCAGTCACTGCAATTTATGGATGAGGAGACTTCTCTGAAGGAAAGTGTCTTTTAATATGGAATACACAAACCAAAGAAGAAATTTATCAGTGTAATTAATTCAGCTGTCTCAACAGCCAAACCATTGATTCAGTACCCATTTATTAAAAACAAAAGCAACAAAAAATGAATAACACAAAATATTACCACCATTAAGATATAAATTACTACAAAACCATTGAAATGGATGCCTCAGAAATTACACTAAAGCTATACCATTTCCTTTCTTCAATAAAATGCCACTTATGTTTAGTGAGTACCTTTTATATTCTCATACTATAAAGATGAGAAATACATTAAAGATATGCATGATAATGGTCCCCAACCTAAAGGGGACAAGTCAGTGAGATAAAACTTTTGTCACACTTACTAGATTGTAAACTCCTTGAAGGCAGGCAACTCTACTCACTACATCATTTTGGATCTGAGGCAAAAATACAAAATGATGCCCACCCATCTTAATACTGTGCTTTATTTGGGACAGTAGGTACTCATTTTATTTAACAGTCTGTGCCACTTAGTTTTGTGTACGTTGTACAGGAGTACACATGCTTGTAATGGCACTGATAACAGGACATGTGTCTCCCCAATCTGGCTTGTCTAAAACTTCAATTAGAGCTATAATTAGTGTTACTTATTAATTCATATCTGCATTTTTTTCCTTTCAGGAAGATCTCATGTTAGGGTAGTGATCTTAATTTAGGGGTAGGTTATATTTGGATCAATATAGAAATAATTATAATCATCACAATCATTAGTATTTATATGTATTCAAAGGATCCCACATTTATCATCTAATTTGATCATCAGAATAATCAATCAAGCATTTAATAAGCCTGTATAATGTTGAGGCACTGTGCTCAGCATGAAGATAAAAATAAAATCAACCTAGTTCCCTCCTTCAAGGAGATTACATTCTACAGGTGCAATATTGCTGTATTCCTGTATATATCCAGTAAGAAAATACAAAGAATAAAAAAAATCTTAATAAAAAGAAGAAAATACAAAGGGTACGTAAAATAAATACAAATTAAGTGAGCTAGGATCGTAGTGACCTCTAAGAACTTGGGGAATCTGGAATGGTCTTGTGAAAGGGTGGGACACTAGCTAACAACCGAAAAGAAACAGAAGTAAGAAGGGAGAGCATCCCAGCCTATCCAAGGTCAAAGGATAGGAGATACAATATTGGGCTCTGGGAGCAGCAAGTTGGCCAACTTGGCTGGCACAGAGTTTGTCAGGGAGAACAATCTGTGCTTAGTCTGGAAAGATAGACTAAAGACAGGCTGTGAAGATCTTGAATGGCAAACAGGGGTTTGTATTTGATCCTAGAGGGAACAGGGAGTAACTGAAATCTCTTGAGTAGGGGAGTGATGGAGTGAGAACAACACATTGATGAAAATAGGACAGTTGCCGTAGCATATCGAGAGTTGTAACGGAGCTTAGAGATAGGTCAGCTAATCTAAAACCTCAGTTCCCATTACATGAATTTCTTCTACGTGTGTGTGCGTGCGTGCGTGTGTGCGTGTATGTGGAGACAAGTATGTGTATGTGGAGACAAGTAACCAAACATCCAGCCTCTATAGGAACATCCTCAGTGATAGGGAGCACTATTTCCCGAGATAGCCTTTTCCATTTTTATATGCTCCACTTGTTAGGACTAGTATTTTCCCAATAGGACAAACAAGAAACTAGGATATAAAACAACTTCCCTCAGGTTACACATAAATGAATAACACATTTGGGACTAGAACCTGAGCCTCCTGACATATCAATTTGACTCAATACTTTTATGTATAGTATACTAACTGCTTGAAGACTTCTAAATACTACTCTCTATGTACTATAGATATAAGCATTTGGAGTCTGGAGCATGTGCAGGCACCAGAAGTCACTGAGATGGTGTTATCCACATGGAGGACACTAGGGGGCAGCTTCTGGGAGAATTGTGAAGACTGGAGCATACCACTTAGACGCTATTTTAACAAATGGATCATGCCTGCATGTATGAGAGAGCCCGTTACAGACAGAAGTAGGGCAGGGGTTTTGCTATGATACTACCAGTAGAGGTTGCCAACTTGACCTATTTCCTTTGAGTATTTCTAACTCCTTATCTCCTCATGTCTAAGGCTATTGTAATACCCTGATAGTTTTGTCTCCCTACCTTAATTCTTTCCCCACTCCACTATATTACATATCCAGAATATTCTCTCTCCTCATCTCTACCTCCTGGCATCCCTGGATTCCTTCAAGTTCCAGCTAAAATCACATATTCTATATAATGCCTTTCCTGATCCCCCTTTAATGCTAGCACTTTCTATTGATCCTCTCCAATTTATCACACACGCACACTACCACACATGCACACACACGCACGCACACACGCACATGCACGCACACACACACATAATATTTGCACATAGCTTTTTGTGTGTTATTTCCTCTGTCAATCGGTGAGCTGTTTGAGAGTGAGGGCTGTTTTCTGTATTTCTTTGTATCCCCAGAACTTAGCCCAGTACTTAACACATAGTAGGTGCTTAACAAATGCTTACTCCCTGAATGACTGACTTTAGGGCTACTTGCATGGATGGGTGCCTATTGTTGGCACATGAGAGTAGTTGACATAAGAAATGAAAAACAAATGTGTAAAAGAGAGAAAAAAGTTTTATCTCCAGTTTTAGAAAAAAACTCAGCAAGAAGTGCTGATATCACATTGGGTGGGAATTGGGGGTGAGTAAGAGGACCCTGACTGCACCTTAAGGTAGAAATTAGCTAACCAATCCCATGTAAGTCTATGATGAGGGAAATTCCATGGAATAAAGAATGTTGTTTGTGCTTTGGCTAACTCTTAACTTTAATTCTTTGGAAACTGCTATTTCATAATACTCACTTAAAGGATGTTAATATTTAGAAAGATGAGTCTCTGTTTCAGGAAGAAGTTTGGGATTACTGAAATCACTGAACAATTTTCCAAATTTAACTGGACAGTTCTCTTCCTTGTACTTAATTCTGAGCTGAGTTCATCATCCATCTACAGCATCTGTCCAAAATCAAGCCTTTGATGGACCAGTTCTGTAGATTGCCATCCAATTGTATATCTGATTCTGGGCAATAGACATACTTCATCTACTTGGGTTTTCTTTTGTAAATAATATAGTTAATTCTTTTCCATTATTATGGATCTCTCCTTTTGGAGATTCTACATGTTCTGGGACTTAATGCAATCAGCACATTCATCTACAAATAGTAGCATCTGGAGATCCTTATATCTATAAACACTCTTTCTCCAATGTAGAGTCTTGCTGGTCATTATCCATGAAAGTTGCAAACACCTTCTGTATATGTGTGCTCCTGCTTTTTTGCCTGCTTTGATATTTCCAACCAGAGTACCATCAAATATATATGTGTATATGAATATATACACATATGTATATGCATATACATTTGTGTATGTATATATATTTCAAGAAATCATTAATGATTTTAAATTATATGCAGAAGATACCTATAGGGAGGGTAGTCATTAAGGAGGTATTTTGCTCTATTGACATAAAAGCTCTTTTAGCTCAGGAAATAAAAGGCACAGTACTTTCTCACCTTCCATGTACCTTTTAGTCAGTTATACCTTTAAAGATATGGAGTGTTATAATATGATTTGCAGATTTAGCTATTCTCATAAAATTAAAGAAATGGGAAAATAGAAATAAGGTTTTATAGTTATGATACTTTCTCAATTACCTTTTTTTCCAGTAATAATGTCCTGACTTTTCCCATGCATCCTGCCTCCTTTCTTTTCAGCTTTTGTAAAAATAGATTTCTAAATGCCCTCAAAATTGTGCCACCTCTAGCACTGACTTCCTCTCTGCATAACACTTGATGTCTAACTGTTCTTCCCACCTTAGTTTAATAACATTTCTTTTTTCCTCTATAAAACCATACTTTTTCTCTGTAAAGACTGTACTATTCTTGATCATCATAATAGTTAGTACCCCACTCAGAAATTATTTCATATTTATTTGCTTTGCTTTCATTTGTATTTATTTTTCTTTCATTTCTTAAATATACATTTATGATATATGTGTATATATGTATGTGTGTATGTACATGATGTGATATGATACAATACAATATGATATATACTTCTTAACTCCCCCAATAGAATGAAAACTCCCTGAGAGTAGAGGATGGTGCATCCATTATTAATATCTCTAGCACCTAGCAAAGTGTCTGGAATGTATTAGAAGTTTAGTAAATACTCATTGATTGATTAATAGTGAGCTAACATGGTGGACCCCATGAAATTGATTAAGGATTGAATCTTGAAAGACATTTTCATTTTTTTCATCAATTTATTGTCCTTTCAATTCCATCCTTAAATGCGCTAAGTATCATCTGGTTTAAGTGTCAAGTTTTCACAAATTTACTTTTCTGGCCACTGATTCTCAGTATTTTAAGTAATATTGCTCACCATCCTTCATTATTCTCCTATGTAAGATTTTACGCATTACATGCTAAACCGGTATAGCCTTTGGGGGTTAGAGCTCTCCTCTATGCAATATCCAGTGTTTGTTGGCTGAGACAGTTTTTAGGTTCCTTCGGTTAGCTCATATGTCTAAAGATGGATAAGGGTTAAACTTCTTTTGGCCATTATCGTAGCCTATGTTGAAGTCTCTTCTTTTATCCATATCTCATTTTTTTTTTTTAGCATTGATAGCTTATTTAAGTAGGTTAGATTAGGATTGTTTGAATTTTATGTCATGTTTTCTCACTTTTATTCTTTCCTCTGGTTTGGTCTTGATTTTGATCTTTTTGGTGATAAAATTATTTTTTGTTACTTTACACAAATCTTGGAAATGATTCCTACATTAGGAACCAGGAAATTCCCCCTAATTATTTTTAAATTAAAATTTGTTTATATTGTTAATTAACAATTGTCAATAAAAATGAAAGTATCAATATGAAGAACATGATAAAAGAATCTTGTATAATGGACTGTGAGCAACTTCTTTTTAAAGAAATCTATATGCATATATACACACATACGCATATCTAAATAATAAATTTAAGAAGGTAGGGAGTACCTTTATTTTTCCTTCTATGCATTAAATTATTTTATTGGCATCCTTTGTTTGAATATCTATCACTATCCTTAACCTACCACTCCAACAGTAAAATATAATCATTTTCATCTTTTCATTTGTAATATTTGATGTTCACTGTAGCCAACATTCCTTATTTACTTCTCAAAGAAAGTCTTCAGGATATATGAATGAAAAAATAAAACATCTTTATTAAGTAATACTATTATACTAAGTGCTGGGAGTGAAAATATTAAAAAATAAAAACAAAAGACAAAATTATTCAGAATAAGACATGGCGGTTGTGATCAGGGAATGGAGCCTTATCTATAGAAGTGGAAAGGTAAGGTGGTGGGGGGAAGAAGGGGATCCACACTTAAGACAGGCAGATGATAGATAGTAAGATGACCGGACTTGCCCAGAGCCACACAGTCAGTATGTATCAGAAATGGGACTTTAACCCCTGGTTTTATGACTGCAAGGCCAGCTTTCTATCTAATAACCATGCAGCCTCACCTACAATGAAATATATGTTGTGTTAATATGGAGAGAATCACTAGGTTCTACATAGAATTTTTCTATCTCTGAAGAGGATATCTTCAGAGTATGTTGGCATACAAGTTGTGATTACCTTCATGATGGTCTTTCCAAAAGTTCATTGAAATGTGAGATGATCAAATATCCTATGAAATAATTTCTTATTGCCTTGATAAACTCTCTCCACCAAATTCTTTATTTTCCTCTAAAAGTAAGCCATTCTTTCACATAGCTACAATTTCCTTTGTTCTCCAGTTTTGTTTATAGTGAGATTATCAAAATTGATAGAATTCATGAACCAATTTGACAAACATTTACTAGGCACCTCCTGTGTTTGAGGCACTGTAGATATGGAAATTAAAAGCAGAAAATGTCACAATCCCTTCCTTCATGGAGCTCACAGTCTAAGCCAGGAGATATGATTATATATATATATATATAATATATATATATATATATAATATATATATATGTATGTATATACAAGCAAATGAATGTATGAAAAAGATAGATTGCGAGGGAGCTGGACAAAGAGAGATTCAAGCAAAATGTTCTAGGAAAATTGAGGTAGGAAGGATCAATGTCACCTGGTTGGCATGATGGGGACAGAGAGGAAGGAAAACAGGAAAGGTTTAATGGAATAGGTGGCATCCGAGTTAGAAGCAGAAAGGTTTCAACAGCCCTAAATGAGGAGGAGCATATTTTATTGACCTGTGAAATTCATGGAGGTAGGAGAGAAAGAATGAGACGCAAACAATAAGTAATCCAGCATGACTGGAATGTAGAGTATGCAAAATAGAACAATGTAAAAGAAAAGCAATCATACTTAATGTCTATATGGTGCTTTAAGGTTTGCAAAGGACTTTTATTATCTCATTTGATCCTCACTACAACCTTGTGGAGTAGAAGCTGTTATTATTCCCCACCCCCACCCCCTTTTTTAAACAGATTAGGAAACTGAGGTTGATGGAGTTTAAATATTTGCCTAGGGTCCCAGAGCTAATAAATGTTTAAAGGACAGTTCAAACTTAGTTCTTCCTGTCTCCAAGTCCAGAATTCTATCCATTATGCCAAAGGTGTGCACTGCATGCCACCCACAATGCTCCCAATACAGCAGGCCAGATTCAAATGCATTGGGAAATAATTTAACTAAGTAAATCAAAATACAACAGAATATAGAAAATATTACAATCTAAAACCGTATCAATATGGAGCTGTGGGAATCTGAATGTACAATTTAATGGCCATGTTTCTGTTTGAGTTTGTCACCACTGGACTGAACCACTTGGTTGCCCCTGAAATGAAGTTGGAATGGTCAATTGGACCCAGTTTGTCCAGATTGTAGCAGACCTTTACTCTTGGATGGACTTGTCTCAAGCCAGTTCCCTGGTAGTTTAAATTCAATATTGGAACAAAACAAGGCACTCAGATGTCATTCATAGTTTAAAATGGGATTACTTAGCCACAGCACAAGAAGTCTATTCTACAAAGACACAAGGACACCTGCAGTTGATTCAGCTGAGCAAAGTTCCCTTGCTTCACTTGCCAATCATGATCTACCAGCCAAGCAAGAGAGAGGGCACCTGTGGCTGCCCTTGGCTGCTCAGGAAGCCAAGAAGTGACGTCAACAAGCCGAGCCAACTGAGTCTTCAGGAAAGCCTCAATACCCTTTAAGGAAAAACTAGTTAATTTAACCAGAAGAAGGAGTTGTGATGTTGTTCCTACCACAACTTTAAATGCCATGCTTTGAATTATGTATTCTATCATAAAAGAAATAGAGATCCACTTCAACAACAGTGAGTAGTAGCAGATTGTAACCCCAACTCATATTCATACAAGCCTTCTTTGAAAACAAAATGCACAGTTATTAAGCATACAGAATTAAAATATACATTGATCACATTGAAGAAATTTTAGCTCAAATATACATATGCAAATCATTGTTCATCAAAATGACAAATTATTTCAATCAGATACCACTTTGCATGAAGAACTAGGCTTTGACAACTTTAATAGTAACTTATACATCTGCCACAGTCCCACCATCAGGAAAGGATGAGAGGTAGATGAGAGGGCACACCCATAGCCAGGAAAGAGCGGAAGGAAATGAAGGCTGCCAACTTTATAGGGATAGTACCTCTAGGAAGATAGGCTAGGACCGAAAGATACCTTTCCCAGGGTTTATTTGGACCAAGTTGAGACATATTAGAAACTCCAGTTCAGTAGAGAGAAAAAGGAGAAGGGGAGGGAGAGGGAGAAGAAGGGCAGAGGAAAAGACAGAGACAGAGAGACAGACAGAGACAGAGACAGAGACAAAGAAGAGAATAGAATGCTTGAGACAAAGACAGTCTCTTTGATTTCACCTTCAAGAAGAGAGAGATTCTTCCCTCGAATGCCTCACAAAGTCAGTCAGTCTCATGAGACTCTGCCTCTATTCTTTGGATTTATGGTTTTAATCATTTAAATACATGCACATTAATGAAGTACCTGCTATGGGGAAAGTCCTATGATAGGTCACAAAGAGGGTAATGAAGATGAATAACATACAGTCTTAATCATGAGAAATGTATAATTTGGTAAAGGGGACAAGACATATAACAAATAGACACTTCAAAGGAGTATGATTTTTCAGGGTGGTTACCACCACCATCCCAAACCCCTCTTGCTATAGATTTGGATTTCAGCCTCCTCATATTTTAAAGAACAGTCTTGGTTGTACTGAGGCCGAAAAAAATTATCAGTCAATGACCAGCCTTCTAGCAGAGATGGTCTCCTGAAAAGCCTTTCTGGCTTGCCAGAACTGGACAAATCTTACTCTCCTGGCATGGACTTTGTTGAGATCCTAGAATCCCCTCATAAGAGTACATTGAGTTATTGGGTGCATTAATATAATATAATTGTGAATATGACAAGAGAACAAGATATGTACAAGGTCATAGGAGGTCAGATGAGAGAGACAGTGAGGGGGATGGAGAGAGAGAGAGAGAGAGAGAGAGAGAGCGAGCATTTTCCAATTGAGAGAATATGAAATGGATTCATAGAGGAGGTAATATTTGAACCACTTCTTGAATGATTAATCAACAGGTCAATAACAAGCATCAATCACCTACTGTGGACCAGGCATTGTGCAAGGTGTTGGCATACAAGGACAAAAAAATGAAATACTTCCTGTCCTTCAGGAATTTACATTTTATTGGAGGGAGATTATATGTGTGTGTGTGTGTGTGTGTGTGTATTAGTCTACATGGAATATATATATATATATATATATATATATATATAACACACTTACATATATAGTCCCCCCCAATAAATGTAAAAACGTGCATATGTATATATAAATAAATATACATATATATACATATGTGTGTATGTGTATATGTATGTATATATACACACTATACATATACACACATATATAGTCTCCCCCAATAAATTGTAAATATATGTATGTGTTATAATACATATATACACACACATATATACATATACACATATGGGGAGAGAGAGAGAGAGAGAGAGAGAGAGAGACAGAGACAGAGCACAGACAGAGACAGAGACAGGACAGAGAAGGTAATGTGGGGACTAGGCCTTAGGTGCTGAATTGGAAAGAGGAAGTGATCAGAGATCTAATTCTTCCAGTTAGTGGAGAAGATCCATGTAGAAGGTAGCCCTCCAAATCAACTTTGAAGGAAGCCAGGGATTCTAAGACACACCTTAGAAGACAGGTAGAGATGAGGAGAAGGAGGTATGCAAGGTTTGTGTGTATGAGAATTAATATAATAAAACATAGGTCATGATAACAATAATGACATTTGCATAGTGCTTTGAGGTTTCAAATACTTTGACTATATATTATCTATTGTCATCCTCAAACCAACTCTGCGAAGTAGGTAATATTATTATTATCCTTATGTATGAGGATACTGAGCTTGAGAGATTTTAATAGATGGAAAGGTCATGCATCTAATAAGTGTCTAAGATAGGATTCAAACTCGGGTCTATTTTCACTCCATATCTAGGGCTCTTTCCACTATCCCTCTTAGCTGCCTCAAATAGAGAGACCATAGGGCATATTTGAAAAATGAAATAATCCTATTTGGGGCATAATGAGGATATTGAAAATAAGTATGGACCAGTAAATTGGAGCCAGCTTGTAGAAAGCCTCAGATGCTGGACACAGAGTCTGGACTTCTTTAGGGTAGCCCATCCTGAGAGTTCCTGTTGGGGCCAGAAAGATTTCATAGCAACAGAACTCAAGGTCATATAGGTCCCACCCATACACCACCTTTTCAGAGGGAAGGAAAACCCAGAACCTTGGATGAGGGTGATAACCAGTCAATGTTCACTAGGCCGGATAATTCTGAATTAAATGATTAACATGCATGAAATGAAGTCTTAGTGTTAGGACAACTATCAAGGTAATTCAGGGTTTAACTAAAAATAAAACCCACTGCTCTTTTAGCTGTTGGACTAAGGCAATTGTCTCATTTCCACTTTCACTTTGCATTTGCGGATTCTGCCATGAACTTAGTGAACTATTTTGGTAGAGACATTAGGAGAGAAAGCAACATAGCTGGACTAGGTGACCTCTAGGATCTCTCCTAACTAAGATTTTATAGCTTCACCACTTAAGTAGACAAAGGCAATTAATCTCACGACTGCTTATTGTGACACCGAGAAAGTCATTTCTTTTCCCTGGGTCTCAATTTTTCACTTGAAAATGAGAGAGTTGAAATGAGTGGTATTTAATCCTTCCCAGTACTGATATTTTATGTTCTAATCTGTGACTCCATGACATGCACTATAGCATCCATAGAATTTGTCTATAGCCCAACTCATCCTGAAAAATTCCCACTATAACATAGCTTATATAGGGAGGAGCTGGAGCTTGAGGTGAACTTTGAAGTAAGCTAGGGAGTCTAAATAGTTCCTTTGAATAATGGGGAGAGGGAGGCGTTCCAGGTTGGGGAATGGGAAGAGGTGAACAGTAGTGGTCATCATTTCTCTTCTTAAAGACTTCCAATGAGAAGAAATGTATGACTTCTTGAGAGTCCACTTTTAAGGACTCCACTTGTAAGGAATAGCTCTAATTGTTAAGTTTTGCTTAAGTCAGGTCTAAATTTGATAATTTCCACTCATGGCTCTCTGTTTTATCCTCTGGAGCCAAACAGAGCAAATCTAGTTTTTTGTCCATGTGACAGTCCCTCATATTATTTGAAGACTGCTATCATGGTACACCTTAAGTCTACCATGCTGTTATATTAAACTTATTAATGTAGCTTTAAAAAAACAATTGAACCTTTTCTCCCCATTGGTCTCCATCTTCCATGGAATAAAACAAGACAAAATAGCATAAATGAAATAGTCCAGTTATAGACACTATATCATAAAACTAGAAGGTGAACTTGGACCACGATGTAGAATGAATCCATATCATATAAGGACCAGTTGAAAGAATTAGGAATGTTCAGCGTGTAGAAAAGAAAACTCTCTTGGGGAGGGGGACAGTGCATGATACTTGTATTAAGATATTTAAAAGTCTGTTCTGTTGAAAGAGATTAGACTTGTTCTCTTTGATGTTACACATATGGCAAGACCCAGAGGTCCTTAGGGTATATCGGCAAGTCAGATGGCAGTGCCAGGGTTTTTTAGAACATCTAGTGGCAAGGAAGATGGAATGACCTGGTGGTTCTTTTAGCTGGTGACTGCCATTTCACTAAAATTATTTAAGCAATCATCACTTTTTCTGTCTCGCCATACTGTGAAATCTGGGCAACCTAGGAGTCAGGAAAGAAACAAAGGGAAAAGGATGGTGAAAGAGGACTCATGCTGGTAGCAACTCTTTCCAAATGGCTGCCTCAGATGGGATCTGGACCTTGCTGTCTAGCCTACCACTGGACTATTTGAACATCTGAGTCTTTCTATCATCCCTGCAACAATTCTCTTATGTGTCTCCTCTAATTAGAGTATAAACTCCTTGGTAGGAGAGATTGTCTCATTTTTACTATTTGTAATTTGATTCTGGTCAATTATGGTAGTTATGTTCTACCAAGTCACTGTGAACACTGACTGAATTACCTATACTGAACTATTAATTCCTAGGGAAAATACGGGGTTAGACTTCCTGTAAGCTCCTGGTCACAATATTTACTTTGGCACTTTCCCAGTGAATTTCCTCTCCTGGATCTACCATATCGTTGGTTTATTAACACTGAACTCAGCAGCATTATGTCACATGCCTGAGTGAAGCTTAACTAACATACATATGTTTTCCATATAGCACGTTCCAGCCTTCTTGCACATAGGAACACTAGATAGAACTTCAGCACTGTACTTTGGGGCCATTTTGAACAGAAAATCATTAACAAAAAGTACAAAAAAAAAAAAAAATATGCCAGTAAATAAGTCCCCCCAAAGCACACTTGTTTACAGTATGAGAGCTGAAACAAGAAGGCACAGCATCACCATGTTCAACCTCAGCTGGAAACATGTGCATTGGGTGACAAATTATTCACTACTCTATTCGTATCAAGGAATGATAATGAAAATGACCCCAAATCATTTGGAGTTCACAAATAAATTTTAGTGAGTAAATGAATGTGCAAATATGGAATCCATGAGCAAGGAGGATCAACAGTATTTCTATTTCTCCCCAAGAAAGTTAGTAGCACAGGGATAATTTTCTAAATTAGCTTCTCAAGGGAAATCACATGAGTTGTTTTGGTTTTGTCCTTTTATTTTAAATTGGGTTTTTGTTTGTTTTAGCAGTCCCTTCTACACTACTGTAAGGCAATTATCAGGAAGTCATATAGTTTAAATTAATGACTGTGTCCCCTCCCTTCATTTTATAATTAATTCAACACAACAAGGCTCAGTTCTGATCAAGGTAAAGACTTCATTGTATCTAGTTAATTAGGAAATTGAAGGAATAGATTTTACCATTAGTTTAGGCAGCACCAATTGACCTAATGTGATATTTCAGATTGAATGTGAACCTACAAATTTGAGTACTTCCGGACACTTCCGTTTTTAAATGGTTGTTGTCCATTAGTTAGCCTTTAGTCTATGGAAGAAAATGACTTGGAAATACTATTTTAATTTGCAATCAGAGAACTCTCCAGAGAAACTATATTACCAAGTATCCTGGGACATAAGGCTGGTTCTGTACGAGGTTTCTCCTTTCCACTTAGGCCTTCGTGTTCTGGTCTAGTTGACTACTCCTGATGAATAGATTGAAGGCAAGAGAATTTATCACTCAAGTCTCTGGTGTTGTTAAGTTGCCACAGAAATTTCACTAGTCACTGAAGAAGCTACAAGATGGTGAGATTTAGAGCTGAAAGGGACCATTGAAATCATTTACTCCAACACTTACTGAGCAGCCAGTTCATATACAAGAAAGGAGACCAAGATTGGGAGTGGCTTTCCCAATGTCACTCAGTGGATAAGGGCCAGTCATGTGGTAAACACCTCTCTCCTCTCTCTCTCTCCCTCTCTCTCCCTCCTCCCTCCCTTCTCTCTCTCTCCCTCTCTCTCCCTCTCTCTCCTCTCTCTCTCTCTCTCCTCTCTCTCTCTCTCTCTCTCTCTTTCTCTCTCTCTCTCCTGTCTTCTTTGTCTCCCTGGTTCTTTCTCTCTCTCCCAATTATTCATTTCTGGCTCCCCAACCCTTCCCACCAAAAATAAATAAAAACAGAACTCTCCCATGTAACAAAGAAATATAGGCCAACAAAACAAACCAGAACATGAAGAGATCTGAGAGTATATTTATTATTTATTCCACATCTCTGTTCCACCACCATTCTACCAAGAGGAGAGAAGATGCGTTATCATCAGCCCACTATCTTCCAGACTGGTCATTGCATTGATCGTAATTCTGATGCATTTCAGTACTGTTTCCCCACTTGTCCTGTTGTGTCTATTGCTCTCTTGCTTCTGCTCACTTACTAGTATTGGTATTAAATCATAAAGAACTTCTCCCAAATCTCTATGTTCCTATTCATCATCAGTTTGCAAAGTTAGATAACTTTTTGCAAATTATCAACTGCTGATCTCTTGTGTCAACTGGATTTTTATATATTAGTTTTGCTTAATGTAGGGTCCATCTGTTTCACTACATCTTTATACAAATCGTGTCCAGTCATGTACTCCTCATTGGGCATCCACTTTGTTTCTGGGTTTTTCCAGGGCTATTTCAGTTACACCAGGAGTTCCGTCCCTGTGCCGAGATTATGGAAGTGAAAACTGAAAATAAAGATGTATAGGATTAAGTCAAGGAATTTTTCTTAAAGGAATCCCTAATAGGAATGCATTCTTTCAGCTGGTTGAAACAACTTAACAGAAAGTATTAACCTCTTACCCATTAGATAAATTGTACAAAAGGTAAGTGAATGTTTTCAGTTCAATTGGAATTAGATCTAAAACTGCACCAGAAAGAGAATTCCCGTCCTAGAGCTGGCCACCAAAAATTCTCTAGTTTAAAGCTGGTGAGGAAGAGGTCACTAAGAAACTGTCCAAGAATTCATTATATGGTAAAAGGAGGCAATGCCTAATGGGATGGTGGACTGTCATTACACAAATTTGAATGTGATTAGTGCTCCATGGCTGAGACATCTATTATTGGAGAAATGTCAAGCTGTCCTTAGTGATTATAGCCTCAATTGTCAGCATCATCAGAAGACACATGTTATTTGAGTATCACTAATTTGTACCTTGGTTTGTGTGATATATGGATGGCAGAAAAGTTCTGCCCAAATTCACATTTTAAAAAATACTAGCAGAGTCTATTTACAATTCAATTCGAAGATAAATCAGTTTACAAAGGGATCTATTCCTTTGCAAATTCAACAATCAACCCTTAATCTCTTTGGGCAGCTAGGTGGCATAGTGAACAGAGTGCCAGAGCTAGAGTCAGAAAGACTTATCTTTCTGAGTTCCAATCTGGTCTAACTAGCTGTGTGACCCTGGATGAGTCACTTAACCCTGTTTGCCTCAGTTACCTCCTCTGTAAAATTGAGGTGGAGAAGAAAATGGCAAACCACTCCAGTATCTTTGCCAAGAAAACCTCAAATGGGGTCATGAAGAGTTGAACATGACTAAACAAATCTCTTATGTCAAGTTGGATTTTCATATGTTAGTTTTGCTTAATGTGGGGTCCGTCTAAATTTAACCTCCTTAGAAGCAGTGTGCTATACTGGATTCAGAGCTTAGAGAAAAAGAGCTGGGTTCAAATTCTACCTCTACCACTCATTAGCTGTATGAAACTGGACAACCTCTGAGTACCCTAGGGTTTATCTACAAAATCATAGACAGATTATAATGGGGTGATTATCTTCATTGGTAGAGGGAGGTACCACATCAGAAGTTCTGCCATACTGATTACATATAATCACATATCTTGAAGGCATATTCATGTTTGTTGTTGTTCAGTCAAGTCTGAATGTCCCTGACCCCATGGACCATACTGGCTGTGTGGTTTTCTTGGCAAAGATACTGGAGTAGTTTGCCATTTCCTTGTCCAGTGGCTTAAGGCAAACAGAGGTTAAATGACTTGCCCAGGGTCACACAGCTAGTCCGTACCCAAAGCTGGATTTGAATTCAGTTCTTCCTGACTCCAGGCCCACAGCTCTAATCACCAAACCATCTTACTCCTTTCTATATTTTTATTTACCTATGTTATTAATGTGCCTCATGTGGCACAAATATTTCTAAACATCTTCTCTTGTTTGACCCTAGGAGATTATTGTATAATGAGAGAATATAGACCCTGAAGTCAGAAGACATGGAGTTAATTTCCTTACTCTGACAGTTACTAAATGCGTGTCAGCTTCTTTGAGCCTAGTTTCCTTCATGTATAAAATGGAAATGACAAGTAATAATATGATAATACTTTCCCACTATTGCAGGGTTGTCTTTAAAATACCACCTCTGTTTGTGGTGACTGTATCACCAAATACAGAAACTCTTATTCCCCCTAGAACACTCATGATCCCACCCTACTTCATATTCTATATAACAACTGGATCCACCACGAATATCTGATGAAATCATCCATGCTATTATTCTTTAGGGCAGCTAAGTGGTGCAGCGGATGGAGCACTGGGCCTGGAGTCAGGAAGACTCAGCTTGCTGAGTTCAAATCTGGCCTCAGGTACTTACTGGCTATGTGACCCTGGACAAGTCACTTAACCTTGTTTGCCTCAGTTTCCTCATCTGCAAAATGAACTGGAGAAGGAAATGACAAAGCACTCCAGTATCTTTGCCAAGAAAACCTCAAAGGGGGTCATAGAGAATTGGACATGACTGAAACATGACCCAACAACAACAAACAAATTAATACTTATATGACACAAAGATCTAATGACCACCTGATAATTTGTCAGTGTGCTATCCTGGAATGACCATTAGATAAATGATGGATAAATAAATCACATAGATAGATGATAGATATATAGATAGATAGATAGATAGATGGTGTTTACTATGTGCTAGATACTGTTCTAAGCATAATTTAAAAAAAAAAGTAAAAACAATGTGCCTACTCATCTCAGGGAGTTTGTATCTAATGGTAGAAAGGCAACACATACGGGAGAGGTAGCATAGGGTTGGGCAGGGCAAGAAGACCTGAATTATTGTCTAACTTATTTTGTTACTGAGCAAATCACTTCAACATATTCAAAACCAAATTTATTATCTTCCCTGCCAAAATTTATTATTTTTCCTCCCCCCTTCCCAACTTTCCTATTGCTGTTGATGATGCTGCCATCCTCCAGATATCAGGATTCACAACTGAGGTATCATCCTTGGTTCCTCACTTGCTCACACACTCTACCCTGCCCCCCCCATCTAATCAGATGCTAATTTCTGCACTTGTAACATTTCTCTTCTATATTCCTTTCTCTCCTCTGACACTAAAGACACTTAAGTCAAATTGGATTTTCATATGCTGGTTTTGCTTAATGTGGGGTTCACCTAAACTTAACTTCTTAGAAGCAGGGCTATGTTGGATTCAGAGCTGGAGTCAGAAAGAACTTATCGCCTCACATCTGGACTATTGCAATAGCCTACTGGTAACATTCCGCCAGTCTTTTCCTCAATCAGACTATGTCTCCTCCTTATTCAATAAATCCAGAGGTTGCCCATTACCTTTCAGAGCAAACCTAAAAGACTGTTGGACATTCAAGGTTGTTTATAACTTTCCTTCTTTGCTCCTTTCCAGTTTCTTACACCTTACTCCCCACTACTACCACCACAGGCTCTATGACCGCTAATGATACTCCTTCCTACAGCTGGTATAGGACAGTCTATCTCCCATTTCAGCCATTTTCCCTTCTCACATTCCTAGAATTCTCTTCTTCCTCCTCACTCTCTCTTTGACTCCTTCAATGTTAGCTAAAATCCCACTTTTACAGAAGCCTTTGTGGATCCCCCTTAACACTTATGCCTTCCCTCTGTTGATTAGCTCCTGTTCTCCTATATATACTTCATTTATTCATAATTGTTTTCATGTCTCTCTCATTAGACTGTGGCCACTTGGAAGAAGGGACTGTGTTTGTTTTGTCTTTGCCTTTCTTTGTATCTTCCATGCTTAGCACAGTGCTTGGCACATAGTAGGTGCTTAATAAATGCTTGCTGAATTAACTTTATCTTTCTGAGACTCAATTTTCCTCCTTCTAAAATGAGAGTATTCATTAAGAGGCTTCCCCACTCTAGCACTCAAGGAATCAGGTATTACTTCTTTGATTTAACAAGGGCTTTCTCCACTAAGCACACCACTTTCTAAGGATGGTCACAGATATTATTCAAAC
Organism: Trichosurus vulpecula; assembly: GCF_011100635.1. NCBI lineage: Eukaryota > Metazoa > Chordata > Mammalia > Diprotodontia > Phalangeridae > Trichosurus > Trichosurus vulpecula. Next base: position 198,866,062 of record NC_050578.1, on the reverse strand, counting down.
TCTATAAGTGCATGGTCTAGCTTGTTTACACCCGTTGTGTTGGCCAATCCTCTAATCAACTGGCTTCCTTAGAGAAGGGTCTGCTTCCATGAAAGGAACAAATGCAGGTTCGTGCTGAGCTTTTGCTAAGCATAACTGAGCAGATGAATTTTTACCTGAGTTGACAATGTTTGCTCAGAATTTTTTGTTGTTCTTTCTTTTGTTTTTTGTCTTTCTACAAACAGATTTTTATTGGGTCTGTTAAACTGGTCATTCCCTAGGTAATAGGAAGGAGTCATCAGCATTCTGGGGCTTCATTAGCCCATTTCAAGAGGCAGCAAATGGTGATCCCCCAAACCATGTTTGGGGGATGGAGTAAGGGTATGTAAGCATTTCCTACACAATGCATTTGAGAACCCTCTTTCTGGGACCTATAGATAGGTGGGAGAGGTGGATGCAACATGCTATACTAGAAAGGGCATATGTCTGGAGCAGGAAGATCAGGCACAAATCATTCTTCTGACACTACTTGGATTACATTGGGAAGTCATTCAACTCCCTAGACTTAAATTAACTCTTCTGTAAGATAAACTAGATAAACTCTGAGGTCTCTTCTAGCTCTAAAACTATGGATACATAATCTGATAGGATTAAGACATGGGATATTTATTCAAATGGATATAGAAGAAAACAAAACAAAATAAAATCAAATTCTTAATAAAATAAAAAGAATATTCAACACAAACTATATGCATGGAGCTAGGCAGGGAAATGATGATGCAAAGAAAAGAGCAATAGTCCCTGCCTTAAAGGTGCTTGAAGGGAAACAAACCTGAAAGAGAGAGATGGAAGACAGAGACAGAGAGAACAGAAAGACAGAGACAGAGAGAGGACAGAAAGAAGAAGGAGGAGGAGGAGGAGAGAGAGAAGGAGGAGAAGGAAGAGCGACAGACAGAGAGATGGACAAAAGAAGAAGGAGGAGGAAGAAAGAGAAGGGGAGAAGAGAGGAGGAGGAGGGAGAGAGAGAGGAGAGGAGAGAGGAGAGAGGGAGAGAGAGGGAGAGAGAGAGAGAGAGAGAGAGAAAAGGAGAGAGGGAGAGAGAGAGAGAGAGAGAGAGGAGAGAGAGAGAGAGAGGGAGAGAGAGAGAGAGAGAGAGAGAGAGAGAGAGAGAGAGGGAGAGAGAGAGAGAGAGAGAGAATTTACAAAGTCTAGAAAGGTAGGCTAAAACCAGACTGTGAAGACTTCTAAATTTTGACTGCCAAATGCTCTGCCAAACATGAAAATGCATGTGTTTTTTTAATTTCAGAAGTTTCAGTATCTTATAAACGTTCCGTTACTTTTGCCAAAGACAGAAAAATAAGCCACAAGAACATTACCAGAAGGAGTGGGATTTTCATACATAGCCCTGCACATCTCATGCAGTTTTCTACTCCAAGATGCTCTTGTAGGAAGAGATTCTTTAAATAATTGAGAACTGTTGGTTAAGAGAACTCATCAACACTTTCTCAGAACTAGGGATGGTCAGATGTAAGGACGTACCTTTGGGTCTAAGTGTAGTTTATTTGATTCTTGATGCTGTTGACCAGTTTCCACCCACTCTTTAAGTTAAAAAACAAACATGACTGCCCAATGACATCATAACATGGCAAATACACTCGACCAAAAATTAAGGATTCCCTAATTCTGTTCCTACTAATCACTCCATATGCCCATAGGATACCATGAGGTGTAGCGGAAAGATTATTTGACTGGGAGTCAGAGGATCTGAATTCTAGTTACACTCTGTCACTTGTTAGCGACATAGGACAAATCACTTCATTCTCTTAATCTGTCTTTGTGAATTTGTCAAATGAAGGCCTTATCCTTGTCCTGTCTAATCCATGATTTTATTGGAAGCATCAAATCAGAAACTATGTACAAGAGTACTTTGGAAACTATAAAGTGATCTCAGAGATTCTTTCTGATTTTAATCAGGGAATTCCTTCATGCTCTAAAATAAAGAAAGATACAGCAAGTTGAAAAGTTTTATTTATTTATTTAAGCTACACACACTTGCAAAATTAATATAACAGAAACGGTCGATGCAGAACCATATGGTTGTGTGGATATAACACGGCATAATTGTATTGAAATCGATACTGGCCTAGCTTACAGTGGATAATGCTGATTGAATAGCTGTTTTCTCTTTTTGTTATGAGCGGTTTCATATTCTCCCAGCAATGCAACTTGGGACGTTCTCTGTTGCACTTGATAAGAGCAAATTGGCACCATGGGAGAGTCCATGGCTTTGTTCAGTCCCACGGTTCAGCCTCCAATTGACGGGGAGGGTTGTACAAATTGTTTTCCCTCAGTTCAGAGACACTTATCAAGGCACAACAAGGAAAGTACTGCAGGATCCTTGCCAGGAAGACAAATCACTAACATAATACAGCCCCAAAGCCTCGAGCATAATGAAATTGTTCCAATGTTGCAGCCCAGGAAGGAGCAGAACTTTCAGCAGCAAATTACTTAATAAGGAACACCCAACAGAGTCGTTTAGTGAAGCATTTCAAGGTGATGTTCAATTGGGCCATTGCTACCTTTCAACCCTTTGACAAAGAGGGCAAAATCTCAGCCCCAGGCCTAGAAGAAAAATTGAGTGACTAGCTCAAGGTCGATTAATTGGGGGGGGGAGATGACCTGGACATACATCTCAGGCTTTTCTTAACTTGGAAGAGGAGCACCTTGCTCTTCTCCTTCTGTTGCTTCTACTGAACTGTTATCCCTCTCCCTTGCCTGAGTATACTGGGAAGCAAGGGAATTAATAGTCAGTGAGATAGTGTAGCAGAAATAACACTATCTGAGAGTCAGGTGGTCCAGATCTACCACTAACCAGCTGTGGGAACTTGGGTAAACTTTGCACTTCATGTTCCTTTTTGTATAGTGAAGAGAAGGTTAATCTCTCTGAGACCCCTGGGAGCTCTGACCTTTACCCTAAGGTCATGTTTGTCTAACTTACATTTTGTGTTGTTAGGTCCCTTCCAGCTCTAACATTCTTTGTTCATTCCAGCTCTGATGTTCTCTGTGCTAAAATCCTTCATAGTGACAATAATTAATAATAATTGTAATTATTTATCTTATAATAATAGCTAGGATATATATAGCACCTCAGAGTTTACAAATCTTTTACATTATGCTTCTTTCTTTTTTTTCTGCAGGGGGGAAAGACAGGCAATTGGGGTTAAGTGACTTGCCCAAAGTCACACAGCTAGTAAATGTGTAAAGTGTCTGAGGTTGAATTTGAACTCAGGACCTCCTGACTCCAAGGCCAGTGCTCTACTCACTATGCCACCTAGCTGCCCCTTACATTATACTTTCTAACTTGATCCTCATGACCTCCCTTTGAGGTAAGTGCTGTTACTATCTCCATTTAAGAGATTAGGAAAATAAGGTTGTGAAAAGGTTAAGTGAATTGCCCAAGGTTATACAGTTGATTGTTCAATTGTGTACAACTCTTCATGACCACATTGAGGTTTTTTTGGCAAAGATACTGGAGTGGTTTGCCTTTTCCTTCTCTAGCTCATTGTATAGATGAGGAAACTGGGGCAAACAAGGTTGAATGATTCACCAAGGGTCACACAGCTAGTAAGTGTCTGAGGCTGGATTTGATCTCAGTAAGATGTGTCTACCTGATTTCCAGTCAGACACTCTATTCACTGTGCCACCTGGCTGTCCCTAAAATTTGTTGTTGTCGTTCAGTCATGTCTGACTCTTCATGACCCCAAATGGGATCACAAAGAGTAAGACATAACTAACAGACAAAAGAAAAAAGCAAAGCTGGTAGTCTAAGGCAGAATTTGAACTCAGGTTCAACTCCTTATTTTTAAGTCCAACAATCTATCCACTATGGCACCTAGCTGAATGTCAAGCTTTGATATTCTTTATTTTAAAGATCTTCCGAGCTCTAACATCCTATGATTCTAAAATTTTGAGATTTAAAAATGGAAGGGTAGCATTTGGACACATATGTGCCAGTGTATATAATTGGTCTTAGAATATTCACAAATTGTAGCATATGGATGTAATGGAATGTTGTTGCACTATAGAAATAATGAAATAAATGGAGATTTATAGAAGAAACTGGAAAGTCTTTTATGATATGATTTAGAGACAAAAGAACAAAACTAGGAGACGGATTTATACAATGATAGCAACCTTATAAAGAAAATAACTTTGAGGGACTTTAAAAATCTGATCAACAGAATGATAAACTGTGAGTAAGATGAATGAAGAAGCCAGCCACTCACCTCTTAACAGTGAGGTGACTAACTTAAAAGCTGAACTCAACATACATTTGGTGACATGGCTACTGGGGGAGTTTCTTTTTCCTGAACTATATAAATGTGAATTCTATATTTATATATATATATATATATATATATATATATATATATACACACACACATATATGTGTGTGTATACACATATACACACATATATACATACACATACATATACATGCATGCACACACACACACATATATGATATATCCATATATATCCTTAGTGGAAAGAAGTGGTGGGAAGGTCAATTTTTAAATATCTGTGACATTAAAAATGAATATTCATTAAAACTCAATCTAATGATGGTTACAAAGGAAATACTGTGGCTCTGGAGCAGAGAAAAAGCATGACAAAATGCCAATATACCAAGCAGTGGGGCAGAATTGCAGTTGGGATGTAGTAGAGATTGGAAAAGGGTGAAGAGGAAGATACAGTCCTATAAAGATAAGGGAAGTTCAAGTGCTGGATGTCTAGGCCATCTCTCTCAATTAAGAGACCTTGGACAATTCACTTGATTTTTCAGTGTCACAATATTTCCATCTACAGATATTAGCATATTAATATCTCCTTCTCTCACAAGATTATAATAAAGATTCAATGAGCTGATAATGCAGAAAGCTTTTTGAAAAGTCAAAAGCACTTATAGAAATGAAAGTAAGTATTAACATTATGTGTTCAAAACAGATCTAAAACTCACATGCAGAAACCCTGTACTGTATGCTCTGATACCCTGATCGCAAGTTTGGCAGTAAAAGCTGCTAACACTTCTATAACATTTGACACTTTACAAATCTCTTTCCTCACAATGACTTCATGAGGAAAGTATTATTGTTCACAGTGCAAGCATCATCCTTATTTTACAGATGAGAAAGCTAGGGTTCACGGATGTGGGATGGTCTGTCCAAAGTCATTTAATAGGTTGTGTGTGGTTTGTCCTTCATTCTCAGAGAGGACCATGACATCAGGGAGATGATGACATGACTTGCAATTGACTTTGATTTGAGTAAGGGAGGGCTGTGCAAAGTCAGCCTCACTTTCTCCTCCAGAGCCATCTGGGTCCAGTGGCCAGATATCGATCATTTAATAGGAGAGATCAACTGGAAGATTGTTCTCTGGAATCCTATAACCTAGAAGGAAAGTATCTTACTCTTTTACCCCTTCCACAATCTCCCTGCCCAACTGATATAATTCTGCTTGTAAGTGGCAGAGTCAGATATTGTGAATCCATGGCTGTCTCTATGATATCATGGTTTTCCGATATTAACACTCTCCTTTCCTCAACCAGGTATAATCTTTGGCAGGTAATTTAACCTCTCTGTCTCTCAGTGAATGATGAGACCTCCAACCTTTCAGTTCTAGCTTCCCTTTCAGCTTTAGCTCCTCTGATCCCATAGGGGCTTCCCTCTAAGGGTTATTTGGAAACGGAAGCTTCTCTTCAGTATTAGAAGACATATTGCTGATCTAGTTCAATTCTACCTAATGAAAGAATGCCTGCATCTATGACAGCCCTGACAAGGGTTCCTTCAACTTGAACCCTTTCAGAAACAAGAAATTCATTGTCTGTTTAGGTAGTTCTTTAGGCCAGCTCTAATCTATCTATGCATTCAACAAGCATTTCTTAGGATCATAGCTGTGAATTCCCCACAAGATTTCCCCTCTCTGACAAAATCTACACCCATTGCAATGTACATGTGGTAATGAAAAGGCTTCCTCTGATGCCTCATCATGGTATGATTTGGGTTCCCAAACAGTATTAAGTTCCAGGAGCTCCTCATCATCTGGAAAGACTCTAAGACCATTCTAGCTAGGTTTGGACAGGCTCAACAGCATAAGTTCGGACTCGGGATCATCATATTTTGGCCACAGCAACTCACAAAGCCCAGCTTCAATTGCAAGGCATGGAATGATTTCAATCTGTACCCAAAAAAAAAAATACCCATAAGGTAAAATCATTTAAAGCAAAAAGCAATTTTGGAGTGGCTCTAGATCCTGAAACAAATGATACTATCAATGTTAGTCATATCAAAGAAAACACAGGGGTAACATGGTGGATGCATGATCTGGAAGGGATCTGAGCTTTGAGTTTGCCTGGTCTTAACTTTTCCATATCTCTCGGTTAAAGAAGTCACTTAAGCAAGACAAGGTAATGGGGCATTGTGTATAAGGAGACTTGTAAATCTCAAATTGCTAAATACATCTGAGTTTGTTGTATTATTATTAAAGGCAAAGCTGAGATTCAAACCCAGGCCTTCAAGCTCCAATTCACAAACTTTTTCTATTATTGGAGAAAAAATAATATCAATTTACCTTAAATGGCAGTACACAATACCCTTCTGGTAGCATATCAGAGACTCTTTACAATGTGCCATAAATACATATGCCATATAGAAGCCACTTGTATTTTTTTCCATTTCTTCTTGTCCTCCCTAAAACAACCTTTCCATTCATGTAATTGACATCATTATTTGCATATTCATTCACACAGGTGCTATATTAATGACTGACTTCCTGTTGAGACGGATAGCGCAGCTGCTGAAGAACACATTCAGTTTTGAAGTTTCCAAAATGTTAACTTATTGGAATTACTAACAAACTACTTGACGGTCTGAGAGACCCATTAATCTCCTTTATTCTGTTCTCAATAATGCTTACATAATGCATGATCATTACGGATGTAGGATCATTATGGCAGCTTAGCCTCACCATGGGCTTCTCCAATTGGGAAAGTGGGGAATAGATGAGAGACATGCACAAACCAGAGCTAATCATGGCGGCTCTCGGGCATGCTCCAATGTCACTCTTCAGTTGTTTGCCTTTCAATAGCAGTGTCTCTGTTTGGCATAAACCATTGCTAAACATGAATGCTAATCCATGGTATTCATTCTCTTTGGGCAAAAGGTTTTGAATGCCGACAATATCAAAATGCAACACATCTAGATGAGGTGATTCAGACAATAGATTTCAGGGTTCTTAAGAAGAGAGAGATAACTGGGGATGAGAATTCACCAAATTTATTTTCAAAGTAGGTCCACAGCATCCTAATGAATTTATAACATTTCACATTTGAGAATCCAAAGCTAGATTTCAGCTCAGAACTAGGATGGACTTCTGAGCAAGGAACACTAATAACAGTGGAGCGGACTACTTTGTGAAGCAGTGAGCTCCCCATCACTTGCAGACATTCAGTTGATCATACAGCAGCATGGAGTAGCAGAAACATGGACTCTGAACCAGTAAGAGCTGGGTTTTATTTCCACCTTAGATTCTTAGTAAATTAAAAACATGAACAACTCACCCACTCTGAGGTTCATTTTTAATCTGCAAAATGGAAACAACAATAGCATCTGCCTCATAGGGTTATTAGAAGGATCACAAGAAGAATATTCATACATATGTGTGTACATATGCATGTATATGTGTACATATATGTGTGTGCGTACAGGATAGAATTGCACTACATGTGTGTGTGTGATAGCATTGCACTATGTGTGTTTGTTATAGAATTGCACTAAGACTTTTGGAAATGCTATGTATACATGCATATACATACATACATACACATATTTGTGTAAGTATGTGCTTTGTTAGATAAATATAGTTATACTTTACAAACTTTAAAGCCTTGCATAAAGCTGATGTTGTTTGATTATCATCATTAACTAGAAATTAGAACTGATGTGGATTTTAGAAATCATGTATTCCAGTACCTTCATTTTCAAGATAAGGAAACTGAGGTCCAGAGGTTAAGTGACTTTGTTGTCATTGTTCAATCATTTTCAGTTGTATCTAACTCTTTGTGACCTCGTTTGGGGTTTTCTTGGCAGAGATATTGGCGTGGTTTGCCATTTCCTTCTCCAGCTCATTTTATGCATGAAGAAAGTGAGGCAAACAGGGTTAATTGACTTGCTTAGGGTCACACAGCTAGTAAGTCTCTGAGGCCATTCAGGAAAATGAGTCTTCCTGATTCTAGGCTCTGTGTTCTATCCACTGAGCCACCTAGCTGCCCCAAGTGACTTATGTGACTTATGGAGAGCCAAATAGGTAGAAGTAAAATGGCCCTTTGTAGGGGATCACATAGAAAGTGCTCTTTCATTGGTCAGGCAATTAGACCACGTGGGTTTCTACCTGTAGGATTTTACTTGTTTTCGAATCTGAGATGTGAAGGGCTCCTCGAGAATTTGAACCAACAGACATCAAACATTTAAAATAAAGAATCATTTTTGTAAGGCAGAGTTGGAAGGGATATAAGTGACCATGTAGGCGTGAGGACAAATGTGTTGATCATTATGAAGATTTATCAAAATAACATGAGTTTCAAAGCTGACGAGTTATTAACAGAACTCTTTGAGGAGTAATTCTGAAAGTCTCCCAGGAGTGTCAGGGAAATAATAGGAAACTAGAAGCACAAAATTGAAAAGGATAAACAAAACCAACACCAGAATGTAATATGGACAGCTTCCTCATGAGCAGGTTCATTCTGGGAGATGATCTGAATATTCCAGGGCTTTACAAGTAGGGGGGGAGGTGGGAACCAGTTTGCATAAAATCCGTCTTATTAAAGTCTGACCACATCCTAAGGAAGACAAAGCACAGTCTGATAATGGGACTCAATCCACAAATGTCTCCTCAGAATTCATCAGCGGCGGGGCTGTGTGTACGTTTGGCCATATGGTGCACACACATAGAGCTCCTAAGACTCCCGACCCTCCAAAAAACAAACACATTTGGCTGTGAACCAAATAAACTGAAGATTTTGCTTTTTAAAAACAGGTGCTTTTGCTTTCTTTTTGTGTGAATTTGTTTTTTAGCCTTTCAATAGCTGATGAACTACAGGGAAATTAGATGTGGAGATGTGTATTTAGGGCAATGTGGCTTAGATTCAGGGATGTACTTAAGCCAGCTCAAACCAATTCTGCCTGGCCATGTAAACCTCAGAAATAGGCAAATGGATAAATAAGGCTTAATTGTTGATTATCTAGACTTAAGAAAGTACTGGAGACAATGTCAGAACAGATTAAACTTAAAGTCTGCCCCATAGTACGTTTTATTTTTTGAAGAGCTGGTTGTTAAACGCTTACCAGCACACCCTTGATGTTGCAGTAGAAAGAGAAATGAACTGGAAGTTGTACACTTGGGTTCCAGGCTTGGGTCTTGCTCAGGGTGACCAAGAATATGTCCCTTCACTTCTCTTGGCCTCTGTTTCTCCATATGTAAAATGTGGTTTGAATCCTTCTAACTCGAAGACTCTCTGACTCTAATCATAGATTCATAAGTAAAATATAGATTTGATCGTGCTGCTATCCTCCTCAAACATCTTCAAGGACTCTATTGCTTTTAAGGGAAAAGATAAAACCCTAAACTTAGCATTTAAAGCTTTTTAATTAATATTACCTACCCACCTGCCTTTCTAGCCTCAATTAAAATCACACACTCCTCATTTCAGTCAAAATGGCCTTGCTCCATATGACCATAATTCACATTGAAACAGTCTTTATTTTTGCAAAGTACTTTATATACATTCTTACAATTAATAATATATGAAACAGTAGAGCTCCAGCCTACCTTTCCAGCCTTATTCTATGTTAATCCCCTTCACTCACTTTATGGTCCAGCCAAACCAGTCTACTTACTGTTCTTCACAAGCAATGTCCCGACTCCCACTTCCATCCCTTTGCTCAGGTGGTCTCCTATCTGCAGAACTGCACTACACTTCTTCTCTCCATCTCTTAGAAGCCACATCTTCCTTCAGAATACAACTTCTGCCTTTCTTGATGCCCCCAGACTTTCTCTCTTCCTTCTTCTTGATATCGCTTTGTATTTTTCATGTATATTTTGCATGTGTAAATATGCATATATTTATGCGTGTATACATACATATATATATATATCCTCGCCCCAGTAAACTGCTTAACCCTTTATTGAATGTTTGTTGAATATTGAAATTGAATCATAAAACTCCTGCATCTAGTCTCATCTTACCTTTTTTGTTCAGGGCAAACCTTAGTTCAGTGTCAGTAATCACTTTCCAGTTTCCTTCTTTTTTTTTCCTTTGAGTCTGATGGATTGGAAAAGTTTGTTTATATTGCTATAAGAAGGATCCATCAGCTCTCTCCCTGAAGCTAAGTGGAAGATCCTTGAATTGAAAAACTTTCGACATTCTTTGGCTTTCTAGCTTTTGTGAATCGGAGAACAAATGTCTCCTACTTGACACATTCTTTCCCAAGACCAGTTCTACAACCAGTGATTTCTACCACGATGATGCCTCTAGCAATCTCCCTACCTTTCCACTCACCAACCATACTGTAGTTCCGGCCTTCATCACATCTCACTCAGATTATCTGTAATAAGTATAATAAAACACTTAACTATTTTATTTACTTTGAGTTTTTCCACCTTTGCATCCCTTTTCACCATTTCCGAAGAAAACAAAACAAACAAAAAAACCAGGTGTAAACCATATCACTCCCCTGCTCATAATATTTTCAATGACTACATTGATCATAGAATAAATAAAAATTCCCTAGACTAAAATTTAAGTCTTCTGTATTTTAGTTTCAATCTTCTTTTCCAGCTATCTTTCATATAATTAGCAAGGGACCACTCACATATGTGCTCTCATATTCCAGCTCTAAGTCCATTTGTACTATTTCATGAACTATCTTTAATATTAACAAACCACTGAGGGCCCAGAATTGTGTAAATCATGTGGTTGATATGCAAGACCTACTATATGAACAATATTGTACTGATTACAATTACAATCTCTGAAATGATGCTATCAGACCCATGGGGATCGACATTTGGATGCTTCATGCATTTAATTTCATGCTTTGAAGTAACAGAAGAGTGCTCCAGTTTCTAGCAAGCCCCAGCACCCACTCTCTGTATCTTCACAAAGTGACAAAGACCTACACCTGAACAACTAACATATACCCTAAATTGTCCAGTGATTCACACCTGAACATGCCTCAGATGACATGCCTTAGATTGATCATGGCCCCACTATGTGTGCACTCATGTTAAGCAGCCATTTCAGATAAAACCCGTTTAGACAAATAAGCACCCATGGGGCTGGCCTCCAGTCCTGTCTGCTCCCCTGTGTATTTCTATCAGAGGAATCCTCTTGGATAGTTTGCAGGATGGTGATCAATCATGATCAGGAAGAACTCTGAATGGAGCTTCCTGGCTGTGCACCATTCATGTACTACATAGTCCAGGCTAAATGGGTCCTATCATTGCTCATCTTTAAACATTCATGTTGGCCACCCTTCAGAATGAACTTTGTCCTCATTTCTGCCTGTGGAGATCTTTCTTTTCCTTCAAGAATCAGTTTATATGCCATCTTCTCCATAAAGTCTTCCATAAAAATAATCTCTTCTTCCCCAAAGTTTCTGAGAGTACTTTGTCTTTATTTCTCCTTTTCCCTTATCTTACTCTATGTGATATTTATTTGTAAAAACATCGTGTTCCATCCTCCATTAGAGTGTCAGTTTCCTCAGAGAATGTGTCATTTTGTCTTTGGATCTCAGCACGTAGTACAATATTGTTCATATAGTATGTGCTTAATAAATTTTTGTCAAGCCAAATAAACGGATACATATATCTAATGGTAGAGTAGCATAATGGTAGATTTCCAATTTAATTAGTTCAGAGTTATTTTCTCCCAAAGGGATAATAGATTCAAAGCCTGGAAGCGGCCACAGAGATTTTCTGTTCTATTCCCCACTTAAGGCAGAATTGCTACAAACTATGCAAGATTGCAGAGGATGACCTTCTCTTCAAAATCTTCAATGATGGAAGACATTCAGGGTCCTAATGGCCTTGGCTCTGCCCAAATATTTTGGAGATGACAATGGATCCTAGGGCTTAGGGTTTGAGGTGCTGGGGTATTTGGATCCTCATTCAAGAGAAAGGGGTACGAGATAATGTCAATAGTAAATAGCTCTGGTTACAAGCCAATTAATGAATCCGTTAATAAACAGCTACATGCAGGATTTTGGTTCAATATACAGAAAGAAACAAGTGAACAATGGCAGAACTTTGAAGAAATGAAGGCTGTTCCAACTTAAAATGGGCTGCCTCAGAATGGGATCCTGCAGACCTCTGAGTTCCCTTGGAGATTTCATATTTTCTCATTCTAAATAGAGAAGAATTGGACTTACAGATGTTAATAAAGTTCTGGGATAATTGTAGCTTTTGTGGCAGTGAATGAACACTTTAGGGAGGCCTGGAAAATTCACAGAAGTCAGACGAAGCCAGAACCATTAATTGACAATTTGCTGTATTCAAGGTGTATTCCAATTTGTCCTCAAGTAAGCTGACATCTTCTTACCAATGCCTTTCTGTCTCTTTAAAAGGTTAAAGGTTTTATCCTCTTTACCTAGTACCTGACCCTACAGGAACCAATCAATTCTACCCAGTCACACTATGACTTTGCACATAAAACTTAAGTTGGGGTCTGGACTGGTGACCCTGACACTACTATAACCCTTAGCTAGCACCTCTGGACAGTTGTTCCAGGTGTGACAGATAATTCCAATATCCTCAGCAATCCTGTTGTCTAATAAGGCTATAAACTCTAACTGGTATTCAGTGTGCTTGTAGGTAAAGAAACAGATGTTCCTATATGAGGAATTTCTTTAAAAAAAAGGAGGAGGAGGAGGAGAAAGAGGAGGAGGAGAAGGAGAAGGAGGATAGAGGAGGAGGAGAATAAAACTAATCACTTAACATGACAATTAGTCTTCTCAGTTTTAATTCACAAACATTCCGAAAGGGGATCATGATATAGTTGAGTAAGCACTACTCTAAGAATTTGCTGACCTGAGCTCTAGTCCTAGACCTTGGCCTAGGAAGTCATCATGGGAAAGATATTTCCCTCCTTAGGACTTATCTATGAAATCAAGGCTTGGACTAGAATCAGGGTGGGGAACCTGTGGGGAATGACATGTGGCCTTCTAGGTCCTTGGGTGTAGCCTTTTGACTGAGTCCAAGTTTTACAGAAACAAACCCCTTTTATTAAGGTCACTAGATGATCTCTAAGAACCGTTTTGGCTCTTTTCACATCAACCAGCCTCTATTAAGCACCTACTAGGTGCCAATTTACCCCAGTAAACCTCTTGGCAGACAGGTTAAACCAGATTGAGGGTAACTGATGGGGCTAAACCCTTTTGTGAGTTAGGGACGTGTCTCCTCCAAGCATGTGAAGACTTCCTCCAGCATATTGGACAGATGGGAACAATTTGTTCCAATGGCCACAAAGGCAGCCAAAACAGGCATTGTGGAGCACTTAAAGTTTGATCAGACATCAGAGATGCCAAGGTCATCCACTGAATCCTGGACCATCATCAGTCATCTTGACTTTGTCTTGTCACTGGACTTTGATGACTCTGCAAAAGAGAGTGAAGGTGACACTTCGGTGCACTCTACCTCACTTGAATCCAATTTATGCATAAGCCAAGACATCACCCTGTGATGTGGCATTGGTCCTCTTCAAAATGAAAGACAAAAACCAACTATGTGCCAAGCACCGAAGTAGATTTTCTAAGGTCTTTATTCTATTCTATCCTAGAATGACATGGATCATGAAACCATAATTCTCCCTAAGGTGTCCATATACACTGCCACACAAGCTATAAAATAATTCTTCATATAACTTCTGCCTGCCAAGCAAAACAAAGCCTTGAGTAAACCTTCTCCTTCTTTCTCTAACCCATGCCTTGAAACCAGCTCATGAAACAACTAAGGAATAGCAATAGAAAGATTTCTAAATGACAACAGATAGCAGCACTTGTGGAGGGAGGAAAACAGATTTAATCCCCTGATTGACAGTGTTGGGGTTCATGTCCCAGGACTACAGAACCTCATCCTGTCCATCCCTGCTTACATCCACAACCTAGGGAAGGTAATAGAGGTGTGTGGATGTATTAGGGAAAGGAAGATTGTGGTATCATGTACTTGCAAGCTCTAAAGATGGAAGGGACCTCAGTGGTTAGGTGACTTGACAAGAGTTGAATAATATCTTTAGTTATTGAGGGATGATTATTCCTAAGTAGAAGTAGGAAGGAAGGCAGGATTCACCCTAGCCAAAGTTTAAGAGAGATGAAAGTTGTCCTTGATCTCACCCCACCTCTCTTTCTTTGCTCCTTTTTCTTGCCTTTTGGCATCTTCTCTCTTCTCCTCTAGGCTAACAGTCAGTCCTTTCATGCTTCACTCTACCCAAAGCCCCAGATATAATCCTGTTTTTTTTTTCCATAAGACCCCTGTATTCCAAATTACCTCTCCTTTCCTCCTTCCTCCCCCTAGCAAAATTTCCAATTCCCTAAGGGAACGTTGACCTTCAAGGAAAAAGAAAAGAAAGAAAGAAAACACACAATGCACACAAATATTAAATTAATTCAACTAATGAACAGATAACTGAAATTATTCCTCACCATTTTTATAGTGGTGTTTGCTTATTAGGATAAATTTTCTCCAACTAATATGATTTTATGTCACTTGAGGAGATGTTGGGAAGAGTTTGATGAAAACACATTTTCTCAGAGTGTAAGTTTCACCCAGGGTGCTGGGGTAGGTGAAGGCAAGTTACTTAGGACCCTCTACTCAAAATAAGGATTTGGCCACTACTACCCTGTTAATGTCATAAATTTAGAGATTAAAGGGACCATGAGGCTCACACCTTCATTTTATAATTTTGGCAACCGAGGCTCAGTGAAATTAATTAACTTGCACAAGGTCATATAGCACTTAAATGAAAGTGGGAAGAATTTGAACCCAGGTCCAATTTCAAAGCCAGTGAGTTCCCTTCTTACTGTTCCATTATCTTCTAGCCAGAGAGCTTTCTGTCTGATTTAAACTTCCTAATGAATGATACCAATCATTGTAACACCAATACAGTTACTCTGCCCTAAACCAAATCCAGTCCCTGGACCCTGCTGGCTCCCTTACCATGCAGAGATGTATACAATTGATGTCATAGGAAACCAGAAGGGGAGAAAACTTATTTCACAGATAGTGGAGATATTAGGTTCCTGCTCAAATTATTCTCTTTACATAATAGTAATGATAGTAGTGGTAGTGGTAGTGGTAGTGGTGGTGGTGGTGGTGGTGGTGGTGGTGGTAGTAGTAGTAGTAGTAGTAGTAGTAGTAGTAGTAGTAGTAGTAGTAGTAGTAGTAGTTTTTTATAAATAGATAATGCTTTAAAATTTTTAAAGTTTTAGGATATCTTATCTTGTTCTCACAAACAACCCTGGGAGTTAGATGGCATTATTATGCCCATTTTCAGATGAGGAAACTGGGGCAGACAGGGGTTGAGTGACCAGTCCAGGGTCACATAGCTAGTAGGTATCTGAGACTGGGATTTGAACTCAGGTCTTCTCTACTCTAAGTCCAATCCTCTTCACATTGCACCATCTAATTGCCCATACATTCTACCCAAACTAGACCATTACTTGTTTCCTGTTCTTGTTCTTCAAGCTTCCACTTACATGTGGTCTCCAAAGATTATCATCCATTACTGGAACAGAATATCTTCATACCTCTTATCTGTTGTAACTATTCTGTTTCTTCATGACTGATTCACGTCACCTCTGCCATGAGCACTTCACTGACCTTTCCAGAGGAGAGTAATCTTAGCTCCCCCATGTTTTCTTAGAGCACTTTGTATACCTTCTTTTCTCCTCTTACATTCTACTGTTTATTATACTAATTAATCTCCATTATCATATTTGTGAATATAATTATTTTAATCATAATAATAATGGGCAGTGTAACTTAGTGGATAGATAGCTGGCTTCTAAGCCAGGGAAATCTATGTTAAATTCCCACCTCTGATATATATTGTATAATCCTGTATAATCTGTATAATCCCAGGAAAGTCCCTTAAACTCTTCCCAGGAAATTCCCTAGGACTATAAATTGCCAAGAACGTGTAAGACTGCATTGTTAGAGGGAACTCCAAGTCCCTGTGCCAAGGCAGTCAAATCTTTATCCTTATCTGTAATAATAATAATGATAACTGACTCATAGAATTCTGTAAGGTTTGAAAGATTCCAGCCATTATCTAATGATCCTGATAACAACCAGTTAACGTAGATGCTAAGAGTATTATCCCCATTTTTCAGGTGAGAAATCTGAGGCTCAGAGAAGACAGACAACTTCCTTTAAATATACGTAGGCTTAACTGTTAGAATGTTTCATCTGATGACAATCCAAAGCAGTCTCTGCTTGGATGTGCTCAGCCTCCACAGCTGACTGTTCATGTAGCATAGTTGTCTCCCCTCAGAAGTGAAAACAAATTGAAGGAAATATTGACTTTAACTGCCACAATTTAAGGAACATCTTTTTTTTTTCTCCCCCACATATTTCAAGTAAAACTTGGGAAGCCAATATAGTATTTTACTTTCCTGGACTCCAGTGATTTATTTTTTATAGTAACATTATGAAGCCAAGGAGAGGAGGGGTTCACTTCAAAAATTAGGACAGGCCTCTAGCAGCAGAGTGTGGAACTCAACTCTCTAATTACTGTCATGCTGAAAGAGGTTAAATATTTATGAAGAATATGCTTTTTATCACCCAATCTCATTTTTAAACTCAGATTCTCTAATCTCATTGAGATGTTAATAACCTGTTCCCTCACCCCTCCCCACCCCCTTTCCTTGAGGTTTTTTGGCAGAAGTAAAAGATCTCTCAGTTCTCATTTATTCTGTAAGGAATGACATATTGGTGGGCCGTAACTTAAGCACAAACAGCTTTGCCAAGAATGAGGGGTGGGGGTGGGGGGAACCTCACAAGAAGCTGCTTTCAACTTAGTGCAAAGGATGATTTTTGAGAAAACATTTGGGACTGAAAACATCCATAAGGCAAGGGACTAGGCCCATTTTGCTTTGTTGCCTCACCCCCATACAATAGGAAGGCAGGAGATGTTGTGACAGAGTTTCCATGCAACAGAAGCTGGGTGACATTAGCCTTCTATTGAATTATAGAATCCTTTGCAGCCAGGGTGCATACACAGGAACATTCAGCTGTGAGTCAGGTGAAGGATAATTTGGAAGAAGAAGGCACATCTGGGGCATGGCTGGCTAGGGGAGTGAGGGGTGGGTCTGGACGTGGTGGGGAGACTGAGCATATGCGGAACAGAGACAGAAAGAGAGCCCCAAAGTAAAGAGAATAGAAAGAGGAAGCAAGAAGGCACCAAATCAGTCAGGAAGATGTTTTCTATTGTATTGGGGTGGGGCCAACTGAGGGAAATAGGCCCAGTCCCCCTCCCCTATTGTCCCCAAGGTATTTTCAGAAGTGGTTTTGTCATCTAAGGTAAAAGCAGCTCCACTTTTTGAGGCAATAAAGCACCTACTACCTGCAAAGCCCTATGCTAGTCAACAATCAACAATCAACAAGCTTTTATTAAGTGTTTACTAAGTGATAAGCTAAGTGGGTAGCTAGGTGAAGTGAATGAGTAAAGACTCATCTTCCTGAGTTCAAATCTGACCTTAGGCCTTTACTAGCTGTGTGACCCTGGGCAAGTCACTTATCCCTGTTTGCCTCAGTTTCCTCATCTATAAAATGAACTGGAAGAGGAAATGGCAAATCACTACAGTATCTTTGCCAAGAAAACCCCAAAATGGGGTCACAAAGAGTCAGACAGAACTGGAAAGGACTAAAAACAACAATAGAAAGTGGTGAGAACTAAGGAAACAAAGATAGGCAAAAACAGTCTCTGCCCTCAAGAAGCTTGTGTTCTAACAGGGAAGACAACATGTAAATGACTATGGACATCGATAATATCTTCCTATTCATATATTTGCATTCATATGTAATATTCATAAATATATACCTATTCATATGTAATATGTACAAATAATATGTTTCTTGGTGAAAGGCAATCTCCAAGAGAAGGTGGAGGATGGGGTAAGGGAGTGGTGAGGGATTGCATAGGTTTCTTGAAGGAGGTGGGATCTGAGTGGAATTTTGAAGGAAGCCAGGAGAACTAAGTGGAAGGAATGAGAATGGAGATCATTCCAGGGTCACCGTGTGGGAGATGGACCATAATGTGTCAAGAAGAGCAGATAAGTTAGTGCAGCTGGATCACGGAATGTGTGAATGAGAATTAACTACTGTATAGTGTAAGAAGACTACCAGCCCACTGGGTTGGGGGGACAAAGAAGTATTGACAACAGCTGACTTTCACACACTACTTTCAGACCCATTACCTCACAAGATCCTCACAATTATCCTGTGACAGGTAGTACAATTGGCTTTTCTTTTTTTGACAAAGGAGGAAATAGAAATCTCTGAGAGGCTTAAATGCCTAAGGTTACCAAGTGAATAAAGCAACTTGGCTCTAGTCACCAGAACAGTAAGTCAGGTGATCTGCATTCTCCTCTCCTGCCTTCCAGCTGGGGGCAAAAGAGGAAAACAGATGAAAGGATGGCTAATGATACTGGGGCCATATTGATAAACAATAGGTCTAGTCTTCCAGTCCATTGACAAACACAGATTGAAGGAAGACAGGCTGGTTGTCCTTGAGGTTGGTTTGCTGGCTGAAGTTTCAAGGTCTTCAGGCAAGAGGTAGATGATGAGATTTGATTGTATCCAGTCTATGCTTCCAGTTATGCTTTTGTTTAGAGTTGGATATTATTTACTTCCCTCTGAATTACTGCTCCTCTGTCTCTCACCACTTGAAAGTTCACATAACATAATTTGGAATTCACTGGGTGGACCATAAGGACATCTGTTTGATGGAGGCAGTATGGAAAAGAATGTGAGAAGTCAAGAGATCCGGGTATGAATTCCAGTTCTTACACTTAAAAGCCTTGGGTCAGTCATTTTATCTCTCTAAGACTCTGTCTTTGAATATTTTAAGTGGGGAAAATAGCGTTTGAACCAGCTACATAGGACTGCATTGAGGAATGGGTTTGTAAATTGCAAGACAGTGTCTAAGTGTGAGCTATAATCACTTAGAAACCATTGAGTTCTGACAACTCTCAGTTTTCAATAAACTCTACCATTTGTAGATAAGGAAATGGAGACTTGCTGAAGTTTCTTGATTTACTCCAATGCATATAGCCAGTAACTGTTAGATCCAGGAAAAAAGATCCAGCTTTTCAGACTCAAGGGCTCATGTTTATCCTATAATAACACAGGACCAAGTTCATCTTCAGACTCATCCTTCTTTCTTCATGTTTTTTCCCCAATTTGCTTTCACTCAGGTCTTCTGCCTAGAGGTCCAGTGGTCCTACAACCATATCTGTTATCTGAGAGATGTTGTTGTCTTACAGGGTCTGTCATTTCCATCTAAAAACTCATAGCATCCCTATGACAATTATTCAGGCCTACATCCCTATTCCCATTGGACTACTTCCCTGGGAGAGTTCTATCAGGCCCTCCTTTTCAGCCTGGGTATTGTACGTGCATACAATAGCACATCTTGGAGTTAAAAGTGTTGCCATCATTTGTCTGTTGCTATTTTGGCAGGTCGACTCCCTGACTAGTCAATTATTATGGTCCAAACTGAGCCAGTGTCCTCAGGGTTTATTTCTTGTCTTTAATCTACCTAGTGGGTACCTGTTCCCTAACAGAATCCAGTAAACACTAAAGAACTGTCAGGAATTGTGACAACACCCTAAGGGGGACAGCCTTTTGTGCTACGCACACAAACTTCCTGTTAAATTGGTGTAGAACAGGGTACTAGCAGGGGTCCAGGTGTCTATATCTGAAGCCTCAATGACCTGAAGGAGTTGGGAGGGGTGACAGTATGTTCACACCACAGTTTCCTTTCTGTGAAATGAGGCCATTGGATGAGATGGCCCCTCAGGACCCTTCAAAATCTACATCTGTGATCCTTCGAGCTTCCAACCATTATAAAAGGCCAAAGGCACAGGGAGTCAATTTATGGCAGTTGAACAATCATTTTGCCAATATGTTCGATCATATATTTCTTGACTTTGGGACAGATGTGCCTGACACGTGCCTGACTCCAGCTGACATTTCTTCCACTAGAATTTGACAGTATTAAGAAACTCTAGTTCTCAACCGAGCCCAGGCTCTCTGGTTTAGATTCTTACTAGTAAGGTCTCTGGTCCATTTTCCCCAAGAACAGAGTTACCTTGAAAGTTTGATGTCCCAAAAGGCCTGTGACAGGCCTATTTCCCATTTTTGTGTATTTGAAGCCCTTCCCCAAGAAGTATCTCACATCAGGAGGATTCTAAGAGCTTCAAACTATTACTCCTTCCAGTCCTTCCCTGCTATATACCTTGATCTCATTAAAAGCCAGAGCTGTGAAAATTCTGACAAAGATACTCTTTTCCTTTTTAGGCCCTGGACTGAAATGTTTGTAATTCTGTCTTATACATAGTAAGTGAATAATAATAATAATAAGTTGAAATTAATATTGTATTTGCTGGCATTATATAGCATATTAAGGTTTAGAAAGTACTTTATATCTATTTGATGCAATTTAAGTGATCATAATAGAGAATCAAAGAAGGTCTGTGAGTTGACAGTGTAAACTAATGTTATTATCTGGAAAGCCCAGCTATGCAGAGGAATTCAATCCCCCCAGATTTCAGATAATTGAGTTTTACCATGCTTTCTCCATAAGATTTTTCTCTTCTTATTCTTCTCATATCACAAAATCCATGTACCAAAACTTAAAGTTGTTACTCTGAAGCTATTTACTCTATTTTTACTCCAAATTCTAAACTTGCTTATGGTTTTCTAGCTGAGAAAATCATATTAAAAAAGAACCCTCTGCCCCTTTGATTGGTGGGTGGAGTCATAAATTCCTCCATTTAAGGACAGGGGACAAGATGGGTATCCCTTCTCACATGTCTTCATTTTCCACCTAGGCTGAGCTCATTGCGGACTTCTTTGACACTCCTTTTCCCTTCACCCCTTTTCAGTTTTCTTTTGTATGTTGTCCCCCCCACATACACACACACTGCATTAGATTGTAAGCTCCTTGAGGTAAGGGACGGTCTTTCTTTTTCCTCTTTGTGTCCCTAGTGCTTAGCACAGTGCCTGGTACATAGTAGTCATTTAGTGAATAAATGTTTATTGACTATTTACTATTGACTAAAAGTGAGACTGAATAGAAGTAATAATACATGTGTTGATAACAGCAAAAACAGCTGATAGTCTGACATTGAGAGTAAAACCAGAAAAAGAAAAAAAGACTATTAAAAATAGACATTTAAGTACTCAAAAAGAGCTTATGAGTCTAGTACTATTTAGAATAGATGGGGGAAAAAAAAAAGAAACCCTCTACATTTCTCTCTTTCCCTCAGGCCTCATTCTGTTACAGCCCAGTCCGAAAAACGAATTTTGAATCTTGACTACTACTTATCACTTGCTTCCTATTGGGCAAATTATTTCTCCAATAGCCTAAGTTTTTCCATATAAAATTAACTATATTTTCTCTAACTTATCTTCCACCTCTAAATCCTATGTTCACTCAAATAATTCACCATGACGATGTTAAATCATGAAGTGAGCCACCAAAAAGAGGAAGCTAGTTTCTATAATGGATAAAGTGCTGGCCTTGGAATCAGGAAGGTCTGAGTTTGAATCTCATCTTAGACACTGACTAGCTGTGTGATCTTGGGCAAGTCAATTAATTTCAGATAACTTAAATTTCCTGATTTATAAAATGGGCATTAAAAATAGCCCCCACCGACATGGAATGGTTTTGAATACCAAATGACATATTGTAAAGCACTTTGTAAGCATTCTAGTGCTATGTAAATGTCAATGATTCATATTAAGAAGTTACATAACATCCATCATGCTCTGTTTAAGAAAGTGTGCTAGAGTCCAGTCAATAAACATTTATTCAACACCTATTATGTGCTAGGTACTATACTAAGTGATGAGGATATAAATAAGAAAAAAGTTCTCCCTTGCCCTCGAGGAGCTTACAATCAAAGGGAAGAAAACAAGACACAAAAGGAAGACAAAAAGTATAGCCTGGTGAGAAATGAAGAGATTGCTCACTTGGTTCCCTCCTTAAATGGAGGTCTGCCACCCTCCATGAACCTCCGGGATAGATAAATTATGGTACTGATGAGGCATGAGTACCAAAGCTGATTCGATCTTACAGTATGATGAGGTTTCTGTGGTCATGAAGAAAAAGACTTTCAAAGTAGCGAAGCCAGATGGAAAATGAAGAAAACAATATAAAATGTAGAAAAATTTCCTTCTAAAATAGTGAATACTGAAGGGGCTCATCTGTTATCTAAAATGTTCAGCTCAGCAGAGCAGCTGAGAAAATTCTAGCTGGTTGAGTTTTCTTGTACCTCCTCCCACTTCATGCTTTTTTTTTCTTTATAACTCAATTCATTTTGATGTGGGGATTTTTCCTACCAGTTGTCTATATGTTAGTCATCATTACTAAAGTTCAATACTCATTAAGTGACTAGTTTATGTAAAGCTGATCCTACATGAAGGCACGTGTTGGGGAAAGAAAGATAAAACTGAACATGGTCCCAACCCTCAAAGAGCTTGTAACCAAATAGGATGAGTAATATATTAATACAAATACTTATGATATTAGGTGAAACGTGATAGCATTCAAGGGGACATTCAAAATATCCTAGAAAAATATTTGGAGGGAGAAATTATTTTCAGGTTCAGGAACAAGGGAAAACTTCATACAGGAAGCCCCTGAATCATACCCTGAAGAGGCATGCTAGAATTACAGACCTAAGGCAAGAAGTCAAGTTAAATCAAATCAACAAGGATTTATTCTTTTTTAATGTATTTATTTATTTTTAATTTTCAGTATTCACTTTTATAAGACTTCGAGTTTTAAATTTTCTCCCCCTCCTTCCTTTTCCCCTTCCCCAAGACAGTGTGCAATCTGATACAGGTCATACATATATAATCATATTAAACATATTTCCACATTAGTAATGTTGTAAAGAAGGATTAGAACCAAAGGGGAAAACCACAAGAAGAAAAAAAAAAACAAAAAGGGAAAATAGTATGCCTGGATCTGCATTCAGCCTCCACAGTTCTTTCTCTGGACGTAGATAGCATTTTCCAACATGAGTCTTTTGGAATTGTCTTAGATCATTGCATTGCTGAGAAGAGCTAAGTCTATCAAAGTTGGTCATTGATTAATTCAGCAAGGATTTATTAAGCACCTACTATCAAGCACTGTGCTGAGATAGAGCTACAAAGAAAGACTAAATAAATAAATAAACAAACAAATAAAATCCCTGATCTCAAGGATCTCTCAAGGGAAAGTAACACGAAAACAACTATGTATAAACAAGATATGTATGGGATAAATTATAGGTTGTCTCCGAGAGGAGTCATTAAGATAAAGGAGGACCAGAAAAGGCTTTTTGTAGAAAGTAGTACTTTAGCTGAGACTTTGAAGAAAAGGGCCTTGGAGGCCCTTAAAACAAATGTCTCGTTTCATAAAGAAACTCAAGTCCAGGGTAGTTAAGTGATTTAGCCAACATAATTTTGTACCCACATCTTCTATCTTCAAGTAGTATATTGCATCAAGTAGAGATAAAGAGGGAGTGCTTCTAGGGAAGGGGCAGAGTGACTTGCCTAGAACATGCTAAGAATGTAAAATGAATCTTCAAGTTAAACTTAGATTTCAAAGGCACTCTGAGAGGTCACCTGCCAGAGGTCATCATAGGAATTAGTTCAAGACTTGGAAAATTCCAAAGATCATCTCTTTTGTACCTGTCCTGTTTGATGACTCATTGGTAGCCAAGAGTAGATGATAAAACAGCAACAGTGAAAAGAAAGTTGAATCTTTTTTTTTCCCCCTGAGCTATTTGTGTTGACCTCAAAAAAACTCATTTGATGACATAGCTTTCTGTACACAGATGGCCCTATTCAGGAGAGTCATCATTTTAAAATGTGACCCAACAGGGAGGGGTAAAATTCTAAAACTAGTGACACACCCTACTTAAATTTTCAGCTTTAAAAAACCCCCATTGTCCTGGTTTCCCCTCCTCTGCTTGCCTTCTACCTTGTTAATACCCTTATACAGCATGGTGCCTAGAATAGAACAGTACACTGCAAGGGACAATGACAGCTTTTTCTATTGTACCAATGGCTACTTGGAGGCAGAGTTCTGGAAATTTTTTTATTTGGAATCATTTTCCATATTTGACATCCCCCCATGTGTTGATGGTGACCAGAAAAAAATGTTTTGATTTCCTAGTTCTATTATTTTTCTCCCTGTGCAACTGATGAATTTGACAAGCAAAACCCAACTACCTTGAGTTATGATCACATCACATGTCACAAGTTACTGGGAGAACAATTTCCAAAGCCAAAAAGAAAAAAAAAATCAAGGTATTCACACAATACCTTCCTTCATTTTCAACCTACAACTACTCCATATCCCTCTTCTTTCCTTCCCTTCTGCCTTCCTTCCCTCCTTCCTTCCTTCCTTCCTTCCTTCCTTCCTTCCTTCCTTCCTTCCTTCCTTCCTTCCTTCCTTCCTTCCTTCCCTCCCTCCCTCCCTCCTTCCTTCCTTCCTTCCTTCCTTCCTTCCTTCCTTCCTTCCTTCCTTCCTTCCTTCCTTCCTTCCTCAAAATTAGTTCTATATTTTTTAAGTCCTTAGTCATGGTAAGGAATCTACTCTTTATCAAAACCTGTGCAAATCCCATGGTGCTTTTCTATCCAGGTACTTCAAATCATTGAATTTAAAGTAGAAAACCTACATTAAAATCCTGGTTGTGTAATTTATTAGCTTTGTATTATTGAGCAAGTAATTTTGCTTATCTAAGCCTCAATTTTCCCATTTGTAACAAGCAGAGGTCTGATTAGATTAGCAGTTCTCAAATTGAGGTCCAGGAAGCCATAAGAATCCATGAATTAAAAAAGTACTTTCATAATAATGTTAACAATTTTGGTTTTCTAGAACAATAAATATTGATTGATATCACCCACACAAGCAAAAGTACTTTGGAGGGTTCCCAATAATTTTTTTAAGGATGTGAAGGGATCCTAAAATCAAAGAATTTGAAAGTCAAGGATTAGATTATCTCTAGATCCCTTTCAGTTCTAAATACTATGATATTCCTATCTTTTTAAAATTTTTTTTTTTGCTTTCTCACAGAATTTAGAGCTGTCAGGGTTTTAGAAATCATCAAATCCTAGGCTTTTTGACTCTTTTTGTATAATTGATCCCTTTGGTAGTCTGGTAAAACCTATGGACTCTATCTCAGAATTATATTTTTAATTACATAAAATAAAATAAATGGAATTACAAAAGGAACAACTTACATTACAATATGGTTGCCAAAATATTTTAAAAACAAGATGATGGATCCCAGGTTAAGAACACTTGATCTAGTCCAACTTTCTCATTTTGCAGATGAAGAAGGAGGTGTACAGATGTTCAAGTGAGTTGCCAAAGGGTAGTAAGGCACATAACTGAATTTATAATGCAGGTCTTTTTTTTAAAAAACAATTGAAATTTTTTTCTTTAGTATTTTATTTTTCCCCAGTTACATGTAAAAACAATTTTAACAATCATTTTTAAAACATTGAGTTCCAAATTTTCTCCTTTCCTCCCTCCCCAATGCCCCTCACTGTGAAGACAAGCAATTTGATATAGGTTGTACATGTGTAGTCATTCAAAACTTTTCCACAATAGTCATGTTGTAAAAGAAAAAAAAAATAGGCCAAAAAAAAAAACTCAAGAAAAAAATTTTAAAAAGTAAAAAAAAAAGTATGCTTCAATCTGTATTCAGGCACCATCATCTTTCTCTGGTATGGATAGCATTTCTCATCATAAGTCCTTCAGGGTTGTCTTGGATCATTGTGTTGCTGAGAATAGCTAAGTCATTCACAGATGATCACCTTACAATATCGCTGTTACTTTGTACACAGTACATTTCACTTTGTATCAGCTCATGTGAATCTCTCCAGGTTTTTCCAAGAGCATCCTACTCATCATTTCCCATGGTACAATAATATTCCATCACAATCACATACCACAACTTGTTTAGCCATTCCCCAGTTGATGGGCATCCCCTCAATTCCCAATCTTTGCCACCAGAAAAGAGCTGCTGTAAGTATTTTTGTACATATATGTCCTTTCCCTTTTTGTTTTGTATCTGTTTTTGGATATAGACCAAGTAGTGGTATTGCTAGGTCAAAGGGTATGCATGGTTTTATAGACCTTTGGACATAGTTCCAAATTGCTCTACAGAATGGTTGAATCAGTTCACAACTCCACCAAGAGTGTATCAGTTCTCCAGTTTTCCCTCATCCCCTCCATTATTTGTTTTTTCTTTTCTGTTCTATTAGCCAATATAAAATGTATGAGGCAGTACTTCAGAGTTGTTTTAATTTGCATTTATTGAATCAATAGTAAGAGAATTTTTTTCATATGGCTATAAATAGCTTTGATTACTTCATCTGAAAACTTTTCATATCTTTTCATCACTTGTCAACTGGGGAATGGCCATTATTTTTATAAATTTGACTCAGTTCAATATATGTCTGAGAAATGAGGCCTTGCTTCAATTCTCTGTCTCTCTCTCTCTCTCTCTCTCTCTCTGTCTCTCAATCTCTCTCTCTCTCCACCCCCGCCCTTGTCTCTCCTGAAAAGTCTTTTGCTTCTGACCTGTAGGGTAAGAAAGATTTTTGTATCTAATTGAGTGTATATGTTATTTCCTCTTTGAGCCAATTCTGATGAGAATAAGGTTCACTTACTCACCTCCACCCTCTTCCTCTCCACTGTAAAAGGTTTAACTTCCCTCATTCATGTGAGATGATTTGTCCCATTCTACCTCTCCCTTTACCTTTTTCCCAATACATACATCTCTCACCCCTTAATTTTATTTTTTAGGTATCGTGCCTTCATATTCAGCTCACACCTATACCCTCAGTCTATATATACTCTTTCTAATTACCCTAATAATGAGAAAGGACTTATGAGTTACAAATATCACCTTCTCATGCAGGAATGTAAACAATTTAACCTTGTTAAGTCCCGTATGATTTCCCTTTCCTGTTTACCTTTTTGTGCTTCTCTTGAGTCTTGTATTTGAAAGTCAGATTTTCTATTCAGCTTGGGTCTTTTTAGCAAGAATGCGTGAAAGTCCTCTATTTCATAGAGTATCCATTTTTTCACCTGAAGGATTATACTCAGTTTTACTGGGTAGGTTATTCTTGCTTGTAATCCTAGCTCCTTTGCCCTCTGGAAGATCATATCTAAAACCCTACAATCCTTTAATGTAGAAGCTATTGAATCTTGTGTTATCCTGATTGTGGTTCCATGACACTTGATTTGTTTCTTTCTGGCTGCCTGCGATGTTTTCTTCTTGACCTGGGAGCTCTGGAATTTGACTATAATATTCCTGAGAGTTTTCCTTTGGGGATAACTTTTAGGAGCTTATTGGTGGATTATTTCAATTTCCATTTTGCCCTCTCATTCTAGACTAACAGGGCAGTTTTCCTTTATAGTTTCTTGAAAGATGATGTCTAGGCTTTCTTTTTGATCATCACTTTCAGGTAGTCCAGTAATTTTTTAAATTATCTTTCCTGCATCTATTTTCCAGGTCAGATGTTTTTCCAATGAGATATTTCACATTGTCTTTTATTTGTTGATTCTTTTGGTTTTGTTTTATTTTTTCTTGATTTCTCGTAAAATCATTAGCTTCTATTTGCTCCATTATAATTTTTAAGCAATTATTTTCTTCAATGAGTTTTCATACCTCTTTTTCCATTTGGCCAATTCTGCTTTTTAAGGAGTTTTATTCTTCAGTGAACTTTTGTACCTCTTTTACCATTTGACCTAGTCTGTTTTTTCAGGTGTCATTTTTTTCAGTATTTTTTTTGTCTTCTTTACCAGACTGTTGACTCATTTTTCATGATTTTCTTGCATCACTCTCATTTCTCTTCCTAATTTTTCCTCTACCTCTCTTACTTGATTTTCAGAATCCTTTTTGAGCTCTTCCATGCCCTGAGACCAACTCCTGTTTTTCCTGGAGGCTTTGGATGTAGGAGCTTTGACTTAGTTATCTTCTTATGAAGGTATGTCTTAATCTTCCTTGTCATCATAAGTAACTGTCTTTGGTCAGAATATTTTTCTGTTGTTTGCTCATTGTCCCAGCCTATTTCTTGACTTTTAGCTCTTTGCTGAAGTGGGGCTCTGCTTCCAGGGTGGAGAATGCAGTGTTCCATTCTTCAGGGGCTTTGTGCAGCTGTTTTCAAAGATATTCTTGGGGGCCTGTAAGTTTTCAGTTCTTCTAAGGTGGTATGACATAAGGAGAGGTGTGTTTACTCCTCTCCTGGGCCTGTGCTCTGATCTATGAGTGATCACAAGCACTCTTTTATTTCCTGGAACCGTGATGTGGCAAGCTCTGGTATGCTAGTGCTCCTCCTCACCCTGTGATTGCCACCCGGGACTGAGACCCAGATTTGATTATGGGCAAAGCAACAGAGTCCTGCCTCAGCACTAGCAAAGAGACCTCTGTAATCTCCTTTTGACCAGTTGTTCAACCCCCTTACCAACTAGGGGATGAGAGTTCTTGAAGCAATTGCTGCTGCTGCTGATTCCATGGCTCCCAAGGCCTGCTTCTGGTTTTCTGGGACCCATTCTGCCCTGGTGCAGTCTGTGCTGGCCTATACTCCTCTCTCAGCCTGGTACAACAGACCTTTTCTGTGGACCTTCTAAGTTGTCTTGGGCTGGAAAATTGTTTCACTCCATCTTTTTGTGGGTTCTGTCACTCTAGAATTTGCTTAGAGTCATTATTTAAAGATGTTTGTAGGGGTTTGGGGGAGAACTTAGGCAAGTCTCTGACTTTACCATATTGCCTCCACCTCCAAATCCAGGTCTTTTAACTCCAAATCCTCAATTCTTTACATAGAACTGCACTCTACCTGTGCCTTCTCTATTTAGGTGGTAAATTCTTTGAACACTTGAGGACCATGACTGTTTTCTTCATTCATATACTTATTCAACAAATATTTAATAAATATCTACTAAATGCCAAGAATTGCATAAAGCTCTGAGGTTACAAAGATAAAGCATTCCGCCCCGATGAACTTATATATCATTAGGGGCAGAATTAAATGCAAAAAAAAAATTAGCTGGGAGAGGAAACTAGGAAAAGAAAAGGAAATACATTCAAGACCTGGGAGGCAGAGAGACAGGAGATGTGATGTTGCATTCAGGGAGCATCAAGTAAGTCAGTTTGGGTAGCACATGAAGTTTATGAAGGGGTGCAATGTGCATCCATCCTGAAAGTAGGCCAGAGCCAAATTGTGAAGGGCTTCAATATTCAAACATAAGAGTTTATATTTTATCCAAAAGGAAAGAGAGAACAACCAAAACTCTTGAAGAGGATAGTGACATAGTCAGACCTGTGATTTAGGAATATCAGCTTGGCAACTATGATGGGGGAGGGGAAATGCTGGATACTAAGAGGAAAATTAGAAAGTAGAAGCCATTCAAGAGTGGATGAATGGGTTATATTAGGAGGTAATGAGTTCCCCATCACATTGCTGGGAGGCAGAGGGGGAGGGGTGTGTCATATATTGAAGCAGAGTTTGGATGACCATTTTTCAGAGATATTTTAAAGTGGATTCTTGTTTATGTGTGATGTGGGCTCAAAGGACCTTCCATCTTAACCTTTGAATCATATCAAACTTGTTATTACTGATATATTATTAAAATTCACCTTTTCTGAAATCTTTTTTCCAACAAATTATTTCTGTGAGTGCTGTTTAAGTACTATAATAGGGAGAGGGAGAGACAGAGATAGAGAGGGAGAGAGAGAGAAGGAGAGGGAGGGAGAGGGAGAGAGAGAGACAGAGACAGACAGAGAGGGAGAGAGAGACAGAGAGGGACAGGGAGACAGAGACAGAGACAGAGAGTAATACGCAGGTAGGTAGCTAGACAGACAAGCAGATAGAGAATGGAAATATAGAAATAGAAAAGAGAGTGGAAAGCGAATATTTGCATATTGAATCATACGTCCTAAATTGCTTCAATTATCTTTTCAGGAATACATTTATACAGAAACAAAATTGGTCCTAACAAAATCTAAAAAAAAAATCATATTTAAGAATGCTAACTCATTTCACAGAGCACTCTGGTTTAATCAATTCACAGTTCGTGTGTATTTAATTCCTCCGCAGTTAAATGGGCCATCAAACCACACAATCTTTGTACATTCATTAAGATAATGCATATGGCAATACACTATGCAGTAAATTCATGTCCTTTGGGCTTCTTCCTGATATTTTTGTGTCTTGACTATTTAGGCAACTATGCTAGATGTGTTATTGCCCCAGAGTTTTAGCAGAATTTATGGATTGGAAGAGTTCCAGGCAGTTTTTTCATGCAGACCTTAGACTGACTATCTATCTATCTATCTATCTATCTATCTATCTGTCTATCTATCTATCTATTTATCTACCATCTTGAGAACTAGCTAGTTAATATGAACTTTCATTAAAATGAGACTGTTCCTTTAAGAAGCTCCATATTGAATATGTCCTATTCCTCTTCTGCTGAGCACATTTAAAAAAAAATTCACATAAACCACATTGCAGGGGAAAAAAAACAAGAAAGTATGCTTCAATCTGCACTTAGACTTCACCAAGTCTCTTTCTGGAGTTTGATAGCATTTTTCATCATGAGTCCTTTGGAATTTTCTTGGATCAGTGTCTTGATTAAGGAAGTGAAGTCTTTCATAGATGATCATAATTACAATGTTGGTGTTACTATGAACAATTTTCTGTTCATTTCACTTCACTTTGCATCAGCTCACATAAATCTTTCCAGATTTTTCTGAAACCATCTTGCTCATCATTTCTTATAACACAATAGCATCACATCACATTTATATATCACAACCTGTTCAGCCATTCCCCAATTGATTGATATTCTCTCATTTTCCAATTCTTTGCCACCACAAAAAGAATATATATGTATGTATATGTATATATGTGTGTGTATATAATGTATATGTATGTGTATATAATGTGTATATGTATATATTGTATATACATGTATGTGTGTATATACATATGCATATGCATATATATTTTTCCCCTTTTCTTTGATCTTTTTTGTGATACAGACCTAGTAGTGGTATTGCTGAGTCAAAGGGTAAGCCCATTTTGAAAGCCTTCCTTTCTTTCTTCCTTCCCCCTTTCCTTCCTTCTCCCCTGCTTAACAATGCCTGACACATAAAAACAACTCAGTAAACACTTGTTGGTTTACTTTATTTCATTTGCTTTTTCTCTTGTTCTCTCTCTTTTTCTATCTCAGCAGACAGAAGACTACCCACACAGTAGCTATGACATCTGTTTTCTCTACTACCACCATCACTTGGGGCCAGATAGTCTAGCATGTCCTCAAAATATATAAAACAAGGAACAGCAAAGTAAATATACAAATAGAATCAGTGCCACACAGTCTATGAAATGTCCAAAGGTGAGCCAGGCCTAATGAATAACTGTAAAGTGATTATGTTTTAGAAAATGGTGCCCTAGATTTCATCAGTGTAGAGAAATCCCAGTATGGAAACTCTTGCTATTTATGTAGATTAGAAACTCATCTGAACTTTTTAGTAGAAAACTTAACCAATAAAGATAATAGATGATCTAGATTAGTAGTATCAAATTCAAATAGAAGATGATCTCTGTTGCCTGAATATTAACTTAGAAAACCAGAGATTAACAGTATATAAATTGTATTGTATTTGTATTTACTTTGCTAAAGATTTACTGATTACATTGTAATCTGGTCTGCAGGCTAAGCAGTGAGGTTGATACCAATGGTTACGTCATGATGGCTTTTTTTTCTATTTTAATTTTCAGTATATTAAATATATATGTATATATGTGTGTATACATACACATACATATATATGTGTATATGTGTACATACACACACACACACACACACACACACACATATATATATATATATATATATATAATTTATTCTTCACAAAGACCCTGTGCCCATTGGTCAACCATGATTTATTAAGCTTGCTATGAGGTACCAGGCACTATTCTAGGCACTGAGGATAACAAGAAAGGCTACAAAAAAAATCTTCCCTCAAAAACCATATATTCTGATAGGGGAGTCAATACATAAACAACTATTTACACATAAGATAAATTAAGATAAATACAGAATAAAAGGAAGGCAATTTGAGGGAAGTCATCAGCAGTTAGAGGTGGGGGTGCAAGTCTTCTGTGGAATGAAGGATTTGAGCAGAGTCTTAAAAGAAACCAGGCCAACTAAGGGCAGAGGTGAGGTGTCAGAGCATTTTAGTCATGGAGGACACCCAGTGCAAAGGTAGAGAGGTGGGAACCAATTTTGGGCTTGAAGAGTCACAGATAGGTCAACACTTCTGGATCATAGAGGAGGTAGAGAGGAGGACAATGTAAGAAGATAGAAAGGCAGAAAGGGACCAGGTTATGGAGGGTTTTAAATGTCCAAAAGAAGAGTTTATATTTGATCCTGGAGTTAATAGAGAGCTGCCTAGAATTCACTGAGCAGGTAAATGTCACTCTCAGACTTATGCTTTAGCAAATTCACCTTGGCAGCTGATTGGAAGATGAATAAAAATAGGGACAAATATGAGGCATGGACACTAGTTAGAAAGCTTCGGCAATAGTCCAGGCTAGAAGAATGAGGGAATATACATGGGTTGCAGTTATGCAAGTGAAGAGAAGGGTACATTTAAGAGGTAGAAATAATAAGATGGTCAGTAGATTGGATATATGTAAGACAAGTAAGAGTAAGGAGTCAAGGATGACATAAACGTTGTGACCAGGAGGGTGGTGATGTATTCAATGTTGATAGCAAAACTTTGAAGAGGAGAGCATTTAGTGTTCTCCCAGACAGGTTGAGTGTCAAATGCTCATAGCATATCTAGCTTGAAGTGTCCAAGAGACACTTGGGAATTCATACCTCAGGAGAAAGAAGGATGAGATATATAGATCTAGGAATCATCTACATAAAGATGATAATTAAACACTTATGTTTGGTAGGATCACTGAGTGAGATAATATAAGGCAAAGAGAAGAGGGTCCAGGATAGATTCTTGGTGAACGCACATGGTGAATGGATACAACATAGATGAAAAACCAGGAAGGAGACAGAGAAGAAGTAGGCAGAAAAACACAAGAAACTGGAGTGAGTAGTGTCATGAAAACTTAGAGTGGAGAGAATATCCAGGAGGAGGTAATTAAATGTTGAATGGTCAAGAAGGATCCAGATCGTGAAAAGACCATTAGATTTGGTAGTTGGTAACTCTGAAGAACTGAATTTCAGTTGAATGAGGGGGTTGGAAGATATATTGCAGAGTGTTTAGAAGAGAATGAGCCAAAAGGAAGTAGAAGTAGGTTAGGTACAGTAAATATCATGGTTCACAGTCCATAGCTTCTAGCTGAAAGGGACCGTAGCATTCACCTACCCCAACTCCCTCATTTTATATATGATGACGTGGAAACTCATAAAATTATCATCCCCATTTTCCAAGTGAGAAAAACAGAAGAGAAGAGAAATTTAAAGACTTATCTGTTGTCATGAACTAAGATCTTTTGACTCCAAGTCCTTTCATCTTCTAGGTATGCTATTCCCGTAGGGCCATAGAGTAGTAGTTGGATGTCTTAGTGAAACAAGATGGTGCACTAAAAAGAAAGCCCAATGGATTACAAAATGTGAAAACCAGACTGTGAGATCATGCTGAACTATTTATGAGTTATGTCATCTCAAGGGAATCATTTTGAATATTATAATAATAATTATAACAATACATAATTATATATATACAATTAATATATAATGTAATCTAATGTAATATATAATTACAATAACATATAATAATAATATAATCTTATAATAATATGTAGGCTTTCTATTTCACAGGATTCCTGTGAGATAACATGTGAAAATGCTTTTTCAAACATAAAGTGCCATGCAGGTTTGTTATTTTTATTGTAGAGTCAATCTGGAACATATTGGAACTTTGATTTGATATGCTTATTCCATAATGTTTTTATCTATCTATCTATCTATCTATCTAGCATCTATTTATCATCTATCCATCATCTATATATCTTTATCGCTATCATTCATCATTTATCTGTATCTGTCATATCAATTTATCTATCTACGCATCCGTCTACCTATCTATTAATTAATCTTATAAAGGTTCTATTATGTACTTTGCTAGGTGCTATCAGGATTACAAAGATGATCCTAGTTTTTGATATATCAATGAATTCCTGATGTGCATAAAACAATGTAGGCTGATCACACAAAGGACAGAGTCAGTAAAAGTTCCCTTCTTCACCTGCACATATGATGAATGCTTTCCTCAGATAACCATACCACCAATGTATGACTAAACAAATGGAATCAGAGAGCACACATAGGGACACAAATTTAGGAAATATGTAGCCACAGAATGTTTCAAGGAGAACAGAATAGAAAGAAATGTGAACATGGCACATATGGATAAGAAACACTCACAGCAGTCTTATGTCTAGAATGCAACTGTGAAGGGTATGCATGTGGTAGACGCATTTGGTCAGTCCACAGGTGGGCTGGTGGCACATGGCAGTTGTACTGGACCTGGAATCAGGAAGATCTGAGTTCAATTACAGCCTCAGACACTCACTACCTGTGTTACCCTGGGCAAGTCATTTAATTTCTGTCTTAATCTACTGGAGAAGGAAATGGCAAACCACTAATATTTTTGCCAAGAAAAGCCCCTGCAAGGTCACAAAGAGTTGGAAAAAATTGAATGACAGAACAATAACAACAACAAGCCCATGTGTATTGGGCAAGTCATATGTCTAATTTAGCAGGCATGTCAAGATCCTTTGGTGATATTATCATGTTCTTTGTAGCTCCCCTCTGGATACATTGCTTCTTGAGAGTGCATTATTGCTGTTGAGAATGTCATCTCTGTGCGAAGAGTATGGACAGCATGTATTTTCCCTGTACTGAGCTTGGGGTTTCTACTCTCCTTGGTACCATTTTTGCCACGCCTCTGTGCTGATGTCATGGCCTCCAAACTGCTTTCTTACACATTTTTCTGGTCTTCAGTAATCTAGCCATTTCAGTGCCAACTGCTCTACTATGTATGATGATTAGAAGTCCCTCCAAGTTGAGAGAGCATAAAAGAACTCCTCTAATGCATAAATAAAGCCTATGTGCCACACCAGCTATCTCTCTCTGCTAGATGATAAAACCCATGAAGGCAGAGTCGATGACTCATGTAGACTTTGTAGCTTCCCCAATGTCTAGCACATTGTTCTGACATGAGTGAACCCTAATAAATGTGTATTGAATGGAAATGAACAAGATGGACTGGAAACTCCCTTCAGAATATTAGATCCTATCAATCCAGGAAACATCAGCTTCTAGGAATGAAAAGAGTGTTTCTGTACCCAAATTTTGTTTTCGGATAAGGCAATCCAGAACTGTGTAGTGTAGTGTTCTGTTTCCACTGCTAAACTCTGATTTTCTCATAGCAGTATAACAGGTCTCTCATTACTTATTCATCCTAGGCTATGCTCATTGGTCTTCAATATCAATACCTCAATTTAATACACCATTAGTTTTATCACTTTATAAAATCTTTCCCAAGTGACCAGTGTAAAAGCTAGGGAAGGTTATTACTCTATTGCAAAGGATGATGAAGTCTGTCCCCATGAATTAAACAAGTATATAGTCAAGTTTACATCACCATGTCTGAGCAGAACAAGAATATGCATGTTTGCTCCCTATAATTCAATTGAGGTCTTTTAATAGAAGCAGTGAGAAATAGTCAGTAAAGTACTTGACATGGAGTCAGAAAGACCTTGGTTTAGATACTGCCAGTTACATGTATTTGTTATGTGACCCAGGGCAGGTCACAACTTTTCTGAGCTGCTATTTTCTCATCTATAAAATGGGGTTTTTAGCACCAATTTCATAAGGTTATTATGAAGGTCAAATATATGTGTATATATGTGTGTGTATGTATATATATATATATATATATATGTAATTTGACAACATTAAAGTGCTATGTAAATGCCAGGTTATTATTATTAATTTTAGTTGCATAAAAGCATTGGGATATAAGCTTATCTCTTATAGGACTGAAAGCATCTTCAATACCATGTTGGTAGCAGAGAGAATGGCAGGGATGATGATGATGATGATGACAGTGATGATGGGGATGATGGGAATGATGGTGAGGAGGCTGAGAAAGTGATGGAAGATACATTTAAGAACAATGGAACTGGTAAAACTCAAAGAACACACGTTGCCCAAATTATAAGGTACACTTATATAAGGTAATGGAAAGTTCATGAGGTTTGCAAGGGAGCCTGCCTTGTCAGTACTCATTTAAAAAACAATTGCACCACACAGAGAAAAACTACCAGAAATCCTTAAAAGAGAATTTAAAAATCATAAAAAGAAATAACCAAACCAAGAAAAACCTCTGACACACGAAAAAAATAATGAATTAAAGGTGGAGCCAAGATGACAGAGAAAAGGCAGAGACTTTCCTGAGCTCTCACCAAAACTCCTCTGAATACCTTTAAAAAATGCTGTAAAAACAATTCCTGGAGTGGCAGAACCCACAAAAGGACAGCATGAAATAAACTTTTAGCCAAAGACAACTTAGAAGGTCAGCAGGAAAGGTGTATATAGACTGAGGGCATAGGTGTGAGTTGAATATGAAGGGAAGGTACCTAAAAAATAAAATTAAGGGGGGAAAAATAGGAATGCACTGGGAGAAAGGAAAAGGGAGGGGTGGAATGGGGTAAATTATCTCACATAAAAGAGGGACAAAAAACTTTTACAGTGGAGGAGAAGATGGGGGAGATGAGAGGGAGTGGTAAGTAAACCTTACTCTCATCAGAATTGGCTCAAAGAAGGAATATCATACACACTCAGTTGGCTATCGAAATTTATCTTGCCCTACAGAAAAGTGGAAGGGAAAATGGATAGAAGGGTGGGAAGGTGATAGAAGAGAGGGCAAATTGGGAGAGGTAGTAGTCAGAAGCAAAACACTTTTGAGAAGGGACAGGATAAAAGGAGAGAGAGAATAAAATAAACAGGGTAGGGAATAGGATGGAGGAAAATACATTTAACAATCATATCTGTGAAAAAAATTGAAGTAAGTTTCTCTGACAAAGGCCTCATTTCTCAAAGATATAGAGAATTAAGTCAAATTTATAAAAATTGATAGCCATTCCCCAATTTAAAAATGATCAAAAGATATGAACAGTTTTCAGATGAAATGATCAGATGAAACAATGCTTTAATTCTCTATTGATTCAATAAATGCATATTAAAACAACTCTGAGGTACTGCCTTATACCTTTTAGATTATATAATAGAACAGAAAAGGAAAATGACAATTTGTCATTTTCCCCAATGTGGGAAAACTGGAGCATTAATGCACTGTTGGTGGAGTTGTGAACTGATTCAACCATTGTACAGCAATTTGGAACTATGCCCAAAGTGCTATACAACCATGCATACCCTTTGACCTAGCAATACCACTTCTAGGTCTGTATCGGAAAAGAGAGAAAAAAACAAAAAGGAAAAGGACCTATATGTACAAAAAAAACCTTATAATACCTCTTTTGTGGCAAAAAAGTGGGAATTGAGGAGATGCCCATCAAATGGGGAATGGCTGAACAAGTTGTGGTATGTGATTATCGTGGAATACTATTGTGTTATAAGAAATGATGAGCAGGATCCTCTCACAAAAACCTGGAAAGACTTGCATGGGCTGATAAGAAGTGAAATGTACTATGTATAAAGTAACAGCAATATTATAAAATGATTTAGCTATTTTCAGCAATGTAATGATCCAATACAACTTTGAAGAACTTATGATAAAAAAAAATGCTATCCATCCCCAGACAAAGAACTGATGGTGTCTGAATACAGATTGAAGTTTTTAAATTTTTAATTTTTCTTGAAGCTTTTTTTGGTCTGTGTTTTCTTTCAAAACATGATTAATATGGAAATATGTTTTGCATGACAACATATATATATACATATATACAAATATATATATATATATATATATGTATACACACTTCATCAAATTGCTTGCCTTCTCAACGAAGGGGGTGGGGAGGGAGGAAAGGAGAGGAATAGAAACTCAAAATCTTAAAGATGAAAGTTAAAAGTTATTTTTGCATGTAATTGGGGAAAAATAAAATATTAAATACTTTTTTTAAAAAGCAAGTTCATTCAGTTTTTTATGTATAAATGCACATCAGATAATCACTGAAGATGGACAATGAGCTTGAGCCAGAATTCAGTGTGAGCAGAAAATTGAATTGGATTGCATTCAATAAATTCCATGGGACTTTGAAAGATCCCAAGCTACTCCATTACCAAAAAAAAGGGCTTTTATTAAGCAACAGTATTCTCCTCATGATACCATATGGTTGTGAATCATGGAAACCACCAGGATCTGAAAAGACTCTCAATTTCAGGTGACCCAGGTTCAATAGAAAGATGTGTGCGGACGGTTTAAATAATTTATTGCACACAGCAATAAATGAATTGCACCATAAATTACCTAAAAGCTTTATCAAAGATGGTATGTTTAGAAAAGAAATTAGACAGGTCTTATAGTGAAAGTGAGAGATAAAATATGAGTGGCCCAAACGTTGCACTGCTTTGCACAATAGTAATTGCAAAATAAGCCTCTAGTGCATTAGGCGGATTCTCTTTGGGAATTTATCAAAGTATATCAATAAAAGGTCTACAAGATGAGAAGGTGCTGGTGGTGGGAACCTGTATAGTAATGAGATCAGTATACATGGAAATATTAAAGTATCAATTAATGAGGAAAGGAGTCCTTTAAATTTCCTGTCTGCTATGAAAACTAATATGGCTTTTTGATTGGTTTGAATTAACTTTGTTTGTTCTTAAGAAAGTACCTTCTCTATCTACTAGTATTTTGAATCTTCATGAAGAAACATGTTTTTTTTTGTATTTTTCATGTTTATAGACTCTAATCATAGTAATTTCTGGTCTTTTTAATTTTTAATATTTCATGGCATGTAGCCATTTATGGCCCCCACAAAAATTACTAGAGTTAATTAATTAATTAATTGATTTTTTAGCAAAAGTATCTCCATTGCTTTGTTTTAATCTTCTGAAATCATAATTTTCTCAGGTAGAAATAAATGTCAAAGGTCATGATTTAATCTTAAGCTGCTGGTATGCGTACTTTTCATGTCTATGCTATAGTTCTTTCCAGATTAAAGGGGCATTGTTACAAATTCGTAATAAAAGTAATATTTCCAAATTTCCATTTTTTGTTTCAGTTATATATGCAAGCTTTGATAAATTAGATGGGGCTCATTTTTTCAGTGTTATCTTTTTCACTGTACATTATATTGTTGGCCCCAGTCCAAATGGTAGTTACTTTAGGCCCACAAGCCCAGGGCCTAAAGGACATTAGATTAAGCCCCAAAGAATTCATACCTTGGTCACATCATTTAAGATATAAAAACCCCTTTGTGATCCAGGGGAGAATCCTCCAGGTGGTCCTCATGATTATCCCAAAATAACTATTTCTCCATGCTCAAAATAAGGAGATAAGGAAACCTTATGTAGATGGCATTAAGGCTCTATTGTAGAAGGCATTAAGTAAGAAGTTCAAGGGACAGAGGGTCATAAGGAAATGCAGGTAATTAAAAGCAAAAGCTCTCAAAAAATCCATTTTAAAAATCATGCTTTCAAAAGATAAAAATGAATGAATTAATGGATGAGTGTGTGAATGAATGAATCAATTAACCAATTGAAAGCATTTGTTAAATGCTTGCTGGCTTTAAGCACTATTCTAAACACTGGAGATACAAACAGAAAAATGAACCAGTGCCTGCCCCCAAGGTGCTTACAGTTTAAAGAGAAAGACAACAGATCCAGGAAAGCAAGGATATGGGAAAGGAGTTGTATTCTGCTAATTCATAAAGACTGAGAGTGGAACAAAAAGACAATCCATTAACATAATCTTTCTATAGGCCCTGTTCATGGGGATTTGATTACAATTCTCAAAGCAAGAGGAGGCAAAGAGGGGAGGAAGGGAGGGTCCATGCCAAGTAACAGGACAGACAATGATCGTAGCAATTGCAAAGTCCCAGAGTCAAGTGCCTTAGCTCTTTCTCGTGTTAGAGCTCCTCTGGCTTCTGGTGATGCTATTTCCAGTGTAGAGTTGTAAGAAAAGGACCAGGGTTGGATGACAGCCTCCTAAATTTCAGTCTGCCTGAAAATAAGCAATTAGTTTCCGTTTAATGTGAGTCACTGACATGATATGGCTGTCAGAAAAGCTAATGAACCCATAGGCTATCTTAGGGGAAGTGTATTGTCTCAGATGACAGAGGGTCCCAGTGGCTGTGTTCTGAAATGGTTGCAGGACATTAGGAGCTCTGGGGTCATGTCTAAGGCAACACATTTGAGGAAAGACATTGATAAATTGGGGAGAGGCAAACAGGCAGGGAAATTCCCGGAGAACATGCCATATGAGGATCAGATGAAGGAATCAGAGGCATTTAACCTCAAGAACGGAAGGCTCGGGGGGCCCACTGGAGTTTTCTTTAGACATCTTAAAAACCGTTACAGGGAAGAGGGGTGAGATGTAATATCATTAGCATTTATATAACACAAAGTGCTTTACATTTTGTTTCATCCCCACAACTGTGGAAAGCAGATGCTATTATCAGCCCCATTGTGTAGATAAGGAAACTGAGGTAGAAAGCAATGAAGTGACTTGCCCAGGGTCACCTGGAGAGTATACCTCTGAGGCAGGATCTGAACTCAGGTCTTGATTGATGATTTGCTATCCAGTGTCCTAGCCACTGTGCTACCTACCTGATCTAATATGTTCTGCTTAGTCCCTGACGGGTTAGGATCAAAAGTCAGAAGGCGGGGTAATGAAAATACTAATCCCAGAGTAGAATAAACTCTTGTCATGAGATCAAAAGCAAAAGTTTGATGAGATTAGCATAATGATATGCTTAATTAAGCTAGATTAATTGAATAAATTAATGTGCTTAATAAATATTTGATTGACTGACCTCTTGTGAGTTCTCTGGTGCAAGGATTTCTCTGGAGGTATGTGATGGAATAAATGACCAAAGAACTCCCTTCTAATGCTCACATTTTAAATTATATGATCAGATGATCTCTAAATGCCCTCCTAGTTCTAAAGTCCTACAGTTTATGATGCTTCAGAATACAGAAAACAAACTTCTTCAGTTTCACCATGGGACCTAGAATCTTCCCTGGCCTAGGGGATCATCACAAATCTGGCTATTCAGAAGTCTATGCAAATGTCATCAAGTCAGGGAAGTGATTCTTGGATGGTGAAGGGACTAAGCATTCCGGTATTTTCTGTACCTGTAACTTTATTCACTACCATTTTTCCAAACTTAGAAACACTTTCATGTTTATTAATGTCTATCTATAGTACATCTCATGTGTGACATTTTAAAAAATTGAAGCTGTTTGAATTAGGAAATTGCCAAAGAACAGAAAATTTCACAGTGTTTGAAAATCCTTCTTTCTCTGCAATTCCCTCCCCCTGGCTATGTACCCTACTCCCCACATTCTGGTACCACCAAGAGCTCCAAGTATTTAAAACCTCCATAAGGCTTTTTCCACCCCCCGGGGAATAGAACCTACCATCAAACATTTCAATTGGAAAGTTTTTTTTTTTAAGAGGCATGAATATGCATATATCTTCAATAAGAATGGTACATTATATCTAGTTTAGCTACAGTCAGATATACAGCATAAAAAATGCATTATTTCCAAGGAAACATCAGAGTCTTCTGTACCCTTTCCTGTTTATCCAAATTCCTAAGCCTGTGGCAACCATTTTACCTTGGGAGCTCAATTCAGACCCATGTGCTTGAGCTAAAAGGGAGAGGCAGCCTGACGTTTGACAAGTTCCATGATATAATAGAATAGTCCTTGGATTTGAAATTGGAAAAGGGAGCTGAGTTCAAACATCTGCTCAGTCACCTTTCCATGTATCTGTGAGCGAGTGACTTTTTGAAATCTCTTTGGTCCCTCATTTTCCTTATATGTAAAGTTAATGGATGGGATTAGGTAAACTCTAAGGTTCACTTTTAACTATAAACCCCAGGATTCAGCATCACTTAAAAAAAAAAGAATATAACCAAGTCTGCTAAGAATAACAATTTAAAAAAAAATAGTTTAACAGAAAGGTAACTTTGGATATTGTTGGCCACTTTTCC
This sequence comes from Trichosurus vulpecula, assembly GCF_011100635.1. Classification (NCBI taxonomy): domain Eukaryota; kingdom Metazoa; phylum Chordata; class Mammalia; order Diprotodontia; family Phalangeridae; genus Trichosurus; species Trichosurus vulpecula. Next base: position 198,823,519 of record NC_050578.1, on the reverse strand, counting down.
ATAATCCATATGATTTAGTGAAAATGAAATAATTGGAAATAAGAGAATAACTCAAGAAAGGGAAGGATTTTTGTATCATTTATGCTGATATTTCAGGCCACAATATTTTGTCTTCACTTTCCCAATTGGGACGGTTTCTCAAACTGTTAGATATGGCATTTCTGGTAAATACAGTATAAATCTCTAATTTAGTATCTGATATGATGACCAGAGATTAGAGAACAGAGCATTTAGGTCATATTGGAAATAGTGACTTAAAGTACCAATTTTCATATCTTTCTGGCTTACTGTGAGAGCTCTAGCAATTGACTATTTCCTTCTGTTATTGAACCTCCTCATGTGTAAATGGACAGAGTTGGACTAAGAAACCTCTAAAGTATCTCCCAGATCTCATGTACTAAGATCTCTAGCCTATATTGAATCTCCCTTCTTGAATTCTCTTTGTCTTGGTTGTCCAAATCACATGCTAAGGATGCTAATTATTATACTTATCTTGTTCTAGAATTGATTCAAGAAATAGGTTTTTGTCCCCATCTCAAAAAATGTCAAATTTCTTCAGGACAAGGATAAACCAGAAAATGAGGAAGTTGCATTAGATAACCCCTCTAGCTCTAAATTGATGATTCAATGATTCTCTATTCTTCTTCTGCATTTGCTATAGCACCTTCTGCTAGACCATGCGCAAAATAAATGTTCACCATGATATGACAGAGAATCAGTAAAATTTGTTGGCTCTTTCGTTCAGTCATTTTTTCGTTGCATCTGACTTTGTAACTCCATTTGGGGCTATTATTGGCAAAGATATTGAAGTGGTTTGCCATTTCCTTCTCCAGCTCATTTTATAGAGAAGGAAACTGAGGTGAAGAGGGTTAAGCAGCTTTCTCAAGGTCACACAACCAGTAAGTGTCTGAGGCCAGATTTGAACTCAGTAGGATGAATCTTCCTTACTCAAGGCCCAGGCTTTATCTACTGTGCCACCTAGCTATCCTTTTTGTTGGTTCAGGGGGAAGGATATATAATCCAGACCTAGAAAGAATGACGGAGAGCTAGGACCAGGAAGTCTACTCCCTAGGCCAGAATCAGAAAAACATGTGCTCAAATACGGCCCCAAACACTTACTAGCTGTGTGACCCTGGGCAAGTCATTTAATCCAGTTTGCCTCCATTTCCTCATCTGTAAAATAAGCTACAGAAGGAAATGACAAACCACTCCAATATCTTTGCCATTAAAACCCCAAATGGGGTCCCAAAGAGTTGGATATGACTGAAAATGAACAACAACAGATAGAATGAGGTGGTAGGCATAGAAGGCTTGGGCAAATGTACAGTGTATAGAAAGTGTACAGGATGGGGTATAGCCAGGGAGAAGACACATTAGTTTGAAGGAGAGAAGAATGGTGTTCTGTTTCCTGCACAGTCTTGTTTAGGCCTGGCTTCATGTAACAATTCAGGAACTCCCCAGTACGGTTTCTGGTTTATGTTTGATTAATTCAAAGGCCAAAGGATTGGACACAAAAGAAAGGTTTCTTATCCCCCATGCTTCGGGAGAATATAATCATGATCATAATGGCAGATTGCATTTATATAGGATTTTACATAGTTAATATAAAATGACTTTCATATGTTATGCTATTTATTCCTCACAAAACCCTTGCAGAGGGAGTATTACAAGTGCTATTATCCTCATTTTACAGATTAAGAGACTGAGGCTCAAATTATTGGAGTGACTTGTCCACATTTACAAAGAAGGTAGTTCCTCAGCTGAGACTTGAACCCAATCCTCCTGCCTCCAAGTTCACTGAGTTTCACAAAAATGTCAGAGGGAGAGGTGAAAGGTACAGATTTGTATTTTTCACCCCCAGAAGTCAGACTAATAAAACTGAAAGTTTCCGTTTCCTAAAATATAAGGTATTTCTGCAGTGTAGATCAATCATCACCTTTCCTGAGAAATTGGCTTCTGGCCAGAGAATCACTAACATGGAAAGCTTCCAGGGAAGCTATTGTGAATGGGAGAACTCCTCAGGGAAGGCAGGAGAACCTCTGGCTTCAGCATTTGACAAGTAGTTGCATAGAGATTCTTCTGAACAAAATATTATGAAACCGCCACGGGACCATAAGCAACTTGAAGTGTGCAGCCAGAGATCAATGATGAAATGCTGACGTCAGTAAATGATATATCCAAAGCCCCAGTAGGCTTTGTTTTCCTTTGTGACTTGGAATGAGTTTGGTAGTTGGTCATCATTTCACAAATGGTGTCAATAATTTATGAAATTTATACCCAGGGAGGATCTGGCTGGTTATGTAATTGATGTAAGAGCAATTAAAAAGTTAACCTTTTTATTAGAAGGTAGCAACTACAGACTATAGAAACATAATAATGAACTCCTCCATGATTGGGGAAGTTGGAAAACATCATAAACTTTAAGAATATAAGAACAGCTCAACAGTTTATTTGCCACAATGGGAGGTTTAAGGGAGAAGAACAATGAGCCAGGACTCAGGAAACCTCGTTTCTGACCCTAGACTCACCATTACGAGCTATGTGACTGTGTAAGTAAGTCGCTTGACCTCACTGGTATAAAATAAGAGATTGTACTGAATGGTACATACAGTTATCTCCTCCACATTGTGACTTTCCCTGTCCTGGTTTAGATAGATCACAGGTTGGCATAAGAAATTAAACAGGAATTTTGGGGGAATTTTGCAGAAGCCACAGACGATATGCAAAGCCCAGCATATGACACAGAAAAAGTTGGAAACTCAGAAATTCATAAAATATACCTATAGTGTTGTATAATATCAACATATTTTATCTTTTAATAGCATAATAATTCAAACTTTTTCCTCTGATATGAAGGGAGGGCCAAAAATTTTTACGTGGATTTTCCAGATCATAGTGGTGCCGTACCCCTAACCCCTGTGATGTGGAAGGGAAAACAGTATTTGAGCTCTAAATCTTAGACTCCCTTGATCCTGAGAGCTTGGACATGGGGATCTTGAAAGTTCCTTCCAGTTCTTAGAATCCTTGTGGATTGGACTAGCTGACCTCACAGTATGAGTTGGAAGAGACCCTTGAGAACCTCTAATCCAACTTGTTCCCGGATAGGCAACTGATGGTCAGATTGGATAAAAATTGCCCAGCAAGGGAGAGGGCCAGGACAGGGAAGAACTCGGGTCTCCTAACTCATGAGCCTAGTCTTCCCTCGACACCATGTTGCTGCCTTCTAGCTCTGCCACTATTTGTGTGACCTGAGGCAAATAACAAAGACACTCTGGGCCTCTACTCTTCTGTAAAAGTAGATACCTCCTAATTCTAGATCTTTGATCTTATGATCGCATGGATCTAAGACTCTAAGCCTTATGTCCAAACATGTGAGAAATGAGTTAAACAGATGAACCTCAAATTGGATGTGATAATAATGCAACTATTACTATTATTGTTATTAATTATAACTGGCATGATTAGTTTAAAAGAATTTATGTACTTCCTAGGTGTCTGGCATATCCTAAGTACTGAGGATACAAAAAAAAAAAAAAAAGCAAGACAGTCCCTGCCCTCAAAGAGCTTGCTTTCTCGTAGGGGAAAACAACAGATATAAAGGAGTGGTAGATAGGAAAAGGAGTTCTAGTCTACAAGGATCATAGGGATTCCTCACAATTGTTCCATTGCACAGTCAATTGTCATGCCCTTTTCATAAAGTGAAATGGTATGAGTGTGATTTCTGTGTCCAGAGCAGTAAGTGGAAAGAGAAAGGAGGGAAATGTTGGGGACGAGGTGGGGAAAATAGCAAGATGCCCTGAGTGGCATTCTGGAAGGTTTGTAAGGCATGATTTGGTCTGAGGCTGGCTAGAAATGGAGAGGTTGGGGACTTTGCAATTAAGACATCTCCAGGGCAGGAGTTCCAAAGATCTATGCTCCCAATTCTCAGGGAAGATTAATTCCTCCAAGACGTTGAGCATCTTGTCAGGAGGGCCAATAGTCCAGGTGGTAAGAAGCAGGGCAGTAGATGACAAGAAGATGCATGGGCACAAGCAGATGTGATGTTTGCATAGAGCTTTAAGGTTTGCAAATTGTTTTACATAGTTTCCTTTTTGTCCTTACAACAAGGAGATAAGCGCTATTATTTTCCCCATTTTACTAATGTTTGGAAAAATTACATTGACTTGCCCAGGGTCACACAGCCAGTAAGTGTCTGTAATATCAATTAAGTTGGGTGTCTTTGACTGAGCCTTACCAGGTGTTAAATCCCAGGCCCCAAACCCCTATCTATTAGATGCTAGGCCTATGTGGGTGAATTGGTAACTAAGGTAGGGCTCCAGGTGGGACCAATGAAGGGAGGTGCTAACTCCAGAGCCAATAGTAAGAGCCTAAATTCTGGTCACTCAGATGACATTTGATGACATCTGAAACTGCATAAAAAGAGAGAACAGAGTTATTTGCTTAAGGCTCTCACTCCTGTAGGTGTGGGACTCTGGGCAGCCTCTCTAAGGGCCTTCAGGCTGAAGTCAGATGTTGATGGTTTTCTTGGTAACTATGAATTATATTTGGTCTGTTTGTATTTGCTCTGAAGTTCAGGGTGTTGGTTTTTTTCCCTGAACTAAGTGAGTGATATTTGTATACTGGATTAAAGTAAGATTGTTAACCCCTTAACGTTGCTTTCCTTAGTAAAGCAGATCAAAAGAACCTGGGCTTACAGCATTCTGTGAGCTGGTTGTTGTTGGTTTTAAACCCCCACAGCAGCTGCTAGCCGGATTGTTGAAACAGTGTCTGAGGCAGGATTTGAATGTGGGGCTTCTTCACTCCAAGGCTACCTACCATTATGTGCACTAAAATATGCTGCCTCTCAGCTAGTAACTTAAAACTCAAAGTGTGATAAAATAACATTTTTTGTAGTTAGAAGGGCAGAATTTAACATTGGAAGATATCTCAGAGAGATCATTTAGTACAGAGGTTCTCAAACTGGAGTCTAGAGATAGATTTGAGAGCATAAATGAGCTTAGGAAAACAAATACACAGTCATCTTTATTTTCATTAACATCTAAATAAAATTTAGCATTTCCTTCAATTATTAAAAAAAAATTCTGAGGAGGTTTATAGGTTTCACTAGACTGACAAAGGAATCAGTGACATAAAAAAGGTTAAGAACTTCTGATCTAGTTTAACCTTATTTCATAAGTGATAAGATGGAAGCTCAGAAAGGTTAAGGTGCAAGGTCATAGAGGTCACTACTCAAGGCAGAGCAAGGATTCAAACCCAGGTCTTCTGGTGCTAAATCCAACCCTCTTTCCACTACCCCACACTGCTCTTCTAATCATGGAGAGCCTTTTGTCAATATTTCAAACATGTTAGGAAATCAGATTTTCTGCAACACAAATAAAAATGATTCAAATATTTAGTAATATTCACCTGATTTTATAATCTCTTTTAGAATCTAACCTTCAAAACCTCCAAAACAATTTTTGCGATGCACCAGGAGGGGGAAAAATGCAGAATGTTGGACCTTGCTAACAAAGAAATGAAATTAAGGCAAAAAGAATTTTGCCTCCTTTATATAACTAAACAGGTGAATACAGGAAAGACTTGGGTTTTTTTGTCCCTTCCCAGAATTCTTGGTCTGGTAATCCTTTCCACAAGTCTGTGATTCAGTTGATAAATCCTGAGTTGCCTAAGGTAAAGGGACTTGTCTGGTGTCAGAAGCAAGACATTTACCTTACTCCAAACCTAATACTCTACCTCCTTCTCCTCTCTACTGCCTGAAATGAATAGAGAACTGGCCATTTTCATCTAAGTAAAACCAAACATAATCCTTTCCCAACTTCCTCTGATCCTGCTCTTTCCCCCCTCCCCAATAAAAGGCTTACATTCTTCTCCATTTCTACTGAACCATGTGGCTTCAAAGCAGAGAACTAGGACCGATGTATGGTAGTTTGGCCTTTAGGAGGAATAATGAAATTTTACAATAAATGGAATAAAACTGTCTTATGAGGTAGCTAGCTGCCCAGAGCTGCCATTGTTTATTAAGATGTTAAGTAACCACTACATGGGGATGTTTGAGAGCAAATGACTGCTTCAGGTCATAGTTAGGCGAACCTCTGAGTTCATTAACAATTCTCAGATTCTTGAATTTCTACGGGCTGTCTGATTTAGGCCTTCCCTTAAGTACCTGCATAGTTCAAGAAATATTTTGGCATTATAGCCTTCTAGGGGAGCGTCTTCATGGCCCATCTTTCTCTGTACAGAAACCGTCTTGCTTTGCAACGGTAAGATTGTGTTTTTAGGGGTCTAGTGATGTTCAACTGATTCGAGTTACATTTTCTGCAAATAGTTAAAACTATTGTCACCTTTCTATGACTGTCTTTTTCTCATCATTTCTCCTGGGCTCAATACAGAATTAACCTTTGCAGACATCCTAACAGTCCACCAGTGTGGTTCTTCAAAGCATATGTGTATATATATATATATATTATATATATGTGTGTGTGTGTGTGTATATATATATATATACACACACACATACACATATATGTATATATATACATATATATGTATATATATATGTATGAGTACATATATATATATATGTATGAATACATATTTTTTTTAAATGTTCCTTTGAGGTAGATGTGCAGAAAAGAGTTATATAGATCCTGTATCAACTAGATACTTAAAATGAAACAAAATAGAACTATGTGAGGTTTAAATTATGTGGAAAACAGAAATATTTTCTCAGGCATTGTATTGTTAATGGAATGGGAATATTGTTAATGGGATGGGAAGATCTTTCCCATCCATTAATAGGCCTATGTGACCTGCTTGAGTCACATGGAAGCCTGAGTCACATGAGTCTGAGTCACATGGAAGCCTGAGTCACATGAGCCTGTGGTGGGAGGAGCTTGCTGAATGGGTGGAGCAGGAAGTGGGAGTGAATTGGAGCTTGGAGAGGGAGAGGAGACAAAGAGAGAGCAGAGCCACTAGCATAAGTGAAAGAGGGAGTAATTTTGCTGAAGGGAGTTTGATTGTGGGGAGGACCCGTGGAGGGAAGGCTTGGAGAAGCTGCTGTACTTTGATAATGTGTATAGATTTCTTTGTTGCTATGATGGATTTGGCTTCCTGGCATTTGAATAAATGTTTTGGTTTTGTCTTCAATGAAGAGAGTCTGTTCTATCTTGTGATTCAAACCTGGGAATACACCAGCGTATTCATAGCAGCCGCTGTGGGTCTCACGTTGGTGATATAGATATAAGCATGTAATTTTGGAAAGTTGTTTGGTGGAACCAAATACTGGGTTTGAATACTCACCTTTCCAGTTATTATGGCGGTGACCTTGGTTAAGTCACTTAATCTTTGGTTCTTAGTTTCCTTATGTCGTATGATGGGATTGGACTACATGACATCTAGGTTCTCTTCCAGTTCTAAATCTACATTCCTTTGTGTTTCAAATTATAGAAATGAGAAAGAGTAAAACTATATATTTGGCTTTCTCTATAGAGTACCTTATAAGGGTCTTCTTATACAGTTATCCCTTCCACATCGTGGGGGTTAGGGGCCCAATCTGGAAAATCCATGTAAAATGTTTTTGCCCTTCCTTCATTCCAGAGAAGAATTTTTTTTCTTTTTCTTTTATAGGGTGTTTACAGTACCTTATTATAAATTTTGGGTCAATATTACACAATAGTATACACATCTTTTATGCATTTCTGAATTTCTAAACTTTTTCTGTGTTGTCTTGGCCTTCACGTGTCTGTGGCTTCTGCAAAACTCCCCCAAACTGTCATTTAATTTCTTATGCTGACCCGCAATATATGAGAACCACGATGGGGGAAGTTGTGATGGGGAAAGTCACAAAAGGGAAGGGATAACTATATTTAGTATCAAATCTCATTCTGGGTCTTTTTCATCAGCTGAAATCCTAAAGCCACAAAGACATGGACTTTGTTGGATGAAAGGGGCCTGAGAGATCAGATCATTAATTTTGCAGATGACAAAACATAAGCTCAGAGTAGTGGTTCCACTTGCCCAAGGTTATACACCTTGCAGGGTAATTGAGCCAGACAAGAATTCAGTTTTCCTGACTTTTGGTCTAGTCTTTTCATAAAGGGCTATAAAAGTGCATGTCTGTATCAGGCAAAGGTATCCAAGCAGACCAGGAAATTTGCTCTAAACATAGCTTTTTCTCACACTAGCTAGTTGGCCTATAATGAAATGCAGTGTGAGCAAACACAAGAAATGAGGCTGGATCTTAACAATCAAAGTGTTGATGGAAATGGTTTGATGAGCTCTTAAAGCAGTCCTAGGAGATAGATGGGGGCGGGTGGGAGTGGAGGCAGTGAAGATGGAGAGACCAAATAATCATCTGCACAGCGGTTGCATCACAAGACCTTGAAAAAGTCACCCTTTTTCCTTATCTGGACCTGTTGCCTCATCTGTCAAATGAGGGAGTGAGTCTCATGACTTGTTCTTTCTCTTCCTTCTGTCATGGTGCCCTTCAGGTTCCTTCATTGTTTTTCAGAATTATCCTTCCTTTCTCACTTATATTTCTATCAGCCCTTCTAGAGGTCTGAATGAATAATCAGAGCAGGGCTGGCTCCTAAGGGAGGAATTAATGACACTTCTCTGTAGCCATCGTCTACTTAGCAGTGTTTACATGATTAATGAATGGAAGTGGTAGAAGCCTATCTTCCTCAGAATTTATCATGCTGGTTCAAGGAACATGTTGGCAAACTCATGTTGCGGCTACCCCTGTGTGTAAGAGCCTGCATACCCTGAAATGAAGTATAGACATAAGTAAGAGAGATCAAGGTTTCTCCTTTATTTATTCATTTATTTATTTTTTTTAATTAAATAATTGGGCAGATTGAAGCCAGGTCTGAGACTGAAGAACCTGGATAACTCAAATTATTGCTCAGATGAACCTGTATTTGCCTACAATATTAAGCTAAATTTTCTCTATTGGCTTAAATTATTGGAGTTATTCTTTTAGTTCTCTAGTTCGGTAAGTGTAATCCTGGCTTTCAACAAAATTCAACATTCATACTTGCAAAACACTGTGCTAGATATTGTGTAAGATTCAAGGTTTATTTTCTAATCTCAAAGACTCTTAGATTCTATTGGGAAGGTAGGTCATGTACATAAGTATTGACAAACCAAACTTAAAAGAAGTATACTAGAATCACGAAGTACTATCAGAATGGGGGTGAAGGAGAAATTACTTTGCACCACCTAACACTTATTTAATGTCAACTTGTAATGGCACCCTGAACCTAAGATATGGAAAATCTAGAAGATGGGGGGAAGAAGAAGGAGAACTGAATACTTTTCATTTTAAAATTTTTCATTCAAAAATTTTCATTAAATGTTTCAGAAAACATGCTTTCATGGAGAAAATTCCAGTTATGCCAATACTCAGTGGATTTCTTTTCTTGTTGACCACAAAAATGGCTCTTGCCTGCTTCATCAAGTCCTTCCTTTTACCTGGTTTTTAAGAGTCTAAATAATCTTGTAGAAACATTACATCATAAAAGAGGGGAATCAGTTATACTCCAACACCCATGCTGGGCTTTAGTTACATTGGTTTCTCTAAAGCACCCCTGACCTGACATACACCATATACAGTCTGACTTCCTTGACTTTATTCCTTTTGCTTGAATGCTCTGTCCTTTCCTCTTATACAACCTAAATCTTACCCATCCTTACCTTCCATCTCTAGTCCCACTTTCTCCAGGAAACCTTCTCTGACTACTTTGGTCCATTTTGATCGCTCACTTCTCTCTGAATTATTTTTGTGTGTATGGTCAGTATCCCACAATTTAGCACTTCCCTCATTTTTTAAGGGGCAAATTCAATTAAAATCAATAAACACTTATAAGCATCTACTGTGAAATTCATTGGCAGCTAACCTTCAAGAGAGCAGAGGTCATTTCATTCAACTCCATTTTATGGCTAATACCTCTTTTTAGTGCCTCAAATAAATTGTTTGGTCCTTGGGGGCAATGGATAAGTCTTCTACAACTCTTATACACAGGTACAGATATCAAATCTTAGCACTAGAAGGAACCTTAGAACAAAAAAAAATGACAATTGGAAGGGCCTTAGTATCTAGAATTAAGGGATTTAGGACTCTAAGTCACTTTTAAAATTACCTGGTCCACCCTTCTCATTTTATAGACAAGAAGAATGAGTCTCAGAGAAGTAAAGGGATTTGCCAAGGTCAGGTAGTAAAATGGTGGCAGAGCTGAGGAGCTGGGACTAGAACTGAGCTTTGTCACTCCCAATCCTTTGTTTTTGGTTGTTTGTTTATTTGTTTTGTTTTGTTTTCCTTTTCATAGCAGTAAGAGGATAAATTCTTTCCACCACCCAAGGGAGAGGGCAAGTCCTCAGAAGGGTGTTCCCTTATGATAGAGGAGTTTTCACTCCACCCTTGCACAACTCCTGGGAAGCAGTCTGGTCTAGGCCAGATTCCAAATTGACCTGCTGAAGCATACAGTGGTGATTCACTCATCTCACAATTCTTAGGGGAGTCTCCAATCTGGTTAATGCTTGATCAGCTTCACACTTCATAGGAACCCAGAGAATAGGTCAAGAATAATGATGTACTACCAGGAGTCGCTACTTTCATATACAAGAAAGGGCCCTGGCATGTTGTTTGCATCCTAAAAGTCAGAGGTATAGTCTAGCTTTCAGGCCTAGGAAACAAATTTGGTTTGTTAGGTATCAGGAGGTTGAGCGGGTCAATCCTTGCATGTCATAGAATTTTTAAATCTGGAAAGGGGCTGAGAGATGACCAACTTCAGTCCCTTTTTATATCAATGTGTTAATTGAGAGCCAAAGAGGTAAAGTGGATTGCTGGAGATCTTATAGCTAGCTATTAGTAGAATCAAGACTGGTCTCCAATCTCCCAAACCAGTACTCCTTACACAATGGTGCAGTATAGACTGTATGAGGTTATTCTTTAGTAAACCAAATTCACAGTTTGCTTTTCTATGTTGTTTTTTTCTCTCTCTAAGGAACAGGTGACTGATTTGGATGGGCATAATCTAGCTACCAAAAGAGGGAACCTTCTCAGGATCTTACGAATTATATTCAGAAAGGTCTTTAGAAATCACCTAGTTAAGCTTCATTTTAAAGACAAACAAACTGAGGCCCAGAGAGATGGTCACAAGGTCATAGGGAAAAATCACTTTTTTTTTCCTTTGCTGCAAATACCCAGGTGCAGTGATGGCTCATTGACTTAATATTGTCTGATCTTAGTGGCCCAGGATCACAGACAGCTTGCCAGAGCTGAGATTCAAACCCAGGTCTGTTGACTCCACAGCCAGAATTCTCTCCACTGTACCAAGGCTTTACTTGGGGCTTGCTTTAAGTAGGGCTTCCTTTAAATGGGTTGGTATGAGCATTTGGGATAAATCAAAAACTATCCTGAGAGCTGGGGCCTTTATTCTCTCCCACTGCTGATGCTGACTTCTCAAATTTTTGAGGTGCAGAAGTGAGCAGGATGGCATGTTTGGGCAGAGACAAACTACTTGGAACAGGGGTTCTTAACCCAGGGTTTATGTGTGTGTATGCACACATATATACATGTATATGTATATGCACACACATATATGTGTAAATATATAATACTATATTTCAATGTAATTGGCTTCCTTTGACATCCTACATATTTTATGTGTTTGAAAACATTATTCTGAGAAAGGGTCCATAGACTTCAGTAGCCTGCCAAAAATATCCACTGACCTCAAAAGGTCAGCTTTTATGAGATGCTCTCTGATCCATACAAAGTTTACACAGGGTTGAGGCCCACACTCAGATATTTGCCAAATTTCATTTCAGTCTGGGAAAAAGTGCTACTTCTGCGAATAATAAGGCATCTCAGGCAAGATACATTATTTTATGAGGCAAGTCAAAGAAATCTGATGACCACAGTGAGGCATTAAAAATTAAAAGAACTGCAGGGGAAAAAAAAAAACAGATTGAGAAACATAATGCACAAGCAATTTTCCATTGGAAAGTAATAAAGGGGTCTGGATGCTGCAGTCTCAAACTGCTGGTTGCCTCAGGTATTGGGGACAAATGGATTTTATACTGAGAAGGACAACACAGTCTCTAGCCAATCTTATGCAGTGAAATATTTTAGTTCCTTCATATAGAGACATCATACACCATGTTAACAACCATGAAAAACAATACAAAATGCTTTCAATTTAACAAGTAGAAAAATATAACTAGTATATATGGCAATTGTGAATCTAATACTGTACATAAGTAATTTATGGATTTTACAAATAAATTATAGCTTCAATGCCCTCTGTTATTATTATTATTATTATTTGTCTTTCCTAGACATACACCAGAACTTAGAGTAGAAAGGTTCAGAGTGTTGCTTGGTAGTCTAGTGCCAGTCAAATGTTCTGCCAACGAGCTCAAAGAATTTCTTATTTGGCTCGTGAAAATATTCATGCAGTTTATTAAGTAATTTGGGATCCACTTGAGGGTGTGCTCTTCCTTTTGACTCATGTAAACACCGGTCCCTGCCGCTGTCCCTTAGGCAGTAAAAGCCTTTTGTTTTATTAAAATAGAAGTTCGAAGCATTGATTTGTGGAGATAGCTTCAAGAACCTCTCTACTTTTTCTATTTCTGGGAAAGGGTCTTTTATGAGTTGATCCCCATCTACAATGTGAATGTGATCTAGCGGAAAATATTGGAGCCAGTTTTGCATGTGAAAATAATAGAGGCTCCGGTTTATTGCCTTGTATTCCACATTGAGCTCACCATCTTTGATGAGAAACTCTTCAATAGATGGATAGGGTTTGTGTTTTTGCACGTGGTTATAAAACACTTGAGTATAGTCAGACAGAACTCGCTCACTGGGGTCTCTCAGGATAAGGAGCAGTCTGATGGATGGGTTCATATTATAAACTCTCTCAGGCACTTTGGACGATGTGAAGTATGCAGGGGTTTTTTCCACAGTGAGCTGATGAGGGAAAGAGTAGGGCATTTGGCTGAGGTACCACTCAAGGCCATTTCCATAATGATCTTCCCAGTCGAAAAAATGGACTTCACTTTCAGCAGCAGCTATCCCTGGGTGCAGACTAAGCATCTCTAGTAGGGCTCGGGTACCACCTTTCCTCACACCAATGATGATGGTTTGTGGGAGCTGCTGGCTAGATCCATTCAAAGGAGCACCATCTTGGAAGTCACTCTTGAGAGAGCCTTTCCTTAAGAGCTCTTTCTGTCCAGCTTCAGAAGGGACTTCTGCTTTAGAGCTGGTGGCAGGATAAGAAGGCACTAGCTGTGGTTGGAGGATTAGCAGCACTGCTCCCAGAACAAGTACTGTCATGGTGGACACTGGTCTAGCTTCACTCAACTGGATGGGGGGTCATGAAGCAACCGCTGCATAGAAAGGCCTTCACACAGCTCCTCCTTGTTCACGTCACATATATCTGGCAAGCAGTGATATTACTGGAAAAGAAAGTAAGACAGAGATTAGTTTGGGAAACACAAGTGAAGCCTTAACATCTTTGCCAGAATAACTAACTTTTGGGCAAGTCACTTCCCTCTCCTGGCCTCACTTTTATTCTCTATAAAATGAGGGAGTGGGATTTGATTCTTTATCTTGAAAGGTATGTCCAGCTTTGACATTCAATGTCCTTCAGGTCCTTCCAGCTTCAGCATTGCAAAACACTATATTGGTTATATATTTAATAAGACAAGGGTTTGAATGGACCCAGAATGAACTCCAGTATCTGTCAAGTCTTATTTATAGATGACCAGACGTAGGCTTTGGCAGCTAATAGAAGCTGTGGATAATATCAGTAATTGTGCTATTCAGGGTTGGTACTCATATCATAGATCATTTTTGGCAACAACATCTGTACAAGGGAATGCTAACACCATCAGTAATGTTCACTGCAATTAAGTATGAATGTCACACACTATTAATTATTCATTCCTTATGTGTTTATTGTTTGTCAATGATCTTCATTAGTAAACATTTTTATTAGTGACTGTTTCCCTTGAATATTTGTATAAATTCAATCTTATTATTTAAGAGTAGGGGTGGAAGACAATTCCAAAGGACTCATAATGAAAAATGTCATCGGCCTCCAGAGAAAGAAATGATGTTGTCTGAGTATAGACTGAAGCATACTAGGTTTCTCCTTCTTCCTTCTTCCCTCTCTTTCTCCCTCCCTCCCTCCCTTCTTCCCTTCCTCCCTTCCTCCCTTTCCTTCCTTCCTTCCTTTCCCTTCTTCCTTCCTTCTTTCCTTTCCTTCCTTTCTCCCTTCTTTCCCTCCTTCCCTCCTTCCTTTCTTTCTTTTTCTTGCACAAATGACTGTACACATATAACCTGTATCAGATTGTTTACCATTTCAAGGAGGGGGGAGGGGAGGGAACGAGCAATAGAAATCAGAACTCAAGACTTAGAAACAGATGTTAAAAATTGTTTTTACGTCTAATTGGGGAAAATTAAATATTTTTTAAAAAGAGTAGGAATTGAGAGAAGGGGATCCCTTATTTGTGAGTCTCTTACTACGAGTTCAATGACAATGTTCAGTGGTATATGAGATGCCAAAAGTATGGTGCTCCCTCCTTTTTATTTTATTTTTTGGGGGGAGGGAGCAGTGAGAGAACCTTTCATGTAGTATTCCAAATCTGGCAAAATTAAGATGAATTAGAGATATGAGATTTTCATCCAGCTAATTCTCTGCACTCTTAACCAAGGAAAAATGTGAAAATCAAAGGGGCAAAATATCTGTGTGTGGATAAGCCCTCTGCCAAATGTGGATCCCTGCCTACGCGATGCCTTAAAAAAATCTCTGTGAGTAGCTCTGGTCAAAATAATTAATAACCTGGTGGCCTGAGGTGGTGCATCTTTCTGAAATTACCTGGGGCATCCCCCAGGTAAAACACACAGTTAATCTATCATTGGATCCCCAGTGGAAACATGTCCAGCTTGCTATACCAATACAGCTTATACTCTCCTAGTATAGACTGAGAAACTGAGGTCATCTCTAGAACATAAAGGGGCAATCAAACAAAGTTTTAGGGGAGAGACATATAAATATCAGATGGCACTACTGTTTTGATACAAAGGCACAAATTTAGTGTTTATGGAGTCAGGGAGAAATTTCCCTTTGAACAGGAGAGACTCTATTTAGTTCCTTATAATTAAAAAGAAGTATCATGTTTCTGGAAGAAAAGAACTGGGAACAAAGCATTTACCCATCAAGTGCAAAATGGCTAAATTATGATACAAGAATACAATGGCATAATGTTATGAAGACTTCAGAGATGCATTGAAAAGTTTACTTTTTAATTTTTATTTATATATTTGGTTGTATAGCACCTTCTTTTCCCTCCCTTCTATGTAGAGAACAATTACCTTCTTACAAAGGGGAAAAGATAGGAGAAAATAGTTTTCTGGAACTAACCAACACATCTACCAATCCTAACAGTATATATGTTTCATCCTTATCTCTGCCAAGAAAGGAGGAGAGTGCATTTTGTCATCTATTGTTTGAGGCCAAGCTTGGTCATGATAAATCTATAGTGCTTGGTTGTTTTGTTTTTTTCTATTTATATTTTTGTAGTCATCGAATATATTGTTTGCCTGGTTCAGAAGCATAGAAAAAATGTGGGTATGCATACATATATACACATACACACGTGTGTGTATGTATGTATATATATATATATATATATAGAAATAATAGACATAGATATATTTTATATATATATATGTAAATATATTTACAAGTGACATAAGCAGAATCAAGAAAACAATATATATAAAGACTACAACAATGTGAAAGAATGAAAAATAACCAAGCTTGGCCCTGAAGAAGAGTTGAGAAATGTACCTCCATCTTCTCATTTCAGGAAGTGGTGGTGATTGTGGTCTTAGAGAGTACGAATGTGGAACCCTGATGAAGTCAATGTATAGGTTGGCTGAACTGGAAGCGAGGCATTGTATTGGACAGAGTGCTGGGCTAGGGGGTCGGGGAAATCTTGCGTTCATTCCAATCCAGTCTCAGATATTTGCTATCTGTGTGACCCTTGGCAAATCACTTAATTGTTGTTTGCCTCAGTTTCCTCAACCATAACATGGAGAGCATAACAATATACCTCCCAGGGTATCAAATGAGAATATTTGCAAAGTGCTTTGCATAATGCCTGGAACATAGTAGGCATTTAATAAAAGGGAAGGGCCTCTTTCCTCGTTTGTTTTTCAGTCTTTGTTGTAGTGGATACCTTCATGGGTAGGGGAGCAAGCAAGGAGGAGTATATTCATAAATCCAGGTGATAGACAACAAAAGATAAAATTAAAAATAGACTACCTTTTAAAGGTATATGTGTATGTGTATTAAAAAGATTATTAGCCTAAGATTAATAAGATGTTAGGTTCAATTTCTGGTGTCTTACTAATAATTTATTTTATCTTTCTGAGCCTGGTTCCTCATGAACAAAATGTGGCTCCCTAATATCTGCATCCCCTCCCTCAAAAGGGCAGCCATTAGAATTGGCAGCAAGACCTAGGTTCAGGCCCTGCCTTTGACACAGGCTGACTCTCAGGGCACCAGGAAGTTCTCTAAGACTATAAAGTATCGACCTACATTGGTAGAGGAGGTTTTCTCATCTAGGAGTTCTTTATTTTAATTTAATTACAGGTCCATTTTCCATTCCAGTTCCTTTCCCTGTACTTGTCTACTTCAGAGAGCCATTGTGTGAATCAAACGCAATAATATATGTGAAATCACTTTGCAAAGTACTACCCAAATATGAGCTATTATCATCATTAATCAAGGTAGATTTGAAATTTGCTTCATTAGAGTGAAAATTTTTCAAACTGCACAAATGGAAAATGGAACCTAGGAGGCCCTGTCTTGTCATCAAACCAGCAGGGCTAATATTCTGTTATACAAATTTGGTTTGCTGATTTTTGAATGTATATTAAGCAGTAATACAATTAAAGAGATGTTGGCCTTTGAGAATCACAGACCTTTAGAGCAGGAAGAGACCTTGGAGATGATCTAGAATA
This sequence comes from Trichosurus vulpecula, assembly GCF_011100635.1. NCBI lineage: Eukaryota > Metazoa > Chordata > Mammalia > Diprotodontia > Phalangeridae > Trichosurus > Trichosurus vulpecula. The sequence goes on along the minus strand of NC_050578.1, from coordinate 198,806,484 downwards.
ATTCTCTAATTAGAAAATTTAAAACAAACAAAAAAAATAATACTTTAGTGAGACCAGAACAGCTGATAAAACTGTGGCATAAATATCATGACCACATTTAGTGAAACTAAATAAGGACTTGTTGTCTGACAAATGACGCATCTTCTGTAAAACCGTGTTGCTTTCTTTTCTTGAATGGTGATTGTCCCAGAAAACTGTGGGCACATTGTTCCTGTAGGTATAAGGCCATGCCTTCTGTTTGCAGGCATTTTAAATGAATTGACCACTGAGTTCAAACAACAGAACAACGGAGCCATTCAGTCCAACTCCACTCCTTTTTGAAGCTCAGGTCAACTGGATTGGCCAAATGAACCTATTACTTTTTGCATTGTACTGATATGACCTCAGAATTAGCAGTCAGTATAACCATTTTTGTATTTTTGCTCAGAGCTACCTCTGAGATTACCGTTAAACAGGGGAGAAGACAGTTGAATATTGTCTGCATGACTGAATTGAGCAGTCTATGGTTAACCTCGTCCTATTCATTGGAAAGGGCTAATTAAAAACATTGCTTACCAAAACACATACTTTATCCTTTGCAGTATATTCCACTGATTTCCTGAGAACTATTAGCAACTACTTGAGTCACTCCTTCAACAAATATTTGCTGAGCTTCTATGATATATAAAGCATTGTGCTAGGCGCTGAGGGCCAATGCAGATAAGTAAGAAACAATGCTTATGTAACATGATAGGCTGATAATGAAAAGAATTCCATCAAAGACAGGGCTACTGACAGTGATAGAGGTGGAAACTTTGACTTTTTTTTATGATTCTCTCAATTGCCAGTTTCCTCCTTCCCAGAAATGACTTGGTATATATCCATGTTCATGTTCTATCATGTAAACTCCTTCATTGTGAGGAGTGTGTAACTTTTATCTTTTGATCCACAGTTCCTAGCAGAGTGAATTATACATAACCAATGCTCAACAAAAATATGTTGAATAAATGAACCACAAGTTTTAGAGCTGGATGCATTTTAAAAGATTAATATGTAGTAGTGGAAAGAGCCCTGGACCTGTATTCAGGAAGTATGACTTTGTTTTTTATTTATTTTATTTTTTTGCTTTTTGGCAGGGGAGTTGGGATTAAGTGACTTGCCCAAGGTCACACAGCTAATACATGTGTCAAGTGTCTGAAGCCGCATTTGAACTCAAGTCCTCCTGACTCCAGGGCCAGAGGCATGAGTTTGAATCCTAACTGTGCTAAATGTGAAAATTGCTTGACCTTTCTGTAATTTTGATATACATTTCACAGGGCTGTTAGGAAATCTCTTAACATTCACATAAATATGTTCACATAAATATCAATTATAATTATGATGACAATAATAATTATTGTGGCCAAATTTTCTTGGGCACTTAAAACTCCTTTGTTTCCCTACTATACTTCATTTGGCCAAATCAAATTCTAATTAAAAATTGACATGCATTATAAGTCTATGAAATGCCAAGTCTCAGGTTAGGCACTGAAGGATTAGAGTGGTAACTTACTTGAGGAAACGAGGGACAGGGCCTTTGTGCTTAGGCCCAATATGTTGGGGAGGGGGGAGAGGGGCATGACCTTTCCATTTTAGGGAAGAAATCAGAGTCCAAAAACCAGAGTTCACACCTTGGTAGGTCCTTGGCAGGCCCATGTCCTTGGGGGCTGGGGAAAGTAGATCACCCGCTATGGCCTCATGAGTGTACTCCCAATTAAACTCTCTCTTTTGGACCTTGCCTGCCTTCCTCCACAACTTCTACTAGGAAAAAAGCCACACTCTTGGAGGGGTGGTGGTGGTGGTGGTGGTGGGATTGATTTGTTACCCCTTCCTCCCGTCTCGACTCCAGGAGAACTGGAATTGGGGTGAGGGGTGGTGGAGGGGTAACTTGCTGTAGAGGCAGAGCTTCTCAGTTACCTGCTGAATATGAAAAGATGGATCTTTCCCACAGCCTCTGTTCTGTTCTCATGTCTTTAAAGTGAGAGATAATAATAGTATCTACTTTGCTCAGGTGATATGAAACTCAAATGAAATAAAGTACATAAAGCGCTCTGCAAACCAAATTGACAGGTAAACTTTTCTTTTGAATCACCACCCTCTCCAGCCTTATGGGAAGAGACAAAGCACAGTTGTGGCACTCACTCACACTGGAACCTAAAAACCTAACTGCCACCTTAGATTGGCTTTCAAACCTTCCTATGTCTTTGGTCTTCAATGAAAATAGCAACAAAACTGGTAGAGGTTCATACTGTCACAAGATGGATTATTATGTGAAAGTTAGATAGATCTGTTCAAGTTACTTAAAAAGTCTGTCTCCATATAATCCTTACTTCAACCAAATTTGATTAATCTGAGTTTGGAAAGTCAGTTTGTTCAGAGTTAATGATCTAGTCCACACCACCCCACCCCCAGCCCCCCAATCTTCACTGCTTGGAAATTTCCCCCCTCCCTTTTCCATGAGGGTTGTAATACAATCCATAAAACCATTCATTTAAATGAGAAAGTGATCTGTTTATTGCTGCTATCTTGTTCAAATTTTAAAAGTTTTGGCAACACCTTCTTTACAACAGCTGTTGTAAAGTTTCCCTGATCTCTTAAAAAAACGCCCAACTCCTTTTACTTCTGTCTAACTCTTAGCTGCTAGCCTTCTTTTCTCTTTACACAAAAGACTGAGGCCATCTGATTTTGACAAACCTCAAGATTCTTAGTGTCCTAACCCACCCTGTCCTCATTCCGTCCAGTTTCAGAGGTTCAACTAGTTGTCTTCCTTGGCAAGGCTAAAACCTTTCACCCATGCGCTCAACTACATACCTTCCTGACTTTGCCCCATCAAGGATCATTCTCCCCTCCCATTTATCTACAAATTCTTCCTCTCTGCCAGCTCCTTACACTTAGCTTACAAATATACTCAGTCCTTCTGTATCCTAAAAACAGCAATAGCAAATAAACAGACCAGAAAACTAGACAAAACCAAAACCTTCCTTGGGTTTGCTGTATTCTCAATCCATCACCCTGTCTCTCTCTTCCCCCTCACTGTCAAACTTGAAGGAACTTTTACTCATTGTCCCCATTTACTCCCCACCCAATCAACCCTCACTCTTGCAATCTGACTTCTTTCCTTACCATCCTATAATAACTACTTATGTTTATTGAGTGGGAAGTGGAAGGAGTTGGGGGCTTTAGGAGAGAAGAAACGCTTTGCAACAGCTGTTGTGGAGAATGTGTTGTCAAGCCTTCTGAAATTTGAAGGAGTTAGCCACAATAAACTGATCTCCTCTCTACGTAAATGAGGCTTGTTTAGGGTTAGAACACCTATAGTGAGGGGGATAAAAAAGGAAGCCTTCCAAGTAGCCCAGAGGACCATCAACAACAGACTTTCTAAACTGGAATTTATCAAGTTTAGTTTAATAAGGTTATACGGAAATGAACTTTAAAGAAATCCAAGAAGACCTAGGGAACATTCATTCTGCAATCCCTATTTATCATAAGTGCCTCTATAATTCTTATTATTGTAATTTTTTTTTGAAGACCAAAGGCCTAAGACAATAGAGAAGGTGAATCTAACTTGGTAGCTAGGTTTATTGGGCATCATCTCTCCCTTTAAAGGTAGACATAGGGAACAGGGAGGATAGGAGGAAGGGGCTCGATTTTCTTTGACCTGCAGGGATGCCTCTAGTTGGGTTTCAATAATTCAAAAGACAAGATTCCTTGCCTTCTGTCACACTTGGTTCACATTTATCACATGGTTCAGCACTCTTGGGGAGTTGTTAATTAGGTGCCAAATACATATGAAAAGGAAGAGGGGGAGAAGAGCTAGAGGACCTTCAAATGCCTACTATACAGTTGACTATTTTACCATAGAAAGGCATGAAGACAACCCCCATGAACAAAGAGACCTTTTGTGTGTGTGTGTCTCTTTTATTACCTAATTCACAATCTGAAACTGGGTTTCAAATGTAATTATGTCTATAATTTTCCATCCGCCTTGCACAGGAATGTGTGCTGGAACAAAATGTCACTAGTGTGACAGGGAAGAAGGGTCAGTGTGATGTACCTGTGGTGCCTGCTCATCTATCCTAAACTTTCACAGTTCTGATATACCTTATGAGGCAGAAAGAGCTCTGGCCTTAGAGGCTGAGAACCAGAGTTCCTATTCTGGCTCTGAAACAGGAAGCGCCTGCTCCCTGTGTGACCCTGGGCTATTCACTTCACCGTTTTGCATCTATAACTCCTTTAAATTGCTTAGAGTGAACATGAAGGGTGTTGTGCAATGAAACCAAGACTATGAAGACCATGAGTTAACTGTAGTACCTGGAAATGCTCTTAAGGGGTAAAACAGAACATTGTTAGATGTTCCACTATCTCAGGTCTGGGTGTGGAAGAGAGGATAGGGGAGAAAGGGTGGGTGTCTTATACAGTGCGTCCCTAAAGTCTTAGTGTGACTTTAAGCTTTAATAGCTTAAAATTATTAAAACCAAGTTTTTAAATAGCCTATATGATATTAACATATTGATATTAAATATTTTGTATAGCTTTTAAAAACTGAACTAAGACTTTTGGGATACCCTATATTATATAGGATCCTCAGTTCAATTTTAGGTTGACTTCACCCCCGATCCCCTTTCACAATAGCCACAAGGCACTCTGTGTAAAGTAGAACACGCGCGCGCGCACGCGCGCGCACACACACACACACACACACACCCCCTAATATTTGGAAAGTGGGATTTGGTTACTGATATTTCATCTTACTTGATGTGACTAAGTAAATCATTCCCCTCTCTGACCCTCAGATCCCCCATAAGTGCAATGAAAACAAGAGTATTCAGAGAACTCTTGTCCTCACAGGACTGTAGTGAGGAAAGGACTTTGTAAATGTTAAAGGGCTGGACAAAGGTCAGGTTTTCTCTCATGTCATGTTGAAGGATGGAGAGAATGGACTCCAGGACATGAGATGGACCCATTATGGTAGAACTGTGGGAGGTTATGAGCAGGAATTGTATAGAAGGAGAAAGGATGGTCAGGTTGTGATCTGTACCTTTTAGAGGGGAAACCACATTGGCAACATCATGGATCCATAAAAATATTGAAATATTATTAAAATTATTATAATTCTCCAACCACTAGGTTTTTCTAGTAAATATGACAATGCAAAATGAAGACCAGGGCCAGGAGCCCAAATTGAACTCCTCATAAATAAAGGACATAGTAAGGAAGGAAGGAAGGAAAGGAGGAAGGAAAAGGAGGGGAGGGAGGAAAGAAGGAAGGAAAAAGGAAATAAGGAAGGAAGGGAGAAGTGGGGAAGGTAGGAAGAGAAGGAAGGAAGAAGTGAAGGAGGGAGGGGGAGAAAAAAGGAAGGGAAGAAGGAAAGAAAAGGAAGAAAGAAATGAAGGAAGGGAGGAAGAAAGAGAAAAGGATGGAAGGAAGTGAAAAAAAAAGCAAGAGAGAGAGCATTTATTATTTAGTATATGCAAAACTATGCACTGAGTCAGTTCACACCAGCTAGTTTGTGGTGCAGTAGGTAGAATGCTGGGCATGGAGTCTGGAAGATCTGAGTTCAAACACCACCTCAGAAATTTACTGTGTGACCCTAGGCAAGTCATTCAACCTCTATTTGCCTTAGTTTCCTGAAGGCTAAAATGGGGATAATAATAATACCTACCTTGCAGAGTTTTGTGAGGATTAAATGAAACAATATCTATAAAGCCGTTTAGCACAGTGCCTAACACATAGTAGGCACTATATAAATGCCTACTCCTTTCCCATCCCCCTTCCCACAGGCATTTATTTAGGACTCATTATGTCACATGCACAGTGCTAAGTAAGCACTGGGGGATACTAAGGCAAACACGTAGTCTCCTCCCCCAAGGAGTCACATTGTAATGTGGCGACAACAACCACACAGCAGATTTCTGTGGCAAACTGGATAGCAAGGCCCAGTAATCTTTACAGATAGCATCTCTCTTAGAAGGAACTCATACTTGAGATAAGGGTTAAAGTAAAAAGCCTTCAAGGGCCCCTCCATCTTTGCAATGTTCTATCATGTGAATATTCCGCTACTCAAATGGTTCTGTGATCTCACGGATTTGGAAGCTCCTCGAATCCTGAAAATTATAGCCAACCCATGGGTCCCCATCCTGGGTCTTGTCAGTGTCCATGCACTCCCAAAAGATTATTATAGGGACCACCCAATGTGCTGGAGGCTTCTCTTGCATTCTCCTGATGTTGCAAAGGTGTCAGGGGACCCTTCGCTTTGGGGGTTCACTTATCTACCATCTTGCTTTATTGCCACATGACTGGCTTCATTTTCTCATCCCGTTATCATCATTCAAATTTGGCCTCTTTTCTAACACATAGGAGTAAGTTATTTTTAAATTGCTGGGCCACGCAGCCTACTTGAAAGTAGACAGGGTAAAAATAGAACTGCCCCTTCCTAGCAAGTCGTCCTTCTGGGCAAATACGACTAATCTTTAGAAGAGTCAGGAGGATCTCCCTCTCCATCTTTGCATGACTGCTTAAGATCACTCTTGTAATGGTGTCAAATGGATATATTTGCCAGGTCATCTCTGAAACCCAGAAAGCAGGAAACAAAAGCCTCAGCTGGTGCCTGTCAGTCTCAGAAAGGACATTGATATTTCAAGAGCTGCATAAATATTTATTTTCTCAAAATTGCCTACATATGACACTCTTCAATAAATGTTGACATTAGGTTTTGTTTGGATTTACTTATGGTAATTGGGCTAGGGGTAGGACGAGGTTCGGTTCAGGATATATACCCCCTCAAAGGTCAGGCCACACAATTTTAATAAGTTTCCATCATCTTCAGTGTCTGAAATACTAAGGTAGATTTAGCTGTTTCCTCTTCAGTCCTAAAAGGATTACATGAAAGTTCCCTCTGTCAGTCTATCTTCTCCTTTTAAACAGTGACCTCCTGGAGAAGGGCCATTTTTTGGTTCTCTTTGTATCCCCTACTGTGTGCTAGGCACACCGCAGCTTCATATCAAATGTTTATTGGCTTGACTTGGCTCTCATTTTTGTCTTCCTCTCCTACCTTTACACCTGATGCCACAATAATTTTCCTTGTAGATAGACCTCCTTATGGCATTCTTAAGCTGAACATACTAACAAAAACCACTCTTAGGTGGCTCCCTATTCATTTCCAAATGAAGTCCAAGCCCCTTAAAACCCCCTACAATAGATGACATCACTATCTTTGCAGACTTATCAGATACTTCTCGGCTCTATCATTCCATACACCATCCAAATGGCATCTCTGATCCCCACATCCTCTTGTAATCTCTTGCCTCTGTGCTTGCTCATGCTGTTCATATGATTGAAATGGACCTAGGTTTTTTTTCCCTTGAATTTTTGCCCTCCCCTCAAAACCCAACTGACATGCTGCCTCCTTCACAAGGTTACCTTGATTCTCTGCCTCTACAACACTGACAATCTTCTGCCACACAATTCTGGACCCAAGCCCTGTGCATGGCAGGAAAAAAAATAAAGGGCCACAGGATAGTTTGATCAAGAAGGACAAGAACTGGCAATGATTGCTATAAATGATAAAATGAGTGCCCAAATAAAACCTATAGGTTCAGGAGCCTGGTCAGTTATGTAACTATATTGAGACATGGAGCAACATCGAAGAGGGTGATGGTGGTGATAGCAGTGAGTGAGCTGAATCCGGGGGAAGCATGGAGAGCAACAGACAGTGCTCTTCGCTGAGGTCCTCAGCCAACTCCTAGTACTGAGACTGCCCATCGCTGTTGCGATTTTTACAGGAACTAGCCGGACCTGTGTTCAGTTCAGAGACTTTGTTCATCTGACATCCTTAGCACTTGTCGCAATGACTAACACAGGATCAGAGAATCATGGATTTAGAGGTAAAAGGGACTTTAGAGGTCACCTTGGCCAAGACTTGCTTTCTACAAAAGAAACCAAAGTTTAGAGAGATTAAGTGACCCCTTAAGGTCACACAGATAACTGCCAGGGTGGCCATTTGAACCCAAGTCCAACATGATTTCCACAGTGCCATAAAACATAAAAAGTACTTAATGTTTATTAAAGGGAATGGAATCTAGATTTACATCCAACCAAATCATGAATTCTGTCTGTAACGTCCTTGCCAAGTACTCTTCCATCATCCTTTGTTTGAATGCATATAGTAAGAGAGAAGCCCACTACTTCCCAAGGCAGCCTATATAGCTTTTGAATAAATCTAATTGGTAGGAGGTTTGTCCTCACATCAAGCTTAAATCCATCTATTTTAGACTTATATCTGTTGATCTTATTTCTTTTCTCTGGCTTTAAACAAAATATGTCTAATCTTTCTTCTGTTACAAGAAGAAACTATGCTATCTCCCTTAAGTCTTATCTTTTTCTGGCAGAACATTTCTGGTTTTTCAGCCAATCCTCTTAGGATACAGCAAATATTCCCCTCACCATTCTAGTTCCCTTCATCTGGTCATCAGCTTCCTAAGATGTGATTCCCCCAACTTGAACCTATGATCTGATCATGCAGAGTACGATGGGGTTGGCATTTCCCTCACTACAGACATTTTGTATCAATTTCATTGTGTTTGGGGGAACCATGATTTCACATTACTGTTTCCTATTATGTTTAAATTCCACTGTAGAAAGAACGCTTCATCATTTGGAGGAACAAAATAATAATATCACTTATAGACCTCAAGCCTCTAGTCAAAACAATTTGGCACTAGTTTAAAAATATGAAAGTAGATCAATGAAACAGACTAGACAAGCCTCTTTAAGCCTCCCATCACATGCCGTTCCTCTAGGTTTGTAGCTAAGAACCTTGCCTTATACTGCACTAAAAACAAAACAAAACAAACAAAACAAAACAAAACAAAACAAAACAAAAACTAAGTACATTTAGCCAAGAACTCAGTGTTCTCTGCTCCTCCTCATCTCACATCACTCATTTTTCTCCACAATGTCCTCCTTTACCTCTTTCTCACATGAAGAGGTGGCACTAATTCTCCCAAAGGCAAGCCCCTTCACGTGAACCCTTGTTCCCATCTTTTCCTGTCACCTTTAGCAGATTGTCCCCTCTATCACATTCACATTCCTTTTAGGCTCTAATCTTTCACTATCTACTAGCTGCTTTTGTGCTGCCCACAAATGTGCTCATGTCTATTTTTTCCTTAAAAGACCCTCACTTGATATCCCCACTAGCTATCATTGTATATCTCTTCTTTCTTATCCAATCTTATCCATCTATACTAGATGCCTCAACTTCTTCTGATTCGCTTCTAGACTCTCTATAATCTGGTTTCTGACATCATCATTCAACTGAAACTGATCTTTCCAAAGTCATTAACTGTTTCTTTATTGGTCAATTGAACAGCCTTTTCTCATTCCTGATTCTTCTTGATATCTTTGCTTTTGACACCACTGGTAAGCTTCTGCTGGATCCCCTCTCATCCCTATGATTTTCTGAGACTGCTCTCTCCCTCTACTTTTCTGTTTACTTCGTCAGTGTCCTTTTTTGGATATTTACCTAAGTCATGAACATTAACCATGGGTTTTCCCCAAGGCTCTTTCCTGGGTCCTCTTCCTTTCACCCTCTACAATATCTTGCTTAGTGACCACATTAGCTCTCATGGGTTCAACTGTCATCACTATTTAGTTGATTTTCATATGTATATTTAGCTTTAATCTCTACTAACCTCCAATTTCTCATTACCAACTTCTTTTTGGGCATCTCAATTTGGCTATTCCATAGCTGCCTTAAATTCAACATATGTAAAAAAATTCATTATATTTCCCCCCAAATGCTCCCCTTCCCTCCACCTAACATTCTTAGGACAACACTTGCTGCTAAAGGGTGCAGTCTCCAGTCTCACTGGCATTCACCCCACATATCCCAACTGGTGTTAAGTTTCACAACATCTCCCAAGTATATGCCCTTCTATATATTTAATACTAGTTAAAGCCACCACCATGATGAAGACTTTTATCACCTCATGTGTTGGTCTCTGTGATCACCTTTCCCAACTCCAATCCATCCTCCATTCAGATATCAAAGTCATCTTCCTAAAGTACCGGTTTGACCATGTCACCCCATTTTTCCCAATAAACTCCAATGGTTCCATATTTCCCAAAACCAAATATAAAATGCTACCTGATATTTAAAGTCCTTCAAAAACTGACCCCTTCCTGCCCTCCCAGTCTGCTTAAAATTTACTTCTCTCCACATATTAGAAGCAGCTAGGTGGTGTGATTGATAGAGAGCTGAACTTAGAGTCAGGAAGACCTGAGTTCACATCCTGTTTCAGATAGTCACTAATGTATGAACATGGTAGGAAAGTCATTTAAACCCAGTTAGCCTCAGTTTCCTAATCTGTAAAATGGGGTAATGGGGTAATAATAGCTTCTACCTCAGGGATATACTGAGAATCAAATGAGATATATAAAGGGCTTTGTAATCTTTAAAGTGGTATATAAGTGCTAGTTATTAATAGAGTTAGCTAGGTGGCATAGTGTATAGAGTGCTATACTTGGAGTCATAAAGACTTGAGCCCGAAACCTACCTCAGGCCCTAACTAGGTGTGTTGCTATTATCAAGTTAGTTAAATACTGCCTCAGTTTCCTCATTTGTAAAATTGGGCGGTAACAAGAATTTCCAGGGTTGTTATAAGAATGCAATAAGATAATATATGTGAAATAATGTGTATTATATAAAGGTTCACTATTATTACTCTACAATCCAGCTATACTACACACACAACACTCCATCTTAAACTCTAAGCTTTTTCATTAACTATACTTCATTCCTGGCATTCTCTCCCTGCTCACCTCTTCCTCTTGGAATGGCTGACTTCCTTTAAGAATAAGCTCAAATCTCACCTTCTCTACAACGTTTGCCTAGGCCCTCCTACTGCTAATTCTTTTCTCTTTGTACTGCCTTCCAAAAACATTACACATATACACATGTATGTGAAAATATGTATATGTATATAGTATGCATATAGTTATTTATATTCTCTCTTCTATTGATGTGTGAACTCCCTGAGGGAAGAGACCATATTTTTGTCTTTTTAAAAATATTATAGCACTTAGCACAGTTCCTGGAATGTTGTATTGTCTTAATTGCAGCTTGTTGACTGACTAATTGGAATTATGAACAGAAAGTGACTTAAAATGCCCATGCCCTTTGATCCATATTTCTCATTCTTAATACTAGGCATATACTCCCCAAAAAGTCAATGTAAAAAAAAGATCCATATATACTAAAATACTTATGGTGGCATTATTTTCTTTTTCCGGTAGCAAACAAAGGTTGCAGAACCATAGTACATGTCCATCAATTGGGGCATAACTAGACAAACTACAGTAAACATCAGGGGCTCTTAATCGTGTGTGTGTGTATGTGTGTGTGTGTGTGTGTGTACAGTCTATGGACCCCTTTGGCTATCTGGAGAAGCCTATGTAATTCTTCTTAGAATATTGTTTTTAAATGTATTTTAAAAATACATGGATTGCAAAGGAAAGGAAACCAATTATGTTGAAATACACTAATCAAGCTTTTTTTTAAGAAAAACAACAAGTTAACAGACACTAGTTTAAAAATCTCTATAGCATGTGAATAGAATAGAACATAACTTTTCACTAAGAAACAATGAATATAATCAATACGTGAAACATGGGAAGACTTTTATGAAATGATAAATAGTGAAGTAAGAAGAACCAGGAAAAAGATGTACACAGTGGCCAAACTAATGTAAACAAAAGGAACAACAAGAGAACACTTGGAATAAAACGGCACAAATAAAATAAGCAAGGCTGACCCACTCTGCAAAAGTAGGGAATAATGTGAGGGCCAGTGCTGGCAATGTCAGATTTATTCAATGTGTTTTTCAGTTTTGATTAGTTTAAAACAAACCTTTTTATTCTGTATCATAAGAGTTGGCTCTTTGGGAAGGGAAGTGGGGAAATATATTGGGAAATATGAGTGATGTAAAAAAAATTACTAAAATATATTTTATAAGAACCCTGAGGTATTTTTTTTTACATAGACCAGCTTTTTTAGCTATAATCTTTCTGGGCCTGAATGAGTTATTGAATGCTGTCAGTAGACAATGGTCTGCGTCCTGGAAGAATTAAAGCTAATGACAGGTCAGGAACCATTTTAAAATGTTTTCCTAGGGGGCTTTAACCAAAGGTGCTCTACCGTGGGGAGGTCATAGGGATACATAAAGAGAAGCTCTGAATTACCCATTTTCATTTTCAGATATTTTGTAACCTGGGTTGTGGTGACCTAAATAAATCCTACATCAGAGAAACCAACATGCTGACATTGTCAAGTACTGACACAGTTACCTGAGAAGAGGGTGGGCTGGGGCCCTCATTACCTTGTACTGCTTAGCAGAATGGGGATGTGCTGGTGGGCGGGCAGGCTTCAGCTGCCAGACAGGACTGATTTCTGCCTGTGCTGTTATGGAACATGCTTGAGGCTGGGTTGAATTTGGAAACTTTCAGAGATAAAAGTCCTCTGAAATGCACGGTCATATCTGATTTCAGCATGAATATGAGCCTGTACAATATATCTAATTGCAAACAAGACAAAGGTCAATGAATTTTATACCTGTGTCTTAATTGGTGGTAAATATGCAAAGCAAACATGGGCTTTGGCTGCTGGGGGAGCCTTCTCTCCTGAGGAAACCTACAGCACTCAGTGTCTCAAGTTCCCTTTTGAATCTGGTTACATTGGTTCAAATCTAGGGACACCTCAGAATATCCATCCGAGAGTGAGCATACAAATGATGTATGCCCACTTCATGTTCAGAACTACCCCCTCCTGTAAGCCTTAGTAGAGAAATTCTAAGGAGGTACTTAAATCAAAATCAAGAGATTTGCCCAGACTTAGACAGCTAGTAAATGTTAGAGCTAAATTTGAACCCAAAGATTCTTGATTTTAAGTGTAAGCATATGGAGAAGTATAGTAATGAATGGCATAACTATGTGTGCAATTTACATAATTGTGTTTGGTGTATAACATATACAAACAGATATATACATGTCCACATATTAAAACTATATAGAACATGGATACACAATATAAGTATAGGAACTGGGTCTGTAATTCCTCGTATAGATAAATCCCAGATGAAAGAACAACCTTTGTCAAGGTCAGCTGGCACCATGCTCTACAATTTCTATCTTCTTAGAGAGTTGCCTAAGGCATCGAAGGTTTAATGACTTGCCTAGATTCCCACAGCCCAATATGTGTCAGAGGTGGGATCTGAATCCAGATCTTTTTAGCTTCAAGGCCAGCTCTCTATCCACTATTTCATACTGCCTTTCCAACACAAACACACTAACATGGTACAATGAAAAGAATGCTGTATTTGAAGTGTGAGGATCTGCCTTTGAATATAAGCTCTACTACATACAATCTGTGTGACCATGGATAAGTCACATAACCTCTTTCAGCTTCAGTTTCTTCACCTGTAAAATAAGCTTTAGACTAAATGACTAATAAGGTCTAAATTTATTATCCATTAATTTCCAAATTTACGTATGTATGTACATACACTGAAAAAGAATTATACAAACTTACTCTCTATTGCTACTGAATGAAATAAGTTTGAATTTCATGTGGGATGTAATAGAGACCCATTAAAAGGATTTGAGCAGAGATTTAATATGAATAGATCTTCACCAAAATGCACATGTTTGTGAATCATGAATTGGAGAATTGAGAAGAATTCCCAAAGGGGAGGCTTGTTAGAAAAGTGATAGGATGACCAACAGAAGGCCATTGGAATGTCCTGTTGGGCTGATGAGGGTCACAGCAGTAAAAATAGAATGAAATAGGACATATGCAAGAAAATATGGAGGCAGAAGCAACAGAACTTTGTTACATGATTGGATACAATAACTAATATGAGAACTATTATATCAATATTCAGACAGTGTGTTTATTCAATTTGCAAATGATTCAAAACTGGGAGGGAGAGTTAGTACCCCAGATGATAAGAATCAGGATCCAAACTAATGAGATGAAATATAATAGAGATAAAAGCAAAAGTTTACAGTTGGGTCCAAAAATTAACTTCATAAGTACAAAGCAAATGGCAAATTTGTCTGGAAAAGATCTCGTGGTCTTAGTGGAATGCAAACGTAATGTGATATATCAGCCATGGAAGTTAATGATATTTTAGACTGTATCGAGAGATGCAGCGTATAGGAACAGAGAGGGAATATCCCTCTTGGCTTCTGACCTAGTCAGACTACAACTAGAGTATTATATTCATCTCCAGGAACCAATACACAGATGAACTAGATAGTTTCCAGATCATGGAAAGATCATGCTATATGATCTTATAAATACGAACTTATAGAACAGAAGACTTAGAACGCAGTGATAACTATCTTCAAGTATTTGAAGACCTGATCAATAGAAGAGGGATTAGATTTTTTTTTTTGCTTTCTTAGAGGATGGAAAAAAGAGCAAGAGTTAGTTGCTAAGAAAAACAAAAATGTAGGCTTAATGTAAAGGGGTAGAGGTAAGGGGGAAAAATGTTTCCAAAGAGTCAGAATTATCCAAAAGCATAATGGACTGCCTTGAGAAGTAGAATTGGTTTCCCAAGGTTGGATATGGGAGACTGTTGATGCCATAGACACAAACAGCAACATCAGAAGGAACCAGTTGAAGGATTTAAAAAAAATCCTCCTCCTCCTCCATCAACCTAATAAAGCTGGGTTGTAATAACAAATATTTCCAGCAGATGGTAGCAAATAAAGCATGAAGTAATCCTGTCTGACAACACCTTCAATTTAAGGCTTCAATATCTATAAAATGAGTAATGATTCAATTTATCAATTAAGTTTAAAAATTATATAAATTAATTTATTTAAAACAATGCATACATGTCTTGAGAACTCCGTAATCTTAAAATTCTACAGATGACACCTAATGCTAGACCTGATAGAAAGAAGAGCAAGGCCTACTCCTCGCACCTGACCCAATCTTCAATTTGGTAATCCCTTTTTTTCTCCCTTTTAAATTGAAATTCTAATCATTTCTCATCTCATCTAACAGGAACACAAAGCAAAGTTAATTATCAGCTTCACTTACATTTGTTATTTCTATTAATGACATAAGATGACTTTTAAAGTATATTTTTTAATGAAGTCTATAGCCACTGATTAATTATTGGAACCAACCTGACAGAAGGTGAAGAAAATCAATGATATATTCTGTAAATATTTACTAAGTACATACTATATGTTTTGCCTATGGGAAATGGATATTTGCCAATCTCCAGTAAATCTTATCAATGTAAGGATGAATTTAACTAATTCGGGCCAAATAAAGTAGAACTATTATGTAATGCTCTCCCCTTAATATAACTTCTAGGCAAGCATAACATAAATGGAAGCAGCACCAGTTTGGGATAGAGATCTGGCTTTTAGTCTGGGCTCTGCCAGTAACTCTCCACATGTTCTTGGATAAGTCACTTCAATAATCTGTTTCCTCATCTGTAAAATGAAGAGTTTAGAATCGATTATCTAAGGTCCCTTCTAAATTTAATATTCCATAATTTTCAGTTCTTTTCAATTGATTAACAATCATTGGGCAGTCATAGACAGGTAGGTGGTGTAGTGAGCAGACTGCTGGACCTGTAGGCAGAAAGGCCTCAGTTCAGATTCCACCTCAGACATTTATTAGCTGTGACTCTGGGCAAATCACTTGTCTCAGTTTCCCCATGTGTCAAATGAGGATGTTAATGGCAACTACCTTTCAGGGTTGTTGTAAGGATAAAATGAGCTATTATTCACAAAGCACTTCACAGACCTTAAAGTGTTATATAAGAACAATGAGATACTCAGAATACTACCACAGCAGAGATCAAATATTCAAATCTTTGCCAAATAAGTCAATCATTTCAACAAATCAAGAAAAAAATTATAAGGCCTGTCAAATCGTGGCATCCTTCATTCAAAGTTCCATAGACCGGGTGCAAAAATAACAACAGAATATGTTTGTATTATACTTTAGGGTTTAAAATTGCTTTCCTCATAATAATAAAGCACGGATTCTAGTGCAAATATTATTCTGTCCATGTTCAGCTGAGTATACTGAGGCTCTGATTGGTGAAGCGACTTGTCCATACTTTTAGATCATAGGTTTAGAATGGCAAAAAACCACAGAGGCCACCAAAGTCCAGTGCTCTCATTTTACAAATCAGGAAACTGAGGCACAGAGCAGTTGAGTGTATTTTCCTGGCCCACCAAGGTGGTAAGTATCTGTGACAAGTTTAAAGCCGGGTCTTCTTGGTTCTGAGTTCTATGCCCATTCTACAAGGCCATGCTGCCTCCCTACACACAGTAAGGAGCAAAACCTGCACTGGATTCTCATTCTTCTTATGTCCAGTTCTACTATACTGTGATACTTCTCTGCACATTTACATTCTCAATAATATGGTTATATTCTCAATTGCCAAGGAAAAGTTTCAGAAGAGATTTCTTTTTGGTCCTTTGATCAGTGTAAATAAAATAAGCATAACTTCCAGTCAAAAATGGCCTCTTTTCATGGATCTGCCACGCTTAGCAATGGACTTGCTCTTGGTATAGTGTGTAGGGTATAGGGATTTGGAGTCAGGAAGACCTTGGTTCGAATCCCCTTTCTGACACTTACTAGCTAAATGATCCTGGACAAGGTATTTCATGTCTCTGAGCCCTCACAACTGCATTTGTAAAATGGAGCTAAAAATACTTATAGTTCATACCTGACAGAGTTGTTTTTTTGAGGCTCACAAGAGATTAATATATGAAAATTTTAATGTTTGTTATTATTATTTTGTGGTTGTTGAGTTGTTTCAGTCATGACCAACTCTTTGTGACCCTATTTGGGGATTTCTTGGCAAAGACACTGGAGTGGTTTGCCATTTCCTTCTCCAACTCATTTTACAGATGAAGAAACTGAGGCTAACAGGGTTCAGTGACTTGCTCAGGGTCACACAGCTAGTAAGTGTCTGAGCCTAGATTTAAACTTAGGCTGCAGGCTCAGCACTCTATCCTCTGAGCCATTTAGTTACTTATCATATCATCATCATCATTAGTTAAGGAAAAACTCCAAATGAGCAGCACGTGTATTTGATTAAAAAAAATAATAATAAGTGCCTACTGAAAGGAGTGGGGGTCAGGGAGAGAGTAAACGTGGGCCCATCACCTATCAAAGTGTATCTTGGAAAGGAAATCTAGAATTTAGATAAGATGAGTTTTTAGTGATCATTCCAGAGATATCAGTTGACATTTTTTAACAGCTTATTCTTCAAACTGACTATACATTTATTCTTTCTTTGTTATTATACTCCTTTCATCTTTTGTTATAAAGTAAAGAGCAAAATTTTATTAGGGAAAACAAATGAGGAGCAATTGGATGTCCTTGACATGAAAGAATTTTTAAACTGTAATTTCTCATCTTAAATCCAAAGAATTTGACAGTGGGATGGATGGGGGCTTTCATCCGTATAATGTCCCATATAAGCTACCCAGGAAAGGCAGATGCTACATAAAAACACATATACGTCCAGGGTTATAACTCTGAGAATGAGCTAAGTTTTCATTGCAGCCTGCTACTCTTCTACCTTCTCAAGGCCATTAATGTAATAATGAAGCTAACACACACCATGAGGTATTGCAATTTGTCAGTTAGAATGAGACTTCCCTGAGAATAAGTTCTCCAAGGTGTCAAAAGAATAAAACTTACTGCAGTGTGTTTGGTAAAAGTAGCCTTATAAAGCCAATCTGCCAAACTGTTTCACTTCTTTAAAAATCACCTTCGTTTTCCCTATAAGCATGTGGTCCTTGAGTCTAGCCTCAGAGAAGGACCAGTGTGTAGGGGAGCAGGGGTATCTTTCTCATCAGACTCCACAAAATAAATGAGGAGGGTGGTTTTATAGAGACACATAAGTTAAACGGATATTTAAAGAACACGATCAGACTTTTTTTTCTCAATGATTTTTCTACAGCTGCTTAAGTAGGGAAAAACTTTCTAATAAGTTTGATTCATTAAAGAGCATTTTCATCAAACCGAATCACATAATTATAATTTTCTAAATAAATAGACTGAACAGAAGCTCTATCATCCTTATCAGCCAAAAGCATGTACATTTTATCAGCAAAGATGTTGGCAATATCGTGAAATAGATAAAGAAAAAAAGAGGACACAATTTCATCCCTTTTCTGTTCATTGTGTTCTGGATTTTCTAGTTGTTTTTTGTTATTCATTTTATGTTTTGACTTTCAAGATGAAAAGAAAGTTGTATCTTTTAAGAAACAAAACAAGATGTCTTCAAGGCTCAGCTCAAATCTCACCTACCGTAGCAGGCCTTTTCCAGTCTCTGTGCTGCTAATTAACGCCTTCCCTCTGAGATTACCTCGATTTTTACACCGTCTGTATCTTGTACGTACATAGTTGTTTGCATATTGTCTTCCTCACTAGACTGTGAGCTTTTTGAAGACAGGAACCATATTTTTTGCCTGTTTTTGTATTCCCAGCACTTAACACATTGCCTGGCACACAGTATATACTTAATAAATGTTCCTTAACTGAAAAGGAAAATGCTCTGTTGTTCTATGTCACACAGGAGAAGAACCTGAAATACATTCCCCTGGTCTTAGAGAGGAAAAGGAAGAATAGAGGGATAACAATGACACAGTCATTGGATGTCTATTTGTGTGTGTGTGTGTGTGTGTGTGTGTGTGTGTGTGTGTTAACCCTCAGTCTTTAATTTTTTTAAAAAAGGACAACTATTATGAGACAATTAGCTTGTGCACTGACTTTAATGGGAGATTATAAAGTGCAATTAAAATAAGAAAAGAAGCAGTTGCTGATTATTTTTCAAACATGGATTTGTTTAAATCAGGGGAGGCTGATGACATGCATCAGAGGTTTCCTAATGAATTGCCTGATGCTATCACGAAGTCATTAACTATAATTTTTTTTTTGGATGGGGGGAGATGTAAAGAGAAGGGAAAGTGTTTGGAGATTGGGAAAGGGCAACCACAATCTTTCACCTTGTTTTTTAAAAAGAAAAATCATATTTCTGAAAATAATAGCATTTGCAATATGAGACAAGAGTGGGGAGAATAAAGAATATTTCTATGAAAATAGGACATTGCAAGGGACCATGGTGTGGTAGAATCTACACAACCTGGAAGTCTGATTCCTTTATCTTGGGAAAAACCCATAGATTCCATGCCCCAGAATGAAACTCATTAAGGTAATAATTAAGTCCTTCATAGGGTCAGAGAAGAAAGGGAACTTAGCCATTATCTTGTTCAAACAACTCAATCCACAGATAGGAAAGCAGGGGCCAGGAAAAGGGAAGTGCTTTCCTCAAGCTCACACAAATAAGTTCGTGGCAGGGTCAGGACTGAAACTTAGGTCTGAATCCCAGATCATTGTTTTTGTTTTGGTTTTCAATACGCAGCACACCCAACTGCATTTCCTAAACCCTAAATCTCTTTGCTTTCAAGGCTTAGTTCTAATTTCTGTTAATAAAAACACCATTCTCAGGGATGCCAAGGAGACATGCCTCGAATAATCCTGACTCCTTGCTTTCTTTACTCCTTATATCTAATCACTCACTATGTCCTGGCAATTCTTCCTTTGTAGTACCTTTTTTCCATTTCCCCAGTTTGACTTCATGTCCCTATCATCTCTCATCTGGACTAATGCAGTAGCTTCTGAACAAGCGCATTCTCCCATTTTTTTCCATTTCCAATCTATCCTTCACGTAGCTGCCGATTGAATCTTCTCAAAACATCACTTTGACCATTCCCTGGCAAAAAGAAACAAAAACCAGTCTTATGGGACTCTCCACTGCCTAGAGGGTAAACCACTATGTTCTTAGCTTGACACTGAAGGTCCTCTCTGATTTGATCCCTTTGACTCTCAGGCCTTTTAAACTATTACTAGGCAGCACCAACCGTCTACAGCTGTTCATTGTCTCTGGAACATATTATGATCATTCCTTTGCTCACTCAGTACATCCTCCCTGGAATGCTTTCCCTACTCCTTTCTGCTTGTAGGACTAGTTCCATTAGCTTAGTAATAATCAAAGAATCTCAGACTTGGAAAGTACTCACAAAGGTCCTCTAGTCCAACTCATGCCGCAATCCAATCAATGGTATCTCTCTGACAGGTCCAGTATCTATTTGTAGGCCGCAGGTGATATCTTTCAAAAATGGCCCATTCTACTTTTGGATGGTCCTATAAGTTACATAGATGTGAGCTACAGGAAGGCCATTCTGTACCCTAACAATCACCAATTCTATTTACTTCTTGCAATCTTGCATTTTTGAAGAGAAGTAATACTTAGTCACTCAATAACCTTGTAGATGGACAATGGGACTGATTGGGTCTTTTATCATTAATCTCCACAAATTGCTGTTGATTTTATCATTTTATTTCCAGAGATTCAACTTTGGGAACTCAAGTTCTCTCTATATTCTTCAACAGAAGATATTTATTTACCTCTTCAAGGATCCATAATTCACTCACAGTGACTGGAATTTGATTGAATCTCCTCAAGTAACCCCACATTACAAATCTCATTATGTGTTAGACATAGGTTTTATGAGTTTATGTGTTTGAAAAAAATCCTTACCAGATGGCCAACTTCCAGTGATCAACTCTTCCAAACTTAGCTAGACTGGCCCCAGAAGACAGTCATCTTAGTACCAGCTGCTATGAGTCTTTTCCTGATTGCTTCCTTTCCACAAGTTCTAGTTGTTACTCTCCAAAATCACTTTGTCTATAATTTGGGTATATCATATGTCTACCTATATGTTTACCTTTCATGTGTTGTTTTCCTCTAAACTATAAGAGCTCCTTGAAGGCAAGGACATTTTTCAATTTTGTTTGTATATCTCTCATGCCTAGGACAATGTATGAATGAAGGTGCTTAATAAAGGCTTGTTGAATGATCGGAGGAAGGATTCCCCAAACTAAAAATAAATCCTAAGCCTTTTGAAATATTAAAGTACATTCATATCTATATGACATGAATTCATTGTCCTAAGTCTGCAAGGCTATAACTTCCCTAAGGGCAGTAGCCATGTTTTATTCATCTCTGAATCTGCCACAGTACCTTGTACATTTGAGGTACCCAATACATATTTACTGAATGATTACTAGAATAGGAGCAGAGAACTTAGAGCTGGAAAGGCCCTTGGCAATATATTCTAACCCCTTCATCTTATAGAAAAGAAAACTGATACCCACAGGTGATAGGTGACTTGTCACAGAAGTAAGAAATAGTAGAGTTAGAATTCAAAGCCAGATTCTCTTATTTTCAATTCAGCATTCAATTCAGCATTATGTCCCACAATGATATTTTAAGTTTCAATGCATCTCTCTCAAACTTTGAAGTGTAAGTGTGTTGGAGTGTGTGTGTGTGTGTGTATGTGTGTGTGTGTTTAATGGAAGCATTTCAATATGCATACATAATCTATATATTTTATATATATATATATTTTTTTCCCCCTAAAGAAATTTCTTTAAGCTGGGGGAGTTTTGAGAGCTTGGAGGTTTGCTTTTAATCCATTCTGTTGTGCTCTATTTTAAAGGAAGAGATCATTTGCATAGATAATTGAAATCTGAAGACATAGCTGTGCCATTGTAGCTCTGCAATTTATTGCCCATTTTGGTGGCCTTGAGCAAGTAACTTAACTATGTTGTGCCTAAGTCAGTCTCCTCAGCTATAAAATGAGATGATAAGATTAGATGGCTTTTGATTTCCTTTCCGTATCTAAAGATAAAATCTTTTGATCCACTTAGAGAGCCTATAGTGCACACTCTAACTAAACACAAATTATTTTAACAGAATTCCCAACAAGCTGTCACCCAAGCTTCATTTCAAGAACTCTGGTGATGGGAAGTCCATGACATCCTGACATGGTCCATTCCACTATTAGATTTCTCCAAGACAAGTATTCAGAGTGTTTCCTTATATTGATCCCCAATATGCTTCTGAATCTTTCACACATTGTTCCTGGATCTGGACTCTTAAGGCAAATGGGAAAACTCCAATACATCTTACCCATGAATAATAACAAGTCTAATTTATATAGTGTTTCAGTATTTGGAAAGCACTTTCCCAACAGCAACCCTGTAAAGTAAATATTACGAGAATTATTATTATTATTATTCCTCTTTTACAGATGAAGAAATTGAGACCCAGAGAGGCTAAGCCAAGAGATGAAATGCATTAAGCATCAGAGTTGGAATCTGAGCATAGAGCTTCTTTACTATTACCAATGTTCTTCAAAGCAGATGTTGGCATGGTAGATAGATAGAGCACTCGGCCCAGAGTCAGGAAGATCAGAGTTCACCTCAGACATTTACTCATTTGGAGCAAACTAGCGAGTACAAATTGTGGTACAAACAGTCTTATTGACAAGTCCACATCTATTTGCCTCTGTTTTTTCACCTGTAAAATTATAATAATAATACCATTTACCTTATAGAGTTGTTGTAAGGATCAAATGAGATAATATTTATAAAGTGCTTAGCACAGTGTCTGGCTCATAGGAGATCTGCTATAGATATTTATTCTCATCCTTCTTTGCCTTATAACTATGCTACCTCAAATTCTTAAGAAGACTGTCATGTTTTTTTCTAAGTCTTTTATTCTCCAGGATAATCATACCCTCATCATAGTAGTGGCCCTTCTTTGGATGCCCTCTAGGTTGTTATTGTACTTTCTTAAAATAAAATCGAGAAGTGAGTATAACACTTCAGATCTGGTCTGTTTAGATCAAAGTCCAATGGGACTATGACCTCCTTCATTATAGAGAATATGGCTTCTCTAATGGAATCTGGGTTTAGGCCCACTTCTTTGACTGCCATGTCACTTACTTCATAGAACTTCCAGTGCACTAAAAGTCACTGAATTGTGGTTCACCCACGCCAACTCTATCACATATTGTTGATTTTTTAATCCCGAGTGGAAAACTTTGCATTTATCCAATTAAATCTCATCAAATAAAAAAATTAAAAAAAAATAAAAAAAAATAAAAAAAATAAAAAAAATTAAAAAAAACTCATCAAATATGGCCCATTATCTTAGAACTTTGACATCAATTTTTATTTTAAATAACAGCTAACATGTTAGTAACATGTTAGGTAAGTGCCACCTATAGGTAATGGGACCCTATCACCAGAGGGGGAGGGGGAGAGAGAGAGGGAGAGAGAGAGAGAGAGAGAGAGAGAGAAACTATTCTGGATGACAATTGCTTGATTCTTTTTAAAGAACATTCTTCAAGGTGAGATTCCTCTCCACCAACTCATCAAAACATCTCCAATTAATTTATTAAATATCTACTGTTTACAAGACCCTGGGGACACGAAGATGAATAATAACATCTGTCCACAGAGAGCTGATAACTTTCTTGAGGAGGAGTAGAAGAAATAAGATGGTACAAGCACTGCTATTATAAGGGCAAAGTGAGATATAGACACAGTGTTGATGGGGAATTTGAGGGAGAAATCACTTTCTGTTCTGAGGGAAGAGTTTCGCAAAGGAGGCAGCCCCAAACTGGGCCTTGAAAGAAGAGGGCTTAACAGGCAGAGGTGAAAGTACACTGTATGCACAGAAGATGGTCTGGGAAAATATATAGCCATAGGGGAGAGGAAGACAAGATCAAGGAATAACTGGTAAATCCACTTGGCTTAGAGTGCGTTCAGAGGATGGATGGGAAATATGGATGGAGGAGTTAGAATGGAGCCAGATAATGATTATGTTACAAGATGAGCTATATTATTAGAGTAAGGCATTCGGAAGATTAATTTGGCCATCGTGTGAAGGATGGTTTGAAATGGGGCAAGATGGGGCAAGCAGACTAGGTCAAGCCCCATTACAATAGTTCAGGTAAGGGGTCATGAAGATCTGAACTGGGCTGGTGATGTAAGTGGAAAGGAAGGGACAGATGGAAGAGGAAATCCTCGAGAATCTGGCTCTGGTTTTCCTTTCCAGGCATTACCTATCACTTCCACTCCTTTATACCAACCTATGGTACAACTAATCTAGCCTATTTGCTATTCCTCAGGCACAACAATCATGACACACAACATTCCATCTCCTGTCTCAGAGCTTTTGAATGTCTTCCTTGTACCCAATCCTCCAAAAGTTTTAGAATCTCCAGCTTCCTTCCAGCTCAGCTAAAACGTCGTCTCCCATCCCAAACCTTCACGTAGTCCCCTGAGCTACAAGTACTGCACCCCCCTCACCTCTAATTTATATTTTCTTTGCATATGCTTTGTGTCTACCTACATGCATACATCTTAATTCTCATTAGACTATATATTTCTATATGGATAAAGATAAAATCTATTGGGAAATAACTTGTATACATACGTGTGTGCATGTGTGCGCGCGCGTGTGTGTGTGTGTGTGTGTGTGTGTGTGTGTGTTGTGGTTTTGTTTTTGTATCTCTAATCCCTAGCAGATTTAATGAGTGGAGTTAAGAGTTCAAAATGAGTTTATTTAATAAATGTTTCATTTCATTGTTGCACCCATTTTCTAAATGACCTCACGTTCTTCTGTCGTTTGGAGTTCTCATGTATACTTGGCATGATTTTTTCTTTGGTCTCTTTTTGCTACAGGTTTATTAGCTTTCATTCCTTCTGCTATCTGTGTGCCTTCCCAAATTCCTCTTATTAGCTAGGAAACCAGAAGATACACTCACTTGTTTATTTGTTTTTAAATAGAATTTGAGTAAGTCCATCTTGAATTCTGGTCTGAATGACTCCCCAAGAAAAAATGCTGATTACTCTTCTTATAGATATCATTAATATAGGAAACGATGAAATCCATTCTGGAAACTCAGATCCAATAAGCAAACTTACTTGCTTCCTTTTGCAATTGCCTGTATTTTGGATAAATAAAGCCATCAGATAAATGCAGTGCTACTACATGTATGTATTTTTACTCACATTCATTGAACTACATATTATTATGTAATTATATATTATATAATTATTATATTATATTATTATATATTTTCCCAAAAAAAAATTGTCCCTAAAATAAAATACCACTGAAAGGGAGAAAGTGTAGATCTACTCTGTAAAATAATTTCATTAAAAGAGTTGCTGGGTTTTTTTTAATATTTCCTTCCATTCAAATAATAATATTTCATTTATTTTATCATCAATTATATCTTCTTTCAACACTTTCATTGCTATTCTCTTTTTTTTCTCATCCTGCATGATTATAGATGTCAAACAGGTTTAATGCAAACCAATTAGGGAAGACCTATATTTGGACCAATGTGTGTGTGTGTATGAGAGAGAGAGAGAGAGAGAGAGAGAGAGAGAGAGAGAGAGAGAGAGAGAGTGTGAGGGAGAGAGGGTATAAGAATGTAACATCGCCATAAACAAAGCAGTGGTATTATTTAGGAAAACTAAAACTATGATTTAGAAGATTTATTTGTAACAACAGTCTTATTAATTGGAATGTTCAACCATAATATTGCCTGGAAGAGAAAACAACTATTTTGCTTTGGGTCATGCTTATGGGAATTCTTCTTTTTACTAAACTTAGAACATGAAGTCACCTGCTCCACAGTAACATCTCTGAGAGTCTTTTAAATAGTTTTATTATCTTAAAATTGTTCTAAGACTAAATGAATTCATAGTGTAAGTTTTCAACATTGCAGTTACTCCTTTGATGTATTAAACAGTGCCTTTGTGATTATTATATTAGTTTTTCCAATGACAGGCCATCACTGCTGACCTCGTAACCCCACTTGTATGTAAAGAGACAATGCTTTGGTAAATTCAGATCTGCCCTAGTGGCCTCAGAGTTGAAGCAACTTCCAAACAGGTCTAGGACTTAATTCAAGTACTATGAAGCTTATGACCTTTGATCTCCCCGCACCCTTTTTTGGATCTCCCTTTATATGTTATCTTGTGCCATTAGAATGTGACTGTAGCTGTCTCTTTAGTTTGCATTTAGTAAACTGCCTGATACATAGTAAGTCTGGCACTTAGCACATTGCCTGATACATAGTAAGTACTTAATAAAAAAAAATGTTCTATCTTACTGGGCACCAAACTTGCAAATCTTGGCTTCTTATTTAGTCTGAAACATAGGAACTCTGAGTAACCCTTTCTCCATTTTTCATTTCCTTCTCTACTAGGATGAATTTAAGATCAATTAACTTCTCAAACAACTTGAGCCATTAATTCACTTTGTAACCTCTTCCCCCACTCCCCCATCCCCTCAAAAGAGGCAAGAGGAGTAGTCACAAAGTGGGTCTCAGTTTCCTTCTCTGTAAAATGAAAAGATTGGACTAGAATCATTTTTTTTTCGAGTCATGGACCTTTTGTTAGTCTGGCAAAACCTATGGACCTCTTCTCAGAATAATGTTTTTAAATGCTTAAAATGCTTGGCATTATAAAGGAAACCAATTATATTGAAATGAAGTTAACAGAATATTAAAAAAAAATAAAGTTCACAGATGCCACCCGCCACCCCAAGTTGAGAATCCCTGTAGTAAATGGTCCCTATGATGTGTTCCAGTTTGTACCATCTATAGCTTTGAAAACTGTCCACTAGGACAGCTCCCTTGGTTTCTGGTTCACAGAACTCAACAAGCAGCATCCAGAGATTTGAAACATGCCCCAGGCTCCAGGGAAAACTGGGCTCCTGAACTAAGCTGAATGAAGTACAAGGGAGCCTTCTGGAGGCGGCTTTCAGAAGGCTTTGGCGTCTTTTCACTCATGTATTTATTTTTCTAAGCACAGCTATCTAAAGTGCTTTTCATTTCCCTCACATCTGCAATTGCATTTCTCCTCCTGTATTTGAACTGCTGATACAGAGCTTTGATTTGTTCCTTTTTTTAACTAAAGAGAGAAAGCATTTACATAGGAAAACCTACTGGGGCATATATACATACTCTTAAATGGGCAGGAATTTGAAGAGAAGCTCAACAAGACAGAAAAAAATGTGCCTCAAAAAGTGCTGAAATGAAAGTTCTCCATGGACAAAGGGAAAGGAAATACTTTAAACTATTTTTTTCTGAGAATTTTAGTTCCTTAGTTCTGTAGCTTTGAACAAAACTATTGCCTGTTCCCTACTCAAATGGGTCCACACCTTCAACAGTCTTTTCCTGCCAGAATGGTCTATGCCTGATTACATCCATGCCAGGAAAAATGGAAATCTAATTCAACCCAACATTAAGTACCCACTGTTTCCAAGCCCTTATATTTAGGGAGATAGATAAGCCCCAAAGTAGCCCCTGTCCTCAAGAAGCTTATATTGTACTGAAGGGATACAAAAAGTCAACTGAGAAGTCTATACCTACATGATAATTTGAGATGATGGTGACCATAAACAACCAGCCTCACTGGGAAAAGCTTCTCATCTGTAAAATGAGGGAATGTGACTGATGACCACTAAGATCATTTTCACCCTAAATTTGTGGGCATCTAAGCTGAAGCTTAAAGAAGCTAGGGCTTCCAAAAGGCTGGAGAGGCAATGCTAAGACAACATAACATGTTAAAATATAACATTTTGAAAACCTTAAAGTGCTCTGTAAATGCAAGTTATAATAATTTTATTATTTGTTGTTATTCAGTCCTTTTTAAGTCATGTCTGACTCTTCTTGACCTCATTTGGGGTTTTCTTGGCAAAGATGCTAGCGTGGTTTGCTATTCCCTTCTCCGGTTCATTTTACAGACAAGGAAACTGAGGCAAACAGGCTTAAGTGACTGTCCAGGATCATGTAGCTAGTAAGTGTCTGAGGCTAGATTTGAATTTATGAATATAAGTCTTCCTGACTCCAGGCCTAGCACACTATCCACCATGCCACCTGGCTTCCTTGTTACAATTATTATTAAATATTAACTTAATGCATAAGAGATGACCAGTAGGTCAAATGGTTCAGAACACAGAGTGCTTAAAAGCCTGGAAAGGCAGGGTACAGAAAGATTGTGAAGAATTTTCAATGCCTGGCTGATCATTCACTTATTTTGATGATAACAACCATGGACACTTTTACGGTGTTT
Organism: Trichosurus vulpecula; assembly: GCF_011100635.1. Lineage (NCBI taxonomy): Eukaryota > Metazoa > Chordata > Mammalia > Diprotodontia > Phalangeridae > Trichosurus > Trichosurus vulpecula. The sequence continues at coordinate 198,778,415 of NC_050578.1, read as the reverse complement.
TAAGGTTTGCAAAGCATTTCACATACATTATCTCCTTTAAGTCTTGTAAGGAAGACACCATGTGCATGTTACAGTTGAGAAAACTGATGTTAAGAAATTATAAGTGAGTGGATCAATACAGACCTCTTCCCTTACCTAAGGAAGTCAGGTCTTAGAAAGTGAACTTTGGAATTTTATTTGGTTTGATTCTCTCTCTCCACTGGTTAAAATATGCTGTTAATTTGTTGAACCTTCAAAAATTTCTTCCTTCTGTCCATATCTGGTAAAGGAATATCAGTACAGGATGAGAAAGCTGCCTACACTATGCAGAAAAGCTAGAGGAACCATGATCAGGAACCATGCCAGGGAGTGGTACTGATGCCACCTCCTGGTAGCTACCCAGAACAGCATAAGGAACAACAACAAGCAGCCCTAACACCACTCTTTGAGTGTTTTGTAAACTAGAAGAGACCTTCCCCTTGCAGTGGTAGAAGCCTATAGGGGTAGGGTGTTTTATAGATTGCCAAGCATGATCACCATGTTGGTTGGTTTCACTTAACCTTTATTTTTTTTTCTTTGTTCCAAGGGAAGCTTCATCAGCTGTGTATGTTATGAGTGGGGTTTTTTAATCCAAAAATGACAGTGATAGAAAGACCAAATGCATCAATGATACTCAAAAAATAAACCCCTCAAAACAGACAAACAAGCAAAAGGGGGAAAATTATACGAGGTACTGTCTCCTCAGACCCTAATCTACCTCAAGACCAAATGAGAGAACATGTAGGTCTTTGGAGATGAGCTAGCTTCTCATGGACAGATAACATCATTCTCCAAGAGCTCTGGTATTAGCTCAATTTCTTTTCTTCAAACTATAAATAAAACTTTTTTCTTTGAATTTTGTAAACCTTGTACCTAAAAAGGCTGAGTGGTGACAATGCACCAAATGCATTTAATGAGTTTTCTGGATTTACTGGATGGGCTCAATGTACCGGAGAGGTAAGATATCCCCAAAGCTATTCCTCAGCCTGATTTTATGAGCTGGAGTCTGGAGATGTTGGTGCTGGCCTGCAACGCGTCATGATATTATTAAGCATGGACATGGAAAGGGTGAGTTCAGAGGAGCATAAGTGATCTGGCCCAAGAGAATAACCTCCTTCCCCAACCCACTGTCAGAGGAATTACTGTTCAGGTTGATCTATTCAGCCTGGTTGAATTGAGGGCCCGATGTCAGGGATTCTTTAAAATGTAGTGAAAGAACACAGGGCCAAAAGTCAGGAGGTCCGAATTCTAGCTGTGGCTCTGACTTTGCTACTGAATAGCTGTGTGACCTATCTTTTCATACTTAGTTCAAATTACTTTCCTTCTGCAACTCCACATGCTGGTAGAACTGGCCTATTTACTATTCCCCAAACACTGCATTCCATTTCCCACCTCCTTCTGTTTCCCCCCATGCCTGGAATGCACTATCTCTACTTCTTCAAATTCCCGGCTCTGTGCAGGGCTCAGCTCAGGAGATACTTCTTCCATTAGACCAGTTCTCAGCCCAATTGGAAAATACTTTGTATCTACTTTGTAAGCATTCTTTATTTAGATGTGTACATGTTTCTCCCCCAGAAGAATGTAAGTGCCTTGAAAGTAGGTATCTTTTTTTTTTCTTTTTCCATTTTTGTCTTTATATCCTTAGTGCTTGGCACAGTTCCTGGAACATCTTAGGTATTTAATAAATATTTGGTGAATTGAATTGACTTTAGACAAGTCCTTTTGCCTCTCTGGGCCTCGGTTACCCCATCTGTAAGCGAAAGGATTTGGACCATATGATGTCTAAGGTCTATTCCTGCTCCAATCTGATTCTAAGCAAGTCTCCTATCCTCAAAGGTACAGAACTGAATGTGCACTTTGGTATTTTAGCGGAGTGCTGATTTTATCCCTATGTTTACCCCCTCTACCAATGCAGATTACAATTTTTCCGTGACTTCCCCTACTTGTCTTTCTATAAATCCTTCAGAGAGGATTCTTCAACTATATTGGTAGATTTTCTCTGGGTCTCTTAATATCTAAGGATACCAATGCGGCTATTCATCTATTATCTCTCATCCTTTTTAAAGGAAAGGCTCACTTCCTTTTCTGGCCATATAGGTCCTTGATAATGTCTTTCAGGTTTATTCTTACTTGTTAATCATCACTGGTAATTTTTTGTAGGTTGTTTACATCCACATAACTTTCTATTGCTTCTGGATTACTTGAAGTTTTGATTCATCTGCGATTTGGGCATTCTAAGAGTTATAGTCACATAACAACACTCGGAAAAGAATGGTGTTTGTGAGGTGAGCTGTTGTGGCACAGAGCAGCTTGAGTGTTGAAAACGTAGCCCATTTGCCATGCAATCCAGCTAAAACTCCTCCAACTACTGAGTTCTAGGCTCAGCTCATTGTCAATCACTGATGGGCTAACTCAGTGGAACACCTGTGAAGTCCTTGTCTGGGTGGTACACGTTTTTCATCCATTGTTTTTCTATTTATAAGAATGGTTAGACCGTTTTCCCCCTTTCTATGGATCCCGCAGAAGAAGATCTGTAAACTTTCAGAGCTTAGTGCAATTTATGCAATGTCATTTGTGAATAGGGACACCACTATCCGTAGGGAATCCTAGTGCTAACTTTACAATAGTAAACACCTTAGGGGATCATGTGTCTCTCTGTTTTATACCTTGCTTGATGTCAAAGTTCAAATTAAATAAACATTTATTAAGAGCCTACAATGTGCAAGGCAGCATGGCATAGTGGATAGAGAATTGGCCTCAAAGTCAGAAAGACTCAAGTTCATGTCTCTGATCTAAAAAAAAAAATCCCAAAACAAAACACATGCTGCATGACCTTGGGCAACTTACTTAACCACTCACTGCCCTGGGCAACTTTAAGAAATTCTCTACTTTGTTCTTTACCTTTTTATTAATAAAATCATAGGTCCAATAAAAAAAGGAAGAGATGAGAGAGAAGAGAAAGAAGAGGAGGGGAAGGGTAGGGTAAGGAAGGAGAGAGGAGGGAAGGGGAGGGGGAGGAGGGGAGGAGAGGGGAGGGGAAGGGAGGGGAGGGGAGAGGAGAGATTTTAATGGTACCTTGCACAACTATAGTTCTCTGGCAGCCTCAGAGAATGAAAACAAACAAATAAAAAACTCATTTACTTGCAAAGAATGATTTCCCCACTAGAGGAAAAATATCTATTTGATTCTGTACTTGGCTGCTCATAATCTGCCATTTATGTCATCAGTATAACTTTCTACACTTTTCGAATGCCATTAAAAATGTCATTTAAGAATCTTAGTAGAACAAAAAGAATCCCCAAGTCCTAGCTGATGCCTCCTGCACTTTAATTCAATGAAGAGAAGAAAATGAAAGACTGTGGTTTCTTCAGCAGAGGTGAGTCCCAGCCCATCTGTGACTGTAGAGGAATCCTACCCAATTGGCCGAGGAGCAGAGAGCCTAAGTGACTGGAAGACAGTCATCTAACTACTAAAAGCAAGGGGTTGCACCCAGGCCATCCTTACACCAAGCCCAGCACCATATCCACTGCAACCAGGCTGCTTCTAAATTCAATCAATATTCAATAGAAATGGAATATTTGCTGAGTACTTAACAATCTACAGGCCACGACAGTGGATACAAATAAACATAAAAGGAATAGGGGAGAGGTAAAGGATAAGGACAAACATTTATTTTATGCATAATTAAAATACCTAACATTTGTATAGCATTTTCTATATCTCAAAGTGCTTTCAAATTCCTAATCTGACTGGAGCTTCAAACGAAGCCTCTGTGAAGTCTGCAGGACAGACTTTAGGTATGTGACAGAGGAAGTACTTTGTCAGTAGAATGTTGATTTTTGCCTTGGGAACTTCTCTGTTATACCCCCTCTTCCTTCTCTCTTCTGACAATGACATCACCCTGGAGCAGGCCCTCATCACCTCATGGACAGACTATGGCAATAGTCTGCAAGTGGGTGCCTGCCTTGAGTTTCTCCCCAATCCAGTTTATTCTCCACTCACCTGTCAAATTATTCTTCCTAATAACCATGTCATTCCCCTATTCAGTCAACTCCTGAGGGTCCTTATCACCTCCAGGATCAAATGTAAAATCCTGCTTGGCATTCAAAGCCCTTCACAACCTGCCCCTCCTCCTTCCTTTCCATTCATGTTATATCTCACTCCTGCTACTCCACCAATCCAGTGACACTGGCCTCCTTGCCATTCCTGGAATAAGACCCTCCATCTTCAGACTGTGGGCATTTTAAAAAGCAGTTCCCCAGGCTTAGAATATTCTTCCTAACTATCTCTTCCTCCTGGCTTCCCTGGTTTCTTTCTAGTCTCATCTAAAATCCTATCTTCTCCAAGAAGCTTTTTCTGATCCCCTTTAATTCTAGTGCTCCCTCTGTTAATCATCTCCTATTCATCCTGTAGATAGCTTGTTTGTACATAGTTTTTTTTTTTTTTAATGTTGTCTCTCCCATTAGAGACTGAGCTTTCTGAGAGTAGTCTTTTGCCTTTGTATCTCCAGTTTTTAGTGCAGTGCCTGGCACATAGCAGGCACTTAATAAAAGCTGATTGATTTCTTGATCACTAATCACAGACAAGTTAAGTGGTTCATCATCCCTGGAATATACAGTTCAATTTCCCTAATACCTGGCTTTGTTCATGCTGCTCTTTTCTAGAGCGTCCTTTCCCTTTCTCCTCTCAAAATAGGTAAAGCCTGTCAAAAGCTTATAAGACTCAGCCCAAGTTACATTTCTTCCTGGTAGTCTTCCCTGAACATTGCAGAAATTACTCCTTCCTTTGAACTCCTGCCCTCTTTATCTTCTGTTCTAACCGTTCAATCTTGTATTGTTAGCTGCTTTTCCTGTATATGTCTTATTGCCTGCATTTGCCTCCAATAAAAATGGTTAATTTTTTTTAATCGAGCCTTTGAGTTACGATGATTTTTTTATTGCCACAACCCTTTGAGATAACAATCACATAATCGTTATTCTTCTCATGTTTTAGTCCATAAGTCACAGCCTAGTAAGGACTTGTGCCTACTTCTTCCGACCCAACTCTTAATTTTACCACAGCATAGTTTCCAGACTCTCCCTTAAATTTCTTTCTGGGCTTTAAACTTTTTTCAGTAGGCAATTCGAAGGCACTGAATGGTTTTGGTGATGGTATGCTATGTACACTGGAGGGATCAGAGTGAGAGTTAGAGATACCAGTGTGGGGTGGGGTGGGCATTACAATTGTCAGGGCAGGTGACCATTGGATTCTGTACTAGTAGTCTAATGGTGGGAACAGAAAAGAGGGAACAGATTTCAGAGAGACTGTGGAAATAGCATCAAAAAGACTTGAACAATGATTGCAATTGGGAAGTGAAAGAGTAAGAAAGTCAAAGCAAGGCCTTTCCTAAACCTTGCCTCCCCCGGCACCTAGCACAATGGCACTTCACACAGTTAAGTGCTTAGTCAATTTAATTCAAGAGAAGTATTACATTTGCTAGCTTGAGTGACTTGTAGTGATAGACCTATAGAAGTCAGAGGGAAAAGCTGGGTATTGGAGAAAGAAAACTTCATCCTTCTTCCCTGTTGAGTGGGAACTTAGGAAAGTCCCATGTATAGTCTGTTGATGTCCAACTCTTTGTGACCTCATTTGGGGTTTTGTTAGCAAATCTATTACAGTGGTTTGCCATTTCCTTCTCCAGCTCATTTTTACAGATGAGGAACTGAGGTAAACAGGGTTAAGTGACTTGCCCAGAGTCACACAGTCAGGCCAAACTTTAACTGAGGAAGATGAGTCTTCCTGACTTCAGGCCCTGCACTCCATCCATTGTACAACTTAGATGCTGTTGTACAGTCTGGGTGCTCACCAAATATCAAATGATTAGCTGGTTCATCCAAGGTCACACAACTATTTGTGATGGAGGTCAAGGCTGGAGCTCAGACATCAAGAACACTAGTCTAGTGAACTTCCTAGTAAAGCATAACCAGACTACTTTTCAACTAATTCTTAAATTAATATTAAAATATGCACAATATACAAGGTCATAAGGAATAGAAGACTAGGTCAGACCCATGGGCCAACAGGCCAGTATTCACCCTCTAACAGGGGAAGCAAGAATAAAGAATGAGCATTTTGTAGGAAAGTATAAAATCTGTTTTCTATATATCAATCCCAAACTATGTATTTCATATTAGATGGATAAAATCCTACATTATTACATATAAACTTTAATCCATTGAGACAGTTGTTAAGATGGCTGAAATGATATGGGTTAAGCAGTATACAGAACACAAAAATAACACTTTAAAGTAGAACACATTAACTAAGTTGGGCCTAGTACTCTGGTATATAGTGAGTTATATATAAGTTAGCTAAAAAAACCCCATAAATAATTTGGAACATAGATTTTGAGTATTTGAGGAATTACAGAACAAGGGGAGAGAATGTAAGGAGAAAGGAGATAGTGTAAGCATCATACCATTAACTATATTTAAAGTCAGATCATGCATATAAACAACCTGTGCTGGCTTTATGTGTATTTCCCTGACTCTACCCCGCCTATCAGGATAGTATGCCCATTCTTGGTTCTCTTGTGTATTTATATCATTGAAACACATCAAGGAAGGAAGGAAGGAAGGAAGGAAGGAAGGAAGGAAGGAAGGAAGGAAGGAAGGAAAGGAGGAAGGGAGAGAGGAAGGAAGGACAGAAGGTAGAAAGGGAAGAAGGGAGAAAGGAAGGAAGGAAAAAGGAAGGAAGGAAGGAAGGAAGGGAGGGAGGAAGGAAGGAAGGGAGGGAGGAAGGAAAGAAGGAAAGAAGGAAGGGAAAAAGGAAGGAAGAAAACAGCAGAGAAAATAAAAACATAGCTCTAGAGAAGAAAAAGTCAAGAGGTGTTGACTACAGGATCTCACAGAGTTCATTTTATAGATAAAGTTCCCAGCTCTGCTACCAACTCTTTGATATTGCGCTGAGCACATTACATGAGCCATTGTTGCCTCATCTCTATGAGGAATGTTCACAGGATTGTAGATTTGTAGCAAAAAACCAAAATCCAAACCATAAAAACCTTAAAGGTCATCTACTCTAATCCCCTCATTTTATGGATGAGGAAACTGAGGGTTAAGGAGGCTAAGTGACCTGCCCAGGGTCACATGGACAATAAATGGCAGCAATGGGACTTCAATCCAGGGTCTTTGACTTCACATCCAACATTCTTTTCTACTTTTATGGGATTGCTGTTCATTGGTCTCAAAGGACCTCTCCTACTCATATATTCTGTATTGTAAGGTCTTTTCTAGCTCTATTTTTTTTTGTATTAAGGACTCTTCCAATTCTGTGATCCTATAAATCAGTAGTTCTGAGAAAAGAAAGCATGAATAACATGCTTCTTGAGTTACTGTTCAGTAGATTAGGACAACTCCCCGCACCCCCAAAAAAGAGCCTAGCAAAATGTCCTAACGATGTAACCTCAGTACAGATTTCCATTAGATGATATATACAATCTCCTTAGATCTCTGAAATTCCAAACTCCAATTCCATCAGAGCAAAGACTATTCAATGTGAAGTAATGCTTTTAGGATGTGAATAGAGAAAAGACAATGAGAAAGCATGCATTCCTCTTCCCTTGTATTTGGCACAAGAGTATTAAACTGCCTAAGTTTGCTTATAGCCAAACCCCTCTAATCACCATCATTTTTTTTAAACTCAAGCATTACGAAGACTTCTGCTTTTATTCTACCTTTGTAGATTCAGAAATACAAGGGATTTCCTGATGAAAGACTTCTGAAAACAAGCAAAAATTCAAAGTTTAAGTTTCTATCAACAGTGAGTAAAGTTGCCTAAAGTGAGAGAATTTTAAAAGCAAGCCATCTGCCTTTCTTGTATCTCTCTTTCCTCCCAGCAGACCCCCATCTCAAGGTATCAACTCCTTGCCTCATGAGCAAAAATTCCACATGCCATGCTTCACTCTCTTCACAGAAATGTTTCTCTGCCAAATGTTCCCTAGTACATCTTCCTAAAGGACTGTCACTTCTTAATACTGGCTGTAATTAACTGCTTCAGCTAAAGGTGCTTAGTCATGAATATATTGATCCATGTCAAGCCCAGTTGAAATAGTGAGATCCCCTAAGCAAGCACTGGGAAATACAGTACATAGACCAATCTTTCACTGCCTGGTGCTAGAGAATTCTTATGTAAGATAATAGTTCATTTCCATATGTAATTCTGGCAATCCTGTGCTACCCCCCAAAATAGGAGGGACAAAGAAAGGGCTCAGGGCTGATTAACTGTTGAGGTGTCTAGCCTGTAGGGTGGGAATACTCTGTGGCAATTTATACAACTTAGGGGAGTTTGTGCCCTAGAATTTAACTGAGCAGCTTATCTCTATGCTAGAAGGTTATTCAGGGAGAATGTATTCTATATATACCAAAAGCACACTTTAGAAAAGCCAGTCATATTAAAAAAAAAGTTTGCTTTCTTATTAAGATAAAATAAGGCTTTGAGTTAGAGCTCCCTTTTGCACTCGAAAAAAAAGGCCTTAATTTAGAAAAAAGAAGACAATTAAGGCCTGAAAGTGGAGTTGGACAACACCATCATCTGCACAGTCTCCTTCGCTTTGCTCAAGCTATCAAGGTAATTAAGCAGCAGTTGCCTTTTCCCAAAGGTAGGTTTCCTTCTATCAGCACCAACTGTACAATGATCTAATGTATGTCTCACAAGCAGCCCATCTGGGGCTGTGCAACGATCTAAGTCGTTTCTTGAACTCAGTGAGGAAGATCTTGGTGTTGCTGCCTGAACCCTCCTCTCCTTTCTCTAAATCGCTTATCTCAAATGTTTCCAGCCTGGAAAAAAAAAAAAAAAACTGGCTCCGGGAGGGAGGACTGGCTGAATTGACTGGATTTGCAGTGATCTCCCCAGAGTCCCCTCAAATCCAAAAGCCTGTACACAAGGTGTGCATAAAAATAACCTGCAGTTAACGTGGGTCCAGTGTGGGGATCTGGAGACCAAATCCTATCAGTTGATCAATGAGCCTCATCCATAGCAGAAGGGACAGCTCAGCGACCACCACAGAATGGGATGCACTCATACGGGAGATGGGAAGATATGAACGATTTATAGGATAAGACAGGATTAAGAGGAGGGGAGTTGAAGACATGGCCACCTCTGCCGAGGAGGTTTCCTTTTCCTCGGGCTCCCCATCTCCATCCCACCTGGCGGCTTCCCAGACAGTTCAGGTTTCACAGACACTGTATGTATGGCATGTGAGCCACACAGCAGCGGGGCTGTGTAAAGTACCAAGGGCAGAGACCTCCACCTGCAAGCAGTAGGGGTTGCCAGAGCCACCCCTCCCTTTGACACAGCCAAATTGGGACCGATCCTTCGTAAAGGCAAGGGTAACAGTGGTATATCTTAAACTGAGTTTGCATCCAGGAGGTTCAGCTAAGGCTACGAACACCCTCAAGCTCTTTCTGAGGAGGTGTATACACTACTCTAACCTGGGTTCGAGTCCCGCCTATTACCCATAGCATTCATCATTGATATCGTCCAGACATAGAAATGGGTTTGGAGGTGTGGAGGTAGAGTTTTTAATTTATCTTTTCATGTGTAGCATTTAGGGCACTAAGATGCTATCCTCACTGAAGCCTAAACCTACCTCCTTTAAAATGAAAATTCGTCCTGTCTTCTTTCCCTTCTCCATCCGAATTTCAAGAAGAAAGGGACTCTCTGCCCACCCCCCCATACCAAGTGACTTTCTAAAATAGCCCCCACTTTCACATCCCTAAGCATCACAGCTTGGCTCAGCGATGCTTCTCTTGCGAACATGGCTTGGTCCTCCGGGAAGAAGGCACGGGGATAGATTCTAGAGATGTAGACAAATCAACACCCCCTTTGAACAGAATCAAAGCAACCACATCTCCTAGTCCTGATGCCACCCAATGTAGAGATTTTAACCCTCGGGGCATAAAGAGGCCAAGAAAGCAGGGAGGGAGCTGGGGACAAACCACACTCCTCGCCATTCCCTTTTTTTTTTTCCCCCTTTGCACTCCCCTCCCGCCCCCGCCCCTCCTGTTTGGGCTCTAGTCCTAGCCTTAAAGCACCTGTCGTCCCGGGTTGTTACTTCCAAGAAGGGAGAAGTCCATTCTCAACTGCTCAGGGACCTTGTGCACTCGACACCCTTTCACGGCCATGCCTCTGCAAACTCTGTTGCTGAGACAGTCGGTCCCTGAGCAACCGCTTCTTTCTGATCCTGCTCTCCTGCTGGGGTCACTCACCTGACTTGCACAGTGCAGTCCGTCGGCGTCCCGCAGACGTCCCTCTGCCAGGGCCATGGGGCACGGCGCAACTCTGGAGAGAAGTGGACGGAGGAAGGGAGGCAGACAGGGGCTAGATCTTCGCGAAACCCTCCAAGACTGGAGGGTTGGGTCCGTGGATGCGTGTGTGGGGGTGCTGCGGTATATGCTGGGGCTAGAGGAATGTGGAGGGTGTCGGGGGAGGAAGGGAAGGGGATGCACGGGGATAGAGGTAGGGGGAGACCAGAGGTTCGCCGCTTCTGCTGGCCCCAGCGCAGAGACGCAGGCAGAAGGGCTTGGAGAGGCAGCGGGTGCTCTTGCTATGGTGTGGGAGACCGAGTGCTGGAGGCTGGCAGCTCCTGGTCCCACGGGGAAGCGGAGGAGAAGGAGACAGAGGAGGAGGAGGAAGAGGAGGAGGAGGAGGAAGAGGGCGAGAGCCCCAGAGGGAGGAGGACCACGAGCGCCCGCTGCTGCCCAGCCGGCTCAGGTGCGGCCGACCAAGTGCTGTGGCTGCTCTCGCTGCACAGCCTCGCTGGAGTTCGCTCTGCAAACTATCCTCTCTTCTCCACTCTCCTCTGCCCTCCTTCTCCTTTTCCCTCTCTCCCTCCCTCCCCAGTGCACGTCAATGGGCGAGCCCGCCCCGCCCACTAGAAGCGGCCGCTCTGGTTTCAGCACCCCCACCCCCACCCCCACCCCTCCCCAGACCTACTGGCAGGAAAAGAAAACCAGGGTTCCGTGTCTCCACCTTGGGGAAGGCAGAACTGAGACTGTCCCTGGGTCCGCGCGCCGCGGTCCGGTGGGGCGTGGGAAAGGGAAGAAGAGAAAGATAGTCTTTGCCTCCAGTTCCCCAGCTTCCCTTCCGAGGGGAAGCGTCGCAAGGGAAGCGCTGCTGCAAGTCAAGCTTTCTGGGGGACCGCGCTCCTCCACCCGCAGAGCCTGAGCCTGTGCTCGAGCCCGGGAGCACACGCGGCCAGCCTCCTGCCTGTGCTGACCCACCTAAAGGATCCGGGGCAAGATTCTAGCCGCCCCCTCCCCCATTCCGCCTCAGTGCCCCGCACCTTTCCCCTCCCCCGCCCTTCCAGGTAACTGGGGACCTGAGCCAATGATCCTTCCAAGGTGTCCAAAGCACAGCCCAAGGCCGGACGAGCCCAAAGGAAGGGAAGAGGCTGCAAACGTCTTCTGTGACTGGCAGGGAGCACCGGTCCGGTGGGCTCTCGGGCCCCAGAGAGAGTTCGGGGCTTCTGCCCTGCTTGTCGCCATTTAAGAACTCTCTTCCGCCTTGCTCTTTATGATTCAGGGTTTATTGGAGCCGGCATGCTTTCACGTGTGAATCCAAATTACGACTTTAGTGCGTGTGTGTGTGTGTGTGTGTGTGTGTGTGTAAAACTCTCCTTTCCCACTGACGAACGTGTTCTTGTGTGGTTCTGAGGAAATCCACACTTAAGTTGTTCAACTTAAGATTTAGTAAAGAACTAGGTTTGAGTCTTAAGAAAGCTGTCTCCAAGGCACAGTCATCATCACCAGCAGCAGCAGCATCATTATTATTATCATTATCATTTTAGAGCACACTCTCACAGGAAGATCAGGAATAGTTCACAAGTGGAACAGTTCAAAGTATATATCTGTATGTGCAGGTATATGGAAACATATCTTATGCATGAACAAATATATACACATATTTATATACATGTGTCTATGTATATGTATGCATATGTGTAAATTCATATTTAAATGCATGTTTGTGTATTACCTGTGTTATGCACATATTATGTGTGTATAACTAGCTCTACACACACATATTCTACATGTGCATAACTAGATCTATCAGACATTCATATAAATAGCTATTAGGAGACTTCCGGCAGATTGGTGTAGGATGTACAACACTAGACTTTGGGATCCAAAGATCTGGGTTCAAATTCTCCATTTGCTGATTATAATCAATGTGACTTTGGGTGAGTCACTTGAACTCTTTGGGCCTAGATTTCCTTGTATTGGAATAAATGACCACCAGGGCTCTTCATTTACACCTCTTGGGCAAACAATTTCACCTCACTGGCCCTCAGTTTCTCACTTAAAAAATGAAGATCAGACTCATGGTCCCTCCCAACTATAATTCCTATAATCTCCTAAACCTCATTTATTTAGAATTCTTCATTCTCTTTTTTTAAAGGACATTAAAAACATTTCATTTGTCAAGATATTTCAATGAGAAATTTACAGTTTTAACTAGTTCAAATGACTATGCAGGCATCCTCTTCCCAGGCCGACAAAAGCAGATATTTCCCTGTTGCCAAATAAGACTGAGAATGTGATACCTCTATAGCTGAAACTTCAGAATTTTGACATCATAAGCTATTAGGGATTTCCATGACCACAGCTAATTCTTTTCTCCAGGCTAAATGTTGGCAGATGATTCTAAGTAGAAAATGCAAATTTGAAAATCACTTTAAAGTCCCATTTTGAAAATCTCTGGCTTTTCATCTCCATCGGCTCTAAAAAGAAATTATATTCCTCCTATCATTGTGAGGAATTCAGAGTTTTGAGACATGGGGTTATGTGGGGAAAGTTGTATAAAGCTAGAATATGGTGGTGACCCACCCATGGGTATTCGGGCTCAGAACCACCCTGCAAGGTTGAACTGGCATGCTTGACAAATTCAAGGAGAAAAGAGCCCATAAATACTTTAGGCTTTTTGGAACTGTGTCCTAAAAAGCTCAAAGTGCTTTCATATATGTGTGTGATCTTGTCCTTACAACTTATATGTGAAATGTAGAAAGATAAGTTTTGCCTCTACCTTTATTGACAGGGTTATAACAAAGCTAAGTGACTTGCCTACTATCATAGTAGTCAGGGCAGAATCATATCTGCAGTTCCTAGGCATCTCCTCATCCTCACTCCTAATTCTCTGTTGTTCTATTTATTAAACTGAGCACACTTCTTGAAAAAAATATTAACTATATTTGTCAGTTACCTAAATCAATCAAGTGAGTCTAAACTAGGAGCTGAGAACTAGATTCAACCCTTTCAGTACTCTATCGTTCATTATCCTTGTGATTTAGGATATGTTATTTGACCTCTCTGGGCCTTGATTGTCCCAACTGTAAAGTTAGAGAATTAGATGAAACCTGAAATGTCCATTTTCAGTTTACATATTCAGGGACTTTAGTATTTCTTGCACAGTACTGTAGGACATAAATTAGTACTGTAGGCATATAAGGTTTGATCCCTACCCTCAATGAGTCTATAATTGAATAAGAAGTTTTAATAATAGGTCACATTTTGCACATCGTTCACCAAAGTTCTATCACTAATAACTTAAAAGCTATGCAGATGACCCTGGATTGGTGAAGCCAATCATATTAGGTAGAACATAAGCTTTGGAAGTCGGATGTTACCAGGTTTTATAGGCTTTAAGACCAAGCCTCATGATAGACTGCATGTTGTCTTCTGACAACCTTAGCCTTGCTAAGTTTAAAGAAGTTTATTATCCAAATGGCTGCAGGGGGATGAAATGTTCAACTACAGTAACTCTCTAAGATTAATTCTGGCAGGGGTCCTTAACATGTATGTGGGATGGACCCCCTGAGATCTTTCATGAAGCCAATAGACTCTTCAGAATCATGTTTTCAGATGCCTAAATGTACAATGACAATTATAGTGAAAAATAGTCATCAAAATGTTTTCAAAAGAGAAATTCACAGACCCTGGGTTAAGAACCCCTGCTTTATGCTTAATGGAGTCATGGAGCCAATGTCACTTATATTGGTGGAGGTCCCCATATTGGCACGCTTAGTCATAGTTCATGTTTTTTGACAATTAGACATTTATAAACTATTTTCCCTTATAACCATTTTGAGAGGTATATACTCATCCTATTTTACAGATGAAAAAATGGAGGTTTGGAAAGCTAGATAGAATATAACCTCTTTGAAGGCAAGGAATATTTGATTTTTAACTTGCTGTCCCCAGTGCCCAGCACAGTACCTGGATCATAACAGAAGCACTAAATAAATACTGGTTTCTTTGGCTGATGTTCACATAGCTACTCAGTACTAGAGAGAGCATTTCAAGCTGGGTCAAGGTAAACATAAACAATAATGATGGAACAATACAAGAAGAAGTGATGATCAGGAGACAAAGGGCAGTGGGCATCTTGTAAGTGGTTTAACAATTATAGCAACTTGAGCCTTTGCATTGCCCATTTTCATGGGTGAAATAAAGCAAAGAATGGAGCAGCTTTGCAGCAATTTGGCCACTTTAAATAACCAAGCTGCTGATTCATATTCTAGTCAGAGGATTGTGGAATCTAACTCCTGGAAGGTACTTTAATTGATACCTACTCTGACCTCCTTATTTTATAGATGAGGAAAACTGAGTCCTAAAGAAGTGACCTGACTTCACCAGTGTCACACAGTCAGCAGCAGACTCAAAGTTAGAGCTTAAGTGTCATTGTTTCTAATCCAGGGTTATTTTGATCATATGGTCCAGCTTTTTTTCTCTATACTGGGGTTAGGCAGCTAGGTGGCACAATTGGTAGAGTGTTGGACCTGGAATCAGGAGTACAAGAGGTGAAATCTAGCATCAGACATTATTAACTGCATGACCCTAAGCAAGTCACTTAAATGCTGTCTGCCTCAGTTTCCCCATTTGTAAAATGGGAATATTAATAGCACCTACCCCCTAACTATTATTACTTTCATTGAATCTTTTTTTTTTCTTTTTGAGGGCCAAGGTAGAGAAAAGATAAAGTCAAAGAAAAGTATGAACAGAATTCTCGAGAAGTTTGTTTAAGTACCCAGATTAACTTTATGTGTACCCTCCCTCACATAAGCGAGAATTCTATATCCCCACAATCAATAAGAAGATGTAGGTGTCCCGTGTATATTAAGCAAGTGCACCCTATACTCTCATAATAGCTATTTGAATCCTTCAGGTTAATAATGTGAATGTTAAGGAGTCCAATGGGATTCTTTATAAGCAGGGGAAATTGTGATCAGGTTAAAAATCCAATTTTAATAAAGTTTCCTAGCCCTGATTTACACAGCACACTAATAGCTCTTGCTGCTGAATCACCTTAAACATCAAATGTATTTTTAAAAGGCCCTCATTTTGTGTGAGGCTTTATAGGCCCCGAGTAATTGCATACTTCCCATTCTTGCCTAGGTATAGAATCTCATTTATAAAGCAGATCACAGTAGATCTGCAGTGTTCCATCCCATTTGGAGTCAATCATGCCACTATAGATTTTAGAGCTTGCGTGGACCACCCATGCCAGTCCTTATATTTGACAGAGTAGAGGCAGCAAGGCATAGTGGGCACAGTACTGGCTTTGGAGTAAAAACAGCCTTTGATTATATGACTCTGAACAAGTAAATTTCTTTCTTTGTGCCTCAGTTTCCCTCAACTGTAAAATGAGAAAACTATGTGGCACACTGCCTAGAATGCCAAATTTGGAATCAGAGAGACTTGGATTTGAATCCTGCCTCACACTTGTTTAACTGTGTGACCTCAACCCTAGTTTCTTCATCAGTAAAATGGTTCTAATAATGACACTCCCTCCCCATCCCCTGTAAGATTGTTGTGGGGATCAAATGGGATAACATGTAAATCACTTCACAAACTTTGAAGTGCTTTATATAAATGCTAATTATTAGAAGGAGGTTGGACTAAGGTCCTTCCCAGCTCTGAATCTTATTATCTATGAGTCTGATATAGAAACTCACACAGAGAAAGTGACTTGCCCATCATTATTTGTCCTTTGTGAAAGTTTTCTATTAATATGACCAAACAAAGAGGATACGATTATGCTGTAAATGTTATATTTGTATCTGTAAACAAATCTACTGATTTGATGGGGTTAGAGGTAAAGTATTGTTTTAATTCATTCATCTCTTCATTTTCTAATTAGCCTGGTAGCCTCATTGTTAGAGAGGAAATGATTGACTTCTTCCCGACACCATGGAACACAGTACCTTTGTTGTACCCAAAATAAATCTGTCCAACTCCATGAATATATACATATATATGAAAACAATGTACCTTTGTCCTTTATGAATCCATTACTCATATTTCCCTGAACATTTCTAACATCTTCCATGAAGCCTTGCCTTCTGTCCCTCCCCCAGTTCAACCAAAAATCTTGGGATTTAGAGCTGAAAGTCAGGTTAAAGATGACCACATTAAACTACCTCGTTTTATAGGTCAGGAAATTGATCTCAGAATGATTAAGTGGCGTGTTCAAAGTCACATAATACTTTATTTTTATTGTCTTTTTTGGAAATATGGCTAATATGGAAATGTGTTTTACATGATTTCAAATATATAGTTGATATGTTACCTGCCTTTTCAGTGGTTGTAGGAGGGGTGGGAAGGAGGGAGAGAATTTGGAACTCGAAAGTTAAAAAGAAAAAAAATAAATTAGAAAAAACCCCCACATTTTATATAAAAAACTTGTAGTCCACCTACCAAGAACTATATTAATATAATTATAGAATACCATCCACTAAATAAAGACAGACTTAAGTAAATGGAGAAATATGTGCTCATGTATAGGCTGATTCATTATGATAAAAATGACAATAGTACCAAAAAAAGAGGAAAAAACAAAAACAAAAAACAGCAGTCACATAGTGAGTGGCAGAGCCAGTATTCACAACTAAATCTTCTGACTTCAAATCTTATACCATTTCCATTTTGCTAGAAGGACTTTGAGGATAGCATTAAAGGATGGCATTGATAACATCTCCATTCAAAGCTTTGTCCTATGTCCAGATTTAAACTCAAGTTAATGAGGTGAGAATTTGTCCCCAGGTCACAGAAACTCATCATTTAGTCCAACCCCTTTATTTTACATTTGTGGTCAAAGGGACATAGTGACTTACCCATGGACACACAAGGGTCTGTCATAGTAACAATAATAGCTAATATTTTAAAAAATTAATTTATTTTTAGTTTATAACATTCAGTTCCACAAGGTGGCATGCAATCTAATATAGCCTCTACATATACATTCATATTAAACCTATTTTCACATTAATCTGGTTGTAAAGAAGAATTATAACCAATGGAATGAACCACAAGAAAGAAGAGACAAAACAAAACAAAACAAAAAAGAGGGAGAGCAAATAGTCTGCTTTGATCTGCATTCAGACCCCATAATTCTTTCTCTGGATGAGTATAGCACTTTCCATTGTGAGCCTTTTGGAGTCGTCTTAGAACCTTGCATTGCTGAGAAGAGCCAAGTCTATCAAAGTTAGTCATTGTACAATGTGGCTATAACTGTGTACAATCTTCTCCTGGTTCTGCTCCCCTAACTCAGCATTAGTTTATATAAGTCTTTCCAGGTTTTTCTGAAGTCTGTCTGCTCATCATTTCTTGTAGCATAATAGTATTCCATTACATTCATATACCACAGCTTGTTCAGCCATTCTCCAATTGATGGGCATCCCTTCAATTTCCAATTCTTTGCCACCACAAAGAGAGCTGCTATTAATATTTTGTATATGTGGGTCCTTTTCCCATTAGTATGATCTCTTTGGGATATAGGCCTAGAAGTGATATTGCTAAGTATGTACATTTTTATAGCCCTTTGGGCATAGTTCCAAATTGTTCTCCAGAATGGTTGGATCAGTTCACAATTCTACGAACAATGCACTTAGTATTCCAATTTTCCCACATCTTCTCCAGCATTTATAATTTTCCTGTTTTGTCATGTTAGCCAATCTGACAGGTGTAATGTGGTACTGAAGAGTTGTTTTGAATATCTAAGATTTTTATAGCACTTTATAGTTACAAAGCTTGTATAGTTCTTTGATTCTCACAGTTCAAAAATGGTATCTCCTCTAATAGAACCTTTTACCATGCTATGCTTCTATTCTATTCTATTCAGCATTATAATTATAGTACAGTTTTGAATATTTATCTTAGTTAAAGTCTCTTTGCTAGATTATAAGTTGCATGAGGGGGGAAGGATAATGCCAATTATCTTTGTATTACTCGTACCTAACAAAATATTTTGTTTTTTGTTAAATTGTCCTATATTTCATTGGCATTAAGACTTTGTCTTAAGGAAATTCCTTCAAGCAAGGCAGGTATGTATCTGCTCAGTATCTTGAAGTTTCATAACATTATCTGGCCCTAAGTGAATTGACTAGGGTCACACTGCCAGTATATGTCAGAGGTAGGACTTGAACCTGTTTCTTCTTGACTCTCTGATCAGCTCACTACCTATTATACCACCCTTCCTTTGTGCATAGGGGATAGGAACTGGACCTATGATTTCATTGATATAGGGAATGCACAGATGAGAAAGCTTCCTTCACTGCTAAAGGTTGGCACCTTCTCTGCAATTTACAATCTTAAAGAGTAGGTGCTTCAAAAATAGTGGCTGAATCAATAAATTTATCTGTGAAGTTGATAGTGGAAGTATTATCTTCATTCTTCAGACAAAGAAATTAAAATTCAAATGGAATGTAATGACTTACATAAGGTCATACAGTTTAGTAGGCAGTGTAAACAGATTCAGAACTAAGTTATGACCCTCAAATCCATTGTTTTTTCCTACCACAAACTTGACTGAGGATTAGAGAATTTCACTATTCATTCTTTGAACTGTATTTACTTTCCGGTAGTTTTAATGTCCGTAAGTGATATAAATCTAATATTCACAACATCCACATTAATTTCATAATTAAATTTAGGGTAGTCAATTGAGGAAAAAATGTAAAGCCTGAAAGCAAATTTTGTTTTTTTCTTTTGCTTTGTTTTCTCTCCTTTCTGCATATAATCTGCAGCTACAAAAGACTGAAAATGAAAGGTGTCCCATACCCACATTGATCTAAGTTTTAGGACTCTTAATGAAGACTCATTGTCACATACTTAGCAGCTGGGTTCAGTGAAGAGAAAACTGAATTTGGTGTAAGGAGATTGGGGGTTGGTCTAGGTCTTAAAAATTAGGTAACTTTCAGGAAATGATTTAACCTGTACAAGCCCCAGTTTCCTCATCTGTAAAGTGAGACTGATAATACTTGTATTACCTGCCTCACAGTGTTGTTTCAAGGAGATTATCTTGTAAGTCTCCTGAGGTTTTTCACCTATCCAAATTCTGCCCATCCATTAAGGAAGGAGTTCTAAAAATGGGGTGCATGGGTAGATCTCAGGCGGGTTTATGAACTTGGCTGAAAAAACCTTTTATTGTACTAACTTCTATCTGAAATTTAGCATTTCCTTCAAATATTTAAAATTATTCTGAGAAGAGATCCATAAGCTTCACCAGACTTCCTAAGGAGTCTTTGCTTAAAAAAAAAATAAGAAAAAGGCTTATTTTAAGGCCTTTTTCAAGTTCTAATTCCTCTCTGAATTCTCCCCCAAGTTACTCTAATTCACATGCACTCTCCTTTACCAAATTCATGTGGCATTTACCTACATTACTATAAGCATTTGAAAACATACTATCCTTTCTTATGCAGCATCTCTTCCCAACTAGATCAGAACAAAGCTCATTTTAGCCAATTGCTGTCTTATAGCTTTTGTCTATACCCCAAAAGCTGTAGCACAGAGTTAGACACTTAGTAGGGACTCCAGAAAGAGCTGATTGGTTTATTATTTGATCAGAAGACAATGAGACTGCAAAAATAAGTTCTCCCCATTCCCTTCCCCACCTAGTCAAAGTCTTGTTTGTATTTAGGAACATAATAATAGTAGCATTTGTTCATAGGATGCTTTTAAGGTGGCAAAAGCCTTTCATAACCATTTATCATACTTTATCCTCATTTTGGGAGGTAAATAATAAGCAAATATTACTACAACTATTTTACATATTTTACAAACTGGGATCATAAGGGAACTGAGGTCCAGCCTAGGTATTTTTCACAGGGAATCTAAAAATCTTTCCATGACAGCTCCCTGATTTTTCCAGAAGGTGTGCTGAGAATGAGTATTCCTGTGAACTGAGTTAAAATACCTTTTCATAATGACTCATCTTCCCAACAAAGTAATTTTATGAAATATGAATCCCTTGGCTAATGATCAAATTAGGTGGGGGAAGGGAAAAGGAAGGGCTTATCTTGGCAGTTTCATTGTCTTCCTCATCAAACAATCAATCAGCCATTTGTGGAGTTTCTATTAAGTCTCTAACTACGTACTACAGACTTTTCATCATAGACAACCCTTAAAGTGCTACTATATAAATGCCACTTATCAATGTTGTTGTGGTGATGATGATGATGGTGACGATGATGATGATGATAATGAAAGGAAATGAAATGCAATATCTCCACTGCGAGATTTTTTTTAAAAGGAAGCAGGAAACATGTCTCTGCCTTCACAGTATATCCTGAATGACTAGTTGTTTATGAATCTTTTGAAAGAATGCTTCTTCAAGTTTCTGTTCTAAGTCTTGAAGGCTCTTTATTTGGATAATATAGCCAACCCTTAGTTATCCAGATAGCCAAGGAAAGGCAAAGCAACAAGCATGTACTAAGCATTTACTATGTGACAGGCATTAAAATAAGTTCTGGGGATATAAGCAAAAAGAAAGACAATCCCAATAAATAGTCAAAGGATATGAACAGGTAGTTTTCAGAGGAAGAAATTAAAGCTATCTATAGTCTATCTATAGTCATATAAAATGCTCTAAATCACTATTGATTAAAGAAATGCAAATCAAAACAACTCTGAGGTACCACATCACACCTATCAGAGTGGCTAACATGACAAAACAGGAAAATGATAAATGTTGGAGAAGATGTGAGAAAGTTGGAACACAAATGCATTGTTGGTGGAAGTGTGAGCTGATCCAACCATTGAGCAATTTGGAACTATGCCCAAAAGGCTATAAAAATGCGCATACCCTTTGACCCAGAAATACCACTTCTAGGGCTGTATCCCAAAGAGATCATAAAAATGGGAAAAGGACCCATATATATGAAATATTTATAGCAGCTCTCTTTGTGGTGGCCAAGTACTGAAACTGAGGGAATGGGTGAACAAATTGTGGTATATAAATGTAATAGAATACTATTGTGTTATAAGCAATGTTGAGCAGGTGGACTTCAGGAAAACCTGGAAAAACTGATATGAACTGATGCTGAGTGAAGTAAGCAGAACCAGAAGTAACAGCCACAGTGTGTGAGGACTGATTTTGATAGACTTAGCCCATCTCAGCAATGCAAGGACCTAAAACATTTCCAAAGGAATCATGATGAAAAATGCCATCCACATCCAAAAAAAGAACTATGGAGTCAGAATGCAAAGTGAAGCAGACTATTTTATTTTTTGTTTTATTTTATTTTTCTTTCTCATGGCTTCTCCCATTTGTTATAATTCTTCTATGCATCATGAGTAATGTGAAAATGTGTTTAATAGGAATGTATGTGTAGAGCACATATCAGATTTCATGCCTTCTTGGGGAGGGACGGCAGAGGGAGGGGGAGAAAATTTAAAACTTATGGAAGTGAATGTTGGAAACTAAAAATAAATATTTTTTTTTAAAAAAGAGAATCCCAGGCCTCAAGGAGCTTTCATTCTAATGGTGGAAGGCTACATGCTCTGTCCAAGAGGCATGATGTCAGTTTGGAAAGCCAGAAGCAGAGCTAGGAGGAGAATAAAAGTTGGCCTGTCTAGACCTTTCTAAAAATGGAGGACCTGGGGAAAACTCACCCATGGGAGGAGGCTAACAAATGTTGATCTGCAGTGAAAAGGCTGCAGGAGATGTGGGAAGTCGAAGAGTGAATAGGCTGTAGGGACGAGGGAAGTTCAAGGGTAAGATGGTAGCTGAGGTGTGGTGCTGACCTCCAAAAGGTCAGAAGCAGAACCAGGAGGAGAATGCTTAGAGAAAATACAAGAATAGGAAAATCCATTGACAATTCAAAAACCTCATTTCTGGCATTGGTTTCAACTGGGAACCAAATGGGGTGTTGTAGAAGGAGCAAGAGTTTGAGGACTCAGAAAACCTAGGGTCTAGCCCCAAGTACTGCCAACAAACTTAGTGGTCAGCCTTGGGAAACTCATTTTTACTTCCCTGACACTAATTTTCCTCTTCTGTAAAGCAGGGAGGTTGAACGAGGCAATGTTTAAAGTCTGTTCACCCTACTTCCCCAAACTATTCACACTTACGTATTTAGGTGGCACAATAGATAGAGCACTGGGCCTGGAGTCAGGAAGACCTAAGTTCAAATTTGGCTTCAGACACTTGCCAGCTGTGTGACCCTGAAGAAGTCACTTCACCTCTGTCTGCCTCTGTTTCCTTCTCTGTAAAATGAGGATAATAATAGTATCTACCTCCGAGAATTGTTTTGAGGATCAAATGAAATAATAACCATGAAGCTGAGTAGCCCAAGGAGTGGCTCATTGTAGGTACTTTACAAATGTTAGCTGTTACTGCTGCTGCTGCTGCTGCTGCTGCTGCTGCTGCTGCTTCTACTACTACTACACCAAAATTATGGTTATGATCATAAGAGCACAGATTGATTGCTAGAAGAAACTTAGGGGTTGTGTAGCCCATTTCTCCTTCTTTTAGTGATGAGGAAACTGAGGCCTCAAAGTTAAATACCTTAGCAAAGATTACATAGGTGAGTTACAGAGACAGGATTTGAACCCTGGTCCTCTGACTCCAAAACAAGTTTTCTTTCCATTGTATCAAGCTACTCTCTTGAATTCCATCCAAAAAGTAATAAGACTGTGGAATGACACACAGCCGAGTGAAATAATAACAATTTTTTTTTAAAGAAACTATCCCATGCTTCATTTCTTATTAAGCTTTAATCTCTGAGTAGGCTTTGCCTTAGCCAAACTGAGACCTGTTAAGGACCTTAGCTTGAAAAGGCCAGGGATCCCCACTGCATCCAGGGCCATCCCTAGTCATCCTGATCTTTATCTGGCCCCTGGGCCCAGATGGCTTGGGAGGCAAAAGTAAAGCTGGTGACTTTGCACAGCCCTCCCTCGCTTAAATCCAATTCCCTTGCATGTCATGGCATCACCTTCTTGATGTCAAGGTCCCCTTCAGGAATGAAAGACAAACAGCAGCAGGAACAACAGCTCATAACTATATAACATTTTATAGATTATAAGATGCTTTTTTGTAGCACCTCTAAGAGAAAGGTAATGGAAGTACTATTATGCCCATGTGACAGATGAAGACACAGAAATTCTCAAAAGATGAAGTCACTTAACCATAGTGAAATGCCTGGGACCTGGTCTTGTTGGTACTGACATCCGTATTCAATGACATTTTTATTTATTTTACGGGAGATCTTCCAGCCTGTGATTTCATCAATATAGGGGGCATCCAGTCTGGGGACCTTCTCCATCAGTGCAGATTAGCAACCCTTTTGTAAATTATGGTCTTTAAGGAATTGTTTGATGACGCTGAGATGCTTAGTGGCCCACAGTCACAAGGCTGGTACGTGTCAGAGCCAAGAGAGGAATCCAACTTTTCCTAACTCCAAGTCTCATCCACCAATATACAATACTTTAAGGGCAGGGCAATAGTCTATCTGGGTAATCCACACAATGGACAACCTGCCCTAGAACAAACAAGATGTTCTCTTTGTGGCAAATGCCTCATTCCACCTTCTGGTTGGGGATGTTTTAGCACCATGTTCAGAGATGCCACTCAAGGTAAAACACTTAAGAGTGTTCAATTGGCTCTTCTCCCATCACTCCCCCATTTCTTGTCATTGTTTCGTTCAAGAAACACTGAGGAGGAAGACAGCTGAGAACATAAAGGAATGAGAATAACTTAATTGGGAAGATGTTAAAAAGCTTCCTCGAATTCTAAAATGTGGTGTTACATAACAAATAAGTTACACTTGTCAGGATGGAATAATATAAGGATGAGCTAAGTAAAAAGGCAAAACCTGTCATCATTTGCATACATTTTTAAAATGCCAATAAATATTAATTTCATTAAATATTTTCCAATTACTTGCAAAAATGTTAACTTCTTTCTTAAATTGTGAGTTACAAAATCTCTTCCTTACTTCAGCCTTTCCTCCCTCTAAAGGTAAACACTTCAATTTAGATTATACGTGTGAGGTCATGCCAAATAAATTTCCATATTAGCCATGTGCAAAAGAAAACACAAACAAAATTAGATAATTAAAATAAAGTAAAAAAATTTCTTCAATTTGCGTTCAGAGTTCATCAGTTCTCTCTCTCGAGGTGGATAGCATTTGGAATTGTCTTGAATCATTGTCTTAATCAGGGTAGCTAAGTCTTTCACAGCTGATCATCCTTATGATATTGCTGTTACTATGTACAGTATTCTCCTAGTAGTTTTTTCTGAAACTATCCTCCTCATCATGTCTTATAGCACAATAGTATACCTTCAAAATCACATGCCACAACTTATTCAGCCCTCACCCAATTGATGAGCATTCCCTAAATTTCTAATTCTTTGCCACCACAAAAAGAGTAAATATTTTGTACAGATAGTTCCTTTTCCCTTTTCTTTGATCTCCTTTGGATATAAATCTAGTCGTGGTATTGCTAGGTTAAAGGGTATGCGAGTTTGATAGCTTTTTGGGCATGGTTCCAAATTGTTCTCCAGAATGGTTAGACTAGTTTACAACTTCACCAGCAATGCACTAGTGTCCCAGTTTTTCCACATCCTCTTTAGCATTTGTCATTTTCCTTTTCTGTCATGTTAGTCAATCTGCTAGATGTGAGGTGGGATCAGATTTGTTTTAATTTGCATTTTTCTAATCAGTAGTGATTTAGAACATTTTTTTTCCATATGACTATTGATAGCTTTGATTTCTTCATGTGAAAACTGTTTATTCATATCCTTTGACCATTTATCAATTAGGGAATGATGTTCTTATAAATTTTCTTATATTCTTATATTATTCTTATAAATGTGACTTACCTCTCTCTATATATTTGAGAAATAAAGCCTTTATCAGGGAAGCTTGCTATAAAAAATTTCCCCAGCTTCCTGTTTTCTTCTAATTTCAACTGCATTAGATCTGTTTGTGTAAAATCTTTTTACTTTCATGTAATCAGAATCATCTATTTTACTTCCCATAATCTTTTCTATTTCTTTCTTGTCATAAACTCTTTCCTTATCCATTGATCTGACAAGTATATTTTTCCATGCTTTCCTAGCTTACTTATGGTATCACCCTTTATATATAAATCCATTTTGATCTTATCTTAGTATATATTGTGAGATGTTGGTTTATGCCTAGTTTCATCCAAAATGCTTTCCAGTTTTCCCAGAAATTTATGTCAAATGTTGAGTTCTTACCCCAAAGGCTTAGATCTGGGTTTACTGAACACTGCTTTACTATGATCATTCACTACTGTGTATTGTGTACCTAATGTATTCCACTGATATACCACTCTATTTTTTAGCCAGTACCAAATTGTTTTGATGACTCCCACTGTGTAATATAGTTTGAAATATGGAACTGATATATATATATATATATATATATATATATATATATATATATATATATTTTTTTTTTGTTGTTGTTTTTAATTTATTCACTTGGTATTCTTGATCTTTTGTTTTGAAGGAATTTCAGTCCTCAGTCATTTCATATTCTATCTGCTATGGTTCTTCAGATGAATTTGACTACTATTTGTATGAAAAGTGCTTTGTAACTGTGTTCATATGGTTCCTGAGTTTGTCTTGGTAGGTAGACTCCCAGGTATTTTATATTGCTTGCAGTTATTTTAAATAGAATTTCCCTTTCTATCATTTCCTGCTGGGTTTTATTTGTAGTATATAGAAATGCTGATGATCTATGTGGTTTTATTTTATATCTTGCAATTTTGGTGAAGTTGTTAATTGTTTCAACTGGTTTTTAGTTGATTCTTTAGGGTTCTCTAAGTATGTCATCATATATATCAGGGCTGTCCAAAACGCAGCCGGCAGTGGGATTTATGCAGCCTGCCTGCAAGCATAGAAATTTACATAAATGCTTCAGTAAATAAAGCCAAACTACAGCAGAGCTCTCACCAAAATGGCAAATCAAAATATATTGTCTATTGTTTCAATAAAAACCTAAGGTTGGACAGCCCTGATATATATCATCCCCAAATAGTGATAGTTTTTTTCCTCATGGCCTATTCTAATTCCTTCAATTTCTTTTTCTTGTCATATTGTTATATCTAAAATTTCTAATACAATATTGAATAATAGTGGTAATAATGGATGTCTTTGCTTCATCTTTTCTTTGATTTATCTTTTTTTTTTTTTTTGCTTTTTCTTTGTTTCACCTTTTGCTCTGATTTTATTGGGAAGGCTTCAAATTTATCCCTGTTACAGATAATGCTTATTCTTGGATTTAGATGGATATTATTTATCATTTTAAGAAAGATTCTATTGATTCCTATGCTGTCTAGTGTTTTTTTAATAGGAACTGATATTTTATTTTATCAAAGGCTGTTTTTTCAATTTATTTATATGATCATATGATTTTTGTTGTCAGTGTTATTAATATGGTTAATTATGCTGAAAGTTTTCCTAATATTGAACCAGTCCTGCATTCCTCTTATAAATCCCACATGGTCATAGTATATGATCTTTGTGGTATATTGCCTTAATCTCTTTGCTAATATTTAATTTAAAAATTTTGCATCCATATTCAATTAAGGAAATCAGTCTACAGTTTTCTTTCTCTGGTTTTTGCTCTTGCTGGTTTAGAAAGAATTTGGTAGGACTCCTTTTTTATCTATTTTTTTCCAAATCATTTATGTAGTGCTGAGATTAGTTGTTCTTTAACTATTTGGTAGAATTCACTTTTGAATCCATTTGTGAAAAATCCTGGGGATTTTTCCTTAGGGAGGTCATTGATGTCATATTCAATTTCTTTTTTTAAGATACAGTTATTTAAGCATTCTAATTCCTCTTCTTTTAACATGGACAATTTATATATTTTTGTAAATATTCTTCCATTTCACTTAGATTGTCAGCTTTACTGGCATATAATTGGGCAAAAGAACTCCTGATAATTGTTCTAACTTCATCTTCATTGGTGGTGCATTTGCCCTTTTAATTTTTGAGACTATAATTTGGTTTTCTTCTTTCTTTTTTTTTAAACAAATTAACTAACAATTTATCTATTTTATTTTTTCCCCATGAAGCCACCTCCTAGTTCTACTTACTGATTCATCTTTTTAACTTACAATTCAGTTAATCTATCCTTTGATTTTTCAGGATTTCTATTTTAGTGTTTAATTAGGGATTTTAAATTTTTTCTTTTTCTTTTTTTTCATTTACATACCCAATTCATTGATCTGCTTTTTCTCTGTTTTATTGATATACTCATTTAAAGATTAATTTCCCCCTAAATACTGCTTTAGCTGTATCCCACAAATTTTTACATGTTTCATTGTGGTAATTTTCTTTAATGAAATTGTTGGTTGTTTTTATGATTTGTTCATTTACCCAACTCATTCTTTAGGATCAAATTATTTAGTTTCCAATTAGCTTTTAACCTTGCTTCCATGGTTCTTTACTAAGTTTTATTGCATTATGGTTTTGAAAAAGGTCCCTTAAAAATTTTTGCTTTCTTCATTTGGTTGTGAGATTTTTTTTATGCCCACAGTTAATCATTGTGAAGGTTCCATGTGCATCTCAGAAACAGGTATACTTCTTTCTCTTCCATTCAGTTCCACTCCCCCCCCACCAGAGGTCTATCTAAATTTTCCAAAATTCTATTCAACTCCTTGACTTCTTTCTTATTTATTTTATGGTTTGATTTATCTAGCTCTGATAGCAGAATGTTGAGGTCTCCCACTAGTAAAGTTTTAATGTCTATTTCCTCATACAATTCATTTAACATTTCCTTTGAAAATGTGGATGCTTTGCCACTTGGTGCATATATGTTTAGTACTGAAATTACCTCATTGCCTATGATTCCTTTTGGCAGAATGTAGTTTACCTGCTTATCCCATTTAATTAGGTTTATTTTTTGCTTTGCTTTGTCCGAAATCATGATTGTTGCCTCCACCTTTTTAACTTCAGTTGAAGCATGATAGACTCTATTCCAGCCACTTATTTTAACTTTGTGTGTGTCTCTCTCTTTTAGGTGTATTTCTTATAAATACCATATTGTTGGTTTCAGGTTTCTAATCCATTCTGCTATATGCTTCCGTTTTATGGGTGAATTCATTCCATTCACATTCACAGTTAGAATTGCTAACTGTACATTTCCTCCTATCCTATTTTCTTCATCTTATCCTTCTCTCTTTTTAAGATGTCATTTTTAAAAAGTCTGTTTTGCTTCTGACCACTGCCTTTTATCACTCCCCCACCCTCCAACCCCATTTATCTTCAACAGCTAGGTCATGCATAGATTAAAGTGCCAGGCCTGAAGCCAGGAAGACTCATCTTCCTGAGTTCAAATCTGGCTTCATGCACTTATTAGCCATGTGACCTTGGACAAGCCACTTAACCCTATTTACCTCAGTTCCTCATCTCTAAAATTGAACTAGAGAAGAAAACAGCAAATCATTTTCATATCTTGGCTAAGAAAATCCCAGATGGGGCCATAAAGAAAATCCCAAACGGGAACATGACTGAAGATGACTGACCAATAACAACAATAAATCCTCTATTTTATCATCTTCCCCTTCTACTTCCCTGTTGGGTAAGATAGGTTTCTATTACCAGTTGAGTACACACACACAGGGGAACACAAATGCACACACCCTGATATCTATACACACACACACATACACACACACACACACACACACACACACACAGAGAGAAATAGAGAGAGAGAGAGAGAGCTTGAGAGAGAGCGAGAGCGCGCGTCCGTATATATTTTCTGTTTATATGTGTGAGGTTTAAGCTTTGCCCCCCCCCCACACACAGATTATTTCCTACACTATAAAAGCTCTTTCTTGTGTACCTCTTTTATGTGAGTTAGTTTTCCCCATTCTTCCTCTCCCTTCCCCCTTCTTCCTTCCCTCAGTGTATCCCACTTTCTCAACTATCCATTTTTTTTAATTTTATCCTCATAATAAACTCATTCTGATATCCTCTTTCTATGTAGAATTTTGCTAACTACCCTAATAATTATACAGTGCTTAGAAGATATCTGTAGCATTTTCTCATATAAAAGGTATACATTTTAACCTTATTGAGTCCATTATGATTTCCCTTTCATAATTACCTTTTTTGCTTCTTTTGAGTCTTGTATTTGAAAGTCAGATTTTTTATTCAACTCTGGTCATTTCATCAGAAATGCTCAAAAGTCCTCTATTTCATTGAAAATCCATTTTTCCCTGGAAAGATTATATCTGATTTTGCTGGGTAGGTTATTCTTGGTTGTAATTTTAGCTCTTTTGCCTTACAGAATATAATAATCCAAGCCTTCTGCTCCTTCAACAAGATAGCTGCTAAATCTTGTGTGATCCTGACTGTGGCTCCATGGTATTTGAACAGTTTCTTTCTGTCTGCTTGAAGTATTTTCTCTTTGAATTGGGAGCTCTGGAATTTGGCTATAATATTCCTTGGAGTTTTCATTTTCATTCTCTTTTAAATGGTGACCAGTAGATTTTTAAAATTTTAATAGAGTTCTTATGATCAGGTTTTTTTTTGTTGTTGTTTGCTTATTTTCCCACACTACTTCTTGATTTTGAGGTTTATGTTAATGTTGGGCTTTGTTCCCAGAATGGGGAAGGAGAGAGGCTTTTCTGAATTGCTATTTTCAGAGCTAATTCTGGTGTTTTGGAAATTTTCAGTGCATCCAAGGTGGTAAGTTCTGGGGAGACATCTGTTCACTGCTGTCTTGGTTTGCACTCTATTCCTTTCCCAGGAATGGTCCTTTCTCCCTTGGGACAGGAAATGATACTCTTCCTCAGTGTCCCTCATCCCTTGGGGCCTGAAGTGACTGCTTCTCTGGGCTTCCTTACCTTCTGACCCAAAGTACCACTCTCTGCCCTTGAACTTTGACCCAGAAGTGGATATAGGTAATGAAGTTGCCAAACAGAGTCTGGTCCTGCATCCAATACTAGAACAAGGGTATCCTATAATCTCTTTCTGACCATTTGCCTGGTCCCCTTACCATCTCTGGCTTGGGAGCTCCTGAATATTCTGCTGCTTTTCTCCACCTAGTCCCACCACTGGTGTTTCACACAAGTGTGCTCTGGGCCAGCCCTGTCCTGTTCCAGCCCAGCCCTCCCCCAGGTCACAGATATCTCTTTACCACCTTCTATGTTGTTTTTGGTTAGAAGAGTGTCTCACTATGACTTTTGTTACTCTGCCACTCTAGAATTCTCTCTGAGATTTTATTTTAAAGTAGCTTGGAGAAGAATGTTGGGAGAGCTTGGGTGACTGCTACTCTGCTCCTACATCTTGGCTCAACTTCTGGAAGTCCATATTTCATATTATGATTAGCTAGGTGCTAGCTACTGAGCAGCAGAGATACAAAAGACATAGTCTGAACACTCAAAGAGTTGACAATTCACTTAATAAGGTAAGATGGGAGAGGTAACAATAGTACAGTGTTTAAAAGAGCATTAACTTAAGAGTTGGAGGACCCAGGTTCAAATCTCACCTGTCATCCTTACTACCTTTGTGACCTTAGGCAAATCACTTCAACTTTCTGGGGCTCAGTTTCTTCATCTGTGAAATGAGGAGCTTGAAGTAGATCATTTCAGGCTTCTCCCCAGTGCTAACATCCTATGACTCTATCATTCTTTCAGTCCTGGCTCTGTAGCCTCTATGACCTTGGACATATCGTGCATTCCCTTTCTGATCCTGTTTCCATATCTATAAAATGAGGAAATTAAATTAGTTATGCTAGGACTTCCAATCCCAAAATTCTATGATCCTTTGGGAACCATATTTAAGCATGTGTATGAAAAGATACCTCATAATATGCTAGCATGCAGCTGCCAAATGAATGGTATAGATCATTTTCATGGTAATGTCATAGAAGTTCAGATGAGTGAAAAGACTATGTCCAATGGTCATGATCATGAAAGACTTTAAGGAAGAAATGAGATAGTTTAATATCAAGCAAAGTGGGACTTTTTGTTGTCTTTTGTTCTGGAGTGCTTCTCAGCAGTAAGGCAATCAAGTGCCTTGGGTTGAATCTTGCCTTTGTTTGTAGGAAGGCCCATACCATTTTGTGAATTAGGTCACCAGAGGTGTGAAGCTCTTGGGAGGTGTGATGCCCTCAAGCCCTGAAAAAGGGTCTATATAATCTGAGCATAGCCCTTAAACTAGAACTCTCAGAACTATGGGAGGAGAGGTTTTGTTTTGGGGGCTTACTCACTGGAAGAGTGTCATGTGATTTGACCAGACAAGACTCTTGGTAGGTATTGGAGCCCCCTGGCTTTGAAAAACCCAGTTGTTGGTGCTTCTCTTTCTGGTAACTATGTATGTATTGATATGGTCAGAGAGAAGCCTGTCTGTTGATTTGTGTTATTTGCTCTGTTTATATAATTTCTGCTTGGAATTTCTGTTTGTACTTTCTCTGAAGTTCAGGGTGCTGACTTTTTCCCGTGAACTAAGTGAATGATATATGTATGTTTGATTAAAGTGAGATTGTAAACCCCTTAAAGTTGCTTTCCTTAGAAAAGCAGATCCAAGAACCTGTGCTAGCAGCCCTCCTGTGTGCTTGTATTATTGGCCTTATGTAGTCACAGTAGTGGCAAGTAGCATTGTTGTACAGATAGATGTAAAAAGCAATTTAAATCAATTTCCCTGGCTTGTTAATTGTACTAAAGGACAAAGCTAGCAAACATAAGAGATAAGGTAAGGGAAAGATCTCAAGACTCAGATTTAGAAAACCTTATTTCTTATTCTGGCATAACCAACAGACAAATCTGCATCTTAAAGAAAATCACAAACCCATTGAGCTCTAGTTAACTTACTTGCAAATTGGGGATGATAACGTTATACTACTCATCTCTTGACTGTTGTGGCCAATAAGATAGCATATGTGATTGTAATCTGAAAGAGCCATAGACTTGTCAGTTGCTGTTAATATTTATGCATTCACAGTCCATTGTTGCTTGAGAATGAAAACACAGATGCACATAGCACCAAAGTCGATTATAATTTCTGTCCAAACAATTTATTCATTGCCTTACTCTACAGTATTTTCTTATTCTCCACTGAAATCTGTATTAATTCATTTTACAATTATTCTTCTTACATGTTGGGCTGCATTAGGAAGGTGTATAACTTGAAAGAATTAGAGAAGTGATTATTCCACTCTACTCGGTGGAAATCAAATCTCATGTGAAATATGATATTCAGTTCTTGTCACCACGGTTTAAGAAGGACATTAATAAGTCAGAGAATGTTCAAAGGAAGATGGTCAGGATCCATACCATATGAAATTCAGTTGAAGGAATTGGCATATTTAACCTGGAAAAGAGAAGACTCAAGGATGACATGGTAGTGGTACTTGAAGAGTGGTCATATGAAGAAGGGACTTGGACTTAATCTGTCTAGCCTGAGATGTCTGAACCAGGAGCATTGACTGTAAATTTCCAAGAAGTCAATGTATGTTTGGTTTTAGAGGGGAGAAAACAATTTACTAAAATACAGAGTTGTTCAGAATTGGAATGCAGTGATTCAAGTGATAGTTCCTCCTCTTTGGAGGTCTTTAAACAGCGGCTGGACTACCATTTATCATATGTTTTAGTGGGAGTTTCTTTTGCATATTGATTTTATTAGATGGTTGTCATTCCTTGGCTGTGGGCATTTTCTCTGGCTGTCCTCCGCTCATGGAACACTCTCCCTCTTCCTCTTTGATTACTAAACTCCCTGTCTTCCTTTAAATCCCAACTAAAATCTGACCTTTTACATGAAGCTTTTTCCATCATCTCTTAATTCTGGTGCCTTCCCTCTATTAATTATTTTTTTGAAGATTTACTTAGTCTTAAGAACCTAATGCAAAAACTTCTTCCTCCAAGAGGCTTTTTTTTTGATCTTCCCAGAAGGAAATAATCACCCCTGGGAAATTAAATCAACCAACGAACAAGCATTTATTTGTTTGTTTGTTTATTTGTTGAGTTTTAAAATATATATATATATATATATATATATATATACATATATATTTACTATTTTTTTCTCCAGTTACATGTAAAAACAATTTTTAACATTCACTTTTAAAACTTTGAGTTCCAGATTCTCTCCCTTCCTCCCCATCCCCTTCATTGAGAAGGCATGCAATTCAATATAGATTATACATGTGTAGTCATGGAAAACATATTTTCATATTAGTCATTCAACAAGCATTTATTAAGCATGATAAATGCTGGGAGCATAAAGAAAAAATCC
Organism: Trichosurus vulpecula; assembly: GCF_011100635.1. Taxonomy (NCBI): domain Eukaryota; kingdom Metazoa; phylum Chordata; class Mammalia; order Diprotodontia; family Phalangeridae; genus Trichosurus; species Trichosurus vulpecula. The sequence goes on along the minus strand of NC_050578.1, from coordinate 198,744,866 downwards.
CACCAAATCATCTCTTCCCACAAAAATCAGTCATTCTAACGGAAGAGACAACATGTACTTAAATAGGCACCTATAAAATATGTGCATATAGTTAACACGAGCGTGGAAGGCCCTACCAGGTAGGAGAAACAGGCCTTATCCTTATTGCTTATGGTAATTTCTGCTGTTAGAAGCAAGCTTCTAAAGCATCATCGTCATCATTATCACTACCACCACCACCATCACCATAACACATTTTCATAGCTCTTTAAGACTTAAGAAGTACTGTTTTTATAACAACCTTGTGAAGTATATAATGCAAGTATTGTTATTGGTAATAAGTAAGTGTCCAACCCAGGGCTTCGAATCAGGTCTCTTTTCTCCCAATCCCTCTGTTCTTTCCACGACACTCTGTTCTCTCATGTCTTGGTATCTCCCTCAATACCTGGTAGGGAATCAGAGAATCACATCTGGTCTCAAAATAGAATCAGATACTGAAAGGTCATCAGGTCCTAATATGTCAAGCACAGTACTTGCTACCCAGCAGTCAATGTTGATTGAAATGAAATAAAATAAATTGCTGAATGTTAATGAAATCCTTACCATAGTTTCAGCCAGGAGAGATGACAAAGGCCTTTTTCGTGTAACTATTTCTTAAAATATGAAGTACCTTCCCTCTCCAAAAAAAAATCACATTTTTAGAGATATCTCTTTTCAAAGAATGAGGTAAGAAGGCAAACTGGGCCAGGTGACTTTAACTGGTACTAAGAAGCCAGGCAGATTCAGATCACAAGGTACATCATTATTCATATTTCTCTTAGCAGCGTAATGTGGCTGTCTACCACAATAGGGAACTAAAAGTTTGTAAAGTCAAAGGGCTGTACCTATATGGACGAGAGGGTCCTTAGCAGACATATTCTAATAACCTTGGCCAGGGATGGGTTCTGTGGCCTCAAGGCCGCATGTGGCCCTCTAGGTCCTCAACTGCGGCCCTTTGACTGAAGGGCTGCAGGTTGCTCACCCCCGATGTTGGCCTCCATCTTAACGATCTGTGAGGCTTATTGTATAATGCTTTCTGCCACAGTGACCAGGAATCATTGTCAAGGCTAGATTTATCCTGCTGTCACTGATGCTGTGCTCTGGGCCACTTCAGTGGCTACATGCAGTTGTCACTGTACTATTTGCTAAATGACAGGGAAGGGGCAGTGTAAAGGTCAACATTGGGGTCTCTATGTTGAATTTATTTGTCTGTTTAAAATGCCTCCATCAAAAGTTTGTATTTATGTAGGGATGGAGTTGACCTATGATTTGACTAGCACAGGGAATTGCCAGGTAAGGGAACTCTTCTCTACCAAAGTGGATAGACAGCATCTCTGCCACTTAATGTCTTAGAGGTTTGCTTGCCTAGAGTGCAGAGAAGCTAAGTGACTTACCCAAGCCAAGGTCATACAGTCAGTATATGTTAGAGGCAGGACTTGAACCCAGTTGTTCTTGTTCTTTAATCATGGTTTCATACTGCCAAGGGCAGTTAGGGAATGCAGTGGACAGAACCATAGGCCTAGAGTCTGGAAGACCTGAATTCAAATCTGGTCTTAGACTCTTCCTAGTTGTGTGACCCTGGGCAAGTCACTTAACCTCTATCTGCATCAATTTTGTCACAGAATGAGGGTAACAAGAATATCTACCTCCTAGACAGGGGGAACCTGTGGCCTTCTAGGTCCTCAAGTGCTGCCCTTTGACTGAATCCAAACTTGATTTGTTCTGTGAAGTTTGGACTCAGTCAAAGGGCCCCACTTGAGGTCCTAGAGGGCCACATGTGGCCTCCAGGTGGCATACTCCCCACCCCTGTACCTAGGATCATTATGAAGATCAAATAAGATAAAATCTGTAAAACAAAGCACCTGGCACATGTAAGTGCTTAATAAATACTTCCTTCCTTCCTTCCTTCCTTTTTTCCTTCCTTCCTTCCTTCCTTCCTTCCTTCCTTCCTTCCTTCCTTCCTTCCTTCCTTCCTTCCTTCCTTCCTTCCTTCCTTCCTTCCTTTCTTCCTTTCATGATCTTTATGTAGGATCATAAGACTTAGAGTCTGAAACTCATCTAGCTCAACATCATTTTACATATGAGGAAACTGAGGCCCAATTTGTCAAAGGTCACACAGCTAGCAAATGGCAGGATTCAAACCCAGTCTCTGTACTCCTGATCCAACACTCTTTTCCCGTATATCACAAGTGCCCCAAACAAAGCAGTTGAGCTGCCTCAGGGAACTTGAGATGTATTGAGAAACAGCACAGATTTTCATTAGGAGCAAATTCTTTTATGATGTTGTTTTAAAATAATAGAAACAGTAATAACTTCTGAGGAAATTAAGGAAAAATAAACAAATTAAATTTTTTAATGACCGCGTATAATTCAAAGAAGGCAAATGAAATTTAGCAAACAAGAGACAATAAGTAAAGGGAACAGAACCCAGATTTAGAGCTAGAAAGGACCTTAGACATCGAGTCCACACCCTCATTCTGCAAATGAGGAAGCATACTAAGAACATTTCAGTGGATAGACTTACACAGCTATTATGTCTGAGGTAGGATTTGAACCGAGGTCTTCATGTCCATTACTGTATCGAGGATGCTACGCTGCCTTTCAAAAGAGTGAACCACAAACAAACAAACAAATGAATAAAATTGGAAAACTACTTAAGGTAATTAAAATACACTTTAGAAATATAGTTGTAGCAGTTCTCTGTGAGGCTTTATAAAAGAGAACTTTCTGGTTGTCCAAGGTCTTGGATAATCCCCTGATTTTCTCATTTTCTATCATCTCTCCTGTTGCCCCTCACAAAAAATATTCCCTCACTCTAAAAGTCTCCTAATTACATACACACACATACATATACATGTATATAATACATACATGCACATTATATATGTATGTACATATTATCTATAGCTACAAATATTATATGATTATATTATATATATTTTTTGTATGAATGTACATATGTATGCATATTTCCGTGTGTGTGTACATGCATGTAGACACACATAAATATCTCCTTTCTCCTGTATACTAGCCACAGCAGAGTCCTAGTGGTTTTGAAGGGGAAACATCCCCATTTTAGTATGACTAGAAGGCCAAAGGACAGTAGCTGAGCTTGGAATAACTACTTAATACAAAACACTTTATGGATCACATTGTTCCTATTTAATTTTTATTGTAGTTTATTTCTGGGTTCAGGGAGGATATTTTCCCCCCTAGTATTAATTCACTTTCTAAAAACTTCTGAATTCACATTACAGATATCAACTAGACAGGGTATAGAAACCCTGAGAATTAATGACTTCGCAATTTCCAATTTGAAATGCTTCAGCCTCCTCAGTGGGAAAACAGCTTTAATGTAATAACAAACACCGTAATAACTTTAATTTAATAACAAACTTTACTGTAATAATGTAGTGACTTTATTGTAAATAAAGCTTTAATGTAATAACAAACAATCATTAAAAAGGCTACCATAATAATACACTGCAGCACTTACATTGAGAGTCATCCTTGGGTGTCACACTGAGAGACTGTTAGGAGTGAAAGCATCATCGCTCAGAACTTCAGTTACTTTTAGACTCATCCAGGAGCAGACTCCTTTCCATGTCTAGAAAAGTCTTTGGTGGTTATGCAGTCCATCTCCCTTCTTGAATACGTGAAAAATGGAGGCCTAGAGAAGTTAACTGACTTCACCAAGTCCGAGGTAGTCATATAGCTTAGGCTATCATCATGTCTTCGAACCCCCCAGTCTGGTTCTCTTTACTTGAGAGCACCAACACATGAGATCTGATCCAATAATAAGTCAATCCAGTAAACATTTATTAAGCGCCTACTGAGGTACCAGACATGGTACTAAGCCCTGGGGATATTATTATCAAAAAGAAAGACAGTCCACACCTTCAGGTTACAATCTTACCCTGGGGCGGGGGACACACAATACACAAAAGGAGGCAGGAAGGGGGAGGGGACACTAGGGGCATCTTGTTTCTATGGATTTGAAACTAGACAGGTCAGCAGATGTAAAGTAGAGATCCTTACTTCCCACTCTGTTTTCTCCTGTTATAGGCTGCAATGTTTAATATGTGGAAAAACCAACCAATCGACCTCACTGGTATTTAGGGCCTGATTTAAAACTATTTGGTCAGCCGTATATACTTTTCTCTAAGCTTATCTCCACTCCTCCCTGACCCCATTTTCCTGCACAACTAGACTCTGCATCTAGCTTTGAGTGCCCAGGGATTTCTATTCTTGTTCTGATTCATCATCCAAAATCTGTTCCCAGGAAAGGCTCCAGTATCAGTCATTTATAGTAGAAAGCTTAGGGCAACCCTGATAGCTTTCTTCAAATATTTGAAAGAACATGATGTAGAAGAGAAATTAAACATTTTGCTTTGCTTTATATACAGGGAGATATTTCCTTACAATTAAAGCTATCTACAAAGGCAAAGGGATTCCCTGTGGTAGGAATGTGAAGGGGTTAGAGGTAGGGCAGAAAGAATATCTATCTTACTGGTCCCAGCAGGTCTTGAAGAAGAGGCTGGACAACCACTTATCTGAAAATTTCAAGTATTAGATCGAAAAACTGTGAGGAAAATGTGTATACACACACACATATATATATGTGTGTGTGTGAGACACACACATATAAATAATCTATATATATTTGTATGTATGTATATAAATATACACACATACATATGTATATATGTGTGTATATATATATATATGTATGTGTGTGTGTGTATGTGTGTATGTATTTAAAGGAAGTCATCCTCTTAGACCCAGAAATCACATTGTGTAAGCAGTTGCCTTCTCAGTCCATAAGCAAAATGGGCCTTGCTGCCGTCAACCATCTGACAAAACATATTCTATAGCCAAGTTTCTCTCAGAGACAAGCAAGCCCTAGGGGAGAGAAGAGCAGTACTGAGATCTGACAGAAGTGAGGGGCTCAAGCTATAGAGGTCAGTTAGTGGAAATACATTTCTGCATGAAGCTCAGAAAACACATGCCTGCCTCCTTCTCATAGACATACATAAGAACTCATTTAGAGTTTGATTAACTGATAGATTCAAGATGGATTTGCCTATACTAGAGTCTTTGCCAGGGAGAGTCTTTCATAGAATCTTAGGTTGTTAAAGGTTGAAGGGTTCTTAAAGATAATCTTATTTAGGGGTTCTTAGCCTGGTATCCACTGATAAGGGTTCCAAGACTAGATATTAAGGGCTCATTAATTTGGATTTGAAAAAAAAACCACACCTATTATTAACCTCTGATTGAATTTTATCCTTTCCTTAAATCATGGATTTAAAACAATGAGTAGCTTCTAAACTGCCAAAGGGGTCTGTGAGACAAAAAAAAACAAAACAAAAAAACATCAAGAACCTCTGGTATAGTCCAACTCCCTAACTTTACAGAGGAGAAAACTTGGAGTCAGAGTGACACATTCAAGGTCACAAAGCTAGTTAGTTATAGAACTAGGACTAGACCCCTGGTCTTTACTCCTCTATGACTCGACACCGTACAAAACACTCTCTGTGTCAGTGTAAGTAGGACGAGCATTTCTGTAGTTACGGACATCAATGGTGATGTTGAACTCGGGATTTTATTTTTTTCCAACAGAGATATTTTTCCCCCACCCATGAACCTGATCATCAGTTCCTTCATATTCAAAGAAAACCTTGTTGACTGTAGCTTAAAATATCAGCTTAAAATGTCCATCCCTTAACCGCTGACTCCACATGCTGTCAGCCCTTTGGTTAATGACCATGAGCCACTGCTTATCAGCCCTGGGAAGACGTATGATGGCATCAAAATCATTTGAAGCTTTCTTGTCATTTGTGATGGTTTACAGACTAGACTCTGGGCTCAGGGGATAAGCCGATGTCTCTAACTTTATATTTGTTCCAGCCATGCTATTTTTATATACAGCAGACTTGCTAAAGTTAGAAAGGTCTCTTGGCTTTCCCATATCAAATGTGTATCAAATAGTATCTTTCATAGCATTACAATACATTAGAGCTGGAAGGTACCTTTGAGCTCATCCCTTCTACTCCCTGCCATTTTGTACCTAAAGAAAATGAGGCCCAGAGAATTTAAATGTCACCTCCAAGGTCACAAAGTTAGTGAATAGAGGAGCTGAGATTCAAACTCAGGCCTTCTGACTCTTAAGTCCTGGGCTCTTCCTACTCCACCACAACGGCCTTTCATTCTCTTTGAGAAACTGGGATGAACATAAAGATGCTTGGAATTTGGGAAGGCTAGTTGAGATAGAGAAGACAGAAAAGAACAGACATTTATTAAGCACCTAGTGTGTGCCGAGGACAGTGCTAAGCTTTACAAATATTCTTTCATTTGATCTCACAATAACTCTGAGAGGTAGGTGCTATTATTGGCAGGTGCTATTTGGACTTCAGCTTTCTCATTTGTAAAACAGGGATAATAGTTGCCCTGTCTTCCTCATCTGAGCTGTGGTTTCAAAGATTTTTAAATTTATTTTTTAAGCTACTAAAGCATGAAGATTTTTGAGATACCCTGTATGTATAAATAAAATGTGTATATATTCACACTTACATAACACACAGACACACACACACACGTATATATAAGTATATATATATATATGTATATATATGTGTATGCACACACATATATCACCATGCCAGCATTGAATTTTTACATAAATATGAACCACTACTATTTTTATTTATCTGTAAAATGGAGTGGTTAGCTAGACTCTAAGGTTTTTACCAGCTGGAATTTCTGTGATTCTGTTATTTTTATGTGCTGTATCTCTGTGTATCTGACTGAATGAGCTTAGGAATTTTGTAATCTGATCCATAAAACTCAGTTTCCTTGTCTGTGGTATAAGGAAGTTGAGCTGTATGACCTCTAGGGACTTTCCACCTTCGACATTCTATGTTTCTGTATTTTTATGGGTGTTCAGGGGCATAGGACATGGCATTGCTGCACACAGAGAGGAGCTGGCATCATTCAGATGGGCCCTCCAAAAGCCCTCTAACATGATGTAAAGTTCGTCCCTTGTGCCCTCTCCCTTTCCATTTCTAGCTCTCCTTTTCCTTTTGTTCCCTTGCTCTTACGTGTCTTCCAGCCAGGTGTCAACTTCTATTCTGCTCTTACAGTGTGAACCTAATATGATTTAAGTTGGTAATATTTTCATTTTAGCAGAAGATTTTAAAAGCTGGGATAGTCTTCATGAACAAATGGAATTGATTTCTGCGTCAGAGGACTAGATAAGTCTCTAAAGTGGTCATACATAAAGATTCATATGATTCATAGCTAGAGATCATTTAGTTGAGAAGTTCTTAACTTCTTTTACATTGAAATGTAATTTTCAAAATATATATTAAGACAACAGCCACTTCATGGATCCCAGGTTAAGAAATTCTAAAGTGTAACCTCCCCATTTCCTGAAGATGTGTACTGAGGCCTAGAGAGAAATGATTTGACTAACGCCATGTAGCATCAGGCCTGGAAATCAAGCCTCAACTATCTTGACTCCAAATTTGGTGTACTTTCAGAATAGTAGTAGATAGCTAAGTCTGCATCCTTGACTGGCTCACAGTGATGTTTTCGTGGCCCTAGATAGACAAGCTATGTTTCCATAGCCATCCCTTTGGAAATATGCATTGAAATAATACTCAAACATCCTTTGCAAAGCACTAGAACTTACCCAGAAGGTAAGGTCTTCAGGATCTCAAGGAGCACAGTGACCACATTGGTCCACTTTTGTGGGATGCCTCAACCCAGGCACACTCACACTCCTCAATGGCTCCCCAGTCTTCTTCATGCCATGCTCCTACCAGCTTTGTCTTCTTCCCCAAGTCCTGGGCTCTGATTGGTTATCCTTCATCATGCCTAGCCCACCTCACACCCATCATGCTACTGATCCTTGTCATTCTGAAGCCTCCACCCTGACTAAGCACTCCTCTACCACACTCTTTCTTCTTGCTCTGTCAACAGTAATCACATCCACATTACCATTCTGAGAAGGGATGTGTCAATCAGTAGCCGTAACCCTACAGCATCCCTGACCTAAACAACACCCTTTAGCCCCTACTCCATTATTAATAGTTTTCATTTTTCCCTATCAGAATATGATCATAATAGTAATCACAACAGCTAACATTTATATAGTGCTTAGTGTATGCCAGGACCTACATAAACTTCCTGAGAGTAGAGACAGTCTTAAATGTTTATATTTGTATCCTTGGAATTTGACACAGCTCTTGGCACATGGTAAGCATTTAATAAGCGTTTGTTTCTCTCATTCATCCATTGACTCACTCTCTTGCAGTTTTATTGTCTTCCACCAAATCCCTAAAGAACAATGTTAGCCACTTTAGATAAAATTAACCCTTGTGCTGCCTGTAAGATACTTCTCTAAGTAACCCTCTGTTAATTAGTACTTCATTGCTGTCCTATTCCATGCTTACTTCACATTCCTCATCTTAGGGGAATGTAGCTGAATGCTTTTCACACTTTGTTTTAGTAGAGAAGTGGAGGACCATGGGTGCCAAATGCTGTATACATTATAAAATGAAACTGCTTTGTTGGTTGAATTTCACTTAATGTTTTCTTAACAATAAAGAATTCATTTGGTGGGAGTATGTTGGGAAATTATTATTTTGTTAAAAATAAAAATAATTCAATTTAAAAAGAAGATGAGTACTTATCTTTCCTGCTTCTGAAACCTTAATGGTGAGATTTCAGGCACCACAAGAAGTGGTGATGGTTGAAAAAGGCACATAGGAGACTTAAAGTCTCTATTCATTCTCATAACAATGGTGGTACAAAGGAACAGGAAGATGATGTCATTGGAACACTGGGCCAGGTCACCATGCTCTTACCATAAATGCATGCTGTCCTAAGGCAATAGGAGCTAGACAGGATCTTAGAGACCATCTACATCTATTCAGCCCCTTTTACAGTTAAGGAAATTGAAGTTTTAGCAGTAAATGAATTACCTCAAGTCACAGAGGCAGGAAATAGCAGAGTCATGTTTCAAACGCAGGTCTTTCAGTTCCAAACTTAGTTTCCCCTTTACTGAACCATGCTTATTTCTTTGGGTAAACGAAGTCTAATGGGACAAATTGTCATCTTACCAGTATCTCCTGCTCTCTAGACCATTTGTCCCCATAGATTCTGTGCTGACCAATCCAGCTTTGGGACAGCTGCTACAAATTCTGTTCTCACCTTCCCTTTGGATTTTGTATTTTAATGGACTCTGGCTTGATCTGGTCTTACAACTGGTTTACACACTGATCATGACTTGGACAACATACTCTTTCCCATTAAGGGTTTTTTCCCTTGGGCACTATTGATTTCCTTTAGTCTGAAGAATGTGTTGGCTGCATTCCTGATGGACACCCCTTCCCTGCCAAGGCCTAGGGATTAAAGAGGCCTTCTCCTCAAATTGTATTATGTAAACAACTACCTAATTTTACCTACTTGCAAAACTATCTCTGGCAATAATGATCTGAAGTTTTCATAGCTTAAAATTACATGAAGACATTTGGGATAAAATATATTAACAAGGTATACAGAGGCCACTGCAACTAACTGATAACTGATTAAAAGGCAGGACTCAAATCCAGCTGTACTGATGCCAGTTCCAATGCTTTGGTCTATACCACTATCCTTCTCTGTCTATTTTCATCTCTTTCCTTTAATGCTTACCCCTCTTCTTAGTTATTTCCCTCTCATGTAAGTATATTATGACCTATGAGCACATGAGAGATATTTTGCACATAATAATTTGCACATTTTAATTGAACTTGTGTCACTGGCTTCATTCCTCAGGGACAAAAAAAAAATCATGAGCCAGGGTGTACCTCACAAACAGGTTCTAGAATCTGATTACTGGGCATGCCAAAGAGTCAGGGAGGGATTCTCATAGTGTGTGGAGGACTTAATTTAGCCATGTGCTAAGTGGTTTGAGGGTAGCTCAGCTTGTTCCACACTGCAGTGCCACTTGACTCTTTCTTTGTAGGCTTCCTGCTCAGATCAACTCCAGGCAGGTATGCTGAGGAAGCTGAGAACCAGCCCCCTAGGTGAATGATTGCCTTTCACCCACAGAATTCATTTTCATATTTGAAAGGCTGCATAATCTACTGCACAAAGAGAACTGAACTGGAAATTCAGGATGTTTGGCTTAACTTGAATCATGGTTTCACAAGTAACTTCCTACTTCTACTTGGGTAACTCCCTTTACCTCTAAATGCCTCATTTTAGGGAAGGGAGTTTTGATGTGGTGGAGAGAACATCTGACTCTGGAATGGGAAGATTTGGTTCTTAGTCCCAAGTTTTCTACTTACTAGCTATGTGACTTTGGGCAGGCTACCTCTCTGAGACTCACTTTCTTTGTCTACAAAACTAGGATTTAACTGTTGCTCTGAAGTCCTGCCCTGATGGCTCGTAGTGTCATGGAAGTGATTTTGGACTAATGAAGACTTTGTTAGGGAATCGCAAATTCTGCCAGGTCTTACAAAGTTGGAATTCCTTTGAATAAAGGCTGAGTGGTAGACTTGTGTGGTGTGTTGTCTGAGGACCTCCCTTGTTCAGTTCAGCGAGCTTCACTAACAAGAATACGTAATGCTTTGGGGTATGCAAAGTGATTTATACTGTGTCATCTCATTTGATCTTAGAATTTTACAGTTGAAGAAACTCAGGCTAAGAGAGTCCCAGTGCCTTGCTCAGCATCACACAGCTAGTGAGTGCCTGAGGTAGGATTCAAATTCTTTCAACTCCTAGAGATGATCTGCTGAATCATGGAAGTTCTGTGATTTTCACTGATAGAGGGAAAAACTGTTCTAATTAAATTGAATATCTCCTTCTGCAAATGTTCCTAGAGAATTTTGTCTGATCTCTTTTTTGCCCATTACTCTTTACTTTCTATAATACTCATCTATGTTTGTGTTTATTGAAAGTGCCTTGCAGGATAGTTATTGGGGCACATTTTCTCTTTTTATCAATATAGCACAAGGTTTTTGTACAGTTGAGTGTTATTAGTCTGTTAAATTGTTGAATCTATCTCACTGAATATCAATTATTATTTGAATATCAAATTGAACTATATATGTAAATACTACATAAACTTAAAATTTTATGTGTCAGACTGTTTTGTTGTTGTTGTGTTATTTTAATTCTGTCTGACTCTTAGCAAAGATGCTGGAGTGGTTTGCCATTTTGTTCTCCAGCTCATTTTACAGATTAGGAAACTGAGGCAAACAGGGTTAAATGACTTACCCAGGGCCACACAGCTAGTAAGTGTCTGAGGCCAGATTTGAACTCAGCAAAATGAGTCTTCCTGACTCCAGGCCCAGCACTCTATGCACTATGGTGCTGCCTAGCTGCTCTGCTCTGTGGGACCCCTAGAATCAAACTGTCTCTCTGAAATTTAGCTTCTCAGTATGACCACTGTCAATTCAATTAACCTTTCTGAGGCTCAGTTGCCTTAGCTTTTAAATGGAAATAATTTAATTGTGATTACTGAATGAGATAATGTGTTTAAAGAGCTTTGTAAGCTTTAATTGCTATATGAAAACTTCTTTGACTATGGAAAGAACCAGATGCCTAGATCACTTCCAGATAGTAATTCATTTCTTTGTTTAAGATTTTGTTCCATCCCTAATAAAATACCGGATCCTCTCAGAGGAGTGGCCCTTTAAGCTGCTATAATTTAGCAAATTATACTCAGATGTGAATAAAGATTTTGACAGGGAGGAGACTGTGCTAAAATGGAACAGGCTGTTAGACCTAATGTCCAGACCTAAACTGGGATCTTAGCTTCCCTGCTCACTGATTATGTGACTTCACCCTCGATTTCCTCATTTGTAAAATGCTATGAATAATACTTAGATGAGTTACCTCATAAGATTGTTTAGAGGAAAGTATTTTAACTACAAAATGTGAGCTATTTTTGTTATTACTGGGTGTGGGAGGGGGGAGGTAAAGGGGGAGGCAGGGGATACCATCCACTTTGGGAAGAGACACTCAAAAAGTCAAAATCTTTACTTCATGGCTGCATAAAGCTTTATATCTAGGTCTCATTAAAATAGTTGCATATTTGATTTTGTACAGCAGATTTCTATGGGGCTGCAACTAATTTCCATTTTTTTTTCAGAATGATAACTTCAGATAATACAAATTCAAATACATGCGATTATAGGAATCATTATTTTCATTAAGAGGGACCTTGCTGCAATAATTTATTTTGTTATAGGGCAAGGATGTACCTTATCATCTAGGTTCATTTTATCATCCCCTCCAAACTCCATTTTATAGATGATGGAACTGAGGCCTAGAGGGAGGGAAAGTAAACTTTTTAAAGTCACATGAACAGTGTGGATCAGAACCAGAAGTTTGGCACAATGAAAATAGGGTTCCGTTTGCTGTCACCATACTCTGAAATCTATTTGAAATCTCACTTTCTCTTGTTACCTTTGTAGCCTTGGGCAAGTCCCTTAAAATATAGACCATAGATTTTTAGCTGTAAGGGCCCTTAGATCCTATCTATACTTGAGAGGATAAATGAATTGCCCAAGGTTACACCCTACTAAGTAACAGAAGAGGGATTTGAAACCAGATCTGTCTCCTCTTTCCACTGTACCATGTTCTCTAGACTCCATATTCATGTTTTTAAAAATCAAGGGTTGGGCTCTAATCTCTGCTTCTGAGTCCTCATCTAGCCATTTTAACTATACCTAGAAGTTAGAATTAGAGAAGTAACCTGGTGTGGGTACTATAACAGTTATTTTAAATCCATTAGATCATAAACTCATTGAGGGCAGGGCCTATCTTTTTTTTTTTCTTTTTGGTATTCTCAGCACTACTTAACAGAGCGTATGGCATGTAGCAGGCACTTAGCAAATGTTTATTGTTTGAAGCCAAACTGTGGAGGACCTTAAATACTAGGCTAAGGAGTCTGCATATGATACTGCCAGCAAGGAACCTCATTATAAGAAAAAATATATATATATGTATATATACTAAATTCTATTTATAGTAAAGGTTGGAAAATGTATTTCTAATACATAATAAACTTTATTTTGGCCTTTTGCAGGCTGAAACACAGTTCATTGACCTCTCTATGCAAATATCTTTATAATATAGATTGGTGGGGGAAAGAATGTTGGTTAGGCACAATAATTTTATTATAGTAAGAATATTCATTTGTACATGTTTTCTAAGTCAACTATATCCTCATAGCATAATAGAAAACATCATTTTCCAACCTAAAAGAGTACAATACAAATATCATTCTTCCTAGTCAGGCACCAGAAAAGCGAATAAAGATGGGAATTATATTCCCTGGGCAATGGTAGTTGGACGAACATTTTTTATTTCTTTTGTTACTATGAAAATAAATGCTTATCTCTGAAAAGTCATAAAAGAGAACATATAGAGTCACTTATTTTTAAGAAAGAAATCATAAACTTTTATTCTTAATACAGATAGAAGAAGGCAATATCAAATTTTAAAATGTAACAAATTAGTCAACTCTCATGGAACATTTAACATTCTATTCTTTTTTTTAGCACCATCTTCAGCTAGTTTATACTGGTTTTTACAAGTTTTGCTGCTACAACTACCGCATTTAGTCCTACTTAATTATCATTACTTTTTAAAGCAGGCCTGTCATCTATAGAATCTGAAGGAAAGAGGATGGGACTCTGTTGACCGCAGTTAAAAACAGAAAGAACCATAGAGCCAGACCTGAAAGGGACCTTAGGACATCAATGGTTAGAGCGGTAAGGGACTTTCAATATCATCTAATCTAACCTTATGCTTTTATAGATGAGGAAACGGATGCCCAGAGGTGACAAGTGACCTCCCCAAGATCATAGAATTGGTGTCAGAGTCAGAATTTGAACCCATGTCTTAATGTACCCATCCCACTTCTCTTTGCCTGAACCACACTTCCTCTCATTTGTGAATGTTCTGTTTCTTTTCTTCTGCTTCCATGTTAACAATAAATACCTTGAGGAAAGAAGGAAGCATGTTAAAGTGGAAATAAGGAAGAACTTGGGAAATGGAAAAATCTGGGTTCTAATTCTGCCTCTAAGACTTGGTAGCTGTGCGATCATGGACAAGTGACTTAATTTCTCTCATCCTGTTTCTTCATCAGTAAAATGAAGATAATTATACTCGAAGAACCAACCTCACAGGATCGTTGTGGGGATCAAATGACATAGTGTATGAACAATGTTTCGCAAATGTTAAAGTCCTCCATAAATAGCCACTATTAGAGACAGTATGCCTTTAATTCAATTCTATACCTATCCTGCTCTGTGCTAGGTACTGTCTTCTACTTTAAACAAGGTAATCTGAATTTGCAGTCAGAGGATTTGGGTTCAAATTCCAGCTCTTTTATTTTACTTTTGCAACCTGGGCCAAGTCACTGAAACTCTCTGAGCCTCAGTGGCCTTATCTGTAAAATGTGTGGGTTAGATTCAATGGCCTCTAATGACCTTTCAGTTCTAGATCAATGACTCTCCGAAAATGGCAAAACTCACAGAGCATTTGGGATGGGAAGGACCTGAGCCATCATATAGTAGCCCTTCTCTTATTTTACCAATGAAGAAACTGTGTCCCAGAGTTGTAGTGACCTCATTGTGGCAAATTCGTAACAGAAGTAGGGTTCAAATCTAGGTCTTTTAAAAATCATTATTGATACAATGATCCATGACAATTCCAAAGTACTCATGATGAAAAATGCAATCTACTTCCAGACAGAGAACTGATGAACTCTGAGTGCAGATTGAAGCTCGTTGCTTTTCACTTCATTTTTCTTGCTGTTTAAAAACATGGCTAATATAGAAATATGTTTTGCATGACTTCATATGTATAATGGGTAACATATTGTTGCCTTCTCAAAGGGTGGGAGAGAGGTTGGAGAGAGGGACAGAATTCAGAACTCAAAATTTTAAAAAAATGTCAAAAAATTATATAATAAAAATAAAATATACATGTTAAAAATTCTATTGATATCTTTTAATTTTACATCACCTTCATTTTTAAATATACCCCTCTACCCCTATGTAAGTTATCTATCCTTGCAACAAAGAATAAAAAAAGAGAAAGAAGAAAAGCAATTTAGTAAAACTAACCAATGCATCAACCAATATATGTGGGATTCCACAGTAAAGGTCTCCCAACTCTCCCAAGGATGGAGGGAGATACATCCTCTTATTTCTTCCTCAAGGTCATTTGCTCATTATAATTGTATCTGCTTCAGTCTTGTTTTTTTATTCTTTCCATTTATATTGACAAATTCTAATATTCTGATGTGAGGTTCATTTTTCTTTTACCACTTCATGTAGAAACAGTATATAACAATATTCCTTTTCTTTAAGGTATTAGAAATAAATGATTTTAAAAATATGTGTTGAGTTGATAAAGTAGTTTCCAAACAATTAGTCTCTATTTCATTAGGACTGATGGAGCTCAATTGTTGATTCAGATCCTTCAGGATGACTAACCCATGGCCCCCAAACCTTTCCCTACTTAGACACCATTTCCTCCAAGTCTGTTGAGTTGTAGCTTCATCAGGGAACACTAGGTGGCAGATATTGCTGCCATCCAATGAACCCTTTCCACTAGGAGAAGGCTTGGGCTGCTCCAACTCTCTCCACGCCAGTTTTTTTTTTTTTTCCACTTTAGGAATCCTTGTAGCCTCAGGTAAATCAAAATACACCTTTCCAAACAAGCATGTGGGTGAGAACTAGTTTTTCTTTCTCTGTTCTGATGAGTTGAGGGCAACTTTATCTAATCACAATTTTCACATCTATGGACATGTTTTTAAAAAGAGCTGTTACCTTTCGCTATTTTATTAATTGGTACTGCTCGCTATAGCAGCATATATAGGGAGCTGAAAATGACCTTAGCGGTCTTTTAGTCCAATGTCCCTCATTTAAAAAAAAAAATTAAAAAAAGTTTTAAAGATGTTCTTTTGCTTCTTTTAAAGTAGCTTTGTGTTGATATCTTTTGTTTTTACATTATTTAGGTTTCTGAATATAAACTTCCTCACCCTCCTCTCGGAGGGCCAGCCCTTAGAACAAAGCATTGAGCTGAAAGAGGTAAAAAAGAAAAAAAAAAGCAAGTCTTATAAGTACATAAAAACATCTACTATGCAATATGATGTTCTATGTTCTAATCCACACCTATCAAACCGGGGGGACCCCACCCCCCTCCATTCTCTACAAAGAAGGGGTGAAGGTGTCTTCTCATATCTCTCCTTTGGGGCCAGGAATGTAAATTTTGATCACTGAAATCTTGCAAGATTAAGTTGCGGTTTAAGGGATAGATTTCTTTCTTAAGGACCATGTCTTAAACCCAAATTATTCTGGCTCTCACTGATTGGCCTGTAGTGGGTCCCAGCCTAAGCCCTTGGGGTCATTGTTTGGGCCCTGATTGCCCAAAGCGAATGTAAATAGCAATTGTTTCTATTTGGGCCAGAAACCTTGAGGGTCTCCTCCTCCCAGATTGATTATTTTTTTACCAGGTAACTGAGTCCATTCTTTGCCTCATTTCTTATTTAGCCTTAATCACTGAATGGGCTGTGCCTCAGGCAAACTGAGATCTGTTAAAGACCTTAGCTTAAAGGGGCCTTGGTCTCCTATTACCTCCAGGGCCATTTTTACTTATCTTGATCTATATCTTGCCACTGGACCTAGATGGCTCCAGAGGAGAAAGTGAGGCTGGTGACTTTGCACAGCCCTCTCTCACTTAAATCCAATTTGCTTGCAAAGTCATGACCCTCTTCCAGAAAAGACAAAAAACAACAACTTTTGAGGTCAACTTTGTTCTTTATAATTTTATAATTATCATTTGCTATCATTTTGTGGTCACTGTTCTTTCCATTTATGTTGACTTGGTCATTGCATATATTGTTTTTCCTACTGTTTACTTTGCATGAGTTCATTTTAGTCTTTTCATACTTATCTATATTGACCATGTTCACCATTTCCTATATGATAGTAATATGTTATTATATTCACAAAGAACAATTTGCTTAGGCATTCCCCAATTGATAGTTGTGTACTTTGTTTCCAATTCTTTGCTAACACACAAATACTGCTATAAATATTTTGGCATATATGCAATTTTTTTAAAATTTTATCACTGACCTTAGGACAAATGCCTATAAGGAAAATCTCTCGATAAAAAGGTATGGACATTTCAGCTACTTTAATTGCATTATTTCAAATTGCTTTCCAGAATGGTTGCATTTATTCACAGCTTTTACAATGTATTAATGTTCCTGCCTTTCCACACCTTTCTCTAACATTACCTGTTCTCATGTTTTGCAATCTTTGCCAATTTGCTGAGTGTGAGGTGAAGCATCAGAACCAATTACTTCATTTTACAAATGAGAGAACTAAGGTCACGGAAGGCTCAGAGTCTTGCCCAAGGTCATACAGATAGTGAGTGGTAAAGCCAGGGTTCAAACTCAGGCATAAGTTCCAGATTGCTAATTCTGAGTTCTGTCCATTATATGTGATATCCCCTTAAGGTATGTGTTTTTTTTCTTTTTTTTGACTTTATTGATTGTTTGGTTAAAAGAGTACTATACTTGGAGTCATAATATCACATGACCAATTAATTAATCGAACGACAAAGATGTATTAAGCATATGCTCTATGCCAGGTACCTTTTTAGGAAGTGGGAACAAAGAGACAGAAATGAAATTAATGAAATTGTCCCTGTCCACAAGGAGTTTATATTTAATCAGGGTAGATTATATATAATATACATATATATCATATAATCTCTCTATATATTATGTTTATCTATATGTTATATTATGTATAATCTACCCTCATTGAACATACACATACACACATACATGTACATATACATATATACACATATTATATATTTACATACACATATTTACATACAAACTGCATTCAATATAAATATAAGGTAGGCATCCATTACCATAGAAGTAAAGTAACTGTGTGACCCAGTATACGTTACTTATTTCATTATTCTGCCCATCTTCCCCTAGTTTGTAAAATGAAGAGATTATATCTAGGGCAGAGGAAAATGTACAAGATTTGGGATCAGATGACTCAACTTCAGATGTTAACCCTGATAGGCACTACCAGTTTTCTCATCTATCAGAATTATGGAGTTGTACTATAAGACTTCTGAGATCTATGACCTTATGATAAATCTATGATACTATGACTTAATCTCTGAGGTCTATGATTTGGAGTGACTTGCCCAAGATGGTACAACTAGCAGCATTGCCAGTTTTAAGATCTAGGTCTCATGATTTCCAGTACAATGCTCTAGAATTTAAAGCTGGAAGGGACTCTATGGATGATCCTGCCTAACCCTCTCCTTTTCCAAAAAAGGAAATTGCCTTTCAGTGACTAATAACCCCATTAGCCAAAAGGTAGGCATCTAACACTGCATGAGTTTACCAAACTGGTTTTGCTGGGTTTCAGGTTATCTAGTTTGGTCATCAAAATTGATCAGATTAACCAAATACTTGGCCAGGCTTATATTTCTCCATATATTATGCAGACATAGCCTTAAGGCCTAGGCCTGTATCCTCAATATTGTATTTGAAGCTACACTGACAAGAAAATACCTCCAGGCTATAGGCTAATGGAGGCTGCTTCTCTGTTTGGAAAATATGGGATTGATGAATGGATATTGGGCAACCTCAAAAAGGAAGTTCTGCCTGGTATTCTCCTCTAAGTCTTTACTCTTGCCTGAAACCACATGGAGAATACAGCGAATGCTGGCATTTCTCAGGCTACACCTAAGTCTCCACCCTTTACCCCAAGCTGGCAACATTCCCTATGCATAATAATTCCAGAATAAGCCTGTTGAAGCTTGCTTGCATTTATTTCCTGGCTAGATGGCAAAATAACACAAAATTCCCTTTCTAACACTGTAGTGCCTTGTGTTAGGGACTTATAATTAATAACTAACATTTTAGTAGTATTTTAGGGTTTACAAAATGCTTCCCCCTCCAACAACCCTAAGTGATAGGATTACATCCATCCACTAAAGATCAATGATTTCATAGGCATGGGATCTCCCTCTATTCAACTTTTTTTTAGTGTAGTAGATAGTTTCAAATTTAACGTTTTATTTTTCCTCTATTACATGTAAAAACAATTTTAACTTTTTTTTTTCAAGTTCCATATTCTCTCTCTTCCTCCCTGCCCTCCCCCTCACTGAGAAGACAAGCAATTTGACATATTATTAGATAGTTTTGGAGAAATATCTGTGGCTCAGGAAATGGTTTACCTAGGCTCACCCAGCAAAGAAGTGTGAGAGGAGGAATTTGAGTTGAAATCGAGATCCAAAGTTGGCCCCTAGAAACTATCTAATTCCTTATTTTATAAGAAGGGGTCTGAAGTCCAGGTAGATTAAATGACTTGTCCATGTCATTGAGGCTGCTCTTCCCAACACCGAGTCCAGTCCTAACAAGCTGCCATTATCGTTCCTTCTATTAGAGCTGGATGGTCCTTATCCCTGTTTTACAAACGAAGAAGCTAAGGCTTTGAGGAAGGAAGCCACCTGTTAGTTACACATGGAGAGTTAATGTCTGAGCTGACATTCAGGTCTTTGAACTGCCAGTCCAGAGCTCTTTCCAACTGAATGAATTGTTATGATTATTACAAACAGGAGCACTAGCAGCTCAGCTGGCTCATCTAGTCCAACCCACTCATTTTAATGATGAGAATGCTAAGGTGCAGAGAAGGGAAGTGAGGATGGTATCACTCACAGGTATAGGCTGATTTCACTTGCATTCAGACTGCAAAGGTGCTTGTGCTCTCCTTTTCCATCCATCCTCCTCCCACCACATGGCCCCCATGTTCATATTTCCTATGCAAACACTCCCAAGTCTCAACTCCATGGGGGCCATCAGGAGCAGAGGCAGCAGAAAGGACTTTTGGGAAACCCTACATTTGTAAAGCACTTCGCAAAATTTAATTGCTATATAAATGCTAGTTATCTTCCTCCTCCTCCTCCTCCCCCCTCCCCCTTTTCCCTCCTCTTTCCTTCCCTCCTCTCCCCTCTTCCCCTCCTCCTCCTCCTCCCCCTCCTCCTCCTTCTCCTCCTCCTTCTCCTCATTAATGCCAGCATCATCATAGATTTCAAAATGTGAAGGTCTGGGCTTATCTTCTGTGAGGTAAGAATCAGCAACATCAAGTGCAGAGGTCGTTTCTCAGGGGTATATAGGATCATAGTCACCCCTATCCCCCACCCTGGCCACTGTTTGTGACTTTGGGCCTGAAACAGCTGAGGAGCTCACTCCCCATTGCAAATTTTGACTTTGGCAGTGGCAACAGCACCCTCTCCTGTTGATCTATGACTGTTTTACCACTTTTCCCCAATCAGTGGAAATTTCCTTCTCTGGTTTCCTTATCTGACTCTTTGACTCTATGATTTTCCCCCTTTGATGGAGAAGACTGATGCTTGAGAAGTGACTTGCTTAATGATTACTTCTGGGTAGTCACAGAATTTGGATTATCATCCAGACTCCCTAATGCCCAACTCTAAGGTCTGTTTTTTTGCTGTTTGTGAATGGAGAAAGAAAGAAAGAAAGAGAAAGAAAGCTTTTAAAAGTTTTTTTTTTTCCCAAAATAGATTATAAATATCTTAATCGCCAGAGTTGTATCTTATGCTACTTTGTTTCCCCAAAGTTAATTAATATGTATGTATATATATTCCAGTTAGAAATATCCTGAAGGCACTAGGAGGCAGCTAGGTGGCACAGTGGTTAGAGTGCCAGGTCTACAGTCAGGAAGACTCATTTTTCCTGAGTTCAAATCTAGCCTCAGACACTTACTAGCTGTGTGACCCTGGGCAAGTCACTTAACCCTGTTTGTGTCAGTTTCTTCATCTGTATAGGAGGTACCCTTCCAAAAAAAATTTTTAAAAAATTGGGGCAGCTAGGTGGTGCAGTGAGTAGAGCACTAGCCCTGGAGTCAGGAGGAACTGAGTTCAAATCCAGACTCAGACACTGGGTGACCTTGGGCAAGTCATTTAACCCCAATTGCCCTGCCTTCCCCCCTCCAAAAAAAAATTAAAGGAGGTGGAGAAGAAAATGGCAAACCATTCCTGGACCTTTGCCAAGAAAACCCCAAATGGGGTCAGGAAGAGTCAGACATGACTGAAAAATATTGAAAAAGAAGAAAAGAGGCATTTGTAATTACATGATTAGAATGTAGGTTCATCCTGCCCTTTGGTTACCCTTTTCTAGATATACTTGAGCTTGCTAATGTTCTCCCTAAAATGATATGCCGAGAGATCAACTCAGTCTCCAGATGTGGTATGTGGCTGTTAGTCTATAACCTTACTTCTACTTCATTCTTTTGGGGTACTGTAGTTCTACAAAGGCAAAATAAAATCACAATATCGCCCCCACCTTTCCCACCCACCCCCAGCTATTACATTGTCTTTGACTCACATTGAGCTGGCAAGCCCCTAAAAGACCAAAGGCTTTTTTTCACATAGAATTCTGTATAGTCACAGTCTCCATAATCTGTTTTTGGCCAGGTGATTTTTTGAAACCAATTTCAAAATCTTACATTGATCTTTACTGAATTTTGTCTTCTAGATTTAATTCACCATTTAATCCACCATTTAGCCAGTCAAGAACTTTTCAGGTTCAAATACGGTCATTCTCTCAGTATATTTGTATTTACATAATATACATATACATATAGGTATATATAGTTAAAATAATACATACATGTATATATATACTCACATATGTATATGAATACACACATATAAATACAATTCATATGTGTTTGTGTATGTACATATTAATGAAAGGATGGCTAACATGTTGAATACATATATATGTATAATCTAATGGGATTAAATTATAGTTTCAAATTTGTTTCTATTCTCAATCATGAAGCCTCAGAGATGTTAATGTTTCAAGGTTGTGTTCATGAATTCTTGCCTAGCAAACTAGCAGTACAGAATCCATCATTTACTGTCAGAATCTACTGCTCCCTATGTATTTACTCCAATGCTTTAAGGATCCAAGATTTCATCCATATGTGTTTCCTCCACAAGAGGAGATCACAGTCTCTTCATAACTTAGTAGTCAGTCTTCATGAGTCTCCTTCGATAAAAATCCTTCATCATTTGGTGCCCATCCTTTTTGGTGATGGACCATTCCAAACTTAGCTAGGTTAGTCATTCAGTAATTCATTTCATTTAAAATTAGTTCATTTCTCTCCTCTCCTTCTCAGTCAAACTCTTTGAAAAAGCCATCTACATTCTTTTCTTCCATTTCCTCTCTTCTAACACTTTTCTTAACCCTCAGCAATCTGACTTCTTATCTCATCCATCAACTGATACCATTCTTTTCATAATTACCAGTGATCTCCTAACTGCCAAATCTAATGTCTTTTCCTCAGTGCTTATCCTTTTTAGCCTATCTGAGCATCTGTTGACCACTTTCTCCTCTTGGATCCTCTCTGCTCTCTGGGTTTTGATGACATTACTTTCTTTTGGTTGCCTTCCTACCAAGACTGTCTTGAACCCTCTTCTTTTTCCTTTCTGGGCTCTCTCATTTGGTCACCTCATCAGCAGCCATGGATTCAATTATCATCTTTATGCAGATGATTTTCAAATAAATATTGGCAACCTTAGTTTCTCTCCTAGACTCTAACATTGCATCTCTAATTGCTTACTAGACATTTTGAATTAGATATCCCCTAGGCACGTCACACTCAGAATGTTCAATATAGAATTCATATTTTTCCCTAAACCCACCCCTTCTCTGAACTTACCTATTACTCTCGAGGGTATTGTCATCATTCTGCCATCTAGGGTTACAAATTCAACATCATTATTGATACCTTACCCAATATGAACAATAAGTTATGGTGGGGAAAGCCAAGATGGCAACTGGAAAACAGGGACTTGCTTAAGCTCTCCCCCATATCCCTCCAAACATCTGTAAAAATGACTCTAAACAAATTCTAGAGCAACAGAACGCAGGCAATAACAGAGGGAAACAAGTCTCTAGCCCAAGGCAGCGTGGATGGTTGCTGGGAAGGGTCTATTGCACCGTACTGGGAGCAAGAGTACAGCCCAGCATAGACCAGGCAGAGCAGGCCTCAGGGCCCTGAATCATTGAGCTGTGATAGTTACCAGACTTCTCAACCCACAAACAACAAAGACAACTGAGCAGGTCAGTGGGAAAATTGATGGATCTGGGTGAAAGAAGTGCTCAGTCTGCCCCAGCTCTGGGGGCAGCAGGCAACAGCGGCAGGAAGCTCCAGTGGCTGCTTCCAAAGCTCCAGCTGCAGCTGCTTCTGGAGCCCCTGCCCAACACGGTGGGAAGAATCAAGCTGCAGATCAGAGCAGGAGTGCAGGGATTGCTTTGCTGGAATGGAGGTGGGGTCCTCTTGCTTTGTGCTGCTTGGATCTGGGTCATGGTGCTGGTTGGTGGTTCTTTGGGGAGGAGTAGCACTGGTGTTAGTGAGCTTGCAGTGACTGTGGAGGAGTCCTCCTGGTAATTACATGGCAGAAAGGAGCACTTGCACTCACACATGAGAGCAAAGGCCAGAAGAGGAGCATCATACCACCTCAGAATAGAAGTAGCACAAAACCCCTGAAGCTTGTGACAAAGCACTCTCCACCCTGAAAGTACTCATATCCTGACAAAAACCTCAAAAGTCAAGTAATTGACTGGGAAGATGAGCAAGCACAGTAAAAGGACTCAGACTATAGAATCTTTTTATTTTTGGTGACAAAGAAGATCAAAACATACAACCAGGAGAAGTCTACAAAATCAAAGATCCTACATAAAAAGCCTCCAAGAAAAATAGGAACTGGTCTCAGGCCATGGAAGAGCTCAAAAAGGATTTGGAAAATCAAGTCAGAGAAGTAGATGAAAAATTGGGAAGAGAAATGAGAGTGACTCAAGAAAATCATGAAAAACAAGTCAATGACTTGCTAAAGGAGACCCAAAAAATATTGAAGAAAATAACACCTTAAAAAATAGACTAACCCAAATGGCCAAAGAGCTCCAAAAAGCCAATGAAGAGAAGAATGCCTTGAAAGGCAGAATTAGCCAAAAGGAAAAGGAGGTCCAAAAGACCACTGAAGAGAATACTACCTTAAAAATTAGATTGGAGCAAGTGGAAGCTAGTGACTTTATGAGAAATCAAGAAATTATAAAACAGAATCAAAAGAATGAAAAAAAAATAGAAGACAATGTGAAATATCTCATTGGAAAAACCACTGACCTGGAGAATAGATCCAGGATAGGCAATTTATGAATTATTGGACTACCTAAAAGCCATGATCAAAAAAAGAGCCTAGACATCATCTTTCAAGAAATTATCAAGGAAAATTGCCCTGATATTCTAGAACCAGAGGGTAAAATAGAATTGAAAGAGTCCACTGATTGCCTCTTGAAAAAGATCCAAAAAAACCCCAAAACAATAAGTTACCAAATTTTGTTGTTTCTATCTCTAGTACACCTTTCATGTAGCTCCCATTTTCACCAGTGTCCTATTTGAGGCCCTTATCATATCACTTGGGTTATTTCAGTAGCCTCCTAATAGATTTCTTTGCCTCAAGTCTTTCCCCATTATAATCCTTCAAACTAAATGCTAAAATGATTTTTTCTAAAACATTGATCTGACCACGTCACTGCATCCCCCCTTTCAACAACTTCCATTGACTCCCTATTACTTACAAGATCAAATATAACCTTCTCCATTCACCATTTCTCATAATACTCAATATTGTATCCTGGAATCACACTTAGAATCATGGATCTTGAAACAGAAGACACCAACTTGAGATTATCTGGTCCAATCATCTCACTTTACAGGTGAGAAAACAGAGGCTTGGAGATTTGTCCAAAGTCACATGGGTAACATATATCAGAGGGAAGATTTGAATCTATGTCCTCTAACTGTGAATGCAGTGTGTTCAAATTTAAACCCTTTATAACTTGGTCCCTTCCTACTTCTCTAGTCTCCTTGCACATTACTTCTTTTCACACATTCTATCATCCTGCCATATTGGTCTACTTGCAGTTTCTCACACTGCCACGTACCCTTGCACTGTCTGTCCCTCATGCCTGGAATACTCTCCCCTCCCCAGCCCTGCCTTTTGGAGTCCTTGAATTCCTTCAGGATTCAACTTAAGCACAACTTACTGGTCCCCTAAACTGTTAGGGCTTTTCCATTCAAGGTTACTTTGCCTCTGCTTTGTACATGTTAATATAATTGTGACACGGTCCGGAGAGAGTTGACCTCCATTCCAGAAAGACCTAGAACTCATTGCTACCTCTGATACAAAGTACCTGTGTGACTCTAGGCAACTCAGTCCTTCAACCTCTCAGTGTCCTAGGCAACTCGTTATGACTATAAATTACAAAGAAAGTACCAATGAAACTGCATCAGTCAAAAGAGCTTCCTCCCTGGGGAATTTCCTATGCCAATGAAATCACAGGTTCTGTCTCAGTCCCTATCTCTACATATATCTTGTTTCCCTCAATAGAATGTAAGGGCCTTGAATAGGGACACTATTTTATTTTTTATCTTTGGAACTACAGTGCCTAGAAAGTCATAACTGAAGAGGTTAGGGAGGGGGGCACTAATCAAAACTGGTATTTCTTAGTCAATCAACATAGCTCAGAATATACGAACAGGAAAGGGCCAGAGGATTCGGGTAAAGAGTAGTTTGAGTGTACAGGACGTATTTAGCTCAAAGGAGGCCCAGTGTATCTCAGGTTGAAGAAAACCACCTAATCCAGGAGATGGTTATAGGAGCTTTGGGTTTAAATAGCAAAGATATTCTCTAAAGGTTACTAGAGTTGGTATTAAGGGTTTGAGATTTCTTTTTTCTTGGCATTCACATCGTTTAAAAAAATATCTGTAAGCTTTTTGGTCAAGTTTGGAATTTTATAGTTCTCAATCAAATACATCCCAACCACATTGCTTAAAGGAAATCCAAGCAAAAACTGGATATGGAGATGACTGCAGCAAAATTATAAACTTAGTAAATGCTTAATGAATTATCATTGACTGCCTGATTGCAGGGCACTGTGCCAGACTCTGAGGTTATAAAAACAAAAGTAAAACAAACTTGTCTCTCTCCATTCTGGAGAGAGAATATGCATATAAAAACAAACCCCAAAGCCCACAACTTGCCTGTAGCTGTCTTCATCACCTTCAAGTCATTGTTACATTCATGTATTTCCATGTTATGTTCATCTTTTAAAAGTCCAAGTTGTTTAGTGAGTTCTCTGTGTAACCATATCATTCTCTTTGTACAACTCTATACTTTCTTCCTCATTAGAATTTTTTTATGTCCTCAGAATTTTATTCTGGAGGGTCTTCCAGCCCTCCTAAAATGATTCTCACTGTAGAATTTTGGCCCATAGTTCCCACCTATGTTTCCTCTGATCCCTTTTGAATTTGCTTGCAAAATTTAGGGCACGTGGCAGATTATATTTGGCTTGACTCTCTTCTATCACAAATCCTTAAAAGGTAGTAGGCATTTGGCCCTAAGTTCTTCATTTATATCCCAGAAATGAATTTTTTTATTGTCAGTGAAAATTAGAATTGCCCTTTAAATGATTGGAAGGATGAGTGAAAGAATGAATGAAGGAAAAATATTTATTAAGGACTTTTTATGTGCTAAGCATTATGCTTAATTATGGGGATTAAAATGTTTTTGCCCTCCAAGAGCTTACATTCTAATAGAAGAAAATAGCATGTATAGGGGAATATTGGTCAGTCACAGGGACAATGCGTAGAGGCATAAGGTAATTGAATGGCAGGTATCACCTTTGCACAAAGCATTCGTAGTTTTGATTTGATTTCTTTTCCATAGCTGGAAAGTAGTGGGGTGGAGAGGGAGGGAAATAGAGACATGCAGGGCACATGGCAAATGATGACTGAGGTATAATGTGAATCGTGAATGGGGCTGGGTAGATAGAGTGGACTAAGTGATGTGCTCATATAAGTTGGTTCCTTTTCCTATAGAATGATGAAATTATCATTTAAGCAATTCCAATACAGCTCTTATCAAGGGGCCACACAAGAAAATTTTAACTATTTTACTTCTGGAAAGAAAGAGTCTTATCAGAAGCCTGGATGATTAAATCTCCACCATTACTATATCATTCTTACATGCCAGGCTTATGAACTCCTTATTTATTCCCTTTTATCTGACCAGGTGATTTATAGGGTATTTCAGTGATAAAATGGTCTTTCCTTCTTTCTTCTTCCATTAATATTTATTTAAATGTCCTTCACCATGCTTTCCCCTTTCTTAAGTATGAGTTAGACTATATAACCATTGGAGTCCCTTCCAACTCGAAAATTCTTTGATTCTATATGTTTATCAGAGTCATTCATCACCATCATGGATTCTTATACATGATGAAGACTTTCAGATGTTCTAGTTTGTAAATGACATGATGTTAACTACATAAATTCTTCTAATGCTCTAGGCTTCCATATATACTAAGATATTCATTAGCATTTTTTTTTGTTATAACAAAAAGGGGGAAAAAGTGAAGTATTGCATAATAGTTAGAGAGTTGGCCTTGGAACCATGAAGACATGGGTACAACTCTGATCTCTGACACAATACTAGGTATGGGACAGTGGGCAAGTCAGTGGTTAAGCGGTTAAGCACTGAGTGATCTAAACAACATTCCAAGAATATAAGTTGTGGAAAAGTTGCTAACTTACATTAATAGAAGGAGTCATATTATCCAGGGAGTAACCTATATGATTGCAATCACAGGAAAATTTCTTATCCTTAGGAATGTAGCAGAATATTGTCATGCTTTAAGAAATGAAGCTTGAGACAACTTGTATGAACTGAGGTATGGTGAAATATGTAGAATTGTCTGGCTCCTGTGAAGGTTGTGGGCTGGGGGCTGTAGAGGAGCTTGAATTAGAGCTTCCCCTGGTAGCCTCTTATTTTAATCAATCACCAAGCATTTAGTATACTTCTATTATATGTTAGACACTGTGCTTAGTGCCAGGGGTATAAAGAAAAACTAAATTATTTTTTTTTCCTAAATAATAAGTTTCTCTCTCTCTCTCTCTCTCTCTCTCTCTCTCTCTCTCTCTCTCTCTCATCTGCTAAAGAACAAGTTCAGTCAATAACTTCTAAAGTCATTGCCTTGAGACAGAGCCCTAATCACCTCACCCTAGTTATGGATCTGGTTATTATTATTATCCGGACAGGGACTATTCAATTCTCTGTAAAAAGTACAGATGCTTAAAAAATGTTGAATTGAATCGATACCAGAATATTCTTGACTTACGTATTTGAGGTACAACACTCAAGTTATTCTAACAGTGTTAAGCCTCCTTTTCTGATTGGGTTGGCAGCAGGGTATGCTTTTAGGCAAGTCGAGCAGAATTTCATCCATTCAAAAATGACTCACAAAAAGAGTTTCCTCCTCCTTCATTACTGAAAGTCAGGTTAAGCTAACTCAACAAATTCTTGGCTCCAAGTTAGAGGATCCAAAGACAAATCATTGACAAGAAGTAAGCAGGGGCTCAGTCAATCATGTTTTAAATCATCTTCCTATTCTTAAAAAAATAAAAAAATCTGTAAGTAAATGAGGGGAAAAGGTCCTTAATAAAATGCAGCTTGATTAAACAAAACCACTTTTAAATCAGTACTGGTTTTCTTTCCCACATGCCCCAAAAGAATAGACATTGTCTAGATCTTATTAATAAGAGAATAATAACATGATTGCTGCTACTGATAAGAAATGAGTGCAATTTAGTCTGATTCAGCTGCAAACATTGCATGTTTTATGAAGAATGTAATAGATGACTTGCAAATTGGTACAATCCTAGTATAAAGGCAGTATAGTGGCGGATTTGGGTTCTTTTTCCCCAAAATTTTATTCACATTCTCTAGATGAGAAAAGGCAAAAGGGGTTAATTAAAAGTCAACTAAAGAGTACTTAGGCATTTAAACATGTAATTTGTTGAGCTCACAACTTAAAGAACTCAAGCTATAAAATATTTAATTAGCAGCATTCATGCCATTTCCTTTTTCAATAACCATTTCTTCCCTCAATCTGAAGGGAGGCAGGCCAAGCACCTGGTTGTGCAGATTTGGGGGATCCCAGATGCTCAGTAAATATTTGTTGAGCAAATGAATTAATTTCAGTACTTGGACAGAGAAGCAATTGGGTAATAAAGGGTTTCAGAAATGATTGTTAAATACTTTCAGATATTTGAACAAAAGCTTCTACTGCCTTTGGAATTCTGCATGCTCTCTATCATGTTAAATAATAATTCTCAAACTGATATAACATGCCTTAAGGTCTTGAAAGCACTTTCTTCAAAACAATCCATGAGACAGGCAAGGCAAATATTATTGCCCCCATTTTAAAGATGAGAAAATGAGGGAAGTTAAGTGGTCGTTGGTCATTGGAATTGCAGTGTTCCCTTAGACCAACCACTAGGCTTGTGCCAAGCCCCTGAGGTCATTATCCAGGGAAGCAACCCTTTGGCGGATGAGAGCTGGCAACTTTATGGAAGGTGTTGTAACCTTCCCTTTTTCTGTTCCCTTCCCCCAGTAACTGTAGCCAACAATATCGATGGCACTGGGAAGTGGTTCATCTTCAAAATGTGAAATTGGATATGGTTTTATCAGTGGAAATAACATTAAAATAGATACATTCATATATGTTTTACCTCTGCATCGTAAGGACCATGGTGCCTTTTTATATGATTTATAGCTGAAACTTCCTATTTATATTACCTTGTATCTTATTAAAATGTGAGGCCCTTGAGAATGGAGACCGTCTTGCTTTTCTGTTTGTATCCCAAGGGTTTAGCACAGTTTGTTAAACATATTAAATACTTAATAAATGTTTGTTTATTTGGTTTTTATTTGTTCTTTCATTGGATTTAAATCCAGTAAAGACCTTTGAGATCATCTAATTCATTCCCCCTTCTTTCCTTCCCCCATTTGACAGGAGAGAAAACTGAGTGTCAGAGAAGGGAAATGACTTTGCCCAAGTTTACACAGTAAATATAAGTCAGAGCTGGGACTCAACTCATGGTCTTCTGAGTTTAGGGTCATTCTTTCAGCAACATGTTGCCTAACACCTTGCATTTGTTTAATACAATTCAGTCTGACTTTGTGTAGTTTGCCTCCTCACAAATAATCTACAAAGTGAGTATTACTTTTATTATTGCCATCATTTGAAAAGATAGGTAAAGTGAGACACAAAGAAATCTGTGACTCCCTCAAGTTCATATAATTAGTAGCCCAAAGATAATTTGAGCCTGGGTCTCTTAATTCCTATTCCAGTGCTCTATTTACATATCACACTGCTTATTAAGAATCTCTAAAGACCAGACAGAATATATATTAAAGTATATGCATCCCTTGACTATTCACCTCCTCCTCTCTCTTTCCTAGCTTCTCATATACATTATGGAACAGATGAAGTTCAGCAAATTTGGCTATGAATGTCTATAAAGTAAAGGTTATTTTTACATTGTAAACTTAGAGATAATTGTACCATGGGGAGAGTGGGAGAGTACCATTCCTTTCAGTTCCAAAATTTTATAAGTTTTCATATTAAATTAACATAGGGTTAAGGCAGTGGCTAAACCTGTTGTTGGGTGAAAGCTCTGTCCTGACCAGCTGTTTAACTGTAAACCAGGAACTTCCCCTCTCCGAGATTCCATTCCTTTATTTGTCAAAGGACTATCATAATACTGTCAAGGCTACTCTAAAGGTGAGTCAAACTAATACAGGAAAGTGCCTTTAAAGCTTCACATTGCTATTACACAAATATGGCATCCATATTGATAGAAATATCCTCCTCACTTTCTTATTTTATTTTATTTTTCTTGTTCTTTTGTTTATTTATTTTAGAGAGGCAACATGATATGATGGAAAGAGTGGTAGCCTTGAAGTTAGAAAGCTTGGGTTAAGTTTGATTTCTACTGCTGATGCTTGCTAAATTTGTAATCCCAGCTAAGATATTGAGCCTGTTTTGGCCTCAGTCTTCTCATCTATAAAATGTAGATAATAATGCATGTCCTGACTATGTCCTTTTTGGATTCTTAATAGCTTAAAAATACATCAAAGATTTTTGGGACACGCTGTATTTGTGCATGCATATAGATGCACATGATACGTGTTTGTGTGCATGTATCTATAAATACATGGAATGTTGGTGCATATACCTGTGTGTGTATTGAATGGATGAAGTGTTTGTAGGTATATGCATACACATACACATAGTATTTGTATATATGCATACAAATATAATGTGCATAAACATATGCATCTATATATACATGTACAGATACATTGATGCCTACACCCATACCTATACTAATACTCAAATGTATAACTATCCCAACACTTATACCTACATGTATACACATACACTATAGATATAGATATGATATGTACATATACATACATATGCATGTGCATATATATACACATGCATATGCATATACATAATCATATACATATACAGTGGCCCAGGATCCTTTTGGGACTGTCTTACTGGATTACTCTCTTGGGTTCATTTCCATCTGGGAATCTTAGAATACAGCTCCTAGTGATGTCTTCACAGATATAAAAGGGTCCCCAGTTCCTGTATATGAACTCAAGATAACAATATATTACAGTTCAACTTTTATGTCATCCCATAGTCAGAGGACTCATAATAGGCCATAAATTATAGATGAAATTGTTTTCCCTCTCTTTCCCTACAACTTTATCAAGTTGATTTAAAAATAGATATAAATTTTGATTAGTTTCGGAGAGGAAAGAGTAGCTTTGGTTCAGGAAGGAGGGATCAGTGAAGATTTCATGAGAAAAGAAAAATTTAAGTTGACCATTAAAAATCAGTTAGGAATCAAACAAGTAGAAGGGAAAAAGAATTCTAGGAAGAAGGACAACAGGACCAAAAAGTGTTGTGGTAGGAAATATTATGATGTGTCCAAAGAACAGCAAGTTGTTCAGCTTGGCTCATATTTACAGAGTGTATGTGTGTGTGTGTGTGTGTGTGTGTGTGTGTGTGTGTGTGTGAGGGAGGGGTATTTGGAGATAAAGTTAGAATTCATCATACCAGGCCTCCAATGCCAGGCTAAGGAGTTTAATAGTAATGGGGAGGCTTCGAAGGTTTTTGGGTAAAAACTTGGAAGATTATGTCTTCAGAAAAGGCAGGGGATTCTCGGTGACTGGATTTAACTTTTGACTTGCTTTTCTTCCCTCATTTGATTTAAAGGATGACTCAGGCTTGTCATTTGAGTCTATGGGTTAGGTAATAAATAATGGCAATGATTCTACATCAAATAAAAATGGTTTAATTTCAGGGAAAAAAATCTTGACAATGACTTGTTAACAGCCAAGCACAGGCCAGGATGAGGCATATTTCACTAGATGAGGCGTCTGCCACTGCTTTGACCATAACTTATTGCTTCGACAAGAACTTTTGTGCTTCTGTCCCAGACACATAATGAAGTAGCTCTCACTGTCAGGGTTTGATGCTGAATTGTCAGAGAAAATTGAGTTTCTGAACCAGTAATATTTTGTAGTATGCAGTATTTCACTACAAAAAAAAACAGCAGATTGTGGCTCAGAAACTTGACTTCATGATTTGGTCTACCGTCTACTAGAAACTGTCTGGGAAACAAGTGTGCTGTCATGGAAGAAGAGACTTTGGATTTAGAGTCAGAGCACTGGGTTTGAGTTTTAGCTCTGCCCTTTATTTATAGCTATGAGTAAGTCACTGCCCCTCTCTAGGTCTCAGTTTTCTTACCTGTAAAATGGAGTAGGATGAAATGATATTCAAGTTCCCTTTTAGCTCTGAATCCTGTGAAGCCTATGAACCTTCTACTTTTAATGAAAAAGCTCACTTTCACAGGGCAGGAGTACCTTCTATAATCTCTGATTCTCTGAGAGGATGAATTCTTCTCCACACCCAGGAGCCCATATTTAGGGACAAATGTATGAGGTTGAGGCTTAGAAAGGAAGGAGACAGGGGACCTCCAGGGTGCGTACTGTTAAAATGGTTCATTCATCCAGCCACTCAAATGAGACAATATGCATAAAGTACTTTATAAGCCACAAAATGTGATATAAATGTTAGCTATGGTCATTCAGTCTTTCATTTAATAAACATTGATTAAATATCTTCTTTTTAAGCATGGCCGCATCCACGGCGGTGGGGGAGATACAAAGCTGGGATAAGACATAGTTCCTGTTCTGTAGAGCTCATGGTCTCCTAGTGGATTAGGACACAAATGTAAATAGCAATCATATGTGGTATTACTTAATGAGTGCTTTGGAAAGGTACAAAATTAAGTACTATGTGAGGTCCAAGGGGTCTTACAACTGGTGAGTGCCTTTGCTATGACTGAACCCGTATCTTCAGCCTTCTGGGACTAAATGTAAAGAGGCCTGAAATGTGCAGAATGTATCTGCATGCTCTATCCAAAGCCTGCTTCTGGAAGAGGTAGGGTTATGTGGAATAGAAAGAAGTACCTTGGAGAGACTGTGAAGCATATCTAGACATGCTGTCTTGGAACTGTCCGGTCTTCCAAATATAAGGGGGGGGATGATTTTTTTCCTTTGATTGGCAACATAGCCCAAATGAGGAAGAGAGAATGAATGAATAAATAAATGAGTGGATGAGGTATTTATTAACTGCTTACTATGCGTAGTACATTGTGTTTAAACACTGGGAATACAAACAGATAAAGACCCTGCCTCTTTGGCCATGTTCTCTTTAGTTATATTTTTGGTAAATTTTTTTGGAGTTCTTTGTTGACAATGTCTAGTGAGATTCAATCTTGTGAGGGGAGAGGGCTTGGGCCCTGTCCAACCCAGTTGCTGTGTGACCCTATGAATCTAGGCCTTGGATCTTTTGCTACTTTGGTATTTGTTCTTTAATTTCAGGCAAAGGGAGAAGAGCAAGATCCTGGGGTCCGGATTTTGGCAGCCAGTTCAGTAGTTATTCTCTTAGGGGCAAGGAGTGAACTTCAGGAGTAACCTTTGGGCCCCATTCTAGCCATAGCTAAAATGAGGACTTACCTGGAAGTGATGTAGTATCTGGACAAGAACTTGGTAGGGCTAATATTATGTAGTGAATAAGCTAAATTTGAAGTCCCAGAGACCAAGGTGGAGAGATGTGAAGGGGGGGTGGAGTGTACATATCCCTTTGTAAAAAAGCTAATTGATAAGTGATTAAATGGAATTTGGGTACTTGTCACTGGTACTTAGCAGAGGAACATAGCTGGTGGTGGTGGGGGCTCAAACCAATGGCTTTAGAGGAAAGAAATCCCCTGAACCCTTCGAGGTACTCAAGAACCCAGGGGATCAGGTGCAGCAGACTGCTTTCTGTGAGAGTGAGGCCAAAGCATACTCTTTACAATAGAAGCATAGATTAAGAACAGGGAAGCACCTCTGAGGTCCAAACCTTTCATTTCATAGATGTAGAAACAGAGCACTCCCAATCCAGCACTCTTTAAACTACATCATACTGCCCCTCTGACACAAAGGGGCAACTTCCCACCATTGATGGCATTCGTGAGTCACTGTGTACCACACCCCCATTATTATTTGTGGATCAACTTCCTAATGATTGAATTCAATAAGCATTTATTGATGAAACTTTCTGATCCTAGCTAGACTCGTCCTTGAAGGAAACTCAATTTATTGTCAGGCCCATATAATTAATTATTTTCAGTTTTTAAGCTCTGTCTGAACTTCTGCCTGCCTGTCAAACATGATACCCATAGGTCATTTCCACATCATGATCAGCAATACAGAAAAAGACTTTGGTGGAGATACGTATAAAGTAGATGTGTTCACATTTGCTGCTTCCATATCTCCCACAGTTGCTATGAGGATAAAGTAAGGCAATGCATCTCAAAACCATTTGTCATTGCAAAGCATTATATAAATCAATATGATTCTTGCTAGCCGTGTGACCCTGGGCAAGGCACTTACCCTCTCTCTGCTCTCGGTTTGCTCAGCTATAAAAGGGAGGTAGTAATAACACTGACTTTCCGGGGTTGTTGCAAGCATCAAAGGAGGTATCATTTGTAAAATGCCTTGGTGATTTTAAAGTGTTATATAAATGCCTGCTATTCTTATTATTGCCGTTGTTATCATTATTATTAACCTATCATATGCTAGGTACTGTGCTATGCTAGGTATTAGAGCTACATAGACAGAAAAAATGAAGCAGTCCCTGTCATAGCAGAGCTTATATTTCTTAGAGAAAAGCAAAGAAACATATGAAGAAACATAAAATATGCACAAGATAAAATCAAATATATGTGTGTATGTATATATCCCACATATACACATAAATATGTCTCTATGTGTTTCATATATGTATCTATACACACATACACATATATACATATATACACACACTAACACAACACATACCTCTTTCTATGTGTGTATATGTACATGCACACTCACATATACATATACACACATGCATGTGAGTCAGATATTTCTTGCTCCTATTCATGCCACACAGTTTGGTACGTAGAAAACTAGTCTTGTATTCTTGACTTCTTCCATGTGTCTAGATCTGTCCCCCCAATTAGATTATAAGTTCCCCAAGGAGAAAGCCAAAGGAAACAAGACTTCGGTTTCTTTGTCACCTCTTTCAGAACTTACCAATATACCATATGGTAGGTGCTCAATAAATACTTGTCAATCGAAGGGCTTTCAATTTAAATTAATTTTAAAGATCCCCTTCCTACAACCCTATCTTTCAGGTTACTTCAGCTAACAAAACATAGCTTTAATTTCCAACAAAATTAAAAATGGGCCCCACTTTAATTCCTGCCTCTCCTACCCAATGGTGACTGTGCACAGGGAGCCAGAGACTAAAGGAAACACTTTGTCTCTCTCTCAGAGACAGAATTCATGAAATCGATTCAGGCCTTGTGGCAGCCTTCATTTTTATAGCCAGATGAGAGTCACACTTTGGGTTTCT
The DNA here is from genome assembly GCF_011100635.1 of Trichosurus vulpecula. Lineage (NCBI taxonomy): Eukaryota > Metazoa > Chordata > Mammalia > Diprotodontia > Phalangeridae > Trichosurus > Trichosurus vulpecula. The sequence continues at coordinate 198,708,832 of NC_050578.1, read as the reverse complement.
TGTTTTCTTTTATCTCGAGGTCAAAGAAATGATGCAATACATTATAACCAGAACCCTCTCTTCACTTCCTGAACATCTGTGTTCAGAGCATCTTTGTGAGGGAGACAAGGACATTCATCTTGTTGCTATCTGGTCTCTTATGTCTAGGATATTTTGAAACAAGGTGTATTTATTTTTACCATTTCTGCCAAATAATGACAAGTTTATGGGGGAAATAGAAAAATATGTGATTTCTTTTATTCACCAACCATTTGTTATGTGTACATACATTTGTTACTGTGTACAAAGCACCATGGTAGGAGCTGGATGAGGATTAGGGGTAAGAGTCTGAGAGTGGTAAAAATCAGCTACAGTCCCTACTCTCAAGAAGCTTATAGTTTAGCAGTGGAATGGGACACAGAGAAATAACTGCTACAGAACATGATAAACGTACAACAGAAATCAACAATATTATTAGACAACTAAGGAAGGGATAATGCTTTTTAATTGGAAGAAAAAAAGGAAGGCAAGAACCCAAACTAGTATTTAGAACTGCAATTAAATTTACAGATCACTTGGCTTTTTCCCTTCTGGGATATTTATTCCATTGGTAGGGGGAATGACATGTTTGGAAACTTATTCCACTGCTGCAGTTGGATAAATCACCTGTAACATATTTTCTGCAAGTTAATTGCAGCACTGAGAAGCTGAGTGATTTGTGTAGAGCTACACAGCCTTCCTACTGGTATAAGAAGCACAGCTTGAGCCTACGTTGCCCTAATCTCAGAGCTGACCCTCTAGCCATTACATCGTGTTACCTCCTGATTTTTCCAGTAGGAAAATAGAGGCCTAGAGAGGTTAAGTAAATTGCCCCAAATCATGCAGCTATTTAGTAAGTGGAAGCCCTGGGATTTAACTTAGCACCTCTGACTTTAATTTCCATGGTCTTCCCGTTACAACATGCTACCTTTCAACTATGGTTCCAAAATGTTTTTTGGGTGGTTTTTTTTGACTTGATATAATGAACTTACTAACAGCTACAGCTCTGCAAACATGGAATGACTTGCCTCTTGAGGCAGTAAGTTGCCTTTCATTGTAGGTATTTAAGCCTGGGCAGGATTTTATAAAGGGACTTCCTATGTTCAGTAGAAGATTATACTAGACAATTTTGGGGTTGCTTCCAGCTATAAGAGTTCCATATTTTATGCTTCTGAAATGCATATTAGTAAGCTTCTATAAATTTTAATGCTATATCTATATCTACTTATTTTTTGTTTGTTTAGCCATTTTTCAGTTGTGTCTGAGTCTTCATGAGACCTTTTCAAGTTTTCTTGGCAAAGATACTGGAGTAGTTTGCTATTTTCTTCTCCAGTTCATTTTGCAGATGAGGAAATTGAGGCAAACAGGGTTAAGTGACTTGCCCGAGGTCACACAGCTAGTGTCTGAGGTTGGATTTGAACTTAGGAAGAAGAGTCTTTCTGACACCATGCTCAGCACTCTGTCCACTTACACCACCTTACTACCTAGCTGCATATGTGCATACATATGTATATATACACAATAGATTATATATATACATATACGCACATAAATATATACACACATATTTAAATCTATGTATACATGGACGCATATACATATATATGTTAGCTATCATTACCATCACCAATATCATCAATATTATACTTCTTTAAATCATAGAGGTTCAACTAAGCTAGAGAATGTTTAATCACAAAAGGTTACACAGTCACTATACATAGACTCATTTATATCAATGCCTTGGCCCATGCAGTCTGAATTTGTTCAACAAATGGTTTAAAATATAAGTGAGTTATTAGTGAAACTTGAAATCGAATGGCTTTATTAGCATGCAGACCTCTTAAGATAGCAGGGCCCAGGGCAATATTTGCTACTTAATGAATCTCTCATCATGGATATTCTGAAGAGGAATAATTTTTTCTGGTCCCAGAAGTGGGTGCTCTGTATCTATAGCTGGTGACTCAACACTCAGGATCCAGGGCCAACTTTAAGCTGTCTAAAATTTCTGTTTTCCTACCTATGATTTACCTTTGAGATATTATTGCAGTGAATTCAGGTTTACTGCTTATGAATGTCACAAGGTGATTCATGAACGTCAGAGAGAGGCCATGTGATAGCGTACTTACCTAACTGATATAGTATCTTAGCCTCACTACTGTTCAGTGGCTTTATTTTAGGGAACTTGATTCATTCAGTCATTCACTTGTATCCATTCAATGACTATTTATTAAGGACCTACTGTGTGCAAAAAAACCACAGAGGTGTTTTATTGTGGGATAGTGGAGAGAGACCAGAGTTTAGAATCAGAGGACTGGAGATTTTCTGCCATTAGATTTTGGGCTTTTTGAGGGCAGATACTGTCTTTTACCTCTTTCTGTACCTTCAGCATTCAGCACAGTGCCTGACACAAAGCAGGTGCTTCATAAATGTTTATTGACTGTTTGATTGGTTGGATTCAAATCTAGAAGCTTCCTGGAAAGGTCAGAAAGGTTGTCTCTTGCTAAAATAACACAACTAGAAAGTGTTGAAGGCAAAATTTGAACCCAGCTCTTCTTTAACACAGGTCTGATACTGTATCTGCCACATTGCCTACTATGATTTGCTAGCTTTATGGTTTTGGACAACTAAACACTAAGGACCTCAATTTCATCTTTCGTAAAATGAGGGAGTTGGAGCAGATTGTCTCTAAGGTCCCTTCAAGATTAATGATCTCTATGATCTATTGAATCACAATGGGGTTTTAATCTGCATTGGTGGACAGAGTTCCCACAAGAAGAGTTTCCAGCACTGAGGACATCATATATCCTCTTATTGGAATAAACTCTTTGTATTGGGCCAACCTTCATTTGGGCATAACATAAGATTGGATCAATACTTTGGCAGAGCTGAAAATTAAAACATACAGCGATGACAGAACCCAAGAAGCCCACAAGCCCCAAAAGAATGACGTTTACAAATCAAGGCTCTGAACTTGTTTTGCAACGAACAATTAAAACCTGAGCTATCAATTACCATGTTTCTCAATAGCACAATGGATCAATGATCTGAATTTTGTGACGTTCTTAATTACTTTTTGCAAGGTTATTGCAAATAGAAAAACAAAGCCAAACAAAACAAAACACTGTAACAGAACTCACAAGGGAACTTTCCACATGGTACTTGTACGTCCTGTGCATGCTGCAATCAGACCCTGATTAATGTTGGCATTAAACTCATTGCCTTTCTAATCAGTTGATAAAATTCTGATTTTGACTCCAGTAGTCTATTGCCTGTATATTTCTGCTGTGAATGTTTGCTACGGGAAAAAAGGAAGGGGGAAGGGATCAAGGGCAGAATATGTACATGAATTATGCAGTGAATTGGATCAGAAGCATTTGGGGTGATGCTCCAAATGTCTCAACAGCCTTTTGAAAGATGCTTTGACCATGACCCATCACAGCTGTTTTCAGTGATTGTGTATAAGTATGTTTACATGTATACATGTGCTTATGTGACTGACAACGAGTATGCATAAAGGAGAAATATATATATATATATATATATATATATATATATATATATATATATATATATAAAACCACCTTGAGAATGAGTAGTTGGTGGCATAGAGATGTGTGTGTGTGTGTGTGTGTGCGTGTGTGTGTGTGTGTGTGTGCGTGATCACTTTGAAGCCAAAGTTTATATAAATCAGAGTTATATAAATCCAGCAAGAATTTATTTTATTACAAGACAGTAGCAAAGGACACCAATGAAGAGTCCTACCTGTTGGGTCGGAGTCTAATTGTTTGTAGGTATGGTTCTACTACTGCCATCTTCTCAGTTCCTTAGTCTTAGGAGTCCTCAAACTCTATCTCCCAAATCTCCCCCGAAAATTATCAAATCCTGAAAATTCTGCCGACACACCGCTTTCCAAATGTCTTTCAAACTCATCCCTCAGTTTCTATTCCCACCGATATTACCCTAGGTCAGGATTTGATCACTTTTCATCAGAATATTGTCAAAGCCTCCTGACTGCCTTTCCTTCAGTTTCAGCTTGCTCCTATCCTGTCTTTAGACCACTACCTACATGATCAACCTGATGTATTTTGTATCCATTTCAAAAAAACTTTTGCTGGATTCATTTGCCTAATGATTAAAGTCCAAATTCTTTAGCCTATCACTCAAGACCCTCCATGGTCTGACTCTGATTTACCCTTCTAACTTTATTTTATACTAATCGTCTTCATGAATTAACACTACTACTCAGTATTCTCTTTTCTTCTTCTTAAGCCCTGGCTTATTCTCTGTGTTTGCTCCCATAGTCTCTCATTCCTATAATTTACCATCTTCCTAAATTCAACTTCTGAAATCCTTCTATTACTTTAAGGTCCCTTTCAGGTGGCAACCCTCTTTCAGTTTTTTTCCTGATCTTCTCAGACTTCTGTCTTGTCCCTCCCCATTTCACTCATCCTCCCCCCAAGAAGTGAAAGGGATCTCACCTTCATTGAATCCATTCTGTGTACTTAGAATGTCCTTATTAGCATTATGGCTGTTTGTGAATTTTTTCCCCTTTTGGGTAATAATCCCCATGAAGGCAAGATCTAGATCTTATTTCATCTTTAGTAAAAGGTTTTATATCCTCAACAAGGACTTCTGTACATAATGTAAATCAAGAGTGGCAAGAGAACAGCCATAGTGCTCTATCAGAATAAACAAAATACTAAGACCCATAGGAAGGTCTTTGGTATGTTGGGTCAATCCTCTAGACAAGTTTTATGGAAAGATAATAAGAATCATATAAGATGAGAAGTTCTTGATAGGTTTCTATCTGTAGTGGTAGAGGCACTGCTTAATTGGATGAGCATTTATTAAGGCATCTACTACATGCCAACCATTGTGCCAGGCACTATGCTAAGAAACAACACCATCCCAAAGGCAAAATCTAGCCCAGTGTCTAGCACAGGATCTTGCACACAAATTTCTTGAATTAAATTGAATTGATAATCACTCTCTACTCGGTTTCATTTTTTTCCTATTTCTAAAAACAAAGCAAAGAAAAAGTTTCCTTAATGCCTTTTGTCTTGACATTAAAGTTATTTGAACCAACTACAGCAACAATTAAGCACACATATCCTACACAATGGTCGCTTCCGATAATATATGCAATATTCTATCCTGGTAATTCCCCACCCTCTCTGTCATTGAAGCAGATGTATATTTTATTATCTGTCCTCCAAGTTGTTCATTTGCTTTCCAGTCACTTATATCTCGACTCCGTTGACTGTGCTATAATCATAAGGGGCAGATTTGGGGTCAGGAAGACCTGGTTTTAATTCCCACCTTTGAGAACCATACTCTTGGCAAATCTGTTAATCTTTTAGTGATCAAGGCAGTTCTCTAAGAGTATAAGAGACAGGAAAGTGCATATCCTGATCCATGTTGGTGGAGGGAGTTTCCTTTTTGAGAACTCCCTATATCATTGAAATTATAGGAGTCTTGTATCTATATCTATGTATATGTGTATATATATATATGTATATGGATATATAGATTTTCATTCCTCTTATTTCTCTATGCATAAATTCATACAAATATTTCCATGTTTCTCTGAGCTCCTTATATTTGACATTTCTTACTGTACAAAAAATTTATTATGTATATATAATATATATTCACAATGTATACATATACATACATAATAAATGAAAGATAGATAAATAGACAGTTATTGTTTTTTTTTTAATCTGGACTCCATGCTCAGTATTTTTGTGAAGCAGCAACCCCATTTATAGGATTATAGATATTTACAGTCCAACACACCCAGTGACAGGCAGAGGATGATCTAGGCTAGGGCATGACTAACCATGCAGAAGGGAAAGGCAGGAAGAAAACTATTGCATGGATAGAGACTTCCTTATTTATTATTCATTGGGAAAAAATGCAGTGTCAAGAAGTTGTGGATTCTTGGCTGACTCCAGTGCTTTGAATCAAATGAAACAGAGTTTGCTCCAGGTAAGTTATAGCCAGAAACAACTGTCTGCCTTTGTCATCATGTCGTGTGAGTAAGTGCAGAATGAAGCAATGATAACAGATGGAGGAGAGAGAAGGAGCTGAGAGTTTTCCTACAACAGATCATCTGGTACAAATGGGTAAAAGGTAGAGGTGGGGATGGGAAGACGTAAAGCAAGAAGGGAAATTTGCCGTATCTATATATCTATCTATACTTATCTCTCTCTCTATAGATCCATGTCTATGTCTGTCTATCTATCTATCTATCAATCTATCAATCTATTTATCTATCTCTTATCTATCTATCTGTTTGTCTGTCTGTTTATCATTGTTGTTCAGTCATTTTTCAGTTGTGTCTGACTCTTTGTGACCCTATTTTGAGATTTTCTTGGCAAATATCCTGGAGTGGCTTGCCATTTCCTTCTCAGCTCATTTTACAGATGAGAAAACTTAGGCAAACAGGGTTAAGTGACTTACCCAATCTAGTGAGTACCTGAGGCCAGATTTGAAATCAGGAATATGAATCTTCCTGACTCCAGGTCTGGCACTCTATTGTGCCACTTTTGTGCCTAGATAAATAGATAGATCTATATAAACATCTATATTAATGTTGGCAATGAAGCTTTATGTGTGTACAAGTCCCGAGGCAAAAAAATACACTGCCACCAAACCTTGTACTGAAGGGATGAGGCAGTCTCTGGTTTCTAAAGCCAGATTTATATTTGAAGCTCAATTTGAGAAAGTGTCCCAGGACCTATAAAATTAATCTAATCCTCAAATTAAGATAATAAAACCATCTCAGTTATTCTTTTTGAGCTATAAAAGTGATGTGACATTTGGAATTGGCAAACAATCATTGCCAGAGAAAGAACAAATCCAGTACACAGTTGTGTGTCTCCTCCATCCCTCTGATGTCTTTTCATAGAGCTTTGGGGCATGTGGATAACCCTGAGTTTTCAAAGACCATACCAATAGAGCACGAGTTTTGGCAGGACCTTCCAAAGCTGAAGAGGCTTTGTATATGAGTCCAAGGAGACCCTGTAGACTTTCTCTATAAAGCTAGGTCTAGCTATGTTCAGAAGAGCTGATCCACAGGGTGGCCACAGATTGATGTTTTTTTTAAAACATGTATTAAGTTGCAGAGAGTTGTAATTTATGTTGTTTAATTTTATGAGAATCATTTGACAAGATTAGGGATACACATGAGGCTGAGATTGTGTCTCAGGGAACTTGGGCCAGACCTTTTCTGGCAACTTCTGGAGAGGCGAAAATCAGCAATGAAAGGACTCAGTGCATTGAAAAGATAAAATAATCTCCTTTTTGGCCACTGATCAAGGAAAGCCTATCAGACTCTTAAAAAGGAGTGACCCCTCCTAGAGTGTCATTCTCCTTTTCCATTGACTAAGCATGGCAAGGCCCTTAGGACTGAATAGTATTTAATTTTTTCTAATTCCATGTAATTTCAATTACATGTAAAGATACTTTTTAACATTAACTTTTGTAGTACTTTGAGTTTCAGCTCATTTTCTCTCTCCCTTCTTCCCCTTCTTCCCCCATTTCTAAGATGGCAAGCAATCTGATATAGGCTATTCATGTATGATCATATTAAATCTATTTCTACATTAGTCATGTTGTAAAAGAAGAATCAGAACAAAAGGGAAAATCTTTGATAAAAAAGGCAAAAAATAGTATGCTTTGATCTGCCTTCAGACTCCATAGTTCTTTCTCTGGATATGGGTAGCATTGTCCATCATAAGTCTTTTAGAATTGTGTTGCTATTACTGTGCACAATGTTCTCCTGGTTCTGCTTACTTCACTCAGCACCAATTCATATTAAGTCTTTCCAGGTTTTTCTGAAATCCACCTTCTCATCATTTCTTATAGCATAATAGTATTCCATTACATTCATATACCACAACTTGTTCAGCCATTCCCTAATTGATAGGCATCCCCTCAATTTCCAATTCTTTGCTATCACCAAAAGAGCTGCTATAAATATTTTTGTACATGTGAATCCTTTTCCCTTTTTTCATGATCTCTTTGTGATACAGACCTATTAGTGGTATTGCTGGATATGCACAGTTTTATATCCCTTTGGGCACAATTCCAAATTGCTCTCCAGAATGGTTGGATCAGTTCACAATTCCATGAATAATGCATTAGTGTTCCAATTTTCCCACATCTTCTCCAACATTTATTATTTCCCCTTTTTTCATCATATTAGTCAACCTGATAGGTATGAGATGATACTCAGAGTTGTTTTAATTTGCATTTCTCTAGTCAATAGTGATTTAGAGCATTTTTTCATATGACTATAGATATCTTTAATTTTTTTCATCTGAGAACTGCCTGTTCATATCCTTTGACCATTTGTCTTTGGAGAGTGACTTGTGTTCTTATGAATTTGACTCAGTTCTCTATATATTTTAGAAATGAGGCCCTTATCAGAGACACTGGCTGTAAAAATTGTTTTCCAGCTTTCTGATTTCTTTCTCCTCTTGCTTGTATTGGCTTTGTTTGCACTTAGGACTTTTATGTATAGGGGTGGAGATGAGACTGGGGCCAGTGCCCCAGTAGAATGGAGGCTATGAGCACATGACAGTTACAGCACCCACTTGCATTAGTCTGACCCTGGCTTTGAGGATGTCTCTTCTAATATATTTCATTTCCTGAGTATTAAGGACCAATCAGAGTTTCTATGATGGACATTCTCAGCTTTAAAAGCAACTGGTGACTTCAAGAGAGCCTGAGATACCAGGTCCTTTAGTCAGATCTGCCTGACATTTCTCGAAGGGGCATCAACAACTTCTCCAGGCTTTCTTGAAGAAGAAAACCCCTGGCAACAGGATAAATGCAACCTATGGCTTGGCTTTTCAGAAAACATATTTCTGGGGGGAATTGTTTGGTGAAAGCTGAAGTAAATAGGAAAGTGCCAATTGAGCAAGCCCATAGACTGTCTTATACAAGGACATCCCAAAAGAATTCATGTGGTTTTACCTATTAAATCTTAAAACTGCACTAAGATTTGTGGGGCACCCTCTATTTTGGTAGCTTGAAGTCTCAAAATACTATAAAATAATAGTGATTACAAATTACTGTAGCCTGTTTTAGTTCTTTATTGATATATGATTGTTACTATTTTTAGCTTAAGTCACTTGCATGAAGGAAATCAATAGCTATCCTATATTTGATTATTTTTTATACTGCACAATTTTCTTCTTCAAGTTTTGGGGATACCCTAGACATGAACCTAAAGTCTTATACAATTTTCCCTAGGGCTCCAAGGTGGGGATGGATATTAAAAGCCCAAAGGTTCAGGATAAAAGGCCTGATTCCTGTCTTTTGAGGTCAGAATTCCCTAGGATTGCATCTAGTCTATATGTTTCTGGGTCTAGAGAAGAGAGCCCCTTTGGTGGAGAAGGAGATTGTGAGCACCCTATCCTCCTGCAACCACCAGCAGCAGTCAGCATTGTTAGATCGATAAGAAGAGAGTCAGAGGAGACGTGAAAGCTTTTGTTAAATATTAGAAAAGTTGAAGGTAGTAAAGAGATTTATTCTGTTTGTCCCAGGGAATAGAACTAATATCAATGGTTGAAAATTTCAATGTGGAAAACTTGGTCTCGATGTCAGCAAAATCTTCCTAATGGGGCTTACTAAAAGAGGAATGTGTTGTTCCTGGGGATAATCGGATCCCTTGAATTGGAGGTCTTCAAGAAAACATTGGATGATCACTCATAGGGTCTGTTGTATCATCTGTCTATTTATTTTAGCTAGAGCACACTTAGAGGGCTCCTGGTTATTAAATGCACATGATAATCCCTCTGATCATTTATCCACAGCCTCTGCTGGTCACCAGCCTACAGAGAGTACATGTCTCCAGCTTTCTACAGAATGGAAACCTGTTCTGCAGGCAACAGGAATCTTGGCATTTGTCATTCTGGAGTGCTGAAGCCCAGCAGCCAGGGTGCCCTACTCTGACTCTCAGGGTGGTCTGCCAAGTATAATTAGCACACAGTGTGTTTGGGAACTGCTGAGCAATCCTGCCGTCCTGTTCCTATGGAGTACACCAGGGGGCCCACCTCCCTAGTAGAGCACCCGATGGTATAGTCAGTGGGATATTCAGGCCCCCAGGGGAATCAATCCCACTCAAACAGGCAAGTACCATCTGGAAAGGGCTTGTAAGTGGGACAGAAAGAACCTTAAAGAGACAGTGTTAAAATGGAGGCAAGAAGCTTAAATGCGTAGTATTTGGCAAAGGATAGGTGTTTATTGGGTGCTACCATAGAGTCTTGGGCTGGAAATGGCTTTCGAACATATAATATTGAATATTAGTGGTAAAAGTGATTTGGAACATAGAATATTAGAGCTGGAAGGGACCTTAAAATATAATATGTTAGAGATAGAAGGGATTGTAAAGACTGTCCTTTTGCTGATGAGAAAATTGTAGCTTTGAGAAATGAAATGACATCAAAATTATCAGTTGAATTGAAATAAAAGTGGCATAAGGGAGGTAGTAATATACATGTGTATATGTATATATGGATATGTCCACACATATATATATATCTACATACATACATACAAACATGTAGTATATATGGAACAGGATAATGTCTTAAAATCAAATTTTAATAAGAAGTAGTGGAGACTATAAGAGTGTATCCAGGAGTCTGGGAGGGTAAAGGTTTAGAAACAGATAAGTCATCAAAACCAAACTCCAGCATGACCCCATTTTGCCAATGGCCAGCCCTTCACATCACTGTACATAGCTGAAATCGGTGATAATCACTCTCATGTTGGATTTTCATTTCTGTCTTAGCTTTGTTTTTGCTTCTCTGAGAGATACTGGAAACAGTTTCCATAGAAAAGGACAGGTTTGATGGGCATCATTCTCTCCCTGCACTGACAATGAATGTTCATTGGAAAGAGCCTGCTCTAAGAGGGTCAGAAGACCAGGAGCTCTAACACTAGCTAGCTGCATGGCCCTAGGCTAGTCACATCACTTCACCAGGCCTTGGAGCCCTTCCTTCCCACTCTAAAACCTTGGGGCTCTATTGGAGTTCAGCCTCACAGTTCACAGGTCCTTCCTATTTGTGCTTCCTGGTACATTCTCTAAACTCAATATGCAAAGCAGAACATGTTCATTCTATTTTTCTAACTGCTGTTGGGTTATAATTCTTATGTTTATGGCTGCTCCTGTGAACAAGAGTAAATCATTATGTGGATTGCTTTTTTAAAATTTTTATTTCCTTTTTTTTTTAGTTAAGCTCATTGCTTTAGTGTCTTTTTTTAAACAAAAGTAAGTCCCCAAGTACCTTTCATGACTAATCTGTCATCTCACCACGCTCGTCAAGGTTTTTTCTTAGCTCACACGTCAGAGCCTACACCCAATCCCTGCTTAAGTGAAGTTAAGCACAGATCAATATTTCCAAAATTTAATCACATCCTGTGTGTGTCATGACCATGATAATGAAACACTCCTAGGGTGAACAAGTTCATACTTGTCTCGATGAACATAAAACCATTTTCTGGGGTTTTAATGTGTTTCCTTTGAAATAATGAAAGTACTTCTCAGTACTATATAAGAGGAAAGGGGATTAGATAATCACACACCGCTGCATGATTTGTTATAGAGAGATATACAAATATACATATACATCTATATGTATTTATGTTTTACATCTGTGTGTACATATATATATATATATACACACAAATATACACATACAAATGTATACACACACGTATATACATGCAGGTACATATGTATATACATATATGTGTACATATATATCCTTTTGTAATTAAGCTTTAATAGTTTAAAACGTCACTGAGACCTTTAAAACGTCTTACATGTATGTATACTTAATCCTAATAATAACTGACACACTTATCTAGTCTGTACTATATGCCGAGCGCTGTGCTAAGTGCTTCACAATTGTGGTCATCTCATTTGATCTTAACAACAACTCTGGGAACTAGTTACTATTATTTTCCTTGTTTAGAGATGAGAAATTGAGGCCAATGGAGGTTGGTGACTTGCCCAGGATCACACAACTAGTAAAGCGTCTGAGGCTGGATCTGAACATGGATCTTCCTGACTCCAGGCCTGGAGCTCTATCCCTTATACCACCTAGCTGCTGCTTTGTGGGCTGGTGTTGCTGTAAATCTATGTACATATATCTGTGTATATATATATATATATATATATATATATATATATATATGCACACACATATATAACATGTACATGCATTTGTACAGGGCTTTAAGGTTTACAAAGTGCTTTTATCCTTTAACTCTGTCAATCATCACAACAGCCCTGTGAGGTTGTTCATGCAAGTATCATTATTCCCGTTTTACAGATGATGAAATTTAGGGTCAGGGAGTTTAAAGGATGAAAGAATTAATGAAGAAAAGCATTTATTAAACAACATGCTAAGATCTAGAGATACAAATGCAAACACAAAAAAATAATCTTTGTTCTTAAGGAGCTTATGTTCTAGTAAATCAAGAAAACATCTATAAGGAGGTGGAAATAAGCCTTGTTGGTTGATGGTATGTATCAGAAAATGAGTGGAATCATGGGGGTAGGGAGAGAACAAGCATTTATTAAGGACCTACTATGTGCCAGGCACTGCGCTAAACACTTTGCAATTATTATATTTGTTCCGCATAACAATCATGAGAGGTAGATGCTATCATTACATCTGGAGAAACTGAGGCAGAAGTTAAGTGACTTGCCTAGGGTCACGCAGCTAGTAGGTGTCTGAAGCTGGATCTGAACTCAGTGCTTCTGGACTCCAGGCTTTTATGCCTCCCAGCTGCTTCTGCGGGTAGATTGATACAGAGTCAATTTGATTATGGAAAAGGGGATGGGCAGAAGCATGGTGACTGATCATGCTTCTGGATGGAAATGAAGCCTGTCTAGAGCCAGCTAGAGATATAGTGGCAAAGTCAAGCAGCCACTGGTCAGAATAGTAGGGTCCCAGTGTAAGAGTTGTAGGAATGAAAGTGTTAGATATTCCAAGACTTAGTTTTTGGTCTAGGCATTGGCCCAATTATTATGTAACAAGTAAGTGTTAGGGAGAGAGAAACCAGGTGGCATGGTGGATAGAGTGCTGGGCCTGAAGTCAGGAAGATTGATCTTCCAGAGTTGAAATCCAGCCTCAGACACTTACTAGCTACGTGACCCTGGGAAAGTCACTTAACCTTGTTTGCCTCAGTTTTCTCACATGTAAAATGAGCTGGTGAAGGAAATGGCAAACTGCTTCAGCATTTTCGCCAAGAAAACCCCAAAGGAAGAGTCAGACATGACTGAAAATGACTAAATAATAAAAAAGGTTTTAGATGTGAGATTTGAAGCCAAGGTCATTCTTGATTCCAAATCCAACATTCTTTCTAATAAACTTTTCTATTCTTTAACTTAGAAGATTAGATAGATATTCTGAGCCTATATTAAACAAAATGGAGTTCATTGTTTCTTTCCTTTGATAAGCTCTATGATACAAATGTTTTCCAATTTTCTCCATTTTAAGTTAAAATATTGTAATCCAAACCAACTAATACATTTTGATAAAGACTGAACAGGACATTTTATAGCTAGACAGAACAGTAGACTTTTGGTTGGACAAAGAGTCTCTTATATGTCAGCTTTGTTGTTGTTGATCTCAAAGTGGCCCAAGTAGAATTCTTTTCCAGCACATTTTTGTCCTTCTGAGAGAAATAATTCTGCATGCTGGTCCATCTTTCTTCAGGTTTGGCCCAAGTTTTTTGGTGAGATCTTGTGGAGTTAGATTCTCTTTTAGTCTCTATGGATTATATGGAAGAAAATCTGGAGATATAAAGAGCCAACTACTGTCACTTTCACCCATTCACCATAGCTATCATCTTTGCGTCTAGTCTTCTGACACTTCTGCTCTACAAAACTTAAGGACTAACCTTGGCATACACATATTGATAGTGGTAACCACAGGGTGGCAGGTAGGTGGCACAGTGGATAGAACACTGGACCTGGAGTCAGGAAGACTTGAGTTCAAATCAGATCTCAGGCACTTAACTAGCTGTCTGATCATGGTCAAGTCACTTAACCCCTTTTGTCTCAGTTTCCTCATTCTGTAAAATGAGCTAGAGAAGGAAATGGCAAACCACTCTAGTATCTTTGCCATAAAAACTACAGAGTTGTGAAGAGTTGAACACAACTAAACTTACTGAAAAACAAAAACAAAATGTATATTTTTAAAAAATGTATCATTGAATGCATTTAATGTATAATAAATAATCTATATTTAATGTATTTTAATGTATCAATAAGCCATAGTTACTTGTGTATGTGTAGTGGGTGGTTGCTTACTTCATAAGCATTGCCCTTCTGATGGTTTACTTCTGAAGCAGTCTTTCTACTCTCAGTACAAGGTCAGAAAGCTTTTCTTCTTCTTGTTGGAAGGCATCAAAGAACCTGACATCCATGCCCTGTGTGTTCTCAGCACCACCAAACTGACTGTCTAGCAACTCAAAACAAATGAGTGCCTTGACCCTGGAGTACTGAATCTTCAAGAAATATATAAGATTAAAGGCAAGTCCCATGACACTCTCCATTACTTTTTTATGTTTCTTTGCCTCAGTCTCTCCTATCACTTCTGAACCCCATCTATGACATGTCCTAGGCAAGATGAGCTATTCCTTATTTGATGGAAGGAATTAGAATCCCTTGAGTGGGAGAGTGATAGAGTGTACAGGTCAGGGAAACATGATGAGCAACTGTAGCTTTTTTTATTTTGACCCTTTTAATAGTACTGGTTGGGGGACAACCTGCCCCCAAGACTAGTTACTGCTGCTGGTACACTTGGTCCCTAGATGCTAAGAAACATTTCTCCATTTTGTAGATCTTTACATTGTCCTGAGTCCATCCTGTTCTTTCCACCACGGTGGTTTTAAACTCTTTGACAAGCTCCCACCTAGCCACACAGGGCTTAATAATAAGCTCCTCTCTTAGTGATTTTCTGTTTGAGCTTTTGGGAAGGTCCCCAGCCGTCAGAGTTTCAGACAGCTCACACAGGACATCTACTGCAATATCTCCCTTACTATGTGCTCACGTCAAGTACTGACATCCTGTCCAAAAATAAAGCATACTGTCAAGTCCTTTCAGTATCCTTAACATTGAAGTCAATCGGCTTCCTTCTATACTCACTTTAAGTGTCTCCTTTGGATGAGGCCTTTCCTTACCCAGGTCTTCAGAGCACAACATTGTGTCCATGTGCTGGCACCTTCTTCTCCCCACACACACTCCTTTTCACCTTCCTTTTATGTGTTATCTTCCCCCCTTTGAATGTTAACTTCTTGAGGGCAGGGACTGTCTTTCTCTTTGCTTATATTTATATCACCCAAACTTAGTACATAGCATGGGCTTAATGAATTCTAATTGCCTTTATACCTGATCCCCCAACCCAAAAAGCTATCTTGTATTGATTTTACCTATATTCTGAATACATTTAGACATTATCTCCTGATTAAAATGTAAGCTTCTTGAGGGCAGGGACTATTTTTTTAATCCCCAATGCCTAATACCACATGTAGCGTATGATAAGTGCTTAATAAACACTCGTTGGTTGATAAAAAAAAATAGTTGTACACCCTTGTAGCTCTAGGTGATAGCTCTTCATTCTTACTTCCCTTATAGGATCCATTCTATCTAGAGCAGTAGAAAATAGGTAGTTTGCAAGAACCCCCGAGTTTTGTGTAATCTAAGGGTGAGAACATTTGTCCTCGTTTTATAGAAGCTATTCAATGCTATAGAAAAAACACTAGGTTTGGTTTCAAGTGACCCATGTTTGAATTGTTGATCTGTGATTTGCTCTCTGTGGGAACTTACCTTACACAAGGCATTTGACTTCTCAGAACCTTAAATAAGTATCATCAAGTTCCAAGATCCCTGAGGTCTCTTTTGGCACTAAATCCATGGTACTCTGAGTACCTACTGTGTATCTAATGTTGTGTGAAAGGTCAAACAGCTATGCGTGGGTAACTTTCTAAGGGAAAACAGTTCTCTCCTTGAGACAGAACAGATGATTGTCTCCTATTCTATACTGAATCATAGAGTCTTAGTGTTATAAATGGTCTAAAAAAGTAATTACTCCTGCCCTTACTTCCAGCCCCACTGGATGAAGATATAGTCATATTCCCAACAAGAGGTAGTTCAGTCTCTTTCTAGATAATCTTCTAAGATATTGTTGTTGGTGGTGGTGAGTCATTTCAATCATGTGCAACTCTTTGTGACCCCATTTGGGATTTTCTTGGTAAAGATACTGGAGTAGTTTGCCATTTCCTTCTCAAGCTCATTTTACAGGTAAGGAAAAAGGCAAATAGGGTGAAGTGACTTGCCCAGGGTCACAAAGCTGGTAAGTGTCTGAGGCTAGGTTTGAACTCAGGAAGATGAGTCAGCCTGATTCCAATCCCTGTGTTCTATCCACAGGACCAACTAGCTGCCCAATACCTCCAGTGACAGGGAGATCACATTTCCTGTAGCAGTCTTATGGATACTGTTTATGTATCAAGGTCAGGACTCCTAGATGAGCCTTCTAAAACCAATGTTGTTTCCATAATTGTGAGCCATTTAATCAGTTTTGTCCTTGATTTCCTTACCTATAAAATGTGAGGGTTGGATAAGATGGTTTCCGAGACTGCTTCCAACTCTAAAGCCTATTACTTGAATCCTCAAATCAAGGCATGGAAGGGATGCTCGTCATATAAGGCAGAAAAGCTGGTAGAGATGCCTTTGATAATTGGTAGCAGATAAAGTCATTGGTGCAGTGGATAGAGCACTGGGCTTGGAGAAGGGAAGACTCATTTTCCTGAGTTCAAAGTCAGCCTTGTATAACTTCATTTGTACTGATATGTCTTGTCTTTACCATGCGGTTAAGCTCCTTAAGGATAGGGAATGCTTCATTTTGATCTTTGTAACTTCCAGCAATTAGTGTTGAGGGTTGGGGGAGACAAGGTCTAGGAGCCCCAAGACTGGAGTTCTCAGATGGGGTCATTGAGAAGGAGTGCCCCTCAAAGATCCGAGTACTGGAGAAGGTCAGGGCCTTCTGGAATGAATTCATGATCTCAAACATTCTTTAAGTCAAGGAGGCAAAAATTTATTACACTTTACAGTGGGCAAGAGTTCTTAGGGAACCTGCAACCTTACAGGGCTAGAAGGAAAGTTTAAATATGAGATTTGGGGGTGAAACCTGTCATTTAGGTGTTTTGGGGTGGGATTAGGGAGTGGTTAAGGGGTGGTCAGTTTTTAAAGGAACATGCACTTTTTGTATCTACTGCACAGGTATCTTACACAGAGTTCACTGGGAAATAGCCCAAGGTAGGGCTACCTGGGGGTATGGTTTTGACTGTGAAATATCACTAAGTCAACCAAAAATCCAGGCTGGCTGGAGATATCCAGGTTGCTTCCATCAAATGTCTTGTTAGACAAGATGAATGTGAGGGAGTATACATTTGACTATGTCTGGGATACATATCAGGAAGGTCAGTAAGTAGTAAATATTGTTATGTCCCAGTGCACAGCCAATTAGTAATACACAAGGAGTCCAAACTAATAAATTCTATAGGTTCAGCTGGCCATAGTATCAGGAGGAGAGATAAGTGTTGTGCTAAGACATGCTGCCCTTGAACTGGAGAGAAACTGCTAGGGCCAATACTTTGAAGCTAGGGAGAGATGTGATTTTAGAAATGGGGTCCAGACACAGGCACCCAAGCAGAGGCTAAGGAGAAATGTGATATTAGAATTAGGGTTGAAGCACAAGCACCCCATCATTAGCACAATATTGGCTGTGTAATGGATACTCACTGTTTATCCATTGATTGGCCTCCTGGCCAGTTCAGAAATATGTCCTCCCTAGATCTCTGAATTTGTTGTACATCTCCAGCTGTGACCCTATCTTTGATGTCTGGTGATTATTTTATACTCATGATCATAGAAGGAATGAAGAGAGCCCAGAGAGGTCATGCATATTTAAAAAATGTGATACCAGAGCTCAAAGGACACTTGGGGGGGGTCACCTAACTCAACTGTATTCATTTCTGAAATTTAATTCCTACTCTCCTCTGGTCCCACGTGGTCCAATTCAGGGAGTGCCAGCCCTTTTGAATCAGAAATTCCCTTGTCTAGTTGTTTGGGCGATAAAGGCACAGGAGTATCATGACTTCATTGCATATGAGCAGACACACAGGATGTGCCCATATGGAACCAAAGCTCAAACTCATTAGAGATTAAATTATATCTTTAGTTGCAGAGGGAGAGGCTTATTACGTCATTAGGTAACAAATGTGTTGGGAAAGATCCAAGCTAAATCCAGGCCCGCCTGGGAAATCACAGGTCAGTACAAGAAGATAAACAGATATGATCAAAATCAAGTATCCTGAGCTAGGTACTTTAGAGGATTATGATTTCTTCATTCCTCTTCTGGTGACTTAAACTACTATTTGTGGGCACTGGGAAACACCAGATAGACTATCTACAACTATTTTTCCAGGCAGTGGTAAACAACTATGTACAGTCTGTTCTAGGGGTAATACAAAGATAAATGAGCCCCCAAAAGAGGAAGTGATTTGTCATATGGCACTAAACTTGTGAAGGAAAGCTATGGCAAATCTGGGCAGCATACTAAAAAAGCAGAGACATCACCTCATGAACAAATGTCCATGTAGTCAAAACTATGGTTTTTCCATTATCATTTTGTGGCTTTGAGATTTGGACTATGAATAAAGCTGAATGTTGCTGAATCAACTCTTGAATTATGGTGCTGGAGAAGATTTTTGCCAGTCCTTTGGAGAGCAAGGAGATCAAATCAGTTAATACTTAGGGAATTAAATCCACACTACTTATTGGAAGCTCAAATACTGAAGCTGAAGCTTAAATACTTGGGCCAAATAATGAGAAGACAGGAGTCATTGGAAAAGACTAATGTTGGGAAAGATTGAAGGCAAAAGGAGAAGGGGATGGCAGAGGAAGAGATGGATAGATAGTATCATGGAAGCAACAAACATGAGCTTGGACAGACTTAGGGAGATAGTAGAAGATAGAAGGGCTTGGCATGCTGTGGTCCATGGGGTCATAAAGAGTCAAACATGACTGAAAGACTGGACAAAAACAACAAAAAAACTCTGAAGTTGGGTGAATCTTAGAGCCAGTTGCCAAAGCCAGTTCTTTTGATTAAAACAAACATACAAGCAAAACTGCGTAAAAGATGGGACAAAGTATGGCTGAGATATCCTCTGAAAAGTGCTAAGGATTTTAATATGCTACAAGCTCAATGCGAAATCAACAGTGTGATAAAGCTAATGTCATCTTAGTAAGCATTTAGAAAGACAGTTTGGGGTGGGGGGAGCAGAGCCAAGATGGCACTGGTAAGCAGGGATTTGCCTAAAGCCCTCCCCCCAGGACCCTCCAAACACCTATAAAAATGGCTCTGAACAAATTCTAGAACCACAGAACCCACGAAATAGCAGAGGGAAGCAGGGCTCCAGGACAGGACAGCCTGAATGGTCACTGGGTAAGGTCTATTGCACGGAACTGGGAGCAGTGTGGAGCAGAGCCTAGCATGAGCTGCACCCGGACCAAGCAGACCGGGAGCTGGGCAGAACAGGCCCTAGTGCCCTGATTCAGTGAGCTGTGGCAGTTACCAGACTTTTCAACCCACAAACACCGAAGACAACAGAGAAGGTTAGTGGGAAGAAAAACTCAAGGGTCAAGTAGTTGGCTGGGAACATGAACAGGAAGCAAAAATGGACTCAGATTCAGACTCAGGCTTTGGAATCTTTCTCTGGTGACAAAAAAGACCAAAACATATACCAGAAGAAGTTAACAAAGTCAAAGAGCCTACATCAAAAGCCACCAAGAAAAATATGAACTGATCTCAGGCCATGGAAGAGCTCAAAAAGGATTTGGAAAAGCAAGTTAGAGAAGTAGAGAAAAAATTCGGAAGAGAAATGAGAATGAGGCGAGAAAACCATGAAAAAGAAGTCAAGGACTTGCTAAAGGAAACCCAAAAAATATTGAAGAAAATAACACCTTAAAAATAACAAAAGAACTCCAAAAAGCCAATGAGGAAAAGAATGCCTTGAAAGGCAGAATTAGCCAAATGGAAAAGGAAGTTCAAAAGACCAATGAAGAAAATATTACCTTAAAAATTAGATTGGAGCAAGTGGAAGCAAGTGGCTTTATAAGAAATCAAGATATTACAAAACAGAACCAAAGGAATGAAAAAATGGAAGACAATGTGAAATATCTCATTGGAAAAACCACTGACCTGGAAAATAGAACCAAGAAAGATAATTTTAAAATTATTGGACTACCTGAAAGCCATGATCAAAAAAAGAGCCTAGATAACATCTTTCAAGAAATTATCAAGGAGAACTTCCTGATATTCTAGAGCCAGAGGGTAAAATAGAAATTGAAAGAATCTACTGATGGCCTCCTGAAAGAGATCCCAAAAAGAAAACTCCTAGGAATATTGTCACCAAATTCCAGAGCTCCCAGATCAAGGAGAAAATACTGCAAGCAGCTGGAAAGAAAGAATTTGAGTATTGTGGAGACACAATCAGGAGAATACAAGATCTAGCAGCTTCTACATTAAGGGATTGAAGGGCTTGGAATATGATATTCCAGAGGTCAATGGAGCTAGGATTAAAACCAAGAATCACCTACCCAGCAAAACTGAGTATAATGCTCCAAGGTAAAGTATGGATTTTCAATAAAATAGAGGACTTCCAAGCTTTCTCAGTGAAAAGACCAGAGCTGAACAGAAAGTTTGACTTTCAAACACAAGAATCAAGAGAAGCATGAAAAGGTAGACAAGAAAGAAAAATGATAAGGGACTTACTAAAGTTGAACTGTTTTGTTTACATTCCCATGTGGAAAGATGATGTGTATAATTCATGAAACCTCAATATTAGGGTAAATGAAGGGAATATATACATACATACGTATATATATATATATATATATATATATATATATATATATATATATATTATATATGTATGTATATATATGTATGTATATATATACATACATACACACACACATACACACAGAGGACACAGGGTGAGTTGAATATGAAGGGATGATATCTAGAAAAATTAAATCAAATTAAGGGATGAGAGAGGAATATATTTAGAGAGGAAGAAAGGGAGAGATAGAATGGGGTAAATTATCTCGCATTGAAAGTGGCAAGAAAAGGCAGTTCTGTAGGAAGGGAAGAGGGGGCAGTTGAGGGTGAATGAGTGAATCTTGCTCTCACTGAATTTGACCTGAGGAGGGAATAACATACACACTCAATTGGGTATCTTACCCCACAGGAAAGAAGGAGGAAGGAGATAAGAAGGGGGGGGGATGATAGAAAGGAGGGCAGATAGGCTGAGGAGGTAATCAAAAGCAAACAATTTCAAAAAGGGACAGGGTCAAGGGAGAAAATTGAATAAAGGGGGATAGGATAGGATGGAGGAAAATATAGTTAGTCTTTAACAGCATGAGTATTGTGGAAGGATTTTGCATAATGATACACATGTGGCCTATGTTGACTTGCTTGCCTTCTTAGGGAGGGTGGGTGGGGAGGGAAAAGGGGAGAAAATTTGGAACTCAAAGTTTTAAAAGCAGATGTTCAAAAAAAAGGTTTTGTGTGAATCTAGGAAATAAGATATACAGGCAATGGTGCGTGGAAATCTATCTTACCCTACAAGAAAGTGAGGGAAAAGGGAATGGGGGGGAGTGGGGTGACAGAAGGGAGGGTTGACTGGGGAACAGGGCAACCAGAATATATGCCATCTTGGAGTGGGGGGAGGGTAGAAATGGGGAGAAAATTTGTAATTCAAAAAAATTCAAAAATCAATGCTGAAAACTAAAAATAATAAATAAATAAATGATTTATTAAAAAAAATAAAAGAAAGACAGTTTCTAAGAATAAAAATACAATAGTCCCACTGTGCTCAGACCTAGAAAAGATTGTATCTTGAATGTTATCTTCAGTTCTGGGCCTCACATATTAGGAATAGCTTTTATAATTTGAAGATTTTCTAAAACAGGACAACCAAGATGGTGAAGTGTCTCAAGATTATCCCATTGCCTGAAGGAACCTGGAATGTTTAGACTGAAGAAGAGAAGTGTGTGTGTGTGTGTGTGTGTGTGTGTGTGTGTGTGTGTGTGTGTGTGTCGGAGGGGTGTGATTGGTGTCTGTCTTCAAATGTTTTGAAGGGTACAAATGCGGAAAGAGTATTAGGTTTGCTCTGATTTACCCTAGAAGGCAGAACTGGTAGAAATGAGTGGAAGCTGCAAAGAAGTAAATTTAGACAATGTTAGAAAAAAATCCTGCCAATTACAGGTATACAAAAGTCATCTTAATGGGTACTGTGTGCCCACTCAGTGGAGTTCTTCAAGCAAAGGCTGGATGGCCATTTGTCGGTTATTAACGTTGGGGCAAAAGGGAAGTATCATTATGGTCTAGGTTGAACCAGATGACCTCTGAAATCCCTTCCAACTCTGAATTTCTGTGATTCTGTGACTCCTGATGCAGTCATCCTGATATAGTACTGCATTGGCTTTCAGCTCAGTCTATTGCATCTGATGTTAGGTTCCTAACCCAGGCTTACATACTTCTTTCTTCAACCTCCCTTGTGGCTCTTCTCTTCTA
The DNA here is from genome assembly GCF_011100635.1 of Trichosurus vulpecula. Lineage (NCBI taxonomy): Eukaryota > Metazoa > Chordata > Mammalia > Diprotodontia > Phalangeridae > Trichosurus > Trichosurus vulpecula. The sequence goes on along the minus strand of NC_050578.1, from coordinate 198,686,141 downwards.
TGCACTCTGTGATCCTCAGTTGAGCTAGTCCCTTAACCTTTTCTAGCAATTGGATTCCCTCGGTTGGCATCAGTCCCCTCCTAGGAAAGCTAAATTATGACTGGAAATGCCCAAGAACTACTGGTAGGAGAGTTCTATTGTACTCTTGGGGAAGAGGAAAAGAAGGATAAAGGGAAAAATTGTAAGGGAAGGGATGGATTTTCAGTAAGTTGAATTTTAGTAGTGAAATAATGAGTCATGAAAACATAGACTAAGAAAACTCCTGATCCCTCATCAGAGTTGTCATAAGGAGATTAGGGCAGATCTGTTGACCAACTGGGTTAGGCTTCAAGTGTGGCAAGAGGCCTGTCAGATATTTTAGTCAGACTTTTGTCTAAAAGGAACCCATTTCAATCAGACCGACCACAATATCTTTTTGGTCAGTGACTCATAGATGGTTTGATTTCATCTTTTGAAACTGCTTACCAATTAACTATTACTTAAATGAATCAAGGAAACTGGGGTGTGGGATCTCTTTGATATAATGCATTTTCTGTACTCCTTTCAGTCATTCCGTAGTTCATAGGAGTAGGATAGCCTTTCCCTTCTTCAGGAGAGATAACTTTAAAATCTTAGAGAGGGGTGGAAGAACAGCAGGATCTCAGCGTTGGAAGGAATCTCAGAGACCAGCCAGCCAGTCCAATCCATACCTGACCAGAAAACCACTGTATTCACTCTCAATAGCCTACTCCTCTTTTGGGGGCAGCTCTAATTATTAGGAAGTTTTTCCTTACATAGTGTTGTAATTTTCACCAACTGTTGTTAGCTGTGCCCTCTGAAACCTAAGCAGAACACATTTTAATGTCTCTTCTGTGGGACAAGTCTTCAAATACTCAAAGGCATCTATCCCCAGCAGCCCCCTAAAGTCTTCTTTTTTCCAGGCTAAACATCTTAGTTCCTACAACCAGTTAGTTGTCCAATATCATGATTCCCTTACCACCTTAGATGAGTTCTACTTTGTCAATGTCTTTCCTAAAGTGTGACATCCACAATTCAATGTAGTACTCCATATTTGGTCTGACTGGGGGAGAAAGCAGAGGGCTGTCACCTCCATCATTCTAGACTATCTCTCTATTAATGCATCCTGAATTCACATTAGAAGTTTTAGCTACCATAGCCACTGTTCATAAGATCATAGATTAAGAGCTAAGGGATCTTAGAAGTCATCTAATACAATCTTCTTATTTTTTTTACAGAGGAGGAAACTGAGGAAAAGATTAAATGAATGACTCCAAGTCCCATAGGTAGTTACTGTCAGCACTAGGATTTGAACCCTGGTCCTCTGACTTCAAATCCAATATTCTTTCCATTATGCAATGATTCCTCTTTGAGCTTTCAGTTCACAAATACCTCCCCTTCCCTGAAGATATTTCTCACATATACTAATTATACCTGTCCATCCTCTACTTGGGAAGTTGTTTTTGTTTGTTTTTTCTCCTCAGGAGTAGGATTTTACATTTATTCTTATTGAATGGGGTGGATAATTGTGAAGACTTCATAGGGTATGTCTAAGGGAGTAGGAGAGGTTTGGGATTTGACCTCGTGATTCTGGAAGGTCAGGGCCTGGAGCTGTGGGCATGCCCTTCCCCCTCTGTCTCAGATGTTAGAAGATAATGAACTTCCTGTGAGCTATTTGTTCTCTGCTCCAGAAAGGTCTCTCCTCGCCCCCCCACCCCCACCCATTTCTTCTCCTAGACTTTCAGATGCCACCCCGGCAGTTGAGTTCTGATAGGGAAAAACCTGAATGGACTGGATCAACCTTGGTCCTCTGTGTAGTTTTCGTGCCTAGACTGTAAGCCCACTTCCCAGCCCATGGTGAGAAGGGATAGAGGTAGGTGGGAATCTTTTCATTAAAGAGTATAAATTAAGGCAGGTTCCCCTTTTACCTCGCCTCCTCCATTATGGAGGTGTGCCCAAATCTTGCAAGGTTTGTGAAATAAATTTACTTTGCTTCTCCTAAGGATGTCTCTCCTATTATTTAAAAATCCTGTCCCAAACATTATTAAATTCCTTATCTGATATTATTGATTGAAAGTAAGGCTGAGGGGAGAGGATTCTGGGAAGGTGGTGGAGTAGGTTAGAAAATTTCAAGCTCTCAAGATTTTCCTCCACAAAGGGATGAAATAGCACATCTGGGCAAACATAAAGCCGTGAAAACAAATAAGAGTAGTGGGGAGAAGGTGGTTCTCTAGGGATAATGGGAAAAGACCTGAAGAAAAATCCCAGGAGATTTCCTCTTGGTGAAGAGTAAACACCTCCAGGCTAGGGTCCTCTTTAACAACCAGCCCCAAGCTGCTTAAACAACAAGCTGCAAGCCCTAGGTTAGTTAGTTTGGGAGGCTGCCTCGGCCCCAGCCACAGGAACTTTTACCCCAGGGGCAGTGACAAGAGTTGGACATTAGACCTGGGGAAGATCTAGAGAACCTCTGCTGACAAGGAACACCAGACCCAGCTGTGCTGCAGAGAGCAATGGGGCCTGGGGGTGAGTGCAGAAGCAGTGGGACAGGATTCTGCTGGCTGTGGGCACTTACAGGAGGCTGGAGGTTTTGGTTTGAGTTCAAGGTCAGAGGGGAGAATTGAAGAAGATCAGAGGCCAGAGGCACCATCCCCCATACACCAGGACAAGAGGTGATTATAAAAACTAAATTATTACAAAATTGCACAGGCAAAGGAGAAAGAATCCAACCATAGAGAGCTACTATGGGAATAGAGAACACCTGGGTTCATCTTCAGAGGAGGATAGCAAAGTGAAGAAACCCTCTTCTTCTCCAAAGAGTAATGTAACATGGACACTTGCCCCCAAAAAATTATTGAAAAACTTAAAAAAGATTTTAAAAAATCAAATGAGAGAGATGGAGGAAAAATTAAAAAAGAAAAATAAGAATAATATAAGAAAAATGAGAAGATTATGTCAAGAAAGTCAGCCAATTAGAAAAGGAGATCCAGAATATTAAGGAAGAAAATGACTCTTTGAAAATCAGAATTGGGCAAGGGGAAGCTGGTGAAGTTATAAGAGATGAAAAAATTAAAAAAAAAATATAAGGAATGACAAAATAGAAGAGAATGTGAAACATGTCATAAGAAAACAGATATAGAGAACATATCAGGAAGAGGAAACATAAGAATAGCTGAATTACCTGAAAGTTCCAATCAAAAAAAGAATCTTGATACAATAATATAAGAAATGATTAAGGAAAATGTCCTGAAGCATTAGAACAAGAGGGGAAAGTAGAAATAGAAAAAATCCACTGATCACCACCTGAAAGATATCCTATGAGGAAAATTCATAGAAGTATTATAATTAAATTCCAAAACTCCCAGATCGAGGACAAAATATTACAAGCAACAAGGAAAAAAATTACATATGATGGTACCACAATTAGAGTCACACAAGACCTAGAGCTGGCAACACTAAAAGATTGCAGATCTTGGAACACTATATATTGAAGAGCAAAAGAACTGGACCTCTGGCCAAAAATATCATACCCCCAAAGCCAAGCATAATTCTGAATGAAAAAAATGGATATTTTATCAATTGTCAGACTTTTAGGACTCTGTTAAAAAAAAACAACCCTGAACTCAATAGAAGATTTGACATACAAGAGCCAAGAGAAATATAAGGTACATACCAATTGCCAATTACAAGGAACTAAATAAGGATAGAATGTTTACCATTTGTGTATGGAAAATGTAAAACTTGTGTCTAAGATTGTTACTAGTAATTAGGTAGCTTATAAGAAAGATTGGGGTAGACCTGAGTATGATTTGACTTTAAAAAGTAAAACCATTCAAGAGTAGCTAAAAGATAATTATCTTATACAAATGAGGTGCAAGAGGAAGTACTGAAACAGAGGAATTAGATGGGGGAGGGGAGCTGTTAGTTCTAGAACCTACTTTCATTGGGAATGGGTTTAAGAGGGGAAAATGTATATACAGCTAGAAGAGTATAAAAGTCTTCTAAATTTAGAAAGAGATAAAACTAAGGGGATACAGAGGGAAGAGAGGATAGAGGAAAGAACTTTAGAGGGGAGAGTGAGGGAATAGGTTAAAAAGGGATATAGAAGGGTCTTTAGATTTAGGGGAATGAGAGGATAAGGGTGGGAGTTTTAGAGAGGAGGAGGTCAGAATAGGTCAAAGGGGTTTATAAAAGGGTGTTTAGATTTAGGGGAATGGGAGGATGAGGGAGGGATTGCTGGAGTGGAGGTAGATCAAGTAATAGGAGGGCAAGGTAGCAGGTCGAAGTAAAGTAGAGGAGGTAGGAGAGATAGGAAAAAAGAGACAGGCACAAACAAAAATCAAATTAGGTGTAGAATCTCTTAGGGAAAGTATATGTGTGTGTATATATGTATATGTATGTGTGTATATGTGTATATGTGTATGTATATATTAATGCCTATCTATAAATATATCAATGCTCAATTGTAGCCTTGGGGTGGTGAGTAGGGAGGAGGAAGGGGTAAAACAAAGAACAAAGTAAAAAGTGTACAGCAGAGAACAAAAAAATAGCCTACAAGGAAGCAAAGAAAAGATGGATAGCTTTCCACATAATGCACAGTATTTGATATATAGGCTTTCTTGAAATGACAAGTTACTTCTATATACCCTGAATCTTCTCCTATGTTTTGCTCTGCACAGGACATGTTTTTTCTTTTATATTTAAGTTTATTATGTTTCTTTTTCTTTTCTTGTTATGTATTTAGTATTAAGAAAAAATTACTGAGAATAATGGTAGTGGGAACAGCCTTAGGCTAGGACCATGTAACCAAGTATGGCAAAGTAGAGAATTACAACCTAGAGGGTGGCCTTGGCTCAAGCAATTCTAGCACTCAGGGTAAGGCTAGTGGCCTCGGCCAAGGTAGCAACTGGAGGTATGTGTGTGTGTGGAATACATGGCTGTGAATCCATCTACCTTGAACCAAAGTTTTTAATGTATCAGAAGATATATAATGAATATGGCTGTTTGCCTTAAAAAAAAGGCCTGAAGTTTGCTTGTGAAAGTAAATATAGGAAGGGTTGCTTTTTGTGAGTAATTGTGTAGCGGTACAGTTTTCTGCATTCTCACTGTTTCTTGTGGATAAAATTGTGCTTAAGTAAATAAAAATTTTGCATTATGCTCAAATTGTTTATATATATATATTATTTGTGTAATATATATATAGTATAATACAATACAATACAATACAATACAACATAACATAACATAACATAACATAACATAACATAACATAACATAACATAACATAATATACAATTAGGTTGCAACAAATTTAAAAAAAAGAAAGTAAGGTTGAGTGACAGTGATCAACACTTAAGATCAACACTTGGGGGAGAGCTCATGGATGCTGCAAAGAGCCTTCATGTCAACTGCACTCCTTTGCGTCATGCTAGTCCTGCATATTTCTCTTGGCTCTTGTATGGCAAATCTATTGAGTTCAGATTTTTTTTAACAGAGTCCTGAAAGTCTGACAATTGATCAGATGTCCATTTTTTTCATTCAGAATTATGCTTAGCTTTTAGTTCTCCACTAGATTTTTGCACTGAATTTCCACTGAATTTTGAGTTTTCCATTGAATTTTGTACCCTAGTGAGACAAAATTAAATTTAACTATTTGGAGTTGCCAGAGGACAGCACAAAATTTATAGACTCTTTATTTTACAGGTATGAATGTGCTGCCCTCGTATGATGAGCAAGGGCATCTTCCTGATGTTTGTGAGAGGCTTAGGGGGATTCATCTTCCTGCTTCTTTCCTAGAAATATACAGAGACACTTTGGTTGTGCAAGAGAACTTTGGTTTTTTTTTGCACCAACTGTATATCTTTTCTTAGCAGCTTTGTGGGTCAATTCAACAAACATTTATTAAACACCAACTATGTGCCAGGCACTGGGATCAATTGTCAAATGATTTGATTACATCAAATATCTATAGGAGAATAATAAATAGACTTCTCCATCCTGTTTCCATAAACAATTTGCTTGAGTTTCTGTGGATACAAGAAACTGATGGAAGAGGACTTAGAACCTCAGTCTGTCTCCATCCCTGGGGCTGTGTGATCATGTGCAGGGGGTTTTGTCTCTCTAGTCTTCACTTTTCTCTAGAAATGTGGGGCCTAGAAAGATAAGTTCCAAAGTTTCTCCCAGGTTCAAAACATCATAAATTCATCACTGGAAAGGACCTTCATCACCATCAAATCCAGTTCCCTCACATTTTAAGAATGAAGAAACTGAGGCTAAGAAAGGTTAAGTGACTTAGGCAGTGCCACACAACTATTTGAATAATTTCCTAAGTCAGAATTCAAACTCAGGTCTTGATTCTAAGTCTAGGTCCCTATCAACTCTGCTACATACTTTTGGAGCAGATACAAGAGCTCTTTTAATTTTAGAACTGATTTATTTTAAGTGTAGGAAAGGGGGAAAGGGACAATCATTTATTTAAAGTGCCTACTATGTGCCAGGCACTGTGCTGAGCACTTTACAAATATTATCTTTTTTGATCCTCAAATCAACTCTGGAAAGTAAGTACTATTATTTCTGACTTGAACTCAGGTGTTCCTGCCTCCAGGACCAGCACTCTATCCACTGTGCCACCTAGCTGTTACTCTTTTGTATTTTGCTAGGACTAGGACTTCAGTCTCCTGCCACTAGGGTCCTTCCCATTCTACAATGCCAGCAGGGCTTATTTAATTTCAGGCTTTTTTTAAAACGAGTTTGTTGGAGTTAGAGCATATAGCTAAAGGAATGTGTTCTAGGCAGCTGTCTGACACAGCCATGTTTGTGAAGTTCCTTACTACCTACACTGACGTGCTTATCAAAGAGCTACATGAGGGCAGTTGTAAGGATAAGAAACCATCTTCTTTGTTTAAAATTTTCTTCTAATTTCTCTCATCAGCATGGAGATGGCAATAGATTCTCAAGGTTAGGACAGCAGAGTGCCAGGGTTGATAGGTGCCACCAAGCTAGAAAGTCTTTAACTATGACAATGGCAACAGATAACTTCTGTGTTAATGGACAATCAGACAACTTCAGAAGGGTTCTTCACCTGGTTTGCTACAAGCACAGTTAACAATTGGACCATAAACATTCTTGAAGAGTATTTCCTAAATTGTAGAGAGATCCCAATTTCCCTCAATGAAAGTGACAGTATTATCCACACAGACACAATAACAGATTTTTTGAGGTGCTGATGTCATTGCTTAGAGTGTGTTCTCAACCAGAGTCAGAGAGAGTGTATTTTAGAAATCAATATTTTTCAATTAGAATATCCCCTTCCTCTTTAAGCCAAATGCAAATGAAACAAAAGAAAAGTATACTTTGAGGGTCCTACTGGTTAGTATTTTAGACACCAGGGCTTCATTTCTATGAAGATTTACATTTGTGAAGTCACTTATATTCCTTTATGTTCCCATTTCTTTTCAAGTACTAGGGAGGAGAAAATTTCCCCAGAGAATAAAAGAAGTTTCTGAAATAGATCTACAGGAAGCACTTCAAGGCCAGGTGAGTAACATTAATAGTGGTGTAAATTTATACAAAGCATGCATAATATGCCATAGGTTTTCATCAAAGCCCTATACAATGTCTTTTGTATCAGTAGGTTTAAAAAAAGTGACTGAAAGGCCAAAAGCTTTTAAATATTTTTCTTCCTGGTTAAGTATCAAGTAAGCTCCATGAGGAAATTTGAGAAATTATTGCTTGGCCCTCTCTGCAATTCCACAACTTCTTAAGGAACCCGAGCTCTTACCATGATTAGTCTGGCTTCCCTCACTCTAGTTACCTCCCTGGAATGGTTCCTGATAATATGTCACTTATTAACTGGCAGGCCAACTATATTGCTCTCATACCCTCCACTTTATTAAGTTACTTCTCCAGCTTTAGTTGCTCTGAAATCAGCTATTTTTTCCTTCCGTTTCCCAAAGCCCTTTGCAAAGCTTCCCCCCCACCAAATTGTTCCACGGTGTAACTGATATTCAAATTATATTATTTACTCATTTGTTTCAACTATATAAACCCATCCCTAGTACCTTCATTACACATACACACACTCACACACACACACACACACACACACATACACACACACACACACCTGGAGAGTAATGTTGTTACTAAGGCACCTATTAAGTGGGAACAGGAACAGAAAGACTCTACTCTGATATCCTTTATGGTTGTGGTCACTTTCTTCTGGTGAATTGCCTCAGGGAGCAAACTATCACTGAAGTTTCCTTCTGATTAAAATCCTCTAGATGGTCTTCACTTCTTCCACACTTTAAAACAGTAGAGCAGAAACTCGGGGAGAGCCTATTTATCTGGGAAGGCAGGCTTAGAAGAGAAGGTCCTCTCCAGGTTGACCATAGACAGATAGATGGTTGAGCCACATTGACTCTGGAAGACTATCTCATCAGGCATGAAGAGATCAGTCTTTGTCAATAGAAGTACCTACCCTGATAGAAATCAATGACCCCTGAAGTCATGTATTTCTTTGATTTCTTGGTGAAAGAGTTATTAGGATGCTAGCTCTGATGAATGAATGAAAAAATTATCAAATACTTAACAGTATGCTAATTACTAGTAATATTAGTACAAAAACTTGAGAACTTGAGATAGTCTCTGCCTTTAAAGAGTGCTAGAAGTAGAAGAGAAGAACTTACATCTGAATAGGGAGAAATGACACATACAGGGAGGTGTGACTTTGTGTTCATCAGTATGACGTGTTGATCCATAGGGAAGTCAACTGACATAGTCTTTCTAAAAGCAATCATGCTTTTGGTGTGATTATGAAGGAGAAGAGGGAAAACTAAAACAGAATAAGCAAAAATACCTTAAAGGCAGTGTGGTAAAATTAAAAAAAAGAACCAATAATAATAATAAATCATAGATTTAGGGGTATCAAGATTTGAGAGGCCACCCCATCCTTTCCTCCTCATTTAAATCATTAGAAAACAGAGTTGGAATGGCTGATCTTTGAGTTTCTTCTATGAGCTGATGATGCTCTGACGAGGACTGAATTACATAGTTGAGATCTTTTAGCAGATGTGGCTTGTATGCTGTATGCCCTATTAAACACTTACTGGGCATTGTCTGGAGAAGACCAATAATATTTGTTTGCCTAAGAAATGGCGTTCCACTTTTATTGGCAGTTAGTATCACTTTGGAGTTTTTGTGACTTTCCTGGGAAGAAGGTTTTTACTCATTCATTACCTGTCATAGGCTATTCTGGTGAAGGAAAATCATTCCACCTAGGTGACCTGACCAAGTGATAAATGAATACTAGTATTCTATCCCTCTGATTGCTAAGGACTCAGGTCATTGTGGGTGCCTTCCACTAAGCCAATAGTTAATGAAATATGAATAAAATAAACCCACAAATTAACCTCTGATGTAATATATACATGCACACGCACGTATCCAGTGCCTTCTATGCAAGTCACTTCATAAAATAGCGCCGAATATTGTGACATGCCCTTAACAGACACTCATAAATATTAATTAATAATAAAGGGAAATGAGTAGGGAAAGCTATCAAGGGCAGTGCACAATGGTGATTTGTATCATTGAGAGCTCTTAAAAATCCACTTCAGTTACAATAATAATCTGACTGAAATTGGAAGCAAATGCAAGACCTTGGGCCAAATTCAGACCTGAGGTGCTTGGGAATGTTTTTTTCTAAATCAGTAAGAAGCACTGAGGTTATATCTGCCATGATAGTGAGGTTACTTTCACAGTTGTTGAATAGATAAAGTTATGAATGGTGGTATTTAAAAGCAAAATTCAGCTTAACTAGTTAATTGATTAGTGAACCAACTTTACTCCATCAATGATGATACCTATGTGTGGTCATGTAACTGGTTTTTGTTCATTAATTTCACTTCCTTTTCTTTTTTACTGAGGTTAAGTTTAGAGGCAGAAACAGATGCTGTATTCCCTGGGCCTAAAATTCCTTTCCCCAATTTCTAACTTTTCATATCTTACCCATCTTTTTAAGACCCAAAACAAATGTCACCTTGTCCAATAAGCTTTCCCAGATCCTCACAGCTGAATGTGATTTCTCCATCATTTGATCTCATAGGATTTTGTACTTATTAGGTTTCTGTTGCTACGACAAAAGGAGATTCAGAGAAAATCCAGATGAGCCAGTATTTGTAGAAAGCAACAGGCCATTTTATTTGCCAGGTTTGGAGGGTGGTCACTGGAGACATTGGAGACACCGGGAGTGCAGGGAAGGAATCAGGGATGACAGGGCAAAGAGGAGTGTGTTAGGGAAGCACCGTTTTATGTCTAAAACAGAAGCTGATGCATTCAAAACTAGGGCCAAATACTGACTTCTAAGAGTGGGCCTGAGAGTTACCCCTTAACTCCAAAGCTGATGGAGTAAGATTAGAGAAGGGACATGACCAAGCAATGTCATCAGAGAACTGTGGACGTGATCATCTTCATTCTCTGACAAGAATAAAGATACTACAATGGTTTTATAAGAAGTTGCTCAATGGGTAGGGCTTTTGGGTTCATCTTCACCCCATCAATAAGGGCAGTTCAGGGAAGCTGAAGAGGTCCAAGTGGCATGTTTCTGCTCTGGGGTGTTGGATTGATTTCCCAACATACATACATATATACATATACATTTATGCCCTGTGTGTATGCATACATACATACATATCCCCATTTTTTTTGTTTGTTAAATATACCAGAAGTCTTCCAAGTTAAAACTAAACCATATTAACAATTTTTTTGTTTGTTAGATATCTATCTATGTGTGTGTGTGTGTGTGTGTGTGTGTGTACACACTCACCCCCCCCACATAGATATTTAATGAACAAAAAATTTGTTAATATGGTTTAGTTTAGTTTAGTGTTAAGTTGGAAGTTAACTTGTTAACTTGGAAGACCTACGGTATATTTAACAAACAAAAAAAATGGGTGTATGTATGTATGTATGTATGTATGTATGTATACACACATGGGGCATAAATGCATACGTATATATGTATACATGTGCGTATATGTACACACATATGTATATGCATATATGTATACACACCCACATATATGTATATGTATATACGTATACACACACATACACACACACACACACATGGAAGGAGGGGCCAAATAGCTATGAAGTTGATTATTTCTAGCCTGGAGGGTTCTAGAAAAGGGGCAGAATGAGGATGTCAGGAAGGCAGAGGAGTTGTTTCTAGAGCAAAGCTTCTTACCTGGGTCCTTTGGGCAGTCTGATGAAGCCTATGAACTCTGTCTTAGAATAATATTTTTAAATATGTAAAAGGAAAAAAAAATATAAATGATTGCAAAGAAAACCATGGAAATGAAAAGGGATTTATAAAAATACTTTTAAAATAAGTTCATAGGCACAGATCTAGAGCAAAGATAGCTTGTTTTCAGAAAGGCTAGTATGGAAAACCAAAACAAAAACCCTTAGACTGCAATGGTACTCTTATTCATTTGTCGTGTTCTAATTTGATCAAACTTCTATGTGCAAATATCTCATCCCCTTTTCTTCCCCCTTTGACTATATAAACCCATCCAACCAATATAAATCTAGTACAAATTCAACCCTGGATTTCAAGATCCTTGGAGGTGGGATTCATTTCTTTCTTATTTTTATCTCTCCTCCAGTACCAAGAATATTATTTAATAAGCCTATTAAATGACTGACTCTTAAATGAAGCCAACGGACCCTACACATCACTAGTCTCTGAGCCTTAATGTGACGTTCAATGCCAAGTCTGACCCATCCTCTGGTTTCTATGCCATAAGCTTGTGCCTTCAATAAAAGTCAAAATACCATCCTCTCAAGATAACATGATTTGAACTAAAATAGCTTTTAAAAATCCATTGAAATTCAAAAGCATAATTATACCACATGGTTCCTTCCTATCTTTTCAGTTTTCTTTCACTTTACTCCCCTCCACTTGGTCTACCATATAGCAATACTGTTCTTCATGCTATTCCTTACACTCAGCACTGACTGTGTGTCATTGTGATGGTTGTCCCCAGTACTGGGAAGACTCCCTCTTCTCCTTCCACCTGCTGGTTCCATTGGCTTCCTTCAATACTCAGCTTGAATCCCACCTTCAGGGAGCGTCCCGTCCTGACCATAACTTTCTCCTGCCTCCTTATAGTATCTTCCCTCTGAGATTACCTCCCATTAATACTGTATATATCTTGAAGGTACATGGTTATTGGCATGTTGCCTCTTCAGAGGTAGCTGCTTCTGGGCCTTGAGTCATGGAGAGCTGCGTTCAGTCCAGCCTTAGACTCTGTGATTCTGGACAAGTGACTTACTTGCCTCAACTATAAAATGGACATGGTAATAATGCTTACTTTGCAGGGCTGTCATGAAGAACAACAATAACATTTGTAAAAAGTGTTTAGCACAATGCTAATTTATTTCTCCCTTTCTCTTCTCACTGAAATGTTGACTCGTCGAGGGTAGGGGCTGTGTTTTTGCTTTTCTTTGTGTCCCTAAGTGTTTTTATATTACCTGGCACATGTTGTTATTCAGTAATTCAGTCATGACTCCACATGACCCCACAGGGTTTTCTTGGCAAAGATACAGGAGTTGTTTGCCATTTTCTTCTCTAATGTGTACACATTTTACAAATAAGGAACTGAGGTAAATAGGGGGTTAAGTGACTTGCTCAGGGTCACACAGCTAGTATTTGAGTCTAGATTTGAACCCAGATCTTGGATCCAAGCCCAGTACTCTATGTATTGTACCACCTAGCCGCTCTCCCCTCTGGTACATAGTAAGTCTTTAATCAATACTTGTTGACTGACTGATTGACATTAAGAGAGAAATCTTTTAATACTGGAAGAAATCCTCACACTAAAGAATGAGCCATTCTGAAAGTGCTGCCTAATATTAGCTCTCAGTCTCTCAACATATAGACACTGTAGGATAGCAAACGTACCAATTCTAATAAGCTTTAGTAACCTGCTTGCAAAAATGAAAATTGAATTACTTAGCGTAGAATAGTTTACAAAGAGTAAAGCATTTTAATCGAGCTACCTGACCTAAATACTCTCTCCCTGATTACTGTCTATATCAACCCTCCTTTTTATGGCCATTCAAAATCTTACTCCAATTGACCTTTCCAGCCTCTTCCCCATCCACCTATTTCATGTTCTGGACAAAGTAGCCTAAGTGATACCAGCACCGATGTTCTGCATTTGTTCATTTTTGTCTTTTTATTTGAGTTTTCCCTTTCTGGAATACTCTCTGCACTCTACCATTTGTCCAGTGAAGTCCTCCTACGCATGGATTTCACGAATCTCTGAGTTGGAAGGGTCCTCAGTGGCCATTGAGTTCAACCCCAACCCTGAGGTCACAAAGAATCACTCAACTAGTGTTTAAAGCCCCATGATTTCACAAGGTAGCCTGGTTCACTTTTGGATAGCTCCAGTTATTAAGAAAATTTTTTCCTTACATCAAGCCAAAATCTGCCACTTTGCAACTTTTATCCATTCTTCCAAGTTCTATGCTCTGTGGACATGTACAACAAATATTTCTCTTTCTATATGTGACTATCCTTGAACTCGACAACAACTATTATGTCCTCCCAAAGTCTTTTCTTTCCTAGGCTAAACAGCCTATTTTTTCTTTGTTATGTTTTTTTTTCTTTTAAATGATGCTCATATGGCATGATCTTGAGGACTTTAATTATGCTTCTCACCATCCTTGGGGACACTTATCAAAAGTCCTTTCTAAAATGAGGAAGCTAGAATGAAAACAATGCTCAACATAGTCAGAGTTCAGTAGCAATATGACCTTATCTCATTCTTTGTAGTATGCATCTTCTAATGAAAAGTAACATAGAATTAGATGGTAGTAGTGATTGTTTGTGTTGCTGCTGTCCCAGTGCTGTCTCATTTGGAACTCATCATCCTAAGAAATTATAGCATTTCTCTATTTCCCCATTTCGCTTATGTGAAGTTGATTTTTAAAATCAAGATGTAAGATTTTACATTCATATCTATTACATGCTCCTCATATTTGAATTGGCCCAATTCAAATTACAAACTGTCAAGATCTTTCTGAATCTTGTCTTTGCCATCCAGTGTATTAGATACTACAAACTTTGTAGCATGTGAAAATTATACAGAACCAACCGCAGGTTCCTGAGACACTCTACTGGAGATTTTCCAAGTTAACACCAAACCATTGACAACTACTCTTTGGATCTGATCTCTCAAACAGTTCCAAACCCAAATAACTATGCTATCATCTCACCATTTTGCCCACAAAATTTAAATAGAACACTTTGTCAAATACTTTTATGAAACTTAGAACACATGAAATTTTCTATTCAACCTGTTTTATTGTTGCTCAGTTGTATTCAACTCTCTGTGACACCATTTTGGGTTTTCTTGCCAAAGATACTAGAGTGATTTGCTATTTCCTTCTCTAGATCATTTTACAGTTGAGGAAACTGAGGCAAACAGGGTTAAATGACTTGCTCAGGGTCACACAGATAATAAGTGTTTGACATTCTATCCATCGGATCACCTAGATGCCTAAGTATAAGTACTTAATATAAGTTACACTAATTAACAACTTAATAAAAATTGCTTTAATAAATTTCCACAAAACTAATAGTATATCTAATGCATTTAGAGGAAAACAAAAGAAGACTCTATCTCTATTACATGGATAATTGGAAATAAGGTAAAGGGTGAAATGGAAAACCAGAGACAAACTCTTTTATCACATAAATTTAGTTAAGTCAGGGGATTGTGACTTATTCCAAAGGCATCATATTCTATGAAATCTAAGGAATTAAGGGATTAAAATAGTGTTAAATAATGATATTCCATGTCCAGGTTAGGTATGAAAATGCACTAGATAAATACTTGTTGAATTGGACTGAATTTAGAGATGATGAGTTGACAGAAACTTTGTTCCTCTTCCTGATTTGTCTGGATGTTATGACAATCTTGGCAGGAGATTTAACAAATCTATGCTCCAAAGTGTGTGCTGGTTTTAATTTTTTTTCAGGCATCAGTAAAGTTCATTCTTAATTTCAAAACTTCCTGTTTGCCTTTAATTTCACCCCTAATGTCTTTTTAATAAGTATATTGTGAAATTATGAGCTTTTACATGTGTGTGTGTGTTTCGTGTTGTTCACATCTCTACCCCTTAGAAGGGCAAAAGAGAAAATCACATTCTGTATACCTGCTGCTTTTCCCCTCTTTGCCTATTCTGCTATGTGAGAAGTAGGGAACTTTTGCCACCTGAAGGCCTCTGTCTTATGGCAGAAGAGCACAATTCTTATAGAGATTGAATGCTTCATATAAGCAGTTGACTCTGCTGTTTCAGTGGCTCTCCCTTGGAATTTACTGATGAGTAAAGATTCAGTTTAAACTAGAAAGACATTAGAATTTTCTCCCCTTTGTGATCATGGAGGGCACATCTTCCAATACTCAGCCAATATCTGGGACCACTATGGGAGACTCACACATACACAGTTTCTCTTCAATAAGGACTAATGTTCTACCATTCTGGAGAGCAACGTTGAACTGTGCCCGAAGGGCAAACGGTGCATAGCCTTTGATCCAGCAATATCCCTATTAGGTCTGTATCCCAAAGAGATCATAAAAATTGGAAAAAGACCTACATCTACAAAACTATTTGTAACAGCTCTTTTTGTGATGGCAAAGAACTGGAAATTGAAGGAGTGCCCATAAACTGGGGAATGGTTGAATAAGTTGTGGTATATGAATGTAATGGGATACAATTGTGCTATAAGAAATGATGTGCAAATGGGTTTCAGGAAAACCTGGACAGACTTACATGAACTGATGCTGAGCGAAATGAGCAGAACCAGGAGAACATTGTATATAGTAACAGCAACATTGTCCTATGATCAACTCTGAAAGGCTTAGCTCTTCTCAGCAATTCAGTGATCCAAGATAATTCTAAGACTCATGATGGAAAATGCTATCTATGTCCAGAAAAAGAACTATGGAGGCTGAAGGCAGATTGAAGCATACTATTTTTTTTCTTTTTTGTTTTTTTCATGGTTTTTCCCTTTTGTTCTGTTTCTCTTTTCACAACATGACTAATGTGAAAATATGTTTAACATGATTGCACATGTATAACCTATATCGGATTGCTTGCTGTCTTGGGGAGAGGGGAAGAGAGGAGGGGGGGGAATTTGGAACTCAAAATCTTATGAAAACTAATGTTGAAAACCATTTTTACCTATAATTGGGAAAAATAAAATACTTTTTACAAACAAAGAAAATAAATTGATCCTCACAGCAACAACAAAGAGCAATTGTTCTCATGGAGTTCTTTGTAAGTTGCCCATGTGCAATAGATTCTTTGTTCATTTTGTGAATGCTATCCTTATATACTGTGTATTCATTGTAAGCAAAAAAATGTAGGAAACAAAGTTATTTACATTTATTTTTACCTACAGTAGCATGACATCAAAAACTTTGTGATAGTGCTTGAAGACTTCAAAACAATGACACAAGCTTTGAGAACTTTAGTAATACATATACATATAAATAAAACTGTCAAAAGGCAGAGGTATTTATTATTTAGTAAGCCATGTGAATTGATTAGGGGAAACTATAGTTTAACACACAACTAAAACTAAATCCTAAAAGGGCACCTATAAATTCAGAATACACTGTTTCACAAAGTGTCTGTTGAATTCCATGGGAATGAACCTTGAACTATTCACACAACAAGGATGGAATTAGATTGCTTAGATACAATGAGTAATATGACTGGCAGGAAGATAAATATAGAGAGCTAACATCCAAGAGCCCCCTGCCTTCCCCCTCCATTCTCAAAGGGAGAAGAAAGAAGAAACCCTAGAGTCATATCCTGCTCTAGCATCTGGCTGATAACAGAAAAAAGAAGTGCTAGCTTGTGTTTGCTGTATATTTTCCCCAATACTTCTGATCTCATCAGAGGCTTGATATAGAAAAATCCAAAAAAAAAGTTTCCCTCTTGCTGGCTTCTCTGTAGTCTGTTCTCCAGCTTCTTTTGGGGGCCAAAGTTAAGATAAGAGTTTTTGGCTATGATAATGGGAGCTATTCTTATGAAACTGCAGCTGAATCTTAGTCTGCTCTCCAAAAGGCCAGATGCAGTTCATAAAGATATTGCCCTATGAACTCCAGAAATCCATCATTCTAACCTTTTCTGGGTCACTCTTCCCAGGAAGTCCTTTCTTCCTCAAATGTATGATTAAAGCTAGATCACAAAGATCAATGGGTGGTAATTACAGAGAGGCATGTTAATGTTCAATCTAAGTTAAACCATCCTATTTTTAAAAGAAATATTTATTTTTAGTTTTCGGGATTCACTTCCACAAGATTTTGAATTCTAAATTTTCTCCCTAGATTTCCCCTTCCCCACCCCAAGATGGCATGCATTCTGATTACCTCTTCCCCCAATCTACTTTCCCTTCCATCACCACCACCCCCTTCCCTTATCCCCTTCCCTTTCTATTTTCCTATAGGGCAAGATAGATTTCTATACCCTATTGCCTGTATATCTTATTTCCCAGTTGCATGTAAAAACAATTTTTAATATTCATTTTTAAAACTTTGAGTTCCAAATTATCTCCCCTTCTGCCTCCCCACCCACCCTCATTAAGAATGCAAGAAATTCGATATAGGTTACACATGTGTAGTCATGCAAAACACTTCCATGATAGTCATGTTGTGAAAGACTATATTTCTCTCCATCCTATCCTGGCCCCCATTTATTCTATTCTCTCCTTTGACCCCGTCCCTCCTCAAAAGTGTTTGCTTCTTATTACACCCTCCCCTAATCTGCCCTCCCTTCTATCATCCCCCCCCTTACCCCCCTTCCCCTCTACTTTTCTGTAGGGTAAGATAGATTTCCATACCCAATTGAGTATGGATGTCATTCCCTCTTAAGCCAAATCTGATGAGAGTAAGGTTCATTCATTCCCTCTCACCTCTCCTCTCTTCCCCTCTACTGTAAATGCTTTTTCTTGCCTCTTTTATGTGAGATAATTTACCCCATTTTACCTCTTACTTTCTCCTTTTCCCAGTACATCCTCTCATGAGTTACAGATATCATCTTTCCATGTAGGAATGTAAACAGTTCAACTTTAATAAGTCCATTAAGATTTCTTTCTTGTTTACCTTTTCATGCTTCTCTTGAGTCATATTTGAAAGTCACATTTTCTATTCAGCTCTGGTGTTTCCATCAAGAATGCTTGAAAATCCTCTATTTCATTGAATATCCATTTTTCCCCTGAAGGATTATACTCAGTTTTGCTGGGTAGGTGATTTTTGGTTTTAATCCTAGTTCCTTTGACCTCTGAAATATCATATTCCAAATCCTTCAATCCTTTAATGTAGAATCTGGTAAATCTTGCATTACCCTGATTGTGTTTTCACAATACTTATATTGTTTCTTTCTGGCTCCTTGAAATATTTTCTCCTTGACCTGCAAACTCTGGAATTTGGCTACAATATTCCTAGGAGTTTTCCTTTTGGAATCTCTTTCATGAGGTGATCTGTGGATTCTTTCAATTTCTATTTTACCCTTTGGTTCTAGAATATCAGGCTAGTTTTCCTTGATAATTTCTTAAAAGATGATATCTAGGCTCCTTTTTTAATCATGGCTTTCAGGTAGTCCAATAATTTTAAAATTGTCTCTCCTGGATCTATTTTCCAGGTTAGTGGTTTTTCCAGTGAGATATTTCACATTGTCTTCTGTTTTTTCATTCTTTTGGTTTTGTTTTATAATTTCTTGATTTTTCATAAAGTCATTAGCTTCCATTCGCTCCATTGTAGTTTTTAAGGAATTATTTTCTTCAGTGAGTTTTGGGACCTCCTTTTCCATTTGGCCAAGTCTGCTTTTTAAGGCATTCTTCTCCCCATTGCCTTTTTGGACCCCTTTCGCCATTTGGGTTAGTCTATTTTTAAGGTGTTATTTTCTTCGGCATTTTTGGTTTTCTTTTTTTAGCGCTCTATTGACTCACTTTTCATGATTTTCTTGCAACACTCTCATTTCTCTTCCCAATTTTTCCTCTACTTCTTTTACTTGATTTTCAAAATCTTTTTTGGCCTGTGACTAATTCATATGTTATGTTTCTTGGAGGCTTTGGATGTAGGAGCTTTGACTTTGTTGTCTTCTTCTGGTTGTATGTTTTGATCTTCTTTGTCACCAAAGAAAGATTCTGTAGTCTGATTTTTTTCCTGCTGTTTGCTCATTTTCCCAGGCAATTACTTGACATTTTAACTCTTTGTTAAGGTAGGGCTCTGCTTCCAGTGTGGAGAGTATACTTTCCCAAGCTTCAGGGGTTTCTGTGCAGCTGTTTTCAGAGATACTTCTAGGGGTCTATATTCTTCCAAGTTGGTATGATCAAAGGAGAGGTGTTACTCCTTTTCTGGCCATTTCTCTGGTCTGTGACTACAAGCACTTTTTCTGCCTTGGAACTGTGAGGAGGATTCCACTGCTGCCACAAGCTTTGCCATACCAGTGCTCCTCCTCACCACAGGACCGCTACCCAGGACTGCGACCCAGATTCAAGCACAGGCAAAGTTAGGGACTCCTGCTTCAGTGCCAGCAAAGAGATCCCTATAATCCCCCTGTGATTAGTCACTGGATCCCCCTACTGTCTGTGGGATGAGAGCTCCAGAAGCAGCCACTGCTCCTGCCTCTGCAACCCTGGGCCTGGGCCCAGATGGAGCTTTTCTCTCACTCAGGTCAGATAGGCCTTTTCTACTGGCCTCCTAAGCTGTCTTTGGCATTTGTGGGTTGACAAGCCTGGAAACCACCACAACTGCCAGTGATTCAGTCCCCTGATTTCTGCTCTGGGTTTGATAGGGCCCACTCTGTATTGGTGCGTTTTGTGGTGGACTGTGCTCCTCTCTTAGACTGACCTTTCCTGTTGACCTTCCATGTTGTCTTGGGCTGGAAATTTGTTTCACTGTCATTTTGTGTGTTATGTTGCTCTAGAATTTGTTTAGAGTCATTTTTATAGGTATTTGAAGGGGTTTGGGGGACAGCGCAAGCAAGTCTCTACTTTTACTCTACCATCTTTGCTCTGCCCCCCCCCCCCCCCCCCCCGCCAAACCATCCTTATTATTAGATATGCCAGAACTTGGATGGACATTTTCTGGAGGCAGCAGGTTACCATAGTGGCAATACATGGTGGACACTTCATAAATGTTTGTTGACTTGACCTAATATTAGCTGTTTCCAAACATAAGCTAGATTGCTGCTTCTCAGGGATATTATAAAGAAGATCTTTATTTAGGAATGGTTTGGAAGAAGTGACCTGTAAGGTAACTCTGGGCTTTTTTGTCCATCAATAGTGACAATATCATCTTGTGTATCTAAGAAGGTAAACTGCCTACCTTTACCTCATTGTACAAATGAGGAAGCTGGGACTCAAGTGGTTAAATGACTCCCCCAGAATAACACAATTAATAACCCTGAGTCAGGATTAGAACCTAACTCTTTTGACATTTAAGTCCTATGTGCTTTCTTAATGTATATCATATGGCAGCTTCACCTGAATTTCTGGTTTCGGCTGGATCATATTTTATAGACAGGGATAAAGGGCAGAGTTGTGGTAAATCTTGGTCACTGCTGATTCCTTTGACTTTCTAATTAGTGACTCATAAGTTTCTCTGAAAGCAGTTTTACAGCAATGTCTTTGATAGCTGCATTAATAATGAGGATGTGTAAAGGTAAACATGAGTCATCTTTACTTACCCAGTATACCAGGTCACCTATTAACTTTGAATCCAGTCTTCAACAATGGAAGGAAAAATACCATACCATCGTCATAAACTGATCTTTCTTAAAAGACAAAGTCAGTAAAATAAAAATCAACATTTTTTTATTACCCAGATCGTATGATTCTTACCAGTGTAACACCATATCTAGGTGACATGAAACTATCTTCATAAATATGCTAAATAGATCAATTCACTTGACTATGAGGCATCTTTATGATTAAGACATACTCACTTTTACATTCACCTGTTGTCAGCATGCTTAGTTGACCCATTTCAGTCACAGGTGATATCAATCTCAAGCAGTTTGATGAGTGAAATCACTGATAGGAGAAGGTGTAGATCCTCAGGTTGTAGCCTTAATTCTTTCTTGCCACCTCATTCTATTTCCTCCTTTCCTTCTAAATTTCTCTTCTCCATGGTTAGAGAGAAATAGGACTAAGCAGTCTGTTATCAAAATTTATTGAGTGTTTACTGAATTAGAGACAATGCTTTATTAATTGTTGTTTCCTACATCGCACCTAGTGCTGTGCAGGGATACATAGTAGATATCCAAGAAGCTATTCCAGAATTCAATTAAATAGAACCACACACATAGGGCTATAGAATCTGTGAATGGATGATAGTGGACCCATGATAGTAATTTTGAGGGACAAAAAGTAAATAATGGTCAGGGTCTTTCCATCAGGATTGTCACACTACTACCAGAGGAAGGTAAAGGTTCATTAAAAAGCATTATTAATTTGAAAGGATATGCTGAACCTAGATGTTGGAGTTCTAGAAAATCTGATCCAGGTTCAAGGTCCTTTGACATTTTAGATCACTGCTAAATCACTCATAAGTCTTCATCAAAGTGTTAAGATTGACCAGTCAACCAGTTGAGCAGTCAACCAACCAACCAGAAAACATTTGTTTAAAGTAATTACATTCCTGAAGTGTAAGATTGACCATGCCACCTCCAAACCATGCCAACCCCCAACTCAAAAAGTTTCCTCTAGGTTATTGCCATCAGGATGAATTACAAAAAAGAAAACAAAACAAACAAATAATAAAACCCTCTGTTGGGCTTTAAATCTCTTTAGAATATGGTTCTAGCCTATCTTTCCATATTGATTATACGAGACTTCCTGCCAAATATTCCATGTTCCTAGCCATGCTATTCAACTTGATGTTCCCCATATAGCACTTAGTACTGTGCAGGGATACATAGTAGATATTCAAGAATAAACATTTCATCTTCTGCTTCCAGGTCTTTTCAAAGACCCACCCTGTATCTAGAATATTCTGCCTCCATCTTGGAAGTGCTAGCTTCCTTCAGGAATCAGCTAAAATGCTGATAGCATAATTTTCATGAGAGGTTTCCTGGATTCTCCCAGTGTTAGTATTCCCCTCCCCTAAATTACTTTGAATTTATTATATTTACACAAATATATATGTATATATGTAATATTTATATTTATATAATATATGATGTTTCTATTTTGTTGTTATTCAGTCTTTTCAGTTGTGTTTGATTCTTTGTGACCCCATTTGGGGTTTTCTTGGCAAAGATAATAGAGCACTTTGCCATTTTTTCCTCCAGATCATTTTACAGATGAAGAAACTGAGGCAAGAAGGGTTAAATATCCCCAGGGCCACACAGCTGGTAACTACCTGAGTCTGGATTTGAACTCAGGTCTTCTTAACTCCAGGCCCAACACTCTATTCACTGTGTCACCTAGCCGCCCCACTGTATATATAACCTAAATATTAATGAGAATTTGTGGGTCACATATGATACACATATATGTAGCAGATCTACAAATACATATGTATAATACAGTTTAGTACACCAGTTATTGCTGTCATATCATAGCTAGCCTCCTTAAGGGATAAAACCTCAGGCTTCACCTGAGCTAATTCCCTGAGGGTTCCATTTCCTGCTAGGTGCATTGTGTCCCCTGAGGAAAGGCTCTAGGGGCCAGGCAAAACGTCTTCCATCTTCCCCAAAGCAATTACTTCCATCTGTACCATCACAAGGTATCTACCACTTCCTGCTACCAGTCCAGTCTCCTAACTGGAATATGGAGAACCCCCAATGTAAAGAAGAGTGACCCTCCCCATGTCTATCCTTTGAGGGTAGAGGAGTGGTATCCTCTACTCAGTGATGAATATTCTCACATCTGGTCATACCCTTCATATCCCAGTGTTGCTGAACACCTGTAGATAATCGTACAAATCCCATCTTCACCCCCAATTCCTCATTCTCATTCCCTTACAACCCCCCCCCCACATAGTGTCATCATAACTCAGCTTCCTGTGGCCTATTCCATAGGCAACAACCTTCTTTTTATCTTAAATATTTTCCTCTCTCATTCCTTCCATCCACTAGCTCTTACTGAAATCTGGCTTCTCCCTGATATCATAGTCTTCCTGGTCATCCTTTTCAGCTCATGAATCTCAGATCTACCTTTCCTGCTCCGATCTCCCTGCTGACCTCCAATCTTGCATCTTCAACTGCCTTTCAGACATCTCAAATTGAAAATTTAGTAGACATCTGAAACTCAGTATCTCCAAAATAGAATTCATTATCTTTCCCCCAAACCCCCCCTCCCCGCCTTCTTCCTTACCTTTTACTGTAAAGGACAATAGCATCCCTCAGTCCCTCAGGTTCAAAACCTAGGTGTCCATCCTGGATTTCTCACTATCTCTCCCTCGCTTCCCTCCATAGCCAATCTGCTGCCAAGGTCTGCTTATTTCACCTCTGCAGCATCTCTTGAATATGTCTGTTTCACTTCTCTGATACTGCCAGTGAAGTCCCTCATCACCTCACACCTAGATTATTGCAATAGTTTGCTAGCGAACTACTTTCCTCAAATCTCTCTTGACTCCAATCATTCCAACCACTAAAGTGACTCTCCTAAAACCCAGGTCCAATCTTGTCATCATCTACTCACTAAATTCCTGTGGTTTTCCATTGCCTCCAGGAACAAATGCAAAATTCTCTGTTTGGCATTCAAAACCCTTTACCTTTCCAGTCTTCTTGCACCTTGCTCTCTGGTGTGTACTCTCCCATTAAGCGACATTGTCCTCCTGGCTCTTTCATAAATAAAACACTCTCTTAGCTCCAGGCATTCTTTCTAGCTTCCCCCATGCTCAGAACATTCTCCCTCCTCTACTCTAACTATTGACTTCCTTGGCTTTTTAAAATCCCACCTTCTACAGGAAGTCTGCCCCAAATGCTCTTAATTCCAATGCCTTCCCTCTGTTAATTATCTCCTATTTATTCTGTAGCCTGATTTGTATACATTTTTTTTGCAGGTTGTCTCCCCCATAAGACTGTATGCCCCTTGAAGGCAAGGCTGTCTTTTTCTTCTTTTTGTATCCCCAGTGCTTAGCACAGTACCTGGCACATACTAGCCATTTAATCAATGTTTATTGGTTGATATAATGGACAAACATTTAATGTGTAGTATATATGTGCACACATATATGCGTGTATATACATATATATTTATATATGTACTTGTCTGAGTACCTGTTAGATCTCATCTTCTGCCACACTACTTTGAGTGCAGAAGCGTTTTCATTCTTGTCTTTGGGGTACCATGGCCTAATACAGTGCCTGCCACTTAGAAGGTACTTACTAAATTATTGATCATTGATTGACTGACTGGGATAAATACATGGAAAGACCTCTTGTATAAAGAATGCCACTTCCATTTCAATGTTTTGCCCAGTATTATCCATGATAGTGACAAATGCTTTTGATGAGCATGCCTCTTTGTTTTATGCCTTGCTACATATCAATTATTAGATAGGAATGGTGGCAAGAGTAGTAATGTCTCTCAGCGTGAACTGTTTTGGCTGCAAAGACATAGGCATCTGCATAAGATTCTGTTTACTTTGTTATTATTATTTGGTCCCATATGGATCCGTGTACATAAATGCTTGTTTCTATTTCAAATTTTTTCTGTTGGTTAGACACTGACTGTGACTACATGAACCAATGTCATGGAGTTGCAAAAACAAAACAACATTAAAAAAAAAAACTTACACAGAGAAGCAACATGGTAGAGTAGACAGTGTTAACCTTGGAGTCAGAGACTTGAGTTCAGCTCTTCCCTCTAATAGATACAATGGGTCACTTTTCACGTCTCAGTGCCTCAGACAACTATCTAAGATAGGGTTCTTAACCTTTGTTAGAGTGCATGCGTGTGTGTGTGTGTGTGTGTGTGTGTGTGTGTTTGTGAGATGGATCTCTTTGATGGTCAGGTGAATCCTACAGACCCCCTTCTCAGAATAATGTTTTCAAATGACAGGAAGAAATCTTGTATTTCAGTTAGAAGTTAGCGAAAAGGCATTTTCCTATTCAACTGGATGGACAATCTAAAATCTATTGAAGATTTCCTTGGGGATTCATAAACTCCTTGGGGAGGAGGACAGAAGAAAGATAATGCACTACTACACCAATTTGTATCTATACATATACATATACACATGTATATATACATATATGTAAATATACATGCACATGATGCATATAAATAATGGTATTTATACCTACACTATATAATAAAAGACAACAAAATATAGTAGATAGAAATCTGGCCTCAAAACCAGGAGTACCTGGCCCCAAGTCCTCTTCTGATATATACTTGGCTCTATGACCCTGGATAAGTCTCTTGACTGGTACTATTAACAAGTCATTTTTAGTGCTCTACACAGCTCTTTAGGGATATAAATTGCAAGAGGAGATGCCAACCTGCTTTGAGAAAAGCAATTCTTCACCATAAACTTCTGGTGAAATCAGGTCTAGTCCCTAACTTTATAATACATACACATATATTTTGTATATAATATTTAGATATGTGTATATAAACATGCATACATATATATGTACATATTCAATATTTCTGTAGTTATAAAGTAACTGGATTAAAAGAAATAATTGTCTAATGGTAATCATGGTTATCAGTGCACATGATAATTTGTGTTCATTATGGACAAGACATATTATGAAGAATGTTGACAAATTATCTTCTATCCATAGGATATTAACCAGGATGTGGAGGGGTCTAGACAGTTTGTCATATGAAGAAAAATTGAAGGAAGAAGAAAGCTTATGCTGAAGAAAGAAAAAAAAAACAAGTTAGAAGAGAAATGAGCATTAGCATCAACTTTTTGAAGGAATATATATTTAAAAAATAGAGGTAGCCTTTGTTGTTGTCTTTCTAGAGCAAAGTCTAAAGCATAGAAATCACAAGGAGATCGACTTTGGTTCAATATAAGAAAGCCATTTCCAATAACCAGAGTTATCCAACAGTACAGGCTGCATCATGAGCTCCAAGTCACTGAAAGAATTCAAGCTGAGCCTGAGTGATAGCCAGCCATTATGGCCATAGAAGGCATTTCTACCTTGGTTGGGATGGCAGACTAGTTGAGGTTCCCTCCAGCTTTAAAATTCTATGATTCTGTAAGGTCTAAATAAATGAAAGTGCAATTAAACATCAGAGTATCTCCCTACGACGTAAGTCAGCTGAGAGGTTGATTATTTTTGGCTAGGAAAAGCTGAATATAACGTTGATGGGGCAAATACCTTTTGAGCAATGAATCATCTAAGTAAAGATTGTAGAAGTTTCCTGACACTGTGTGCGTCCTGCAGCAAGAATTTATTATGATACACAGGATTGATTATTATAAACCTCCTGCTGTGATCTTAGTCAATGTGAGGTGTAAATTATTTACAAAGTGTGTTCTTTCCCCGAGCAGTAAAAAGCAACCACATTTTCCCTTTCGGATAATAAAAAGAAAAAACTTTCAGATCAAACGCTGGGACCTCAGTTATACTTGTTTTAAGATTTTTTACTCAGTGACTATGTCTATAAATGCTGAACAAATGGAGAATTAATAGACAGATATCTAGATAATTCAAGAGGAACATTTCCAATAGCACAATATTTTGGGTGAACAAGGCCTTGACTATCTCCAACAATTCATTCTGTTCTTTTTTAACTTCGAATGTTTAGAATCACATATTGCTGGGTCCAAATTATTTAGCTTTCTTATTTTGTTGAAAAGCCACATTGACCCTAAATACAATCACCTAAACCTTTTCAAAAGCTACTTATACTTAATTTCATTTCAACATGAAAAACGTCATTATGAGTTTTCAGACACATTCTCTAAGTTCCATCAGGATTCTGTATCAGTTCACTTATTCTAATTTGATTTTTCTCTTTTATGGTTGAACTTAGTATGGATTCCATTCTTTTGGTATGGCTTGTCTTATTTGTTTTATTTCTTCAGCCTTATGTCATAAAGCCTTACCAGATTTGGAGTAATATTCATACTTGAAAGCCTTAATTTCCTGATTGTAATCTGTTCAATTTGTCTATCAATTCATTTAGCCATTTTTCTTTCTTGGTTTTCTTCCAATATTTCTGCTTGTTTTTCTTTTTCAATATTCCATTCTCTTTTATTTTATTCAATTCTATTGTCACATCATATCTCAGCATAAAATATCATCTCATGCCATATTGTATTGCTTTACATTATGTTATGTTGTATTATATTATAATATTTATATTATGTTATATTACATACACATATATAATGTTATAAAAATCTTTAGACAAATATGGTTGTTTAGACAAAATGGTTGTTTCTGTTTATTTGTCTTTTTTTTCTTGGTACCTCCAGGTATATTCCCAACTATGAAATTACTAGGTCAAAAAGTATGAAGGGATGGAGTATGTCTAACAAAAAGCTGTAAAGAATTTATTTTTATTAGGTGTCTTGCCTAGCTAATCAAAATGGCTTTAAATGACAATACCAAAGATATTATTTATGTACACCCCCCCAAATTAAATACCAAAGAGTGTAGCTACAATGAAGGGAGAAAAATAGCAGATGAGATAACCAGAAATTCCCAGGAGGCAAAATTGAAAATAATGTCTGGTATTAAAGTTCTTTGCCTCAGTTGTCTATACACTATTGCCCAATGTTTGGACAACAATAGTGAGGAATTAGAGCTTCTAACATGGAGAGGCAATTTGATCTCGTGTGTGTCACTGAGCCTTTGCATGCCAACACTTATATGTAACTTAATTAACAAAGAAAAAGAGGTCTTTTATTTTAACTTCTGCATGAAGAACACTTAATCCCTTTCTTTACTCATTTGATGCCTTTTCACACATATGAAGACATAGCCAGAAATGTTTTCACACTTAGAATGAAGGGAATGTTTTAAAAATTATTTTTGTATAAACACATTTAGATGCTGTAGACTTTACATGAGCAATCAGATGATGATGATTTCTATGCTATGTAATAGAGGTACAAACAAAAGAAGATTAATCCCTCAAAAAGGAAATTTTTTTTCTTCATTAGGTAGGAGCAATAAAGCTCTGTCAAACTCTTGGCTAATTAAATTCAAAATTCAACAAATATTTATTAAGTGCCTACTCTATGTAAAGTCTATAATTTAGAAATGG
This sequence comes from Trichosurus vulpecula, assembly GCF_011100635.1. Taxonomy (NCBI): domain Eukaryota; kingdom Metazoa; phylum Chordata; class Mammalia; order Diprotodontia; family Phalangeridae; genus Trichosurus; species Trichosurus vulpecula. The sequence continues at coordinate 198,657,877 of NC_050578.1, read as the reverse complement.
ATCAACAGAGTCCCTGTTCTCAAGTAACTTGTGAATATTACTTTTGTTGTTATAAACATGATAATGATTACTCATTTCTATAGCACTTAAAGGTTTATAAATAATTTTCTCATGTTAATGCTTTGATGCAGGCAATGCATCATTGCTATCACTATGGTAATGATGAAGAAACTGCCCTGGATAGACATGAAATGAGTTACCCATGGTTTTACAAATAGAGTCGGAGCTTACAAGTCCAGTGGTTTTTCCATTCTTCTATACTGCCTCTTGTGTGTGTGTGTGTGTGTGTGTGTGTGTGTGTGTGTGCATGTATGTCTGAAGGGATCAGGTAGATAACTAGATATGATATGTGGAATGTGGCTGGGGCAAAAAGAGAATTTGGACCAAGTCAAGACCTTTCAGCTTGCGGAGATAGGGGTGAGGCAGGGAGGATAGTCATCAACCACTCAGGAAGTAGCATTTGAACTGGACCTCAACAGATATTTTTTTTAACAGACAAGGAGGAAAATGTTCAAGACATATACAAATCCTTGGAGGCAGGAAAGTTCAGATTGAGATATGAGACTGAGCACCTGATGGTTGCCCAGTTTTTATAGAACATGTGAATAGAATATAGAATATATAAAACTGAGTAAAGTGAAACAGGTCTAGAAGGTAGGCAGGAGAAAGAAAATTCTTAGATTTAGGGTATGGTCATGGAGGAACACTGGTTATATTCAAGGAAAGGCTGAAACATGGAAGAGAATAATAAAATGAGACTGAAGAAGTAGAATATCCCTAGATTATTTATATCTTGCCCTCTATCAGTGACTGACATGTTCTTCTGCTCTGGACCTTCACCCTTCTGGCTCTATAATCTTTCTTTAGTGATCTCATCAATTCCCATGGATTCAATTATCTCATCTGTGATGACTATTCCCATATCTATATATGAATGAATGGATCGATGATGAAACATGTATTAGTGTTTAGTATGTGCCAAGCACTGTATTAGGCCCTGGAGACACAAAGAGAAAAAAAACTGAGAGGGATTTGCCCTCAAGGAGCTCATACTCTGATGGGGGTGGGGGTGGAGAATACATTAAAGAAAATTCAGCTGCAGGGCAAAGAGAAGGGCTCTGAAATCTTAAGGATTCAGCATTGAGATGGATGGCAAGGCGCAGGGGCCCAGCTCTAATTTCTCTCTTGAAATTCAGTCCTGTATCTCTAATTGTCTTCTGGACATTTCTCTTTGATTTTTCCCTAAGTCTTCCAAAGTCAACATATTCAAAGCAGAACTTGGGATCTTTGCCCTTACACTCTCCTGTCCTATTCCAGCTCTGTAGGACACAAACATTTCTCATATCTTCCAGGTTCATATCTTCCAAATCATCCCTGATTTTTCATTCTCTTTTACTCCAGATAGCCAGTCAGTTGTCAAGCCTTTTCATTTCTACCTCCACATCATCTGTTCCCTTCTCTCAACTCAAACCATGATCACTTGAAATCAGGTCATCGCCATCTCTTGCTTGGGTTATTTACATAAAAAAAAGCATCCTAAGTATTCTCCTTAAATCAAGTCTCTCATATCTTCTATCCATACTCTACACTTTAGTCAAATAAACATCCCTAAAATACATGTATGGTCATGTCAGTACCTCACTCAAGAAGTGTCGATGACTCTCTGTTGTCTGTAGAAGACAATATGAGCCCCCTTGACATTTAAATCCCTTCTCAATCTGGTCCCAGCCTATTTATCTTTTAGGATGACTACATTTTACTTTCCCTTACATACTCTATATATTTCAGACCAACTACCTATGTATAGTCTATGATCATTTAGTTTAAGAACAAACAAGCCTGTGTATCCCCACCTCCCCTGGAGGCATCTTTATGTGGAAGAATTATATGACAATCTACATTTGGAATGCTGACCTTAAGCCATCAGCAACTGGAAAAAGGGTGTTTCATACAATCAGTTGAGAAAGTCAGAGAAGTCATATTTAAGTCCACATAAATTGTTTTTGTTACAAAATGGTTGAAACTTTATTTCTAAAAGATTTGTAGATAAGTAAGCTTCAGTTATCTGCAAAAAAAATCACACATATGGCTATTCACGTAGCACAGCTAACAAAAGAGGTACCACTCTCATTTGATGGTGTCATATCTCTATTTTACAAAGAAGGACACAAATTTGAGTAAGATAAGAATACAGAGGTTCTAATTTTCAGAAGTGAAGTTATTTTGAGACTTCATTATGGTAGCCTCCAACTGTATACTTCAATAAATCAATAATCCTATTATCTTAATTAAATCGGACATGTCTTTTCTCTATTGATTCAAATCACAGCCTGCCTATGAATTTTCTTCTGTGCAATTCTTGTCCATGTTTTTCCATAAATGTCCCATGGAGGATCTACCCCGTATATAAAGTTGGCCTTCATCAAACTCTTTTATCATTCCATGAATACAGCACATGGCTTGTTCTTGATATGAGCACCTCATCTCCTTTTCCAGTCAATTTTTGTCTTCAATAATCTGAAGACAATGTTTCACGGGTCACAGGTAGGCTGTAATTGGCAATGTGGCCCAACCTTTGTACATTGACCGTGGATCTTTTCTTCATTGTTCTTTGGGTCAATTACAATTTTTGTTCTCCCATGGTCAGTATGCTCCAGGATTCTCAACCACATAGCTTCGCCTAGAGAATATTAGTATTAAAAATGTGGACTTCTCAGGCAGGGAGTCTCTGTAGCAAGCATTAAATTATACCCTTAAATCTTTAATCCTCATGTGTTCCCTTTGCCTCCCTTTAATAAACAGAAAGAATGGGAGATTAAATACACTCTCTATTCATATTTACATTCTAGAAATGATGCACTCTTGGACTAGGTTTGTAGTTTATAAATGCCAAGGAGCAGCTCTCCCCTAAACCAGAGGCTCTATTGACCAGCATATTAGTCAACAAATTAGGATGTATTTTTGAAATGTTCATTATGTATCCATCACTGTACCAAAGAGGATATACTTTAAAATCACAAGGACTTCTAGTTTTCTTGATATGGACACTTGTATAATGAGATAGTCTTTGAAATTTACTATGTCCCCTTTCCCCCCAAAATGAAGAAAAAACAAAAACACTTCATTTTCTTTTGACCTATGTGGTGAAGAGCCTGTCTAAACATCAACAGGCTAGTGCTACCTCAGACTTCAGACTTGCAGTACTAAAGCCTTTCTAGCTTCTCAGGACCTTTAAGAGCTTGTGTTCTACTGCTTTAACTTTTGAGAACCAGGGTAACCTCAATGTTACAATGATGCATTGGATGAGAACTTTAGAGGAGAACTTTTGAGTTGTATAATAGAAACATTTGACATGATTGCTGATCTCAATGGTATTTCCATCTAATTAGGGGAATTATACTTGCGTAGTTATAAAAGATAGAATGTTAAAGAAAGAGGGAATGATCAAGATCTTCTAGCCCCTCCTTCATTGTACAAGTGAAGAAACTGACTCTAGTAGGTAAAGCTACTTGTCCAAAGTCACAGGACCAATTATTGTCAAAATTTGTTCTAGAATCAATCTCATAACGTGCAGTCTTGGGCTCCTTATACTATACCAGATTGGAAAAATAAAGCAGGGCAAGATTCTATGTAATTAATTGTTCATTTTTTGAGTATTCTTGGAGTCCAGGAAAATGAAAGAGAATGCTATATTTCTTGACTTAAAAAAATCCTGTAACTAAGCAGAATTATTTTTACATAAGTTGTGAAATAGCACAAGAGACAATGTTTTGAGGTGATGCCTGCCCTACCCTCCCAGTTTTCTTGTATCTGGGTTCAAAGAAATTTTAATTTAATTTTATTTATTTATTTTAATTTATTTAAATTTTTAATTTAATTTTTACTCTTAAATGTATAGCATTCAGATGAATGATAGCAGAGCTGATAACTACTACACCCTGTGCCAGTCTTAGAGAAAAATATCTCAGATCCCATATTTGGGGTACTCTCTAATCTCAGTGACTAGGAGATTGCTTACCTAATAAAATCCAGACTCTTTAGCCTGACATTCATGGCTAATCAGCTCAAACATTACTCAATGCTATGAAACTTTTTTTTGATTCTACCTTTCTCCACTGCTGAAAATTATATCCCATTTCCTGAAATTCTATTGTTAAAAAAATCACATTATGTCATTATAAACCTTTCTCTACTATCATTTAATTATTAGCTTCTTGAGAGCAGCGTCTATGTTGTATCTCTCTTTGTAGCCTTGTAGCACCAGACGTGGCATATACATAGCAATTTGTTTATTTCTCTTTTCTCTCTCTTTCTTTCTGAGTACCCTAAAGATCTCTAATAGGAATTAACTACTTGTCATGTATTATTTTACATCATAATCATTCATGTATGTCAGTCTTATGTCCTTCGAGCGAAGGTGTGAATTTCATCATTTTATCAATCTTAATGCCTTGTAATGCCTTTATATTTATTATATTTACTTAATAATTGCTTATGGAATTGAACTGAACACTCTACTCACACCTTCCTCTGATAGTCTGTTCTAATGCTTCATCATGGTATTCTGATAACCTTGGGTTCTCAAAGGTCACACCAACAGAACACATATCAGTGAGGTTGTGCCTTACTGAAAAAAAGAAAAAAAAAAAACTTTGAGTTAAGGCCTGGACAAGGACTGTATATCTGGTATCCAAGGAGTGATTTGGCTAAGGTGGGAGAGACTAGTCAACAAAAAGTTAGCTGATAGGTGAATGACATGTTTTTGTCATAGCTATCACAAAGACTTGTTTATCAAGGCAAACTTTGTAGGCATCATAATCTATTTTAGGGTAGGGAGTACCCACACTGAAAAAAAAAATCAGACTCATTTTGAAAAATTCTTTGGACATGAAGGCTAGAATGAATTATTTTTTTGTTTTTTTCATTTTCTAAAATAGCTATTCAACATATCTGTACAATAGTGACAGGCACCAGTTAACAGATTTGCAGGCTGTGTATGGCAAGTGCCAATGTTTTCCATACAACTTCCCACAGATTTCTTCATCTGGCCGAATCAGTAAATGGTTTGCCAGCTGATTGTGTTTTTTTCCCAACGTTGTGCAATAGCACTTTTTATATGTATTTTTTTTGCACTTCCATAGAGATATTTCAACATTGGGTTCTTTCCCTCTATGAGAACAAAGAAGAGAATTCTTTCCTAGGTTTGGTTCAGCTTTCATAGGAGTGAGATAGAGTGGGAAAAGCAGAGGACCTAAAAACAGGAGGAAAAAAAAAGACTTTGTTACAGTGATGAAAGTGCTGGGTTTGGAGACAAGATATCTGTGTTCATGTCCCATCTGTGATACTAGCTACGAGACTGAGGGCAAGGCACTGTTATTAAGTGTTGCAGATACAAAGCACAAAGCAAAAACCTTCCTTTCCCTCAAGAAGCTTGTATTCTAATGTAATATAAGTGCAACATAAATGCAGCGAGGGTGGCGATTTTGCACAGCTCTACCTCACTTAAATCCAGTTTACTTGAAAGTCAAGACAACACCTTTGCGATGTTATTGGTCCTCTTTGAGAATGAGGGATGACCAAAAACAAGAGAGGAGTAGGAAGAGAATCTTGGCGTGAAGGCACTAGCACTACCACATGTTATCTTGGTTAAGTAATAATCTTTCTGGGCCTCAGTTTTATCCTCTAAAAATGGGGGTAGTTTACTAGAATTTAGATGATCTCCAGCACCTCTTCCTGCACTAAATCTATGATTCTGTGATCTTATATAACTGCCCTATGTCAGGGTAGATGCAACAGATCCCCAGGACTTTGATAAAATACAATTGCTTCTGTTTGGGTACTTTAAAGCATTTACAATCAGTTCTGAATCTCTAGGCTGATTGAATTTTGTTGCTGTTCAGTTGTTTTCAGTCGTCTTTCTCTTCATGACCCCATTTGAGGTTTTCTTGGCAAAGATACTATACTGGTTCACCATTTCCTTCTCCAGTTCATTTTACACATATAGAAACTGAGGCAAACTGGGTTAAGTGACTAGTAAGTGTCTGAGGCCAGATTTTAACTCAGGTCTCCCTGACTTGAGGCCCTGTGCTCTATCCATTGCGCCACCTAGCTGTGGATTAAACATTACTCCCTCTCATATATTCTATGTTCTAACCAAATCTATCTTAATTACCATTCCCCATAAACATTCTCTTGCCTACCTTCAAAAATTCCCATAGACTATCTTTCATAGCCTGAACTACTTTTCTTCCTCATCTCTGACTCTTAGAATCTCTGAACACATTCAAGACTCTAAGTTCCAATTTCCATTTTCTATAGGAGATCTTCATTAATAAAAACCCCTTTCTCACCCCAATCCTTTTCTCCTCCATCTGGTTATTTTATATATACTTAAGTGTGTATATGTTGCATAATTCCTTCTCCCTCCCCCTCAATAATTTGAACTCCTGGAGAGCATGAACTGCTTCGTTTTTATCTTTATATCGCCATTGCCTAGAATAATGCCTAGCACATAGTAGGTGCTTCATATATGGGTACTGAATTGAATTTCTACCTTATATTTGTATATCCAATGGATATTGTCATATCCATTGAAGGAGGTTTCAAGCTCTTTAAGGACATGGACTGTGTCTTCCTTATCTTTCTATTTTCCCAACATGGAATCCAATGCTCTGCATAGAGAAGTTACTGATACGTATTTCCGAAATGAATGAATGTAGTGCATTAGTAACATCACACAAAAACAAAAATATACAGAAACAAACACTCATACACAAAGTTTTCACTGCTCAGGGGATTATAAGAGCAGAAGTACTGTGACACATGTCATAAATTGTTTGACCAGATTGACTAGATAAATTCTCATTTAGAAATTAACCCACAGGCTAGCAATTTCCTTCTGGTAACTAGAATCTTGCTCTTCCTTAATCCTTATTTGTTGATAAATAACAACAGAATCCACCAAAGTCCCTAAATCTGATAAAGACTGATGAATGCAAAGCCCAGAATGCTGAGGGATGCAACTTTGGGCAACTTGGAATTTGAATCTCTGCCTTCAGTCTTAGATAAGTCTCTCTATCTCTGTCTTCCTCTACCTAACTTTCTCTCCCTCTCTTCACATTTGTTTACCAGAATGGAAAAAGAAACCGTTTTACTTCCATAGAGAAAACTGCCTACCTCATGCAGGAAGGAAGAGAAGTTAGGTTTGCCATTCCAAGCTCAGTGATGTCTTTTTCAAAACTGGGACAGTCATGAAATCACCCTTCCGCTCTGGCCTCCAGAGAATTCTAGGTGTCAGTCAGCACACTCTCTAATTGGGCAGCTTCAATCTCTAGGGCTGCTCACACAGATAGATCCCCCACCCAATTAACTCAGTATTTATATTTTTAAATCTCAGATTTGTTTCCCCCTTTACAAACACCCTGGGGTCTGCCTTAAGCATGTTAACAGTGGTGGAGGAAGCTATGGGTGGAAGTATCGATACCTAGGGAATACTTAACCAAAGCAGACACTGACAATGAGAAGTACCAAGTTTATACAGTTCTGTCTCTCTGTTTCAGGCTTTATCTCCCCCTCTGCTCTATTTCCTACTCTTTCCTCTATCTCTCTCTTTCTGTTTTCTGCTGTATCCCTATCTCTGTCTTTATCTTTTTTCTATCTCTCTGTCTTCCTGTCCTCTCTGTTTTTCTGTGTGTTGCTGTATATATCTCTTTCTGTGGGTGCTTCTGCCTTTTCTGTGTGTCTCTTTTTTCTATCTTTCTGTCTTCTATTCTCAGTTTCTACTTCTCTGTATCTTTCTCTTTGGCTTTTCATTCTCTCCTTTTCCTGTCTTCCTCCCTTCCTTCCTCGCTCCCTTCCTTCCTTCCTTTTTTCCTTCTTTTTTCCCTTCCTTCCTTCCCTCCTTCCCTCCTTCCTTCCCTCCTTCCCTCCTTCCTTCCCTCCTTCCCTCCCTCCTTCCTTCCTTCCCTCCTTTCTTCCTTCCTTCCTTCCTTCCTTCCTTCCTCCCCTCCTTCCCTCCCTCCCTCCTTCCTTCCTCTTTCCTTCCTTCCTCCCTTCCTTCCTTCCTTCCCTTTCTCCCTCCCTCCCTCTCTCCCTCTAATCTATCTTAGTCTCTGTTCCCTTCACCTCTCTCTTTCCTTTTCCCTCTACATCTCCCTTCCTACATTTTCTTTTACCAACGTTATATATTGACATAACCTAAAAATGATGTTGGAAACAAACCTTTCATTTATTCATTTGTTTATTCATTATTCAATAAACATTTAATGAGGAGAAAGCAACATGTACTAATGAAAAGAATATTGAAGATATAGTTAGAAGACCTGGGTTTATATCTTGACTTTGACACATTGGCATGGCAGGTCACAGGAAAAGTTACTTAACTACTATGAACCTTGTTGTGCTCACAACTTTGGGTTCCTTAAAAAGGAAGTTGCTAAACATTCTGGCAATTCCAGTTCCCTTTAGTGACTGAGTGTATATATGGAGTGGGGGCGGGGAGGGGGGAGCTTTGTTCATTTCTTTTACCTTATTGTAGATAGTGGTTTTTACTTTTACTGTTTCCTATATGCTTTTGTTCATTTATTTATTCTTATTATTTCTTTGGGAGGCTTGAAACAGACCTTTACAAACACAAGATAGGAATCAACCTAGAAGAACATTGCACAATTATATACTAGGGGAGATCACGAGCCCCAAACCAACACAGGGAGGTTGAGAACAGTAGGAAGGGTTATTAATTATGGGAGCATTTAAGAATTTAAGAGCTGTGTCTCAAAGACAGATTCCTTTTGTGAATAGAAGGCACTAGGAAATGTATTCAGGAAAGAGTACAACTGATGATTTGGTTTCTTCAGGCTGTTGTGGGTCAGAGTCTTTGTGACAGGCCTAAAACAAAGGGCAGTCTTCTGGCAGAGATTACCATTTTTCTGTTCCCTTTTCTGTTTCCTTGTTGGAGAGAGCTGAGATTAGAATAGAGGGCAGCAAAGGTAGGAGTAAGAGTAAGTATGTAGGAAGTGAGAAGGAGGGGGGGAAAGGAAAGAAAGAGAGGAAAAGAACAGAGATTAAGAAAGATTAGAGGGAGAGAAGGAAGGAAGGAAGGAAGAAAGGAAAGGAAGGAAGGAAGGAAAGAAGGAAGGAAGGAAGGAAGGAAGGAAGGAAGGAAGGAAGGAAGGAAGGAAGGAAGGAAGGAAGAAAAAAAAGTTAGAGTAGATTTAGGTCCCAAGACAGGAAGTAGGATGGGAAAAGATGGATTTCATAGACCCCCTGAACCCCAGGAAGCATTCATGGCTGCCTTTGGATAGAGGTTTATTGCAGCTTTACATGATCTTGTCCCTATGCCCTGGGGCCCAGATATAGGGAACCTGCAATCTTGAGGCCACCTGTGGTCCTCTAGGTTCTCAAGTGCGGCCCTTTGACTAATTCCAAACTTCACAGAACAAGTTCCCTTAATAAAATGATTTATTCTATAAAATGTGGACACCCAACAGCAGAGCCATGTTGTATTTTCAGATGCTCCATAGTCTATACCATGGCCTCAGGAGAGGGGAATCAAGTGGTTAAAAGGTGAGAATTACTAACCTCAACTGACTTCTATCCAGAAAAGGTGATCTTCTAGTCAATTATGAATCCCTGGGAAATTCTAGGACCTCACCTCCTGGATGGAGGATTCAGAGGGCAAGGTTCTCCATCACAATGTTGAGTTCTTGCAGGAACTTATCTTCTAGAGTGAGAAGAGGATGTGTTTAGATGGTGTAGCCTCCTAGAAAGGAGAGAAGCCTGGAGTTCATAGTATTCCTGGGCAGCACCAGACACTTGGGGAGAAGGTGTAAAATGAAAGCATCCTGTAACTCATATTCCTTATTTCCTTTTGTGTTTGCATGGGAAGTAGGGACCCTGTAACTGTGGATACTTAGACATAACCTATATTCTAGTTATTTTCCAAAATATTCTAGAAGTGTAGAGGTATGCAAAATGGGTCAAAGAAATACAGCTTGGAGGGAGAGGAGGAGGTTGTACCATATTGATCCCAGTCCATGTAGCCACAGAATTAGGGTTCTGAACCTCTCACATCTAAGATGTGAATCTGTTTATACAATATAATAGTGAGAGGCAATGTGGTATAGTATAGACTAGGGAGCTGACCTCAGGATCAGAAAGACCTGGCTTCAAGTTCTGCCACTCTGTGATCCTCAACAAGGCATTTAATTCCTCAGTGGCCCAGGCAAATCTGGGAAACTCAAAGAGGCAGAGAGGGTTCCAATCTTCTTTGACAGATGAAGTTCCTCAATGAGAAATTCCTACACTGATAAAATCACAGGTTGAATAAAAAACAAAAATGCTTCTACCATCTCCCTCGCTGGGGCAATGATATCGAAAGTATTTTGTAAATTGTAAAGTCTTAGAGACATCCAGAATCAGAATCAATTAGACCCACCTAGAATCAGAGTCTTAGATTTGGAAGAGATATCGGACATCTTTTAGTCCTCTATTCTTGACATGTACCCATTTCAGAGGTACCTACCTTCAAAGAGCTTACTGTCTAGCTTCAAAAGCAGCCAGATAAACAATTATTCCTCGCAATAGAATGGTGCTTTTTAATTTTCACCTCACTTGACTTCCATAATCAACCTGGAAAACAGATGAGAAATGTACAATTATCCTCATTTGGTAGAAAATAAAACCTGAGATAAGTAATTCAAGCATCTTACCCAAGGTCACTCAGCTAGCAGATTCTGAAGCCCTTCTGCTTATTATACTCCCACCATATCATGGTACAAAGATTAAATGACGCCAAGAGACTGTAGAAACTAGTGCATGATTTCTTGTCAAAATAGGTGGTAGAGATAGTAGATAGGAAGAAGCAATTGACCAAGGGTCATCTAGTCATTAATTGATTGATTTTTTTAATGCACTGGAATAGGAATAAAGAGCACTGGGTGTAAGTCTGAGCTTCCTCTGCATGATCACAGAAAAGTTAATCTCTCTGTCTGAGCCTCACTTTTTTCATCTTTACAAGGGAGTTGAGAAGCAAAGTGGCATGATGGAGAGAGAGTCAGCTTTATCATCAAGAAGGCTTGAGTCCAATTTTTTTCTTTGACACATATTAGCTATGAGACAATGGACAAGTTACTTAACCTCTCATTGCCCCAGGCAGCTCTCTAAGACTATGAGTTACAGGTGCGTTGAGTTGTCAATCTTCATATGGGGAAAGAGTTTCCATATGAGGTGTCTCCTACACCAGAAATTTCAAACTTGTGGCCTGCAAAACTCTCAAATGCTGCCAGACCAGATTAAAAGATAACTGGGAAATGTTTAACAAAAAATAAAGATACGATACAACACAGATAACGTTAACTTGATGTTTTCTAAGTCAATATGTGAATTGCAGGGATCCCTTTCTATTTGACCACTGACCTTCACCAATGAAATCAGTGCCTGCTTTCTCATTTCTCCTCTCCCTCTCTCCCCCAAAAAGAAATACCTGATATTTATATACCGTTTTAAGTTTTGCAAAACTCTTTCACAGTACCTGAAATATAGTAAACATTTAATAAATGCTTGTTGACTTGACTTTATGTACATTATCTCATTTAAGCCTCACAACAACCATTTGAGGGAAGCCTTAGGATTCATTGTCTCCATTTTGCAAATGAAGCTACTGAGATTGATGCCAGATCTGGAGTAAGGAAGACTCATCTTTTTGAGTTCAGATCTGGCCTCAGACACTTACTAGCTGTGTGACCCTGGACATATCACTTAACCCTAGTGTCTTCATTTTCCACATCTGTCAAATGAGCTGGAAAAGGAAATGGCAAACCATTTCAGTATCTTTGCCAAGAAAAACCCAAGTGGGTTCATGAAGAATCAGACACGACTGGAAATGACTGAACAACAAAAGAGAGGTTAAGCAATTTGGCCCTGGTTAGGCAGCAGCAAGTTAGTTTCAGAGTTGGGACTAGAACTCACATCTCCTGATTCCCAGGACAGTGTTCTTTTCAATCCATTATTCTGCTTCATACACTAAGTCTTGATGCCAAACAACACAGTCTCTTGGCAATGCAAAATCATGGAGTTCATTCAGCTACAAAGGATGAGAAACGTACTATTAGGAAACTATCAAAAAACCTAGAGTAGTCAAGTGTGTGTGTGTGTGTGTGTGTGTGTGTGTGTGAGAGAGAGAGAGAGAGAGAGAGGGAGACAGATTGATCCAGTTTCATGCTACCTTTCCCAGAAAATCATCAGCATCCTTAGACATACGCAGAAGCTCTCAGTGATGCAGACAGCATTATTAAGTCTATAAGGGAGTAATGATTGAGAAGCACTTTGTTCCTGTGAAGTGCTATATAAATGCTAAATAATAACGGTGCTCAAGACTGGCTGTCCTATTAAGAGCAGTTAGACACTCCTTCTATTTCTTTCCAATCTCTTTTATGCTCATGAAAAATAGTACATTGGCTATCCACTGAGGAACATGGTGTACAGAGCACTCATTGACCAGAGTGAATGCTTTTAGGGCATGAGGGATCTGACCCACTCAAGGGCAGGCATTATTCACCTACTCATTTGGCTTCTGTCAAAGTTGGGTTGCAGAGATTTTACTTCCTTCTACAATTTCTGAAAACTTTCCATGACCAACCATTTCTAAGTGTTATTCTGAAAAAAAAAATTCTCACTAGCTCATTGTATACATGAAGAAGGCCATTTCTTTTTTGTTATTTAATAGTGAACAAACTTTAAAAACTGCACTGTGGAGTATTCAGACATCTCCCTCTAACTTTATTCATGATGGGTGATCAAGTGTGGTTTTGATAGGAAGATGTCTTATTTTCTCTGCCGGGCTGACGCCAAAGTGAACTATTCAAGGCAAGAATGAGGTTAAAATGTCAAAACTGTGGAAGAAATTGGCTTAGGATTTGGTGCGGTAAAATTATGGGACAGCAAATGGAGTCCTATGTGTTTAGAGTGTGGTTTGTCGGGAAAAGTGATTAACATGAAATCAGGAGACCTGGGTTTGACATTTAACTCAAAACTTCCTAACCATGTATAAACCACTTCCCCTCAGTGGGTCTCACTTCCCACACCAGCAGAATAGAGAATTTAGATGATCTGGTCCCTTCTAGATTTCATAATATAGAATTTTATGGATATTGGATTGATTGTTGTGATCATTTCATTAATTAAGGGACTTTATTTATTAGCATTTATTCATTTATTATAAACATTTATTAATCTCTCATTCTATTCCAGGCATACAAGGAGTTTGGGACATGGACTAACAGAGATACATGAGGACTTGTAACATAAAATATGGAATGCAGAGCTGGAGGAGACGTTAGAGATAGCCCCAAGCCCTCATTCTATAGTCAGGAGAGTCAGGTTTGACAGAGGGGGATGGGCTTGCCCAGTGATGCAAGCCCAGTTAGTATAAGAACCTGAATTAGTATTTATGTTTCCTGAGACCCAGTCCAATATACATTCCATTGTGCCATCTTTTTTTAGAGGGAAACTTCTAAACCAATTTATTCTATCACATAGAATCTACCACTCCTACTTCCTGAACGCCAGATATGTCACCTTTTACTCGCCATCTCCAGGATTCTTTGAAAGATTTGGGGAAGTATCAGATTTTTGCCACTGGCTCCAATCTCTACAGGTGATGTTTGCTCAATTGTAGGGGTATGTCTCCTATACCCCAATTCCATTTAGCCATTAACAATCAGATTAGCTTTTACAAAGAAATATTTAATGCAAATATACATATTTACTTCCCCATCTTGTTCATACTATAAGGAGGCGAAAGGGAATAGATTCACAACTCAGCTCAATAGCCATAAACCAGAATCCTGAGTTTGAAGTCCAAAACCCATCTCAGGCTTGAGTCCCAGATATTTTGGCTTCTCAGGACTTCCTTGGAAAGCTGGCTGGTTGTAACATCCTGACCTCAAGGTCATCATGGCTTGACCTCCTCGGGTTGGTGGAAATTACAGCCTATACCTGAAACTGAGAAGGACAAAAAGGACTGGAAACATAAGGAGAGGTGAGAGGAAGCCATTCAGTTCCCTCTCGGTGGGTGAACTGTATGCTGTCTTCATCCTCAGGACACAGCAGAAAAGAGGCCAGAGGGAAAAGAAATACTGTGTCCTGATATGGAAGTTTTAAATATATAGCCTGTTTGGGTTACTCAGCCAACTGGAGGAGGCTGCTCTTACCCATGGGGACTCTAGGTGGTGGAATGAATAGAGTTTTGGGTCTGGAGTCAGAAAGACCTGAGTTCGAATCTGGCTCCAGACACTTACTAGCTGTGTGACTTTGGGCAAATTACTTAACCCTGTTGGTTTCATTTCCTTATCTATTAAATGCACTGGAGAAGGAAGTGGAAAACCACTTTATAGTATCTGCCAAGAAAACCCAAAATTGGGTCACAAAGAGTCTAATACAACTGAAAACTACTAAGCAAATAGTAATAAAAGCTTTTACCCATCTGGCTGGGAAATGCAGAGAAACAGGGTACCTCTGTATTAGGTGAACTGGGCATGCTCCAGAGCCTCATCACAATAGCAAAAGAAGATAAGCTGGAAAACAGGGACTGGGAATGCTAAGCCAGAAGAAGTGAAGAGCTGAAGACCAAAGCGGGAAGATAGCTATCTGAGGGGTTGTCGTGTGGAAGGCTAACGGCTGGGACAGGGCAGGGCAATGGGTCTGCCATGTCTTCCAGGGCAGACTTAGCAGTGACTGCTGGGAAGTTCCAGAGTTAGATTTAAGCCTAATATAGGGAGAATTTATTTAAGGGTTAGACTTAGAGATATCCAAATACAGAAAGCACTGCTTCCAACAATAATGAGTTTACCCTCATTGCCTAGCTTCCATCAGGGACTATATTGATTATTTAATGGGGATGTTCTAGAGAGGATTCTTGGTCAGGCACGTGTTAGAGTAAAAGGCCTTTAGGCTTCCTTCAAACTCTGAAATTTGACGATCTCGTGAACTTTCTAATTCTGCATTATGCAGTCTTTTCTAAAACCTGTCATTATAAAATGTTTTACTGTTGTTTTCAGATGGCATATTTGCATACTTTGGCTGTCGATAATCTTGTTCCTGATTAAAGGGCTGATCACTGCCAATTCACCAAGAAAGCTGATGTCACCCTCGCCTACAACAAGAGCTGGGTAATCATTTTTTCTTATGCATCAAAGGAGGCACAAGAGGTTTCAATTCGTGATCATTTATATAAACATATACAAGCTGTAAATTTCGACTGATACAAATTAAACTGTGTTTTCCACGTAATTATACTTTAAAAATTCTGCATTACAACTCCAAACAAAATTCTTGACTCAAAAAGAAATGATAATTTCATGTTTGGTGCCTGTCACCCTGTATGTGTGTTGGCTAGCATGAGTTATTCCAAGAAATTTTACTTCCTTGGCGTGATAAGCATGTTCATTAATTCTGGTTCATATTTCTATCGGACTTTAGAGTGTACAAAGTTCTTTTTTTCATAATAACCCTGTAAAAATGGTAGGAGAGGTATTTTTATTTCCATTTTAAAGGTAAAGGGGGTTCAGAGGTAATGTACCCTACTTAAACTCCTCTAGTGAGGAAGTATGAGATGTGGGTTTGCATCCCATTTTAAATTGAATGTCCTATCAATGGCATCAGGCTATCTCCTTTGGGTTACTTGGCTGGAAATAAATTGCTTTGTTATTCTTATCAAGTCATTCATGTACTTCCTGGCACATAATGGATACTTAGTAAAGGCTTGTTGATTTTGTTTTTCTCCCAGCAAAAAAAAAAAAAAAATCGGTGATTAGGGATCTTCTCTCTCTCCAGATCCTTGATCATTAGCTTGGATCTTTCTTTAGTTTAATAGTTATAGAATACAGGCTGGCCTGATCTATCTACCTCTGACCATGGAAGTGATTTGGTTTCTGGTGCGTCTTTTTTGTGTATGTGGTGGGGGAATTGGAGTAGGAAAACTGTGTTCACTCCAGAATTATAGAAAGAAGACACTGCTTTTAGAACCTCCTCCTTTAAGGTTGCCTTTCACCTGCTTTGTGCAGAAGTATGCTTTTCCCTAGCTTTTTGTCCCCAATGACAGCACAATCCTTAGCATATCTCATAAGCATTTAATACATGCTTCCTGATTGCTTGACTGATGTCAAGGGGAAGGAGTCAAGAAGTGAAGTTATCAAATGGAGACATCAGTACAGCTTCAGGGTGAGGTCCCGAGCCAGGTAAACCATTTGGGAATCCAGGAACTTTGCATAGCGTGCTCTCTGGAAGTGTCCTTCACACAGAATCTCAGAGAACGAATGCACCTTAGAGGCCATCTAATCCAAACTATAATAACCTATATAATAGTGGTACCAAACTTGGGACTCACTGCATGAGTAGTCAATTAGCAGAGCTGGGATATTCCTAGGTTTGCTGACTAAATGGGTGCAAGGCAAAGGGAGGTGGTCATAGGATCAGAGATGTAGGCCTGGAAAGAAACTTAGAGACCCTTTAGTCCAGTACAATCAAACTCAAATAGAAACAGAGAGCCCTGAACCATACAGAAGGATCTCTGCCACTCATATAATATCTTAGAATACCACATGTTAACATTATCTATGTTCTATTGCATTTTTATTATTTTTGTTAAATATTTTCCAATTGAATTTTAATCTGGCTCAGACTGCATCATTACTACATGTTTAATATCTCTGATCTAGACTTGCCTAGCATTCAATATAGGAGGTGAAATTCGAACCCGAGTCCTCTGATTCCAGTGACTATTCTTTCCCCTGAACCATGCTGCTTCCCGTAGGGTCTTTCCACTCCCACAGGCTACCTGATAAAAAGCAATGTTGTAAGAATATTAATACAGTCATAGTGTGTAGGTTGGATTATATAAGGAGGAGACTAGAGGCAGAGAGAACATCTAGATAATTACATTAACAGGACAGGCTTGAGGTGATAAGGAGCTATGAGAGGCTGGTGACTGTGGTTGCAAAAATGAGGATGGACTCAAACAGACAACATGAAGGAGAAAGAGGAGCCTTAAACCTGATAAAAATGACAGCAACAACGTAGACCCCTCAATTTCACCTCTGGGAAATCTTTCTTTCTCCAGCATAGGTTTTAGAGGCTCAGATACATCCATTGTGTTCTTCCTAAGTGCTGGCATCAAACAGAGCAGCAGCCAAAGGGCCCTTTTCGGAAACACTGGCAATTTGGAGAAACACAGGGGATTCACAAGACAACAGGCAAAGGCCTCCTGGAGCCAGTACAGACTGCGAGGCCGTTAGCAATGTTGGCACGCTTGGGAGAACAGATGAGCTGTTCAAAGATTCAAGTTTGGTTCAAAATTCACAACTCGTGAGCTCCAAATAGTTCTAAATTTGGCTGAGCACGCTTTCCCAGAGATGTGTTGCTGCAGAATAAGGCTGAGTGACTTCATCAAGTTAGAAAAACAAAGGGCTGTTATTGTCTCCATGCAGAAATAAACATGATGAGGATGGAGGAAAAGCGTTGCAAATACTCAGGCAGTGGACTCTTATTTCTGTGTGTTTTCTGTTCAAACGACTTCCTCTGGCACCAAATGACAAAGCCATTCATTGATAGAGCCATGCCTGTTACTGAGAGACATGGAAACAAAGAGGCAGTAAGTGAGTTATCTTTCAGCTTTGTTGAACAAGCAAATTATATAGTAAATTAAATCACATTTTACTGTTCAGTCGGTGCCATACAAATTAAAAAGTGTACTTTGGTGCAACCTTGCAGCTCTTAAATATTTTATTGCTTTAACATTCCAGTGTCAATATGGACTAATTTGCCAAAAGACTTTGTGTGCGTATGTGTGTGTGTGTGTGTGTGTGTGTGTGTGTTTTGGCAGTATTTACAAACTGATCACCATAGTCCTTTTTGGAATTTAGTTGATCTAATGTCAAAATGGCATGCCTTGTTTGTATATACACTCCAATTTCTGGTTACTTATGGCTTGCTTTGTTTGGATGTAGGCTGCCAATTCTGTTTAATTATTCACCCATAATGGGAAAGTGCCTCTGTCCTCCAAAGTGTTTTGGGGAAATAACTGAGTTAAAAGGTACTTCAGAGTATCTCTTGGTGTCTTACTCAGATATGCCCACTGAGCCTAAGCTGAAACTAGGCTTCGTTAGGATTGCCTTAATCGGACCCATTGCCCAGTTTTCTACTATTGCTTAAGGTAGATGTGAGGATCCTTCCAAAAGATTCCCCCAGTGGGATATCTTTGACTGCCAGATTCTTTCAGCCCATGGCATGAATGAGCAGGGACCCAGAAGATGTTATCAAGGTCCCAAACTGTCAGTCATGAGTCTTTTGTTAGTGTCATCACAGTCCCATCTTTTGGTACGTGCTGGATCTGAAGGACTTCATTAATTTATAGCATGATCTACTGTAACAACCATTTTTAAGGATACACACAGCATAGAGTAGTACATACACACACACACACACACACACACACACACACACATACACACACACACACACACACACACACACACACACACACGAAGGAAGGCAGCCAGATAACCAGACTTCTCTGGCTGGAACTGCTTACCACAGAAATCAGACATGCCTATCTGGCTCTCTTGATCTACCTCCAAAACCACAACCAGGTTTACTACATGAGAACTGCTTTAGAAAAGCTGGTCCACAACTTGGTCTAATTCTGCTTGTGTACCTCTGTGGGGTAAGCTCATTGGGGTAGAGAAGCTGGTGACCTTTTCAAGGTTATTAGAAAAAGCAGCTGCTTTCTGGTATTATAGATCCATTGTCTTGCCTCCTTCATTGTGTTAAAATCCTCCTTTTCCAAGAAATACACAGAGAAAAAACGGTTCCCTGGAATTAGATATTAGATCCAAAATGATGGAATTTAAGAATTGGAAGAAATCATAACTGCCAGATAGTACTACCCATGCAAAAATGGAATGCTCACTACAGCAAGCCTAATAAGTGGGCATTTCATTTTTTCTTGAAGGAAGGGAGAACATGCCAGTATTGAAGTAGCCCACTCCACTTCTGGTAGCTCAAATTGAGAAGGTTCTAAGTTGGAGAACAGACAAAATAGGAGGTTTCACAATGCTGTGGGTGAGAAACTCCTTGCTTCCCTCTGTGTCTCTCTCCCTCTCCCTTTCTCTCTCCCTCTCTTTCCTTTTCTCTCTTCCTCCTGCTCCCCTTTCTCTCTCTCTCTCTCTCTCTCTTTCTCTCTCTCTCTCTCTCTCTTTCTCTCTCTCTCTCTCTCTCTCTCACACACACACACACAGAGCTGTTCAGTAAAAATCTGTCCTGGTCATATAAAACATATCATTAGCACTGGGATTTGCCCATAGCTGACTCTGTACTAGCCTATAGAATGTAAGCTCCTTGAAGGCAAGGCCTCTTTTGTCTTTGTACGACAAGAGACTAGCATAGAGTCTGGTGCTTAGTAAATGCTTAATATTTGCTTTTTATGGATTGATTAATTGTTTGATCTAGGGAAAGATGTTAGCTGGTGGCAACCTCTAATAGCACAGGCCTTTTAGCTGCTTTTCTTTCCTGACTCATTTCTTGAGGACCTATGTTTTCTTTATTGGCTTTTGAAATCCCTCTACTGTGTAGGTGGGAGATCTATATCATTGTACACTGTTGAAGTAAGCAATCATCACCATGTTTTTAGAGGCTTTAAAGAAAAAGGATGTTTCTTTGAGTACAAATTTATTTCTACTAAGCAAATTTAAAGACATCTCCACTTCAAACATTCACATGGACTATATGTGCTTGTCCTGTGGTAGAGCCTTCTGAGCTAATATGGGTCTGATCAGTCTGATTAGCCACAGTCAGACACACTATACCTTGATTCCCAAGTAGTGATGGCATTTTGGTCCTCTCCAAAAATGAAGGACAACAACCAACCAACCAACTCTGTAGTTGAAATTGGCATATTGACCCTTATTTAGAGCTCATTTCAAGGTACTTTATAGTTGCCATCCTTATCATCCATGAATAATAGTGATAATTATAATGGCAATTTCACAATCAATGAATCAATTCTCCAGCACTTTGTATTTCCTTTAGTTAATTATCATTTGCAGTTTTGTTTTGTTTGGCACATGTCCCAGTCCCGCTGTTTGATTGTAAACACCTTAGCTGTAGGGGTTACCTATGTCTTATCTATCTCTGTAGCCTCCATTGCTTACCACAGTGCCCTGTGAACAGTAATTATAACAGAGCTCAGGCTCAGGCAGTCCTGCTAAGCTGAAAAGATGTGAGTACAGATTCAATGACAGATTATGTATCTATTTACCAAGGACCAGCCTAGCTAAGTTCACAAAGGTTCATGGCCAAAAAGTGGGCCATAGAATGTTGAATTTTTAGGTTATTGTGATTAGGAAACAAAAAATGCAAAATGATTTTCATTCCACTTCTCCAATGAGGGTGACATCAATCAGCAATGTTGGAAAAAGTTGGCAGAGAGGAATAAGAGTCATACTTTTTAAACTATCTAAAATATTGTTCAATATCACCTTTGTCCAATATGCTGGGTGAGTTCCTTTTGGAGCAGTTATAAAAGACATTGTTTTTTATCCAATAGGATATTATGATTTTGAACACTGATGCTCATGACATCACTGAACCACTGTTTTGCACAAGGAAATGAACAATGACTTTAAAATAGAGGATCTACTTTCAAAGTACGGTTCTGTGATTTGCTGGTTTGATTTCTTCATCTGTAAAAAAGAAGGGGTGGATTCAGTGACTAAGAACTTTTCTAGCTCTAAATCTATGATTCTATGACACTCCTAAATTATTAAGTAAGAAAACCTCTAAGTACAGGTAAGTTCTAGCATATTGTTTAGTAATTATTTTTATCATTATTATTGTTTTTATTGTAATTGTCAATGAGTTTGTGTGAATTTACACATCATTTATTGGCACAAATACTTTTACATAATAGGCTGGGTTGTTTTCCACCCGAGAATACACTTGAATTATTGGGATACCTAGGGAACCAGCATTACTTGAGCAAACACAGATCTATACTAATCTCTTGCTTAGGACACAACCTCGCCCAACTGATGGAGAATTTTGCACTTCTTAGGTGAACTTAACAGGAAATACGATGAAATATGGTTGGTGTCTGATCTCCCTGCTAGATTTCAAAAGAAGAAATAGTATCTTGAGTAAACACTAGATTTCTCCCAAATCACTTTTCAGAACCTTTATTTCCATATCTATGAAAGGGATACCATGGTACCTGCCCATAGAGTTGAAGTGACAAGGAAATGATATAATGTAGATGAAAGAGGTAATTGGCTTTTGCAAATAAAGCATTATATGAAAGTAGCCAAAGCTTGGTATTAACAAGGACAAGGAAACCAAGCTCAGTGAACAAAATCAAAGACAGTAGGAAGAAGTGGTATGTTTTCCCAGCATCATGTGGTGTTAGTTTTCCCCAGGATTGGTTTCTGTTTCTGCTTCTGATTCCTGAGCAGGCAACACAGAATAGCCGAGCAGGAATAGGAATGGGAGGCAAACCCTAACAGTTCAGCTCTACCACAGAAAAATGCAGTGAATTTCTTGGAAAGTGTCTTCCTGTTGTCAACATTATCAGCCATTGTCTCAAACACAAACAGATCCAACTTCTAGTTGCTTTTTAATCTATATTCCCAGAATGATTTCTTTTGAACCAGGGCCCCGACACAGTGCCAGGGAGGGTGAGCCTGGCAGGCTTCAGGTTCCCCATCAATTTAGTTATGACTAGGCTTTGGTTCCAAAGCACTGGGGAGTTACCTAAGTGATAGGAAACCCCTCAAGTCCGAAGGAAAGGCTTTTTTTTTCTTCCCCAAAGCAGCTATTAGAATTAATTTTGAGTGTTCATGGAGTGGGGAGGATGGATAATAAACTTTCTTTTTTTTAAATTTTAATGACCTCTTAGAAGTTTATGAAAAGCCTTTGAAAGTCCCCAACAGAAGAAAAACTCAGCAATGAGGAAAACGGAAAGAAGCTCTGCTGTGATTAATTTTCCTTGACTGAAAAATAGTGTTGTTATCTCCATTCAGTGACACTTTTAATGAGAAAGAGAGTGTGTGTGTGTGTGAGAGAGAGAAAGAGAGACAGAGACAGAGACAGAGAGACACAGAAAGAGAGAGAGAGGGGAGAGAGAGAGAGAGGGGAGAGAGAGAGGAGAGAGAGAGAGAGAGAGAGAAGGTTAGAAAGAGACAAAAGACTGAGGAAAAGAAAAAGAGAGAAGATCTGGGAGAGGCAGTAGCCCCCTTGATAACAATAGTAGTCAACCTCTTTGAGTCCTGGCTTTCAAATTTACTAACACTGTCACCTTGATATTTTGCAGGTTTTTGTGTTAGTTTCTTTATTTTAATATATTTTTCATTAAATATTTCCCAATTATATATACAAATTTTAACATTCATTCATTTAAAATTTTGGGTTCCAAATTTTCTCCCTCCCTCTAGATTCTCAACAAACCCCTTAAGAAGGCAAGCAATAAGATATTGATTATACATGTGAGGTCATATAAAACATTTCCACATATTGCAAAAAACCACACACAGTAACCCCATGAAAAATAAAGTAAAAAGACAAACAATGTTTCAATCTTCATTCAGAGTTCATCAGTTCTTTCTCTGGGGGTGGATAGCATTTTTT
This sequence comes from Trichosurus vulpecula, assembly GCF_011100635.1. Lineage (NCBI taxonomy): Eukaryota > Metazoa > Chordata > Mammalia > Diprotodontia > Phalangeridae > Trichosurus > Trichosurus vulpecula. The sequence goes on along the minus strand of NC_050578.1, from coordinate 198,635,206 downwards.
AATAATTAGTCCTCTGGAATTGTCTTGGATCATTGTCTTGATCAGAGTAGCTAAGTCTTTCACAGTTGATGAGCAAAATATTGCTCTTTACTATGTACAATGTTCTCCTGGTTCTGCTTACTTCATTTTGTCTTGCTTCTTATAAATCTTCTTAGTTTTTTTTGAAACCATCTTGCTTGTTATTTCTTATAGCTGAATGGTGTTTCATCAAAATCATCTGTCATTACTTGTTCAGCTATTCCCCAGTTGATGGATATACTTTGAATTTCTAATTCTTTGCCACAACAAAAAGAGCTGCCATAAATAAACATTTTCCTTTTCTTTTTTTTTAAATGTCTTTGGGATAACCTTAAAATAGAGTTCCAAATTGTTCTCCAGAATGGATAGACAAGTTCACAATTCTACCAACAGTGTATTAGCATCCCAATTTTTCCACAACCCATCCAGCATTTGTAATTTTCTTTTTCTTTCATGTTAGCCAATCTGATAGGTCTAAGGTGGTATCTTACAGTTATTTAAATTTGCTATCTCTAATTAATAAAGATTTAGAGCATTTTTTCCCATATGACTATGGTTTTAATTTCTTCTGGAAATTTTCTATTCATATACTTTGAGCATTTATCAACTGGGGAATGGTGTACACACACACGTGAATTTGGCTCAGTTTCTTATATATTTGAGAAATGATGCCTTTATAAGAGAAACTTGCTGGATCCTCTCCCCACCCCCCAATTTCCTGTTTTCTTCTAATATTGGCTGCATTAGATTTTTGTTTGTGCAAAAACTTTTCAATTTAATGTATTCAAAATTATCAATTTACATTCTGGAATGTTCTCTATCTCTCTTTTGGTCATAAATTCTTCCCTTATGCTTAGGTCTGACATGTAAAATATTCCATGCTCCTCTAATTTAATTTTGTCCATTCTTCCTCTCCTTTTCCCCTTCTTCCAGGTCATCCCTCTTTCTCACTGTATTAGCAACTTTGATTTGAAGATCTTTCCTACCCATTAATAGGGCATGTGACCTGCTTAAGTCACAGGAAGCCTAAAACATGTGTGGTGGGAGGAGGTTCCTGACAGGAAAAGGAAGTTATGTCTCAGAAAATGCTGAGAGAGGAGAGAGAGAGAGAGAGAGAGAGAGAGAGAGAGAGAGAGAGAGAGAGAGAGAGAAGGAGAGAAGGAAGGAAAGAAAGAAAGAAAGAAAGAAAGGAAGGAAGGAAGGAAGGAAGGAAGGAAGGAAGGAAGGAAGGAAGGAAGGAAGGAAGGAGCAAAGAAAGAAAGAAAGAAAGATGTTATGGCTACTGGTAACTGCTGTTGGCTGCCCTTGTGATTGTTAGAACTGAATGGGCTGACTTAGCTGTACTGTGAGTTTGTTTTGGGAAAGATCCCAGCAGGGGGTCAGAGAGGTTTTGGGATGGTGAGGCTCCATGTTGTGATATTTAGTATTAAATGTTTTGGGTTCCTTGCTGTTATAATGAAGTGGCCTGCCTGGCTGTGGGAGCTGAGCATTTGGTTATGAGATATGGTTCTCTGGTGTCTGAATAAATGGTTTACTTTTTCTACCTTCTGTGTGGAGAGTCTAGTATACTTTGCGATACAGAATTAAACAGGCATTTTGACAATTATCATCTACATTGTTATTATTGCCTTACTGTTTCACTCACCCAACCATTTTTTACATTATCTCACCATAATCTACTGACTTCCATGACCTCCATACAGATTCTTTTAAAATGCCCTAATAATGATAAAGTTCTTAGAAGTTACATGTAATGTCTTTTCATATAGAAATGTAAACAGTTTAACCTTTTTAAGTCCCTTATGAATTCTCTTTCATGTTTACCTTTTTATGCTTCTCTTAAGTCTTGTATTTGAAAATCAAATTTTCTATTTATCTCTGGTCTTTTCCTCAGGAATACTCAAAAGTACTCTGTTTCATTAAATATCCAATTTTTCCCTTGAAGGATTAAACTTAATACTTCTAGGTAGGTTATTCTTTGTTGTAATCCTAGCTTCTTTGCCTTCTGGAATATCATATTACAAACCCTCCACTCCTCTGATGTGAGAACTACTAAATCTTGTGTGATCCTGACTGTGGCTTCACAATAGTTGAATTATTTTTTTCTGGCTGCTTGAAGTAATTTCTATTTGACTTGAGAATGGTGGAATGTGCCTTTGTTATTCCTGGAGGTTTTCATTTGGGGATGTCTTTCAGGTAGCAATCAGTGGATTCTTTGATCTGTTTTACCCTCTGGTTCTAAGATATTGGTGTAGTTTTCCTTGATAATTTCTTGAAATATGATTTCTAAGTTCCTTCTTTGATCATGAGTTTTAGATATTCCAATAATTCTAAAATTATCTCTCCTTTATCTTTTATTTTTCCAAGTTAGTTGCTTTTCTGATGAGGTATTTCACATTAGCTTCTTTCTTTTTATTCTTTTGACTTTATTTTATTTTTTATGGATGTTATAGAATCATGAGCTTCCACTTGCCCAATTCCAATTTATAAAGATTTTTTTTAAGTGAGCTTTTGTACCTCTTTTTTTTCCTATTTGAGCAATTCTGTTTTTTAAGGAATTATTTTCATCAGCAAACTTTTGTAATCCCCTTTTCCCATTTGGCCAATTCTATTTTTTAAGGTGTAACTTTCTTCAGTATTTTGTGCCTTTTTTTCCTACTAAGCTGTTAATTGTCTTTTCCTAATTTTCTTCATTTGCTTCCACTTCCTTACTTAATTTTTCTTCTACCATTATTATTTGATTTTGGAAAAAAGAAATCCTTCCAGGAATTCTTGTTGAGCTTGTGTTCAATTCACATTTTTCCTTTGATGCTTCGTTTGTAGCTGTTCAATGTGTCTTAGTTTGTTTACTTATAAAATGGAAATCATTTTGTCCAACTTCGCAGGGTTGTTGTGAATTTCAGGTAATATCATGGGTTAAAGTTTACCAAGTGCCTTTTTTCATAAGCACCCCTTCCTTCCTGTAGTACCTTTGTGCCAGATCCATGGTATAGATAATTCCTGGTGAGGGAACTCCTGCTATTCAGAATTGTAACTTCTCTTCAACTTATAGTCTTATAATGTTAGTTGCCCGAGCACTAAGAGATGAAGTGATTTGCCTGTGGTCATACACACCACCAGTCTGAGAGGTAGGACTTTAACCCAGATATTCCTGGTTCTCAGGTTAGTTTTCCTTAGTAACTATATGAGGTTATCTTTCCTAAATCATTAGGAGAACAGCCTTCTTTAATGCATAGTGATGAAAGTCAACATAAGATATCATCTAATCTTACCTTCTCATTTTATGGATAAGGAAACTCATGCCCAGACAGGAAAAGCAACTTGCCAAAAATATTGAAATCAATAACTGACAAGACTGGTATTCAAACACAGGTCTTCTGACCTATAGTCCAGTGCTCTTTTTATTACACTGTTTATAGCATCATAATTTCCTTCTTTCTCTTGCTTTCTTTCCTCATTTGTATTCAATAAATATTTGCTGACTGACTGATATCTTCTTCTCTCATAACTGGAGTGACTAGAGTCCTCACTCAGCCAATAAGGTTATAAGAGCAATGATTGACTGAAATAATTGTTTCATGCATATGTATACATATATATACACACACATATACATATACACATATATGTGTATATATATATATATGTGTGTGTGTGTGTGTGTGTGTGTGTGTATACGTATATGTTTCTATATTGAAAAAGTACTATTCTGTCCCTAACAGATTCGTTTTGTAGAGCAACTTGGAGCTATAGCCCAAAGGGCTATAAAACTGTGTATACCTTTTGGCCCAGTAATATCACTACTAGGTCTGTACCTCAAAGAGACAAAAAAGAAAAGGAACTATGTGTACAAAAAATATTTATAGCAACTCTTTCTGTATTGGCAAAAAAAAAAAAAAAAGGAAAATGAGGGGATGTCCATTAATTAGGGAATGACTGAATAAGTTGTGATACGCGATTGTTTTGTAATACTATTGTGCTGTAAGAAATGATGAGCAGGATGCTTTCAGAAAAAAAAAAACAACTTGGAAAAACTTACATGAACTGATGCAAAATAAAGGGAGCAGAGCTGAGAGATAATTGTACACATTAACTATAATATCGTATGATGATTGACCTATGAATGACTTAGATATTCTCAGCAATAAAACAATCCAAGACAATTCCAAAGGCCTTATAATGATGAATGGTATCCACATCCAAAGAACTGATGGAGTCTTAATGCATATCAGAGTATATTTTTAAGACTCTCTTTATTTTTCTTGTGTTTTATTTTTTGTGGGGTGTCTGTGTTCTCTTTTGCAACATAGCTAACATGGAAATAGGCTTTATATGACAGCACATATATAATCTATATCAAAGTGCTTGCCTTCTCAAGGTGAGGAGAGGATTTGAAACTCAAAAATTATAAAATGTGAATGTTAAAAATAGTTTTTATATGTAATTGAGAAAAATAAAATAAAACATTCTTCTAAAAATGTTCATCTATTTAATCATATTTAACAAACATTTATAAAATACCTATTATGTGCAAGGATGCTCTCTGGTTGCCTTGTTTCCATATCATGCCTCCTGCCTGCTTCTAACTTAACAGGAATTTGTGTTCTCTGCACCCCTTTCTAAATTAATTGGAGTTCTCCATTACTAGCCCTAGCCAGATCCAGCAAACTGCTGCTCTCAAGGCCATCCGTCTGCCATGCTGCTGCTCTCGCTAGCCTCCCCTCCTTGATTTCCTCCATCAATTCTAAAAACAGTAATTCTAGTAATTCCAGGAACAATTATTCCTGGGTAATTCCTATAGTTCTACTGACTATCACCGCAACTTCCCAGTCTAAGAAACCCCTTCATGACCACCTCTCCCTTATATGTGTCGTCTTGATTTATTATGCAGGCTCCTTCAGAAAAGGGACTGGCTTTTTTATATTTTCATCTCCTGCAATGAGCACAGTGTTTAGTATACACATACCCACATGCAATTTTTCCATTCATTCATTCATTCATTTATTTATTCAATCAATTAATAAGGTAGTGCTCAGCATCATGGTTCAGTTCTGAAAGATACTGCTGCTGGGAGACTAGGAGCAGCCAAGCTGTTGACCGGCAGTGGTCCAAGGTGGGGATCCAACCACTATGACTAACTGAATAGATAATAAACAACAAGGGCTAAGTACTGGGTGAAGAGAAAGAAAGAAAAAGACAGGGAGGGGAAAGAGAGAGAGAGAGAGAGAGAGAGAGAGAGAGAGAGAGAGAGAGAGAGAGAGAATAAGAAGAAGAAGAAGAAGAAGAAGAAGAAGCAGAAGAAGAAGAAAGAAGAAGAAGAAAGAAGAAGAAGAAGAAGGAGGAGGAGGAGGAGGAGGAGGAGGAGGAGGAGGAGGAGGAGGAGAAGGAGGAGGAGGAGGAGGAGGAGGAGGAGGAGGAGGAAGGAGAAAATGGTGAGGTTTCTAGTGGGGTGGGAGTGGGGGTGGGGTTGAACAACTTCTCTTGACTTTCTTGTTTCTGTGGAGGGTACTACCACCCTCTAAATAATCCAGATTAGACATTCAGAGTTATTTTTCAGTTTTGTTTTTCCCCCCACCCTGTCTCCTCTCATCCAATCAGTTGCCTCACCCTGTCCTCTCCCATCTAAACAGTTCCCAAGTCTAGTCAAATATCCTCCATCTCTCCAAGCATCCACACTGCCTGGACAACTATAATAGAAGGCTATTTTTTCTGTCTGCTTCCAGATTTTCCTCTTTGTTATTCACCCTCCACACAGCTACCTAAATATCCTCCCAGTCCATTCTCCTGCTCAGAAACCTTGGAGATTACCTAATGTTTCTAGCATGAAAAACAAACTCCTCAGGTCCTCCATTTAAGGAACTCCCCAATCTGACCCCTGTCTACCTTTCCAATTTTATTTTCCTTACAACCCTACCTATACTCCAGTTCTAAATAAACCAGACTTTAAGCCTTGTCATTCCATTTCGTATCTCCAAGGAATCGTACTCGGAATCATATTTTGAATCCTCATCTCTACTCTTGAGAATCATTAACTTCATTAAAAGCTCAGTTCAGGCACCAGCTCCTCTAGGAATCCTTCTCTTATAACTCAAGTTTTTAGTGACCTGTCCTTCCTTAAATTATATTATATTTGCATATTTGGTTCCAGCACATACCTGCTTCCAGAATTAAGTCCTGTGACCCTGTGATTTATATCATTCGAGCATCACACACTGACTAATGAAGCAGACAGTTCAGATATCATTCCCCCTATTCAGTGAGAAGGAAACAGACCCAGGGATGGCATGAAGACACACAGCTATTGAAAATGAGGCAAAAGAAGGGTGCCAGGTGATTCCTTTTCAGAGAAGAGTTCTAAAAGAGTCTCAAAACAAAACTGGTTTCATGTTTATAACAAGAATACTATCCAGGAAGTCATCACACATAAATTTCCAAGCTAAAAAAAACTTTTTATTCTCTAAAGCATTCTGTTCTGAGTCTGCTAAAAACATGTTTAATGTCCACTTTTTGTCATATACCAGCATGTAATTGTATGAGAATGGCCATTCATAGGATTTGTGTAGACATACTAAAAAGAGGAAACGGGGTGGGGTGGATGGAGGATTGGCCTCGGTGTCAAGATGATCTCGGTTCATGTCCTGCCTCCTACGCACATTGATTTTGTGCTCAGTGAACGTAATTCTCTAAAATTCAAGTTACAGATGAGTGGATGATTTGCTTTCTTAAAGGATTTTTCCACACTAGAATACCCCCATTTAGGAATTTCAGTGTCTGACCCCGACCCTGCCCCCTCATAGTGCCTTAATGCCTATATGTATGCATGTGCACATGTACACACTTATGCAGCACTTTTTAATGTGGAAAGAGAAAGTAGAAAAGATGGAAAGATGAAGGTGCAGAGAGATAAAAGAAGAGGAAATAAAATCAAAGCATCCAGGAAAGAGGAGAAAGAAGGAAGGAAAAAAGGAGGAGAAAGACACATTCATTTGAAGACTACAGTGCCCAAGGCATCTTGTCTCTGGCTGGCCTCTCTTCCATAAGCAGACAGGCTTAGGTTATTTCATGTCCTTAGAGCTGGCAAAGCAGCTTCTCACCTGTGACACATTAGCACTCAGGGCGAGACAGCTGGCAGGGAGAAAAGATTGCAGGCAGAGATAATTCCCTATGTTCCCTTAGTAGTCAAGACAAGCACAACCTCGTCCCACAGGGAGCTCCTTCCATCAGGTATCCTGCTCAACGTGCTGCTTGGGGAGCATTTTAAAATGATGAGAAACTGGCTCCGCCACCCTTTTGGTCCTTTCAAACAACTCTGGAGGAGGGAGGGGGTTGTGATGCTTCTAGGGAACAAAATTCATTTATCCTCTTCCATACAAAGCTGCTCTTTCAAAGATGGTTCCATGGGGACAGGATGTTTTCCCTTCGGAGCTCCTTCTAGCCCCAAATGTTTGCTTTTCCAAAGTCATTTGGAAAATCCTCAGTAGGGAAATTAGAGTCATAAGGAGATGAAGGAAGAAATCATCCTGTCTAGGGGATGAATACTGTGCTCTTGTGTGAAACAAGTTGAAATTTGCATAGATAAATTAAAAAAAGATTGATCAATGAAGGCCGAGATTGGACATTTAAAAACCCTCAGGTTTATTTGTTTTTTATGTAAAAGTAGCAAAATGGTGACTAGATATCCATTCATAAATAATGTGTCTGTCTTCAAAACAATCTAATAACCAGGAACTTCATTTTTGACAGAAAATTTGAAAAAAATAAATCAAATAATAGAATTCTATTTGTTTTATTCTTTATATGGTCTTTCAGAGGACCATAACTGTGAACAGAGAAGGCAGTGGTAGAATTGAGAGAATCCTTCGAGTCAGAAATCTTATGTTCTAGTCTCTACCTTCAACCTTAGCTAGTTCAGTGACTTTGTCACGTGAGTTATTTCTCCTCTGATTCTTAGTATCCTCATCTGTAAAATGGGGATAATCGTGTTTGTACTACTTCTCTCCCAGGGCTGTAAAATCTCCCAGAACAGATTAAAAATGATGTATTATTCAGCTTCCTACCTAAATCCCATTCTATTGCCTTATGGGTTTACAAAAGAATTTTCTTCTAATGACAGCATCACCCAGTCAGGGAAGTATAAGGAAAAAAAAGTGTCTGGAGAGCAAGGGAATAATTAGACTTAATTAGATGATTGAATTTCTGATTGTGGACTTCGGTATACTTCTGTTATGTTAGTATTATGGCATGGCAGGACTATGTTAATTACCCAGGGCTTCCGAGAACACAGATTTTCACTATCTCCAAAAAACGACTGAGTCTTTTGCATTGTAGGCAGTTGGAGGAAGAGTCATCCATCAGGGCTAGCCAAGAAATGTACCACAAAGTAAACAAAGCCTGGATCTTATTTCAGGCAGGTATGGAGGTTAGAGAATTTTGCAGTGACCTGCAGCGTTTCCTGTATTTATGATCCTACAGGTACCAGGTAGCAATGATACATGTAAAAAGTACAAGTTGGCCTCCATCTTAAGGAAAGAAATACATCCTTGCTTTCCAGATTACTGGGAAAATGAAATGCTCCTTAAAAGAATAGAAAAAAATGCTTCAAAGAAAAAAAAAGCAAAAAAAAATATGAAGAGTCGTAAAGTTATCCTTCCCACCCCCACATCCAGGAAATTCTGGAGGTTAAAGTGGGATAAAGTTACCAGTGTTTCCATCTAATGCGTTTAGCATGGTAAAGTGTGCCTCTATCTCTCTGCAGTCACTGATAGCCCTGTATTATTGCTTCTTATGGGAGGGGCAAGATCCCTTCATCTCCTTCACCTAACCCCATTGCTATTGTACCTGTTCACAGGTGACATCAGATGAAGTCATACTGATGGGGGGAAGAAGTTTCTTCCTAAGGAAGGGAATGGAGTCAATTTATTTGTTAACCTAACATAAAAGATAGATCTGCTTTCTTTCTGGGACACATGAGGAACATGATGTAAAAATCCCCTGAGACATGTCAAACCTAACAATCTACTACCCACTCATGGTGATTTAGGGATCAGTGATACACAGGAATAAGTGATAGCACCAGAATGTTTCTCAGAATTGGACTTATGAAGTTCTGGATGGACATCGTACAAAGATATACTCAAGTGAAGAAAAACATGAACCAGAGGAGAAAAATTGCTAGGGAATATTGGCTGAATCCCAGTAGACAAAGAAACTGAAAGAATATAGGCATTGTCCTTTACTACACACCACCAGGACAGAAAGAGGAAATAGGTGGGAAATTCAGGGAAGAGATCGCAAGTTTGGCAAGGAGGAAATTAGATATCGATGATTGATTAATTCTGCTAGAATTCTGTCCAACAAAAACAGATCTGCTAATCGCTTCTTGACTTGCCTTAATGATAATAATGCCATCATTTAAACGATGGAGGAATGGATGAAGAAACCTTCTGTTTTAGATGTAATTTTCTACAATAAGGAAGAATCAAGGAGGAGTTTGGTTGCTGAGATGGAAATAATGGGAATCATGAGGAGGAGTTGCATGGCATTTTAGAAGTTATGATAGAAGAGAGAAGAGACAAGTGACATTTGACAGGTAACTTAGTTGGGGAAAACAGATTTCAAGTGGTTCAGAGAAAGAATAAGTAGAATTCTACATGCTAAAATTCTACAAGGGAACTCAATCCGTAGATATGAGAAATCCTCAAAGACTAAATTCTGATGACACAATTATGAAAAAGGAGGAATTGATGAATGTGAATATACACACAGTGAGCTCATTGGCAAAACTTATATTTTGTTCTTTTTTCTTTAAGACTTTGAGAAAATAGATAAAAAGTTACAAAATTAAAACAAGAGAATGACAAGGTTCTGCAAATATACTGTCTAGAGCAATCAAACTCAACAGGAGGAGAGGTTTGCAAGGAATGTTACTGACATCAAAAGGATGATTTTTTAAAAACTATATTGTGGGAAAGAGGATATAAATGACCACTGCCTGGAGTGGATAGGACAATGATGACAGAGGATGGAGAAGAGATCGTACTGTATAATGCAGGTCATATTGTACTTCTCTTTTTTTTCTGCCAAAGAGGGTAGATTTTGTACTACAAAGAACCGAAAAAAAATCACCAATAGAACTGGAGACTCAAGACAGATAAAAGGATAGTAAAAGAGTACCTCGTTGTCCTTCAGGAATTCTAGTAAATTAACCAAGATAAACTATAACATAGGGTACAAAGTGGGGGAAAGTTGGTTGATGTTGAATCTAGCTTAAGAGGCAGTTAGATGGCATAGTGAATAGAACACTGAACTCGGCATCAGGAAGACCTGAGTTCCCATCCTCCCTCAGTCAATTACTTATTATGTGATCTTAGGAAAGTTACTTAACATCTCTCAGTTTTAGTTACTTCATCTGTAAAATAAGGGAGTTCAGCTTGATGGTTCTCTAAGGTCCCTTTTAGCTCTGGCTGTGTAATCCTATAATCTTTGAAAGATCCTGGAGAATTAAAAAAAAAAAGATGCCAAAGATTGGAAAAGGGCAAATGAAATATTTTTCTTAAATTTTAATGTAAAGATGCAAAGTCATCTTCCTTGCTTGCGCTTAGGGCTAGTCTCATGCCAATGGATGAACCCAGTCTCCTCCAAGACCCTTAGAGAAAGGTAGAGGCTCCCCTAGAGGCAGTTCCTACTCCTGACATTTAAGAAGAGAATGGGAGTTCATTTTGTTGACTGGCTGGTGATTGCACATACTTATCAGCAAGTTAATGCTGCAGCTCCTGCTCCTCTGATAGCAAAGGTCTGATTTAGGTGACCCTATTCATCTTTGCCATGACCTGGAAGTTTCTTCCTGAGGGCTGAATTCTTCTTGCTGACTAATAATCATCTCACATCTCTTTAGGAAGTGGGAATTCAGCCTTTATAACATACAAGGAAACTCTCTGTTTTTATTTCTATTGACTAGCTCTTTCACAATTGCCTCACCTAGTTCCTTTGAAGGATCACAGTTCCATTCACAAGGAAGTAACAAACCACACCCGGTGGATTCTTGCAAACTCATAGCATTTCATGCCACCTCTCATTTTAACAAACATCTTTAAAGGGGATTTTCTTCTATGGGACATTTTAACAATTATATGTACATATATACATATATATATATATATATACACACATATACATGTTTTCTCACTTTTCAGTATTGAAAACTACTATTTACATAGCGCTTGACAGTAAATAAGTTATGTATACTTATATGTAAACAGATATGTATGTATGGTTTATACAGAGAGAGGGGGGAAGAGGAAGCAAGGGAGGGAGAGAGGGAGATAGAGAAAGACAGACACACAAGTGAGAGAGAGAGAGAGAGAGAGAGAGAGAGAGAGAGAGAGAGAGAGAGAGAGAGAGATTTTTAACTAGACCTGTGATTTTACGGATGTACAATACAGGTCAGCACCTTCTTTGCAACACATATTCTTAGAAGTTGCCTAGAGCACTGCTATGCTAACTGACTTGCCCAGGGTCACACAGTCAGTTTGCGTCAGAAGCAGGACTTTAAGTCACATCTTTTTGACTGGGTTGTAGCTTTCCCACTCCATCCTGATGTTGCCTCTCAGTACAAGCAGCTGGTTGACCTTGGGCAAGTTACTTAATATTTTCAGTTATTTAGTATTTCAGTTTGCTCTCCTGTAAATGTGGGATAGACAAGTATTGTTATCTTCATTTTATAGCTGAGAAAGCCAAATTTTGGCCACATTAAGTGACTTGCTCTAAGAGGTCATTCTGCTCATAGGTGGAAGAGCCATGTGTCTTAATTTCAGTACCCATGTTCTTTCTTCACTAGAAATATATGACATAGGAATCATACTTTACATATTCAAAATTTATTTGTGCCTGAGTGTCTGTGCTTATAGTAGATATGAAAGTGATTGGAAGACTGAAAATGCATAAAAACAAATTAAGAAACTCTTTATACTTAAGCAAACAATCCCCTAAACATGATTTGTCATGTTTGAGTTCCAAAGAAAATCTGCCCATTTACTATCCACATGTCTGAGTGATGAAAATAGGTAAAGTCATTTATATGATTCCCAGGGTGGTAGGATGTGACTAAGAGTCAGGATGCCTGATAAAAGTAATTTCCTTCTCTGTACCTTGGCTTTCTCATTCATGAAATAGGATGAATAAAGTTTTGGACGGGTGGACTATGGGAGCTCTAAGATCCTTTCTACCTATACTGTCAATAGGACCATAGATTTAGAGGTAGAAGATACCACAAAGAACACAGTTCAACCACTTCCTTTTAAAGGTTGTGTGAAATGGGAAGAGTGTAACTTCCTTGGGCTGGAGTATGGTTTGTTTTTTTTTTCAAAATGAGGAGGTTGGACCATGTGGCCTTTGAGGTCTCTTCCAGCCTTAAATCTAGGATCCTAAGACTTGGCCTTGAATCCCAACTCAACACTATCTGCATCATCATGGCCAAGTCAATTCAGTTCCCTGAACCTCAATTTAATCTTTAAAATGGGGATAATAAACCTTGTGTCTCTACTCACAAGATTGTTAAGGAAAGTATTCTGTAAATCTTAATTAATTAGAGAAATGTCTGTCTTTATTGCAGGGTATAAGAATGAGTCTTTGAGTTGGATGTGAATTTGAATCTCATCTCTCCCCGTTTCTATCTAGATGACCTTGAGCAAATCCCTCAGCTTTTCTGGACTTCATTTAATTTCCCATTTTATTTGAAAACCTCCTCCCACAAGCCATGAGGAACAAATGGTAGAGATAAGATAATCTTCTGACTCCAAAGTCACCATGGTGCCTCACTTGAACTTGCTCCACTTCCTCAAAACAGAGAACATATTTATTGTTGGCACATCCTATTCATAGCATTTAATACTTTTATTTTCTTTTCAGTTCTTATTCAATAAACCACACACCATTCTTGTATATCCATTTCACCAATGTCTCAACACATCATTCATTCATTTACCCAAATCGCCAGTTATTGAGCAGCCACTATCTCTTTTGACTTCAAGTAAACCTTAAAAGAGAGATCCTTAACCCAGGATCTGTGAACTTGTTTAAAATATGGCTAGGTTTTGATTAGTGTGAATAATGAATCTTCTTAAGTGGCTGCATTATTCAAATGTTTATTGCCTATTTCCATTGGGCTGGAACTAATTATCATATTTTACAGAATTATAACTTTGAATAGTATGAATTCAAATACATGAAACTACTTCAAGTGATTCATTATTCACACTAATCAGGACCTAGTTCTGTGTACTTGTATTTATACACACATATACACATAGGCCTGCGCACACACACACGTATACATATATACATATGTATACATATGTTTGTATATATGTATATGAAATATATGCATATTTCAATGTAATTGGTTTTCTTATAGTTTATTTTATTCATTTAAAAACATTATTCTGAGAAGAGGTCTATAGGTTTCACCAGATTATCAATGAGGTTCACAAAGATATACAAAGCCCTGACTTAAAATGTCATTTAAATGTGTGCTATTATTATCTACAACATTCTTTCCTCTATTAACTTACCATTATAATTATCACTAACAAAATAATAATAGTTCACAGTTATGTAATACTTTATAGTTTACAAAGCAACTTACATACATTATCTTTTTTTAAACTTCCAACAATCTTCTGAAACACCTAAGTACAGATTTTATAATGTCCATTTTACAAATAAAGAAATTAAGGATCAGAGAGGTTACGTGACATTTCAAAGACAACACAGCTAGTAACTGTGGAATGGAAAATTAGCAGTGCGGTGCAGTGGGAAAACAAAACAAGGCTAGACTGAAGTTGGAGAAAACCCTATTATGTGTCTCTGCTACAATTAGCTCTCCGACTTTAAAATCAGACTTACGGATTTCATCAGCAGTTCTCCAAGTGTGGTCTGTGGACCCTTGCAGGACCCTGAGACCCTTTCAGGGTGTTCTGGAAGCCAAATCTATTTTCATAATAATACTCAGGTCTTATTGAAGTATTACAATGCTCCTCCCTTTTCCAACTATATTTTGGTGTTATGCCAGGTTTTCTTCATATATTTCAGCCAAACATATCAAAATAGATTGAATGCTGAAGCACATATGAACATATTCTCTTCTATTAAGCAGACTTTAAAGAAATTTGCAAAAAATATGTAAAATAATGCTACTCTTTTCACTAATTTATTCTGTTTAGGCAAATGTAGTTATTTTTCATAAAAATGATTGTTTTAAATAAATTAATATTTTATATCAGTTTTAATGTCTAATAGAGTAATATTGATCAATGTAATCCCTATAAACAAAAGCTCTTTGGTATGCTCAATAATTTTCAAGAGTATAAAGGGTTCTGAGACCAAAATGTTGCAGAACCAATGGCCTAGGTAATCTTTAATTTTCTTTCTAACTCTAAATCCATGATCTAATGTCTTCTAGTTTGTTTTTTTTTTACTAATAGAATCGGAAGGAATATAATCTACTGTTTCATTTTTGTTTCTGTGCTTCCCCAATGCCTAGCATATAATAAATATTTAATAAATGATTATTGAATGAATGAGATGATGAGTCTAGTGGCATTTCCACAGTCCCTCTGCATGTATCTCACATGTACCTAATTATTCACATCTTGCTTCTTCCATTAGAATGTAAGCTGCTTGAGGGCAGGGACTGTTTCCCCCCCCCCCCACCCCTTTTTTAATACCCTCTGTGCTTAGTCCAGTATAGAAGACATAGTATGCACTTACTAAGTTATTTCTGATCAATTACCATACTGCCTCCAGATGAACATTAGAGATGGTTACAAAGGATGATTTTTAGTTGATGAACTAAAAAACTAACACAACTAAACATTCATTTAGTTGATGAAGTAAACTAAACTAAACAAGAATGGCAGCACATTCTTTTTTTCTGCCCCTGTGTGTTTTGTCCTCCAGCCTCATCATCTCTGCATATGAATGAAATCCACGGAAGTGGCTTATTCCACAATCACCAGTTCACTTCCCTTACTATCCTGCTTTTCCAACATTGCTTCCTGTAACTGAAGGGAATGGAGCAGAAATTCAACACCACCCAGGCAATTTTGTTGTTCTGAGCACAGTGACAAAGGCAAGAGGAAGCTCAGCCCCACTCCCTGGGGTGCATTAGAACAAAGCCCCAGGAGGACAGGGCTTAATTATCACTCTCACTGATAATAAACATAACATCTTTTTTTCTTTTTTTAATACTCTTTGAACTGATTTTATTTTCACATATGACTTAGATAAAGCTGGTTCTCTGTGACTAAGAACACCAAGCCTGCAGCATTTTTGACATTTAAATATTCTTTGCTCATATAGACCTTCAGTAAGGCAAAAAACAAAAGTTGACCCTGGTATATGTATATTCTCTCTCTGTATCTCTCTCTGTCTCTGTCTCTTTCTCTCTCTATAAAAATATAAATACATACACGCACACACACATATATATTTATACATATACATACACATATATGTTTTTTTTTCAGGAAATACATTTAATCAATGGTTCCAGTTGTTTTTCATTTCAGCGAGCACCAATTAACTACTGTTTTTTTTTTCTTTCCCCCATGGTTTAGTGGATGCAATGTGGAATTTAGACACCCCCCCAAAAACCTGGATTTTGAGTCCTGTCCCAGACACTAAGTAACTGTGTCACCTTCAGCTAGTAACAACCTCTCTCAGCCTCAATTTCCTCATCTGTTTAATGGGGGTAATTATACTTAAAACAGCTCACAGGGCTATGGTAAAGATCATGAGTTAAGAAATACAAATGCATTGCAATTTTTAAAGTGCTATATAGATGTTAAAGATATTACTTTTTTTAAACCTGTCTTTCAAAATCCCAGCACAAGCTCCAGGTTATTGTGGAATCCAGAAGGAAGCAATGGCTCTGGAGTCAGAAGACATGGGTTTGAATCTGAACTCTTCTGCTTACTACCTACATGACCCTAGAAAGAGCATTTCATTTCTCAGGGTCTCAGCTTCCTCTTTCACAAAATGAGAAGGTTGGATCAATTCACTTCTAAGGTTCTTCTCAGCTCTAAATTCTATGAGTCTACCTCTTCCAGGAAAGATTTTTGGACCAGCTGACATGTTGGGATCCCTCCCTTTTGTGAACTCCCACAAAATAGTAACCCTTATTTAGGAACATGGATTTAAAACCAAGTGATCTTACAGCTAATGGAGTCCAACTCCCTCAAATTTATAGATGAATGGGGTCACACAGGGAGTAAATGGGAGAGACAGAATTCAAAGACAGATTTTGGCTCCAAATCCAGCACTTTAAATACCATACCACAATGCATTTAACAAATTCTCTATGGTATTTAGTTTTAATTCCATAAAATGTGTGTAATGTATATTATAAGATGATATTTTTGAAGAGTTTAGTACAGTTGCTTTCACATAGTAGGTGTTTAGTAAGTGTTTGTTCTCTTGCCTTTTTCATCTCCCCAAATAGGTCTTAGGAGATGGAAACAATACCTCATATTGACCACACCATGCGTTTTCTCACTTTGTACATAGAAATGCTCAATATTTTTGATTGGTTAATTATACCTTGTCCAAGAGTCCATTCTTATACATGTTGTGGACTCTAACAAATATGTTCAGCTGGTATCCTGGGGGACTGCAGGAAGAGTATGGACATTCAGTGTCCAATGAACATGAATCATTAATGACATCATTACAGAAGGATTGTAGATACCACATGATTCAAATTATCTTGAGTCACATGCGAATGCTTGATTATGAAATAGAGGAGCAATTCATTTACTTTAAAGTCCCTTTTGCAGAGAGTGGGCATCTATTGTTCCACATGGTTTAAAGCATTTAAGGACTTCTCTACTCAAAGGGTCGTTTCTTCCTATTTTCCAATCTTAATACTTTCTACATCTACTTCTTTACCATCCACTAAAAGTCCTCATCTTAATCCTCAGTTCACTTGGAGAAACCCCTAATGTACATGGCACTATGCTAGGCTTAGCAGCTACAGTGATGAAAAATGTTAGAGTTATTGTCCTTTAAACATTTGTGGTTACTAGAGTGGAGAAACCTGTAAGTACATAACTATAATGAGAGTTACAAAATAATTAAATGTAAGCCATTTGCATCATTTTCATAGAATGAAAGCTCAGAGGTACTAATAACAGTAATCTATACAAAATCAAGGAGTGCGGTGATAGTTTAGGTGTGTCTATCCCCATTCGACAGATCAGGAAACCTTAGTTTAGAGATAAGAAGTAATTTTTGAACCTTAGAACACCAACTATAGAATGTCAAAGATATAAGGATTCTAAGAACCTAGAACCTAAAACTGTTAAAGTTGAAAGAGACCTTAAATCATGTAGTATAGAATGTTGGAGCTATAAGAAACTTTAGAATATAGAATATCATAATTGAAAGGGACTCTAGAACAGAGACTGCTATAATTGAAAGGGCCAGGAGGATATATAGAATATAAAAGGTGAAAGAGATGTAAGAACATAGAACATAGACAATTAGAACTAGATAGAACCTTAAAACAGAATGCAGAATGCCAGAAAGGTTGTCTCAAAGAAGCTAAGTGAATTGCCTGAATTTACCTTGCCAATTAGTGGCCTGGCCTTCTCACTTCTATCTTGCCAATGTTTTTTCTCCCTTACTGTAATGCTCAAACCTCTGTGGCCCATGAGTTCATCTCCTTGTACCTCACCAGTCTTCCCCTAAGTCTGCCCTCATGTATGACTTCTCTTCAGGGATTTGACAGCACAGAGCTAGAACAAGATGCTAGCATCATTAAATTTTCAGCAGTTCTTCAACATTTCTACAAATTCAGCATACCAGAGAGCATAAGAAGTAAAATACGTTGTGCTTAGCAAGACAGGAGAATTTAATGAAAGTTCTTTTTAAAGTCAAGCAGAGTCAAGCCATTGTGTAAAATCTTGTTTCTGGAAAGGTCTGCCATATTTCTAAATCTGGCATTTTTTCTAGATGTTTTGGCCATGTATAGAAAAGAGTTTATATCAGAAGAGTGTCCTTATGTATTGGGGAAAACTCTGGAGAAAGAGTTAGAAAGGCTGGGTTCTGGTCATGATTGCCTATTTTTTTTTTCTGTGCATGCTCAAACAATTACTTCATACCTCTAAGCTAAGGTTTCCTCATCTATAAAATGGAGATAGAAACACCTAAATGATTATTCCCACCCCTTGGTTTTATGAAGTGTATATTATTGTTATCTTTTGACATGGTAATATTCAGTGGAAAGAACACTGGGCTATTTAATCAGGATATCTGATCTTATCCCTGCCCCTAAGTTACTACATAACTCTCAAGAATCCATTGATATGTTTGAGTATATTTCTTCATATGTGAAATGAAGGAGTTGAACTAAATGATCTATAAAGGTATTTTTTTCTTTAATGATTTTATGATTCTCCAACCATGCCTTGCTGGAAGTTCCCTTGTTAGGGGTGATGTAGGAGGAATTCTTGTTAAGGTTATAGGTTGGACTAGATAGCTTCTGAGGTCAACTTTTGAGGTCAATAAATCAACAGGCATTTATTAAGGATCTTCTATGTGTAGGCCTTTCTACTAGGCAATGCAGACAGAAAGACAAAAATAAGGCAATCCCTGGCCTCACAAGATTTACATTCTGTTGAGATTATATAATATATATGCAGATATATGAATTTTATATACACACAAACATACAGATAAAAGTATAGATATATCTAGCTATCTATTGCCACTAACAACTGATTCTAAAATACATTTGATTTCATAGGGTAAAAATCAACTTAAAGCCTTTCCTCTAACAAGGTATCCCTATTTATATATCAAAATCATACATAATTTCTTTGAACATTATAAGATTGATACGCTTCCCTGATACTTTTGTATTTATTACCAAGGGAGGCATAAAACAGGGAGATGTATGTTTCCCACAGGCATGAAGGATGTCCACCAATGAGATCAAATGGAAGACAGATTCCCTATGGGCAGTGAAGGCCTCCACATGTTCCTGTGTCTGGATAACATTATGTTGATTGTTTCATGAAGTCCTGGAGCATCACAGAGACTCCTAAATTGAATTCATAAGCACTAAAAAGATTTCAGCTTAACTAAAAACCAAATGGATGAGAAATGCATATTGTCTCATTTATGATATGCATTTGGGCAGGCAAACCATACAGCTTGTCCATCCATGCATATGTTTTGGACAGATACTGTAAAGGGAAACTGAAATGAGGTAGTATTTGAATAGGAGGAAAGTGGCTGCATTGCCTTTGGGATATTGAGCCAGGCTTTTGATGATCCTAAACTTCTCCCTGAAACAAAAGCTTATTTTAAAAGACAATTGGGAAATTGTATACCTGTCCCAAAAAGGTAGTAAAGGATGGTCATTTTTGTGAGAGTACCAGAGAGCTAACTGATAGGCAGCCACATCCTACCTTTGTTATACAAATGATATAGATTTAGAGCTGGCAGGGACTTTAGAGGTCACTGAGTCCATTCTCCTCACTTTACAGACATGGACACTGTGGCCCAAAGAGATTAAATTATCTACTTGTGGTCACATAGCTAGCTAGTACTAGGAGAGGATTTGAACATGAACCTTCTAACTTTAAGTCAAATGCTTTAGCTTGTATGTGACTGGTTCCTCATGAATTTTAACCTATATATTCTATCTAGAGGGCTATATGCAACTTCAGCAGCTAGCAAGATGAGAACTAATTCCCTACCTTGATTCTTTTCTTTACCTATTCAATATAGTTACAGTCCTCATCTTCATGCCATTCTGAGCCCTAATCTGTTTCCACCCTGACTCTAACCCAAGTGTCTCAGAATTAGCTTCAAGCTTTCCTTAGTGTTTTATTTAGTCTTATTTTAATCAGTCAAAACCTGGACCCCAGCCCTATAATTACTGCCATATTACCGTATACAAATGGACAACACCTACCATCTCCACCCCGCCCTCACCACCCTGTAAGAAAGTGCACACACATACCCAGGTTGAGTCTGACTAATCCTATCCCACTCCAGCTACCTCACAGATTCATGGGATATAAACCTGGAAGAGATCTTATAATTCATCTAGTTCAATTACATAACTTTACAGAGGAGGAAACTAAGACCGAACAAGGTAGAGTGACAACCATGGTCATATAAATAGTAACAGAGCCAAGACTTGAACCTTTTACCCTCAGAGTCCAAATTCAGGGATTTTCCCCCAATAATCTATGTTACATTCTCCCTTCTCTTGCCATTCCCTGAAATGTTTGATGCTCATTCCTTTGGGGTTTAATCTTAATGTAAAAGCAAGTACAGTCTCCAACTTCCAGTGTGGTCATTATTACCTATCTCCCAAATGTGACAATCAGTGGATGTGAGATCACTAGTATCTCTGGAATTAACAAAATGCAGATCTTAATAACTAAAGAGAGACTAGTGTTATCTTATTAATCATCAAGTTTCACAGAATTTTAGAGTTGGAAAGGATATTAGAGCTAGAACTTCTATAAAATTTTAAGGTTTACAAAGCATTTCCCATAGGCTAGCTCATCTGATTCAATACCTTCATTTTATTTTAATTGATTTTAATGTTTAATCTGGGTCTCCCTGTCTCTCCCAGGCTGAAAGTATAGGACTACTTACTGCCAGATTCCAAAACTAATCAGCATTGAAGTTTAATCTGGTCCACTTTTCCAAACTGGTCCATTTTGTCCCTCTTCAGGTAGCCTGTTGGACCTCTGCTTCTGAAGGCCCACCATATTGGTACAAGAGTTAATGTTGATGCCCAGTAGACTTTAGTCCCTACTTTATCTCAGAACTCCTGAGCTCAAGCAATTCACCAACCTCAGCTTCCTCAGAAGCAGGAAGTATAGGCCTGAACCACTATACCTGGGCCAAACCGTACATTTTAAAGATGAGGAAAATGAGGTTCCGAGACAACAAGTTAACTTGTCTAAGATAACAAAACTGCTTAGCAGTAGAGTTAGGAAAAGGATCCCTGTATCACTCTGCATTACCTCTTAATGCAATATACTTTTTAACACTGATTGATTTTTTTTTAAAAGATTGGTTTTCCTTATCTCACCCAGGCTACTTTAGGCCAATCCCACTCTTGATCTAAAAGAGAAACTTTGACCTGCTCCATTTCTAACATGAGCCAGTTTGCTTCCTCCTTTAGGAAGCTTGGTGCCCCCTTCAGGGCCTTGCCACATTGATGCTGGACATAAGATGGGCACCTGATCAGCTTAGCCCACTATAGCTCTGAACTTCAGAGGCAAAGGGATCCATCAGCCCATGTACACTGTACACACACATGTATATGTACATGTGTATGTATCCTTACATGTATGTATACATATACATACACAGACTTATATATGTGTGTATGTATATATCCTCCTACTGGCCCGCATCAGCCCCCATCTTTCCATGGAGAAGGGAATCAGACTAGGTTCCATATAGAAAATGCTTCTTCCAAGCCTTTCATTTGTCTTGGGCCTGGACTAAATGTTATTTCTGTTTATAGCTTTCCACTTTATGTTTACTTCATAGCAGCATACTCCATTGCCATCTCTTAGCTTTTGAACTTCCAGTTTTATTTCCTTGTGGCCTGAGGATTACATTGGACTCAACCAGATGAGAGATCTTCAGTAACTCTAAGGACTGGCTAATACATATCTAGACATTTCAAAAGGACTTACTGGCAGCTAAGGTGAGATCAATCCTTGAGTTTATCAAAAGTTTACTTCCAGATTGGGTGTGTCTGAAAAATGACCCTGAGTCAACATGTTTGCCAGGAAGGCTTGTTGATTTACCAGCCAGACTTGGCTCCTCAATGTTCTGTTTTATTAACCTGTGCACCTAGTTCACTGACTTAATGAGATTTTATCAGGAAAAGGATCCATACTGTGGCATCAAGGCTGAACTTGTTAGCTAAGGCAGCATAACAGTTTTGAACAGAATAGAGACAAGGAAATGTAGCCCTGGCTTCCAAGTCCATGAAATACTGTGTACTAAGAGTGAGCCCTCTTCTGGAGGACAGTGACAGACTCCAGCTGAACTGCCCATTCGGTCCCTGCCATTTTCCATTACCTGATGGGACCCATGAATGGTGGCAGCCCTTAATACAAAGGAACAACAGGCAAGTCCACTCTATGGAACTCAGCCTATTCACTAGACCAGTAGAGAGCACTCAAACTGTCCCAGGGCTATGGATCTAAAAAGGGTGGGTTCAAGACATAAGCAATAATTGGGAAAGTGGTAGCGGTAGTGGTGGTGGTGTTTGTTAGAGCCTAACAATAACACTATGAAATAGATATTACAATTATTTTATAAATAAGGAAATTAATAAGGTCAAATGACCTGTTCCAGGTCTTATAGATTGCTGGTGGAAGAGAAAATACTAAGAAATCCATACCTTTTAACTCCAGAGATATTTGCCTTTCCACTGCATCGTACTGCCTCTAGTGGAGAAGGATGACTTCATGGATGAGGTGGGATTGGAGCTGGGTCTTTGAAGATTTAAATGGGGATGATGGAAGCACTTTCCAAGACAGGAGCATATGTTTAGAGAAATTACTGAATGTAGTGAGCTCTTAGAATAATGAGGGGAGCAGCCTGATTAGAGTGTGGGAGTATGGCTAAGGGTAGGGCAGACTTCTCACCACTTTGCACAGGACAGGCCCTTAAGAAATGTTCATTGGATTCAATGGTGCACATGGCCTTGTAATCCAATAAAGCTCTTTTTCCTGATCATGCATCACACTCATTCATAGACATTTGCCACAGCACTTTGCTAAAACATTTCCTGCCAATGCAGTTCAGTACCTTCTCTGTAATTTGAAGTTATAGGGAGTTGCCTAAAGTTTAATTTACTTGCTCAGGGTCACATTGCCATTGTATGTTATAGGTAGGACTTGGATCCATGTGCTTCTAACTTCAAGGACAGCTCTCTAGCCATTATATACTACTGTGACCCTTAAATGAGTTCAGTTAGACATTAAGTATTTATTATGTGCCTCCTGCATCCTAGGCACTGTGCTAAATTAAGTAAATTCTACACAGTTAAATGCTATGGTGTTTAGTTGTTTCAGTCCTGTTCAAATCTTTGTGACACCCATTTGGGGGTCTTCTGGCAAAGACACTATAATGGTTTGCTGTTTCCTTCTCCAGATCATTTTACAGATGAGGAACAGAGGTAAACAAACAGGGTTAAGTGATTTCCCAGGGTCACACAGCTAGTACATGTCTAAGGCCATATTTGAACTCAGGAAGGTGAGTCTTCCTGATTCCAAACCCAGTGTTCTAGTCACTGTGTCACCTAGCTGACCCAGTAAATGCTATAGTGCATTTAACATAATCTGACTTATGATTTTAAATGGACTATTTAAATGAAATATGTAGCGATTCCTCTAGAAAACTAGAATTATCTCACAATCATAGGATCACAAGATCAGAAATTTAGAGATACACAAGACAACACTGGTCATTTAGCTTAAGTCCTTCACTTTAAAGATGAGCAAGTTGTATCTTAGGAAGATGAAGTGATGAATGTTACATCACACAGGGAGTACCTGGCAGAGCTGGAATTCTAACCCACATCCTCTTACACTACTTCTAGAGCTTTTACCCTTAATCATGCTCCAATAGGTTTATTTTATGTTGGCATTTTTAATATCATGTTTTTTTTTTTCTCCTAAGCAAAACATGTTCATTTGTTACACCACAATCTTTTACCAAAACAAAACAAGACCAGCTCTTTGAAATATGGAACTAAAAACTTCCCTGTTTTATCAATGGCAACTCAGTGTAAAATGAAACTGTGAACTCAATAGCAATGAAATAAGAGATAAGTGCATTGTATTCCAAATCAAACAGAACAGACCTAAATGCCCCTTTTGGAAACCACCCAATCTCAATGTAAAGTATACTAACACCCACACAGTCACTGAAAGTCAGCAGGCTTTGGGGTTGGAGGTGGGGGAGAAATACTAGGAACAGCACCACCAAAACCTAAACTACACCTAAGTCTGAAGAGTAACATGACTGGTGTTTTTAGCAAGCTCAAGTTGGCCTGAGACTACAGAGAAGGGAGTTAGTAAAGAAACAATCTAATTGACCTTTTTTGTCTAGGTCTCAGGGTACAAAAACTTAGAATGGAAAAAATACAGATAAGATACCAGCAAAGTCAAGATAAGGAGCCTGAAGATAAAGGGGAAGTCTAAGAACTTGCGATTGCTGCAATTCAAAGGACATATCATTAAGATAGGCAAGGACACAGTCTGGGTTTCTACAAATTACCCTGAAAGGATGGGAGAGAAGTTTAAACTTTGCTTTGAGAGATAGAGATCTCTGCATCAATGGAACTATTCAATCAGAATTTACTGGCTATGATGGAAGGAAATGTGATGTAGTGAAAAAGAAAAACAAACAAACAAATAAACCACTGAACTCAAGACACCCAAGTTTGAAACTCATCTCTTCCACTTAATGTGATAGGGTCAAGTTAATATCTCTATACCTCCATTTAAAAACAAAAATCTTTAAAATGGGCACAATAATATAATCTTACACTTTGCTTAAGGAAAGTGATTTGCAAATCTCAAAGCACCACACAAACTGAAATTATAGTTATTTGTCTAGAATGATGCAGAAAGGATTGCTTTTTTTCCATAGTAAATTGGGCTGGATGATATCAAGGTCTCTTAATATATTGAAAGTCAACCGTTTTATGATATAGATGATGCAGCAACATGAAGACATGAAACATGAGGGAAGGAATTTCTCATTGACTCACATAATCTCAGAATTGGAAGGGACCTCAGATGCCATCTAGTCCTATCTATACCCACACAGGATTCTCTTTTGCAGCATACCTGATAAATGGTTACCAAATCAAGCTTGAAGAGCTCATGTGATGCTGTACTCATTACTTTATATATTAGCTTATTTTCTTTGTGGATAGCTCTAATTGTTAGAAAGTTCTCTATCTTCTCCTCCCTCTATCCCTCATTGCTGAAGTCATAAATCAGAAGCCAAGGCATATTTGATATAGTTAGAGAGTCAGACAACTGGCTGATATAGATGTTAAAGCGGGTGTTCTTAATGAATTTGGGAGGTACAGGGTGTATATATTTTGATAACTGCATTTCAATATTTTATTTATTTATATATTTTATTTATTTTGTAATCTTAAGTATTTTATTTTTTTTAATCTTTAAAAACTTTATTCTGGGAGAGGATCTGACTTGACTGTTAGCCAGTGAAGCTGTTCTCCAGGCCCCAAATCATTTCACCCAGTTATTAAATATGTGCCACAACTAGAAAAAATTCACTGAATATCAAGAGTTAGAAGAGGCCTCAGAAGTCACATAGTCTAAACTGAATTCAAAGAACATACCTGACAAATGGTTATCCAGCCTTCCCTTCTATTACTTTCCAAGGCAGCTTGTTCTTTTTGTGGATAAGCTTTAATTATTAGAACATTAATTATTAGAAAATACTGCAAGAGTATATTATGTCCATTTTACAGATTTTTTCCTTATATGAAGTCAAAATCTCCTAGTCTTGCAACTTCTTGTCACTCTTCTAAGTTTTGCTCTCTCTGGTCAAGCAGAACATGTCT
This sequence comes from Trichosurus vulpecula, assembly GCF_011100635.1. NCBI lineage: Eukaryota > Metazoa > Chordata > Mammalia > Diprotodontia > Phalangeridae > Trichosurus > Trichosurus vulpecula. The sequence continues at coordinate 198,609,534 of NC_050578.1, read as the reverse complement.
ATTCTCTCTACCACAAGATTGCCATTCAGATACTTGAAAATAGCTATCTATGCCTCTTGAAAATTCTTTTCCAGGTATAACTGCCCTTGTTTCTTCCACCTATCTTAATGTACCATTATTTCCAGGCTCTTTACCATCTTGGTTGCCCTTCCTTGGACATTCTCAAGCTTATCAATATCTTTCCTATAATGTGGTACCTAGAACTGAAGAAAATACCCTAAGCAGGATCTGATTAGGGCACTATACCGAGGCATTATCATTTCTCTAAACTTGGACACTGTGCTTCTTTTAATGCAGACTGTTTGCACTAGGAATTTTTTGGGCTTCTTTATGACACCATTGACTCATATTGAGTTTATAGTCCACTAAAAAACCCCAGTCCTTTTTCATTCATCTCCCATGTCTCATCTCTAGGAATTTGATTTTTTTGACCCCACATGCAGGACTTTTTTATCCCTACTACATTTCATTCTTGGCGTCTCAACCTGTTGAAATCTTTCTAGATTCTAGTCTGTTGTTTAGTATGCCATCTTCAAGGATGAGTATGCCTTTATCTAAGACAGGGCTGTCCAAAATGTGGGCCCCTGGCCCCTTGCCTGCAGTTCCATGTATGTGGCCCACCTACAAGCATAGAAATTTGCATAAATGCTTTAGTAAACTAAGCCAAGCTACTAAAGAGCTCTCGCTAAAATGGTAAATAAAAACATGTTGTCTATTGTTTCAATAAAAAACCTGACATTTGGACAGCCTGATCTAAGACAAATCTCTGGAATACTCCCCTAGACACATATTTCAAAGTTGGTATTGAACCTTTAGTGACTACTCTTTTGGTCCAGGGATCTAAGGAGTTGCAAATCCACTCAACTATCCTGATATCTAGCCTATATCTCTCCAGCTGATCCATAAGAATAGAATGAGGTGCTTTATGAAATGCTTTGCTAAAAACTGGGTCAAGTATGCCTACATTTCCTTGATCTACTACCCCATAAAAAAATAAAGTTATTTTGGCACAATGGTCAAAAAAATACTTTGAGGAGGGGTCCGTAGACTTCACCAGATGGTCCACTCCAAGGGATCTATGATTAAAAAAAAAATTAACAAAGCCTAATTTACTGATGAATATACCACAGGTATATAAAGTGACCCACAAAGGAATTCCTGCTAGCAACAAATTAGCAAAGTCATTGAAAAGTCAGAGGAAAAATAAATCTATGGGACTTAAAGTTCTACTAGAGTAGTAATGATTGATATGGCTTTAGGGGAAGACAATATTGCCAGAACTGTACCTACTGAGGCTCAACAAAAGTATTTACCACAAACTCACCTTGAATGAATCCTCCTCACAGTTAAGCTTTTGTTTACAGATCCTACCTACTTAGTTACAATGGCTTATATGTGAATAATTCTTTAAGTGTTTTTTAGTCTGTTTCTTGTAAGGTAAATATTGAAAATATTATTTTTTTGCCATCAGTACAAAATTAAAAAGTGACCTTAAAGATCGATAAATTTTACACCATCATTTTACAGATAATTTGGCTGAGGCCCAGAGAAGGAAGTAACTTACAAAAGGACACACAAATAATAAGTAAATAGAGGTGGGATTTGGACCCAGGTCATCAGAATAGGTATAAATCTAGAACACTTCCCACTAGACATTTTGCCTAATGACTATCATTTATATAGTGTGGTAAGGTTTACAAAACACTTTCTTTAACAGTCGTGTAAAAATATTCCCATTTTGCAGATGAGGATACTAATGTTCAGAGAGGTTGTGATGTGTCCAAAGTTGTCAAGCTAATACATCTTTATTGTTATTCACTCGTGTCCCACTCTTTATAACCCCATTTGGCATTTTCTTGCCAAAATTACTGGAGTGGTTTGCCATTTCCTTCTCCAGCTCATTTTACAGTTGAGGAAACTTAGGCAAACAGGGTTAAGTGGCTTGCCCAGGGTCACATAGGTAGTAAGTGTCTGACGTTATATTCGAAATCAGGTCTTTCTGACACTAGGCCCTGTGCTCTATCACTGCACCACCTAGCTTTCCTCGTATGTAATCCATCTTTGAGCAGGTACTTTATTCCAAATCCCCAAGTCCAATCCCCTTATTCCTCCTCCTGGGTTCAAATCTACAGAGGAAACAATATAGAGGCAAATGCAAGTAAGAGAAGAGAAACTTCAGGCTTAAGTTTTAGGAAACAGGTTTTGCTGTATTTGAAAAAAAATTATGATTCTTAAGACACTTTTAGTCATGTGTTCATGTCTGTTGTGTTAAATGAGTTACAAATTTATCTTTTACAATAGAATCAAAGTAAATGTCACTCATAAATGAAACAACAAAACATAGGAGGGAAAATTCTGGACTGGAAATTATTGTACTTTGGTTATCGACTAAGTTCGGCCACATATATAATATAATGAGGACTGGCTGGGAATAAAAAGATCCTGTTTTAAATATCTGCTCCATCACTTATCTGACATTTATGAAAATAAGTTAATTGATATTTATTTAGTGCTTCATAGTAAAAAAATAGACATATCTCTTTTGGGGTTTATTATCCCCACTTCATAGACAGAGAAACTGAGCCTCAGAGATATTGAATTGTCTATAGTCACACAGCTAGTCAGTGTTAGACATGAAATTTCAACCCATGTCTTTCTCCTCCTAAGTTCTACATATTGTCTACTATGGTGTATTGTCAATATAATCTCTCCCTAAGCCTGTTTCTTCATATGTAAAATGGAAGTAATATTATGTGAAACAACTATTTCCTTATCTGCATACATGTTTTCTTCCCCTTCTGTTAGTTCCTCCATTTTCTTTTTATCTTTTTAACCCCAGGTCCATAGTAGTCAATTAACATATATACCTCTTAAATTTAATCACATAAGAAAATGCAGACACAATATCATAAGTCTTAAGTGCTGTGTACTTATCAACTATTATAATTATTTTTTCTTACTAGGTGATCAAAAACCAGGATTCTCATGACTTCATTTGCAATCTATTACATGTGTGAACTTGGAGTGTCACCACTTTTCTGGACTTGAATTGCCTTACATAGAAAATATAAAGGCTAAAGATTCCTTGCTACCCTGAAAGGAAGGAGATCACATGATCTCTTGAGAACTCTTCCAGTAGTTTCCCATCCTCATTCTATGATTCACCATTAGTGTTCTTCAATTGACTCTCAGTTCACTTTTTAATGCTTCAGTTCCCCTATCTTTAATGCTAACATTTTCCTTTATAAGCCACAGGGGCTGATCAAGACACTCACATGAAAAATTTTGAGTTCTGCTTAAGAATGTCTTTTTTTGTGCAAGCTACCAGTATATAAAATAGAATTCTTTTCAGTGTTTATATAAGGCACATTATATGGCTGTTCTCATAATGTAATGAATATGATTCTCCCCAATTTGCAGATGGAGAAAATGAGACTCCTGTTAATGGCATAAGCATGACCCTATTCCCTGGGACAGCCCTTTCCAACCTTTTTTTTATTCCACAGAATAATAGTAGATACATACAAACATCTTAACCATGGAAGAAGAGTGCCTCTGCATTTTCTGATAAAAAAATGGGCATATGGTAATAAGATGCTTGTTGAAAGGTTAGATAAGGGAGTAAGCCTTTATAATTAATTTATTTCACAGTGACAGTTAAGGAAACTGGAATAGCTAAAATGATTTGGAAACAGAACACATGCCATTCAGTGACACAGGGCTGACAAAAGGGAAAGAAATTCAGATAAAATGGATAGAAAGTGGCTGAGTCAGATATCAAGGATGCCAGGATTAAGAAAGCGTGAGCATACAGTCTTTTGGCAGAAAATGAATAGCAATCCAGTATATATTCTAATTAATTTATGCATTTGAGATGACCCCACCCCCCACTTCCAAGCCTGCTAAAAGTACCCATTCTATGTGATTTTGGTCTGGCTGCTTCCCTTGGTGTTACGACTGGGACAAGTCAAAGCCACGGCTAAGCTGCATGTTTGTTTTCCAGGAAGACATCTGAGCAAGGTTATGAGCTTCAGATAACTTTCTGCCCAAGTGATCTTAGGGACTACTTGTTGGGAGGTTATAGCAAGGATTGTTGTTAAAGTACAGTTGTACCAGGTGACGTCTGAGGTCCCCTATAATGCTGAAATTCCATGCTCCTGTCATATATTACTTTTTGTGTAAATTTGTGAGTCTTCCTGATGCTCTGACCACTCTAGGTCTGCTCCCAGAATCGTGTGTGCCATCTGTGTGTTGTTCTTTAGGGAGAACAGACCTTCCAGTGTGGGAGTCACTCATCTGAGAGCAATATGAAGGAACCAGGATTGTTCAGATTACTTTGGGAGCTAATTATTTATGTACCATTTGCACTGCAATAAGCTAATTAAACTAATGTCAGCCAATACTTGTCTAAAACTCCCTTTTTCTTTCCGCCTACAGAACAGTATCTGGGTAAGAAAGAGGCACATTTACAAAGTCACAGGATGAGTGATGAAAAAATAATTCCATGAATAACTATGGGGCATAATACAAAATTCACCCTCAGAAGTAAATAGGAGATCATCAGAGGAATGAGAGATTAATAATTAGGGGAAGAAGGAAAGGTCGCCTGCAAGAGATGTCTTGTTTCTTGAAGGAACCTAAGTATTCCTCTGTAAGAGAAGGTAGTAAAGAAGGAGAGCATTCCAGAATTTGGGATATGTTTATGTATCTTTCATGGCTCAGCTAACACGGCAATGGTCAAAATTATTTTAACTTAGGAAAACATTTAGTCTAGGAAGACAGTCTAGTTAGTTAGGTTCACTATGATTTCTGTCTGGAGGAGTTTAGGCAGTTAAAAAGGCAGTCAGATAGGGAGCCAGGACTGGATTGTGTGGGCTGTGCCTAGCCAGGACTGCTATTTTCAATATTTTTCAAGCAGAGAAAGAGGAAGGAAAGAGAGGAAGTGAAGAGGTGGGAGCTCAGCCTAGGAACTGAACTTTAAAATAGTGAAAGTGATTCATGGAACAAGATATTTAATGAAGGAAATCATTAGGGTTGGACTTGGGAGGTGGTATTTGCCTACACAGGGTGAGTTCATAGGTAGGAGGCCCTACCTCCACCCTCATCCGCCCAAATGCTCCCCTCACTGGCTTGCTGATACCTGAAATTCCATTCTTATATGATCATGGGATTTAATTCAATGAAGGACTTTAGAATTTTATCTAGTCATTTGAAAGTCCTTATTTTACTGATAAGAAAAGCTAGATACAGAGAAATTAAGCCACTTGAGCTCACACAGATAGTAAATAGCAGAAGACCAACTCAAAATCCGAGTCTAATAACATTCCTTTGTATTAGGGACTAGTTGTCTATTACAATAAAAAATGTACAAAATGCCTCTGGGAGGGGTAAGAATTATGCAGATCACCAGGCCTCACTTAAGAAGGAGCAGGGCAAGGTAGAGTGTGGAGAAAAATACCAATATTTTAAGAGAATTGATTGAAGGGGAAGCATGTTCTGAGTAGAGAAATTTAAAAAAAAAACCAAAAAACAAAAACTATAGGCAAGACACGATTGCTGCCTTCAGGTAGTGAAGCTTGAATAAGACCCATTCTTGCTCTAAAGAGGTCAAAGTAGGAACCAGGGGTGCAAAGGATATATAGAGAGATTTAAACTCAGGATGACTAGAAATCTAGAACTGTCCTAGAACAGAATGAGGTTCTTGCCCCTGGAGGTATCTAAGCATGTGCTGCTTAACTTTTGAAGGCTCTCACAGTCATTTTTTTTTTTTTGGTTGAATGGGAAGTAGGACTAGATGATCTTTAAGATTTCTTTGGACTCCTAGATATGGTCACTTTTATCATAGCATGATTCAATTTGAATGGGACGGATAATTGTGAAGTCTTCACAGGGTAAAACACAGGGGTTACATTCTTCTTCTATTTCTGAAATAGGGAATGTCTAAGGAAGTAGGAGAGGTTTGGGATTTGGCCTTGTGGTGATTCTGGAAGGTCAGGGCCTGGAGCTGTGGGCATGCCCTTCCCCCTCTTCAGATGTTAGAAGATAATGGACTTTCTGTGAGCTATTTGTTCTCTGCTCCAGGAAGGTCTCTTCCCGCCCCTCCCCCCCCCCATTTCTTCTCCTAGACTTTCAGACGCAACACCCTGCAGTTGAGAATGGACCAGATCAACCTTGGTCCTCTGTGTAGTTTTTCCGCCTAGACTGTAAGCCCGCCTCCCAGCCAATGGTGAGAAGGGATAGAGGTGGGCGGGAATTTCTTCATTAAGAGTATGAATTAAGGTAGTATTTCCTTTTACCTCACCTCCTCCATTATGGAGGTGTGCCCAAATTTTGCAAGGTTTGTAAAATAAATTTACTTTGTTTCTCCTAAAGATGTCTCTCCTATTATTTGAAAATTCTGTCCAATACAAATTGATAAACATACATTTTCCTAAGGACAGTTTTTTATTAGTAGAAGTGAAGTCAACTAGGTGGCCCAGTGGATAAAGTGGTGGGTCTGGAGCTTGTTCAAATCTGGTCTTAGACATTTACTAGTTGTGTGACCTTTGGCAAGTCACTTAACCTCTGTTTTGCCTCAGTTTCTCCAAATGTAAAATGAGGATAATATTAGCACTTACCTCCCAGGGCTGTTGTAAGGATCAAATAAGATAACCTTTTAAAGTGTTTAGTACAGTAGTAGGTACTAGATACTTGCTGGTTATTATTATTATTAATTATAGGATGAAGAAAGCACAGGAAAACACTTGGTACCTGAGAGGGGAAGGAATAATGTGGAGGAGTCAAATAAGTTGGGAAAAGAGCAGTAGAAAGAGTCCACAGGTGCCAAAATCAAACTTTGCTTACTAGCCTTTGGCTAGCCCTCAAGGAAAGCGACTCTAGGCACATTGCCAAGACTTTCAATATGACTTGACTTTGCCAAGTTCCTGATTCTTTTCAAGTGCAAAGCCTGTATTGTAAACAAATATTTAGTCATTCTCTTGCCTCCTTTCTAATTTCTTTACCTCAGTACTGAGAATGTGTTCCTGTCCACCAATGCATTATAGTAGAAAGAGCACTGGGCACAGAGTCAAGAGACTAGAACCTTATTGGCTGTGAGAATTCAGGCAAGTCATTTAATTCAGGCAAGCCTCATTTTTCTGAAATCGATATAATGGAGATTATATTTCTTTCACTATCTACTACATAGGGTTATTATAAGGAAAATGTCTTGTAAACTTTAAAACACTATTGAATCCAGGACCTAATACCTGGTAACTGGCAGCTACTAGGGGCTTTTTGTGATGGATTCTATTAAAGACTCAAGGCTGTGAAGGTGACACCTTTTTTTTTTCATCTTTTTCTTTTGTTTTGTTTTTGGTTTATACCGGTGACGTATTCTATAGTTTATATAGTGTTAAGGAGTTACTGCAGTTGCTTGAGGGTGCTGAGAAATTTCGAGCTGTCCAGGCTCATAGTCAGGGTAGGTCAGAGGCAGGACATAAGGTCTCCAAAAGCTATAGTGTGTGTGTTTTTTTTTTTTAAATTTTCCAATTACAGGGTGTCCCTAAAGTCTGGACACATAGGAAAAAAAGCATATTTTGAAATATTTGGAAAATTATCAGACCTTAGCCCCTTTGACTTCTTTTTCTGGGGTATGCTAAAGGAGAAGGTGTACTCAATGAAACTCACCGATGCAACACACTTGATTGGACGCAAGAAGAGTGAATGTGCTAAAATTGACGGCAATGTGGAGCTATTGCATTGAGTTCACGTGAATCTTGCAAAGCGCATCAACCTTTGCATCACAAATGAAATCATATTGAAGATGTTATTTGTTAATATTCTAATTAAATAAAATGTTGGAAATTTCATTAACTTCATTTCTTGAAAATGTGCATTTTTGCTTATGTGTCCAGACTTTAGGAACACCCTGTACATTACTAGAAGGAGACAGAGAAGGGGTAACCTAACAGTGTAGGTAAGGAAAACATGGCATCTTGTGCTTGCTTCATATCCTTGGAAAAGTCCCTTCTGAGCCTTGATTTCTTCATCTGAAAATTATATTGGAATAATGTGTATCAAAGGGGTTTTATGAAGATAAAATGAGTTAATAAGAATAAAATTATTTGTAACCTTAAAGCAGTAAATAAGTGTAGTATCATCTCCAAGAAGAACACAAAACTATGCTTAGGTTCCTTTTTTGAACAGTGAATCAGAAGTCAGGCAAGGGCCAAAAATACTTTGGAGTCATGCCAACAGTACCATTGCCTGAGACAAACAGGGTCATGGTGAGCTTATAATTTGAATAGAAATAAAAGAAATTGAGGAAATAAAAATTTTAGGCACAATAATATAAAATATGACCTCTTTCCTGCATCATTTTCGTGAGACAGGAAATTAGTTGAACCTATAAAATTTGATTCTGTTCCTGAAATTGAAAGAAGAGTTTTTCACAGCTTTCCTTTGTTCCAACTTACCAGTTGACAAAATGAAAATTTGAAAACCCATTATTCCATTCCTAGAAGTAAATAAAATGCAAATAATTTAACTTTCTAAAATTGAATAATAGAAATGAATTATGTACCTCAAACCCTGAAACAAAATGAGCTCCTCAGAATGTTGTGATAGGTATTTTCTTCAGGTATGATTTGGCTTATATGGTCACTGAGGTCCCTTCTAATTCTTAAATTCCATGATGCTGTGAAATTCATAAATGGAAGGGGACTCCCCTGCAGAGGTTAACTAAGCCAACCTTTACTTACCTAATGCCCTCAAATAGTTGTCCAGCCTCTCCTCCAGGAGCTACAGTGTTGGAGAATTCACTCTCTATGAGGTAATCCATTATGTTCTGTTAATAACCACCATTCTTCCAGCCATTCAGGCTGATAACCTTAGAGTCATCTTCTTACCAAACATTTTCAGTCAGTTCTTAAGTCCTGTTCCTTCTGTCTCTTCATTATCTACCCCAGAAGACCCCATTTCTACCTGCAATTAGTTTAGGTCCTTGTCTCTTTTGGCCTAAGCCATTATGATAATCTTCCCCAAATACATCTGTTTCCAGGCTCTTTCTTTTCCAACCCATCCTTCATATCATTGCCCTAGTAATCTTCCAATCCATGACAAGCATCACATCATGCTTGTACTCAAAGACATTATTTTCCTATTTATTTTCTATGCAATTTAAAAACAAACAAAATCCTTCCTGAATACAGTATTCAAGTCCATCCACAAGCGATGTGTTTGTCTTTGGGTCATTTTGTTCTCTCTAATTCATTCTCTGTTCTAGCTAAACTGAAAAACTTTCTGAGCCCTTGTTCACATCTTTTCTCCTATCTCTATACCTTTACCCATACTGCCCCCTCTTCCTGGAATGAATTCCTTCCAAATCTTTATGTGGCCTCATGGAATTTAGTATTCCTCCTAAATTTAATTAGTTGCCTGTCTTAACTACCTTACTTGTCTCATTAAGAGCAGGGGCCATACATCATTTTTCTTTCTAATAGCACACATTTGGGGTTATGAATGAATGAATGAAAGTAAGTTATTAGAAGAGCTGAAGACAATCTCCACCTACTTACAGTTTTGCCCAAGCCCAACTCTGTTCTCACAGGCATGTCAGGGAATCAGAATCCGCACATTTTCTTTTCTTTTTATTAAAACCCTGATCATTTTGGTGCTGTGGATCAGGAACACAGTTTTGAAAGACCCTCAAAGTAATGCAGAATCCATTATGAAAATGAAAACAGACACAGAGGTAGAGCTTAAAAATAATGAATTTTCCTTATTAGAAATCAGACTGCAGGCAAATTAAATGGCTGAATCAAATTCAAAAATATCACCCACAGCAACATTCCTGTTCAGATTCTGGCTTTTGCTGCTCCATGCCCTGAGATGTGATGATGCTTTGAAGCAGCCCAGAGAAGTACTGGCCAGGGATGACTTGTTGGGAGTTGAACATTCCCTGTGGGCTCAGTGATCGAAATAGATTTTAAAAAATTATGATGTTAAAATAAAAAATATGTGATGTTTAAGATCTAATCACCACTTAAGGCTGTGTCTTGGGTCTCAGAAGAGCAGATAGTGAAGGCAAATATCAACTTCCAAGGTAAAAATATTCAAATATATTTTAGTTTAGACCAGGGACCTTAAATTCATTACCAAACCAACTTCTTCAAAAACAGTTCAGGCTACATCATTCTTTACCAGTTTCAGAGACCTATTCCTAGGGCTTGGATTCGTGTTGAGGGCCTCTCATTGTCTGGCTAACTGTGACCAACTAAGTGGAATCTACTGATTCGGTCAACATTTAGACAGCATCTGAGGAGCTCCCCTTTTAAACACTATGACATAGGGCTTAAATCACATAGGTTGCATTACAAATTAACAGACACTGAAATGGTATCAGAGGCTACAATGAATCAAAAGATTTCCTTTATCCTTAAACAATGGGTGATCTTCCTCTCAGGGCTGGGCCACAGGAAGAAGGAGGGAGGGTAACACATGGATGATAATCACCATGTACTAGAAGAGACAAGCTTTAGTTAGAGAGGGGAGAGCAACAAACAAAGCTATTCTGTGGGCTGAGGAAGAGCAGAGTTGGTTGCACTCTACCTCCAATAGCTTCTCTCCACAGTCAGCACATGGTGGTCATCACTCATCGGACCTGTACTCTGCCCTCCCCAACTGTTCTTCCTGTGGCCTAGTTCCAGTAACTACTCCAGCTCTAATTCCTTAGGTCAGATCCCAGGGAACCACTTTCCTTAGTTTTACTTCCTTTAGCTCAATCCATTTGCTGTCACTCCTTAGAAGATGGTCTTTGCTCATTTCTCCCGGGGCTCAGCTTTCTAGACATAGCTCTGTGCAGAACAGTCTGTCTGGGGCCCCTTCCTTGATTTACTGTGGTTTCAGGCCAGAGTGCCTATGTTGCCTGGAGAATCTTTTGTATATATAAGTACTACAGCCCTTGCCTTTTGATACTAAAGTATTCTTAGGGTACTTGATTGCCTTCTTGGACTATTTCTGTCAAAAAAGGGCACTATCTATCTCCCTTCTTGAATTTTCTATCTTCCCAATAATATTGGGTTTTGGAGAATCAAAAGTGTTTTCTTCTTCTCTTTTCCAGTACCTAACCAGTCATATATTACTTATATCAGCACCAAGTACCTGGGTGTTGAAATTTAGGAGCATGGCACAGTAGAAAATAACTCTAGACTTGGATTTGGGAGAACTGAGCTAAAATTCTCCTGAAGACACTCATCAGCTATGTGATAGTAGTAAGTTGCTTAATGATGGAGAGGAAAGAACTCTGGAGCCAAAGATTTTAAGTGTGAATCTTGTATCTGTCACATTTCATGTGTGACCTTGCCTATATCATTTAACTTCCTTGGGTCACAGTTTTGTCATCTCTAAAACAAGAAGGTCAGATTAGATAGTCTCTGTGGTTCTTTCCAGCTCTAGAGCTATGGTCAGCAAAATGTGGACAATAACACTTACTCTGTCTACTTAACAGAGCTATTGGGAGGAACACGGTCATTGCCAGTAACTTGTTTACTCATTTTCTCCTGGGAAAGCTGGGTTAGATTATTGATAAAAGGTCTTCAAAAAGATTGAAGAAAGGCAGATCCAGCAGCTATTGCCACAGGCATCTTGTAGTGTTTGGTATTATCGATCCTTTGATAGTATGAGTAAGCTGTCCATTCAAAGAGATCAGGAAGGCCCTTATGCTGTAAAATGTATCCCCAAAACTTCTCCCTCAGTGCTCTTCTTCTATACCTTATTCATTTTGTTAGGTTAAGACTGAAACATGGTAGAGAAGGGGACGCTGGGCCTAATTGAGAGACCTAGTTTTCAATGCTGGCTCCATCACCGTGATTAGGTCTAACCTTGAGTAAGTCATTTAACAGATCTCTGAGCCCCAGTGTCTTAATGTATAAAAATAGGATATAGCATAACTAATTGTTGTGAGGATCAAATGAGATGTCCCGAAGTTCTGCCTTACTTTGGACTTTGGACCTTTACATTCTTCCTGCAAATGAGTTTTTTTTAAAGTTTACAAAGAAGTACTCAATTTTGTTTTTATATGTACAATCACGTAAACATATTTCCACATTAGTCATTTTGTGAAAGAAGAAATAGAACAAAAGGGAAAAGCCACAAAAAATCTCCCCCAAAAGTGAAAATAATATGCTTTGATCTGCATTCAGACTCCATGGTTCTTTGTCTGGATGTGGATAGCATTTTCCATCATGAGTCTTCTGGAATTGTCATGGATCGTTGTACTGCTGAGAAGAGCTAAGTCAATCATGGTTGATCATTGCAAAATGTTGCTGTCATCGTGTAGAGTGTTTTCCTAGTCCTGCTCACTTCACTCAGCATCAATTCATTTAAGTCTTTCCTTCTCTGAAATCTACCCGTTCATCATTTCTTATCTCAAAATAGTATTCCATTACATGAATACACCACTATTTGTTCAACCATTCCCCAATTGATGGGCAATCCCTCGACTTCCAATTTTTTGCCACCACAAAAAGGACTTCTATAAATATTTTTGTACATGTAGGTCCTTTTTCCTTTTTAATGATCTCTTTCCAATATAGATCTAGTAGTGCTATTGCTGGATTGATTGCCCTCTGGGCATAGTTCTAAATTGCTCTCCAGAAGGGTTGCTTCAGTTCACAACTCTACCAACAATGCGTCAGTGTCCCAATTTCCCCACATGTTCTTCAACATTTATCATTTTCTTTCTTTGTCATATTAGCCAATATGATAGCTGAGAGGTGGAAACTCAGAGTTGTTTTAATCTGTATTTCTCTAAATAGCAATTTAGGGCATTTTTCCACATAACTATAGATAGCTTTAATTTCTTCATCTGCAAACTGCCTGTTCATATCCTTTGACCATTTATCTATTGATATTGACTTGTATTCTTTTAAATTTGTCTCACTTCTCTATACATTTGAGAAGTGAGGCCTTTATCAGAAACACTGGTTGTAAAAATAGTGTACCATCTTTCTGCTTTCTTCTAATTTGGTTTATTGGTTTTATTTGTCCCAAACGGTTTTAATTTAATGTGATCAAAATTATCCATTTTGCATTTCATAATTTTCTATCTCTTGTTTGGTCATAAATTCTTCTCTTTTCCATTTATCAGGCAGGTAAACTATTCCTTGCTCTCCCAGTTTGCTTACAATATCAGCCTTTATGTCTAAATCATATACCCATTTTGACTTTATTTTGGTATAGGGTATGAGATGTTTGTCTATGCCTAGTTTCAGCCACACTGTTTTCTAGTTTCCCAGCAGTTTTTGTCAAATAGTGAGTACTTATCCAGGAAATTGGAGTCTTTGGGCTCATCAAACAATAGATTATATATATATATATATATACATATATATATATATATATATATAGCCATTTACTACTGTGTCTTGTATACCTATTCCACTGGTCTACCATCCTATTTCTTAGCCAGTACCAAATAGTTTAGATGATTGTTGCTTTATAATGTAGATTTAGATCTTCTACAGCTAGGCCACCTTCCTTTGCATTTTTCCCCATTAATTCCCTTTATATTGTTGACCTTTTGTTTTTCCAGACGAATTTTTTAATCATCATTTTTCTAGCTCTATAAAATTTTTTTTGGCAGTTTGATTGGTATGGCACTGAATAAGTAAATTAATTTAGGGTATACTTGTCATTTTTATCATATTAGCTCAGCTTATCCATGAGCAATTGATATTTTTCCAATTGTTAGATCTGACTTTAGTTATGTAAAAAGTGTTTTGTAGTTGTGTTCGTATAGTTTCTGGGTTTGTCTTAGCAAGTAGACTCCTAAATATTTTATATTGTCTACAATTATTTTAAATGAAGTTTCTCTTTCTAACTCTTCTTGATGAGCTTTTTTTGGTAATATATAGAAATGCTGATGACTTATGTGGGTTTATTTTATATCCTGCAACCTTGTTAACATTTTTAATTATTTCGAGTAATTTTAGTTGATTCTTTAGAGTTCTCTAAATATATCATCATATCATCTGCAAAGAATGAGAGTTTTCCTATTTTAATTCATTCAATTTGTTTTTCTTCTCTTATTGCTAAAAATAACATTCCCAGTAAAATATTGAATAATAGTGGTGATAATGGGCACCCTTGTTTCACCTCTGGTCTTATTGGAAGGCTTCTAGCTTATCCGCATTACATATAATGCTTGCTGATGGTTTAGATACTGCTTATCATTTTAAGGAAAGCTCCATTTATTTCTATACTCTTTAGTTTAGTTTTTTTTTTTTTTAGATAGGATAGGGTACTGTGTTTTGTGAAAGGTTTTTCTGCATCTATTGAGACAATAATTTAATTTCTGTTGGTTTTGTTATCTATAGGGTCAATTATGCTCATACATTTCCTAATATTGAACCAGCCCTGCTTTCCCGGTATAAATCCCACCTGGTCATAGTATATTGCCCAGGTGATCAATTGCTGTAATCTCTTGGCTAATATTTTATCTAAAATTTTTTTTTTATTTTTTTTTCTTTATTTATTTTTAGTTTACCACACACGGTTCTACATAGTTTTGAGTTCCAGTTTTTCTCCCCTCCCTCCCCCCTCCCTCCCCAAGACGGCATGAAGTCTCATATAACTGTCATGTATAACTTCGCATTGAATTAATTTATGCTCTAGTCAAATCGTGGAGAAGAATTTTGACCAATGGAATGAATCATGAGAAAGAAGAAACAGAACCAAAAAAAAAAAAAAAACCCCAAAAACAAAAACAAAAGAGAAGCAGAAAAGGCGAGCATGTAGTGTGCCTCAGTCTGTATTCAAACTTCGCAGTTCTTTCTCTGAATGAAGATAGCATTCTCCATCGTGAGTCCCCTGGAGTTGTCCTTGCCCCTTTAGGTTGCTGAGAGAAGCGCAGTATGTCAGGGTTGGTCCTCACGGAATCCACATATCTGTGGCTGTGCACAGCGTTCTCCTGGCTCTGCTCCGCTCACTCAGCATTATGTCGTGTAGGTTTTTCCAGGTTGTTATGAAGTCTGCATCATCCCCATTTCTTATGGCACAATAGTATTCCATCACCTTCATATACCACAGCTTGTTCAGCCATTCCCCAATTGATGGGCATCCCTTTGCTTTCCAATTCTTGGCTACCACAAAGAGAGCTGCTATAAATATTCTTGTACATATGGGTCCTTTTCCCGCTTTCGTGATTTCTTTGGGATACAACCCTAGAAGTGGTATTACTGGGTCAAAGGGTATGAACATTTCTATAGCCCTTTGGGCATAGTTCCACACCGCCCTCCAAAATGGCTGGATCAGCTTGCAACTCCACCAGCAATGCAACAATGTTCCAATTTCCCCACATCCTTTCCAGCATTTATCATTCTCCTGATTTGTTATTTTAGCCAATCTGACAGGAGAGATGTGGTATCTAAGAGTTGTTTTGATTTGCATTTCTCTAATCAGCAGCGATCCAGAGCATTTTTCCATATGCTTGTAGATAGCTTTAATTTCTTCCTCTGAAAACTGCCTGTTCATATCTTTGACCATTTCTCAATTGGGGATTATCTAAAATTTTATAACAGTATTCATTAGGGAAATTCATTTATATTTTTCTTTCTCTGTTTTGGCTTTTCCTTTTTTAGGTATCAACACCATATTTGTATCATAAAAGAAATTTATAGAACTCCATCTTCACTTCTTTTCCAAATAGTTTATAAATTTATAGTATTGCAATTAATTGATTTTTAAGTGGTAGAATTCACTTGTAAATCCATCTGACCTTGGAAATTTTTCCTTAACGAGTTTATTGATGACTTGTTTAGTTTCTTTTTCTAACAGGGGTTATTTAAATATTTTATTTCCTCTTCTGTTAATCTGGGACATTTACATAGTTTTTTTTTGGAAATATTCATCCATTCCACTTAGACTGTCAGATTTGTTGATATACAGTTGGGCAAAATAGTTCCTAAATATTATTTTAATTTCTTCTTCATTGATGGTGGATTCACCCTTTTCATTTTTGATACTGATAATTTGGTTTCCCCCCTTTTTAAAAAAAATCAAATTAACTAAAGGTTTATCTATTTTATTGCTCCACCCCCCCCCCGTAAAACCAGATCTTAGTTTTATTTATTAGCTCAATAATTTTGTTACTTTCAATTTTATTAATCTCTCCTTTGGTTTTCAGAATTTCTAATTAGGTATTTAATTGGGGGTTTTTAAATTTGTTCTTTTTTTCTAGATTTTAAAATTATATTTAATATTTCTGCCTTTCTGCTTTGATTATGAGATTTTTATGCCCTAATATATGGTCAACTTTTGTTTGGTTTCCTTGAGAAAAGGTCTATTCTTTTCTATCCCCATTCACTTGTCTCAAGAGGTCTAAGACGGTTTCTAAAATTCTATTCACCTCCTTAATTTCTTCTTTACTTTGAGGTTAAATTTATCTAATTCTGAGAGGGAGAGGTGGAGGTCCCCCACTAGTATAATTTTGCTTTCTATTTCCTCCTGTAACTCACTCAACTTCTCCTCTAAGAGTTTGGATGCTTTACCACTTGGTGCCTATATGTTTAATATTGATATTACTTCATTGTCCATGGTACCTTTTAGCAAGATGTGGCTTCCTTCCTTGTCTCTTTTGATTTTGCTTCATCTGAGATCAGGATTCTACTCCTGATTTTTTTTTTTACTTCAGCTGAAACATATTCAGTGCCAGCTTTTTACCTTTAATCTGTGTATGTCTTTCTATTTTAAATGTTTCCTTAAAACAACATATTATAGATTTAATCCACTCTGTTATTTTCTTTCATTTTAGGTGATAGTTCATGTCATTCAAATTCACAGTTATGATTACCAGTTGTGTATTTCCCTCCATCCTTGTTTTCCCCCTTTTTATACTTTTCTCTCTCCTTTCAACCTATCCCTCCTCACCAGTGTTTTGCTTCTGACCACCACCTCTCTCAATCTTCCCTCCCTTTTATCAGCCCCCCTTCCTTTTCTTTCCCCTTTCTCCTCCTACTTCCCTATAGGGTAAGACAGATTTCTCTACCCAACTGAGCATGTATGTTATTCCCTCTTTAAACCAAATCTGATAAGAGTAAGCTTCAAACAATGCTCATCCTTTCTCTTCTTTCCCTTTACTGTAATAGGTCTTTCATGCCTCATAATGTGATATAATTTACCTCATTCTGCCTCCTCCTTTCCTCTTCTCCCAGTAAAATCCTTTTTTTACCCCTTAATTAATTTTTGTCATCACATCAAAGTCAACTACCCACAAGCCCTAAGTATACTCCTTCTAAGTGCCCTAATAGAGATACGATACTTAAGTATCATTTTCCCATATAGTGATGTAAACAATTTAATCTTGTTGAATACCATGTTGTTGTTGCTGTTTTTTTTTTGCTTTCTTGTTTATAATTTTATGCTTCTCTTGGGTCTTATATTTGAAGATGAAGTTTTCTTTTCAGCTTTGGTTTTTCATCAGGAAAGTTTGAAAGTCCCCTATTTCATTGAATGTCTGGCTTTCTGAGCCAGGGTCTCAGGAGCTGGCAGCTTGCCCACTGGGCTAGAGTAGCCCAGCCTATCCACATATATTCTGCCCTAGGTTCTGGGGCTGGCAGTTTGGCTGCTGTGCTGGGATTGGAGACCTCACAGCTGAGCCAGAACTGTGGGGCCTTGGTTGCTGATATGTGCTGTGTTTCAGAAACTCCTGTTGACTTGCCTGGACACTACCTGTGCTGGGCTGCTCTTCCCTTTTACCCAAGTGAGACAGACATTTGCTGAAGTCTTAACTTATCTTGGGCTGGATATTTGTTTCACTCCTTTTTTGTGGATTCTATTGCTCCAGAATTCTTTTAGCAGGCTTATTTAACATTGTTTCCCATGCAACTTCCTGGTTTCTCTCTTCCATCTTGGCTCTGCCCCCAAATGAATTCTTGTATGTTCAGGTTCTACATGGGTGGGCTCAATAGGCCAGAGAATGAGAGATCCTCAAAATTTAACCAAACCCTCTTAATTAAGAAGAGATTTCTAACATTGGTAAAGAATATAAGTGACCTGAACTGCTTTTTAATTTGTCAGTGGTAACGCATTTAGAACATCTAAAATAAATCAAATTTCATTTGAATATTTTTACCTTGGAGGTTATTTTCCTTCTCTGGCTGCTCTTCTGAGCTGCAAGACACAACCCTAAGTAGTATTAGTTCTTAAGCCCCAGACAATTAGTTTTCTCCAATTAGAGTGTGAATTCCTTGCGATTAGGGGCTGTTTATATATTTTTTTTCTATTTGCATCCCTGTAATTTAGCACAATCCTTGGTAATTAGAAAGTAGCTAATGAATGCTCTTTCCTTCATGTATACATTTTATAAGGTAGAGACTAAAATAAATTTGAAGGATTTTACAAATGCGAGTTTTTTTTCTCTTTTCTTTTCCTCCAGATGATGCCATCATAATCAGATGGAACAACTTGTCAACTGTCTTCAAATGTTTGAAAGGCTCTCATGCAAAAGACAGTTTGAACTTAGTTTCCTCCAAAGAAACAGGTCTTAACCTGGCATTTAAGGCCATTCACAGGCTGTCTCTAACTTTACTTGTAGCCTCATCTTACTCTTCTCCCACTTATTCATGATGTACTTCAGCCAAATTATTCCCCAAATATACTCCATGCTTTCTCATTTCTTTGTTTTCTATCTCCCTATGATCCAAAAGGTGACATGGGGTCATGTTGTGGGAAGATAGATTTGCCTCCCTTTCTCCATCTTCCTTCTCTAAGATACATGAGGAGAAAGGAAGTAAGGAAAAGCAAAATATCTAGGGGAGAGATTGGTTGTGTGGCAGCACAGGCATCATGGGATATCACAGTGAGATCCCTGCTCACCTAATAGGGTGGCATGAATGCCATGGAGTGAGGAAGAATAGAAGAGTGAACAAAAATGATGGAAAGTGATAAATATCACATCAGAAACTCAGCTACAGGAAAGACTTATTTGCCTAGAAGCAGCCCATGAAATTGAGAATATTCCCATTGTTCACCAGGACTCCAACTGCAGTATGTACAGGTAAGCTTCCTACCCAGCTAGAAAGTTCAAGGGCTTATGCATCTTTATGAACTAGCACAAAGTGTATTTCTCTGCTGGTTACAAAGTAGTTGGCATCTCTATGACTCTCTTGAGACAATGCAAAAAGGCATCCCTGAGAGCAGTAAGGTCCATTTACAGTGAACCTTGACTTCTGCTGTAAATAATAATAATTATAATAATAATCATGATGATAAGAATAAAAATAACCAGCTGTTATATCATGTTTTTAGATTTACAAAGCAGTTTACATATGTTAACTCTTTTGATTTTTACAACTTAGTATCTACAACTCAGCTCAAAAGAAATGCAAGATGTGCAAATGTAAAAAATGCACCCTAAATGTTGACTTGGACTATTTGTGCCTGATCTGTGGTAGAATATTCTGACCTCACATTGGTCTGATCAGCCACATTTGGATGCACTGTAACTTGACTCTAGCATAGCGATGTCATTTTGCTCCTTTTCAAGAATGAAGGGCAATAACCAACCAATCTCTTGACCAACTCTACTTTTTCCATCATCATGAGTCTGTTTCTTTCCTTTCTGGGCTAGTACTTTTTATTCATGGTACAGGAATTATGTTTTAATTCTCACCAGCCTCAAAAGAACAGTTTTTCTTTGTGTGTTCATGGTTTGTCAGTGTGCATGTGTAAAATTCTAAAGGAATTTCCAGATACACCCTAGGGAGGACTTTTTACTAAGGACCTGTTTCCTAAAACAATCAATGTTTCATTAATTAGGGACCGATGAGTTATGCTCAAAATTGAACAAGTGGAAGCAATCAGTTTGGATGAAATGTGAAATTTTGCATAGTTGCTTCAATGATCCTAAGATAGCATTGGCTAAAAAGCCTACCTTTTAAACACCAAAATATTCCCAGTGGTTCTGGGATATAACAGAACACCATAATCTCAAAATGACAGCCCATCTATATGTGGAAGTTATTTAATTAATCTGCAACATACTATCCATGTTGATCAATGTATGAGATGTGCCATAAAAGCATCAACAAGATGGATGACTATAAAAGGGTGGTTGGTTGTGCAGAGAGAATGAGGGATAACAGGCAGATGACTGTAGTACTATATTGGTATACACAAAATATTAAAAGATACAGAGTAAGGCCTTCAGCATATTGGATTCTCTATAGAGCATTAACAGAAAAGTGTGAGCATGATTTGCATGACCTGAGAGGGCATGGTTGTAATTGACACCAAAGAAGGGAAGCACCCAGTGAGGTCATGGAATCCATTGAAATATCAAATTAGATATTAACACTAATAAGAATTGACCTCAGATTTATCGGTAGCCTTATATCTCATAATGGTTCATAACATAAAGCCAACTGGGGAGAGGATAGCACATTCAAAAAAGGGCCCTACAAATCAATCTGGCCTTCAAAATTTTACCCCAGTGTGGTTAGATTGTAAGAGTGAGATATATAGATGTTTATCTCCTTCAGTAACCCGGTAGGTCTTAAGACCTAGCTGACAGTCCTGCATGAATGTGTATTAAGCTGAATCAACCATTAAAAAAAAGGAGCAGTAGGAAATGCCAAGTATCATGTATGTGTGTATGTATACATGCATGCATGTATATATGTACATATGGCTATACATACATATATGCATATACATATACACACACCCATATACTTTGCATTTAAATCCAAATCTAAATCCCTCCTATCCAAAGTCAGTAAGAACTACCACCTTTGAATTATACATTTTCCAATTTAAAAGGACCCTTTTTGGAAATGAAAGTATTTGGATGGCATAGCCTGTTGTCGTTTGATCAATGCAAATACCATTGGGTGTGATTTATAAAAGTAACAGCACCAGTCTAGGGAAATATAGGAAACTGGTTTGAATCACTTTTAAAGATGTTATGAATATTTTACCTGTAGAAATCCCCTCACCCTGAAAGTGGAGGAGAAAGACATTATATTGGTGTAATGCTTCTCAGTTAAGTTTGGTCTTGAGACCACTTTGTTTAGAAGTATAACATACACTGGTACAGCTGAAAAGGTCCTTAGAATTTAGACTATCAGAATTTAAAGTTACTTTAAAATATAAAGTATTTAAGGTGGAAGAGAATTTAAACTAGAGAAAAGATTTTTTAATGGATCTTTAAAATAGGATATAGAATTTTAGAGTTTGATGTGGCCTTTCAAATCATCTAGTCCCACCCCTTCATTCAATGGAAATGTACCAGTCAGAAGAAACAATCATATACCTAATCATACAGTTAATGAATATCAGGGCAAGGACCAGAATCTTTTTCTCTTGACCAGCATTGTGTTACCCCATGTATGCATGGCAAATTTGACAGAGCTGCAGTTTAATCTTCCATTAACTAATGAAAGATGATTTGCACGAAGAGTCAAACTTAATTTTGCGTATGTGTCTCTGGAGTTGTATTTTTATTTTTACTCTTCAGTGTACAAGTTCCATTTGAATGTTTGATTGTACACATTTAAAATCATTTCTTTAATAAAATAGAAAGCCATTTACATGTAACTGTCAGGAATAAATAATGGTAAATCATTGTTCCTGAGGACTGAGGACTGAGAGAAGCAGCTGTCATTCTCAGAGATGATAGCTATAGGCTCTCATAAACACATCTGCCTTTAGTAAATATGGATTTGTACATGTTCTAGTTAGTTGGATCAACAGAAGAATGATCAATTGTGTTTTGCTTCAAATCATACACAACAGAAGAATAAAAGGAGTAGAATTTCCAGAAATTCATCTCATTCTTTAATTGTGACTAATAATCTTTTGTGTTTAATTATTTCTTCTACCTACAAAAGCCTCAGAAACTATTTGATGATAATGATGCAATTCCTGACATAGGTACATGAGTTGATAGGCATTATTCTTGTTTTTAAAAGAAAAACAGAAGGGGGAAAACACTTGATGAATTAAACTAAAGTGGGCGACTTTGGGCAAATCATTTTATGTCTCTGAGTCTTAGCCTCCATTTCTGGCAATTGAAGGTATTGGGCTTATTCTGCTTAACCCCAGACAACAGATAGAACCAAAACCAGTGGGTAGAAGTTATTAACAGGCAGGTTTTAGCCTTAAGATATGAGAAAAATTGTAGCAATTAGCATGCATGAATAATAGCTGGAAATATGCTGAAGCATACTTGCACCCATGTGTCTTTCTATGACCTTTTGAGTTATTTGTAATTTTAGTTATTTCTGAGGCTGTTTCTTTAATGACAAGATGAAATTTAATAGGCATATGCACATATACACACATATGTGTCATATACAGTTCAGTACTTAGATTCCTTTTTAAAAACAATTTTTAACAAATGTGTCACATAGCTTATCAGCTGTTCATTAAAACAAGAACAACAATAACCAATCTGGCCATTTTGGTGCTTACCAACTCAACGATATTAACCAACAATGCAAAAACTGATGTGATCTTAGGTGGCATTAATTATAGTACACTCTATAAAGTTAGGAATGAAATAGTTCTACTCTCCTTTGTCATGGTTAGAGGAGATCATTCCACCCCCAGAATGTTGTGTTCAGTTCTAGGTATAATATTCCAATACAGATATTGACAAACTGAAGCATATCTGGAGAAGGCCAATCTATATGGGGAGCTAGAAGCCATGGTAAAGGAAGGTTGATTCTATAGCTAGTTAATGTAAAAAATAGAGGACTTTAGTGTGACATCATTAGTACTAATGTCTTAAGTTATCTGAAAGGGCTTTTATGTAAAAGAAAGCAGACTTCTTGGCCTCTTGAAGTTATATTAACATCATTATCACCATCTCTGATCATAGTTAATGTTAGTAATAATGTCTTTAAGATTTGTGAATATCCTCACCACAACTCTGTGAGGAAGATGTCCCATTTTACAGATGAGGAAACAGACACAGAGGGCTTATGTATATATGTATATGTGTGTGTATGTTTATATATATATATATATATATATATATATATATATATATATATATATATATACACACATACACATAGTACTTTGCATTTAAATGCAAATCTAAATCCCTCCTGTCCAAAGTCAGTAATAACTGCCACCTTTGAATTATGTATTTTCTAATTTAAAAGGACCTTTTTATTTTAAATATTAAAAGGACCAGAGAGGTCACACAGTAAGTAGAGGAGTCAGAATTTGAACTCTGTACAATGAATTGTCAATTACATACATGTTACACAGAATCAGATCTCAGTTTAATAAGATAATTTTTCAAGAAATTAAAAATGTTTAAAAATGGAATGGGCTATCTTATTTGGTAGGAAGTTCCTTTTACTGTACATACATGAATGGATATGACAACCACTTGTCTAGAAGGTGTAGGATTCTTGCTGAGTTAGGTGACCTTTGAGATCCCTATCTCTAAGAGCCTATGATTATAGAAAATGGGTGATTGTATTGGGTCATTAAGATAATGAAAATAAATGGCTTTTCATGCCATTGTGATGTACTAAACAAATTCTGGGCATGGAATCAGGAAAAATTGGATTCAAATTCTATGGTGCTTATTTAGTAGTTTTATGACCCTGGACAAGTCATTTAACCTCTTTGGGCCTCGGTCACTTTATCTGTTAAATGAGAAGGTTGGATTTGTTTACCTTCAAGGACCTTTCCAACACTAAATGGATACTCCTATGATTGTGTTAATTTTTGTAATCTTGATGACCAAAGTGGATGATCCAGTAACTTATAAGTAAGGCAATCTGATTCTGTAGTAAGGCAACTCAATTTTGAAATCATTCATCAATGTCGCCAGATAAACAAAAAGAGGGATAATAAAAATAATGATCTCAGATATAATATAAGTATGAGAATTGACAGTTCTTTTGTTCTCTGCCTTGGTCAGGCCACATCTGGATTATTGTATGTAGTTCCCGGTACTTAGTTTTTGATGAAGTAAAGTAAGCCCAGAGGGGTACAAGAAGAACAGAAGGTTCTCAAGTCCATATAATTAGAGAATCAACTGAAGAAACCAGAGAATATTTAATAGAGATAAGGCAATTTTGGGAAGGAAATGATAGCTGACTTCAAATATTTGAAAGGTGGGTCATTTGGAAGAAGGACTAGAATGAGTTCTGTTTGGCCCCAAAGGAATTAGTATTGGAATTGAAATTAGGGGACCTGGGTTCAAATCCTGTTTCTTGCTACTTAATTACATGTATGACTTTGGGTAGGTCACTTAACTTCCTTGTGTTTAAGTTCACTTCCTCTACAAAGAAAAAATTGGACTAGATTCTATGATCCCTATTCCCTCTAAAACCTGTGAATGAATCTTATAGGATTTCGTCTTAAGCAGTATACCAAAAATCTCAATGCAATTTTAAGCTTAAGTAGGTTAAAATCACACTGAGGCTTCTAGAGCATCATATACATGTACACACAAATACATGTATATGGATATTTGTATGTATACGTACATGCGTACATACATACAATATATACATACATATACAGATATTTTTATGTAACTTAGCACCCTGCTACGTCTCCAGCCTTCTTACATCTTATTCCCCTAAACGTACTCTTATATCCAGTGACAATAGCTTCCTGGTTGTTCCATGAACAAGATACTCCATCTACTCCAAATACTTCAGGCAATTCCTTTGGCTGACCCCCATGCCTGGAATACTGTCTCTCCTCAACTCCAACCACTGACCTCCCTGGCTTCTTTTAAGTCCCAGCTAAAATCCCACCTTCTACAGAATGTCTTCCCCAACATCTCTTGATTCCAGTGCTTTCTTTTTTAAATATATTTGTCTTTTTTCCTGTATATAGCTTGCTTTGTATATATTTGTTTTCATGTTGTCTCTTTCATTAGATCATAAGTTCCTTAATAAAAGGGACTGTTCTTTTGCCTGTTTTTCTATCCGCAGTGCTTAGCACAGTGCCTGGCACATAGAAGGTACCTATTCAATGTTAATTGATTGATATGCATGTATGTTGTATGTGCGTACATAGACTTTGGCTTCCTCCAAAGCTCTAGGGTACTGAATAAGTATGCATGAAGCTCTCTTGCACAACTGAATAGTATATAGGTCAGGCTTCCACACACACACACACACACACACACATGTGTATGTATATATGTATACACACATATGTATGTATATGTACGCATGTAGGTGTGTGCGTGCATATATACATATATCCATATGATAAATTTCTATATACATATGTCATCACAAATACTAGATGCAAAAATTGTGCTAATTTCTTAGTGGATCTTCCAGGCTTTACAACTGTCTGGGAATTTAGAGATTCCTTTAGTTTCTCTCCTCATTTTATAGATAAGGAAAATCAGATGAGCCATGAAGAGACTTGCCCAGAGTCAAAGAGGTTAGTCAGCAGCTGAGGCTGGATTCAGGCCTGCGTCTCTTGAACCCAAATCCAGTTCTCTTGTTTTGGTTTTGAAACTTTGCTGGTGCCTTTCGATATCCATTGATGCTAAACACTAATTGTGTGATTTCAGGCAATATGGAAGGCTGAGAAGAGAGACAATTTTTTTAGGCTGGAGGTCTATTTTAAGCTTGTCCTTTCATGCTTTCTTCTTAGTTCACATCTAAGGCTAGTCTTGGGGAAATGCTTGTGGGGATTTTTTGTATGTTTTTCAGCTTTGGTTAATTATTTTATAACCAAGTTGTGCCAAAACGCTTTAACAAAACCGTGTTATCAAACACTGGGAATATTCCACCACAGGTATGCCTGACCCATTCACCATTCAGTTGCATAAGAGAGCATCCTGCAAATCCTCTGAACCCTAGAGCTTTGGAGGAAGCAAAATTCATGTAAAAATAGTTTCCCTGCATAGCAGCTTGGTTTGTCACCAGCATTGCCACTTCAGATACCAAAGTCAATACTGTTGGTAAATTGTTTCTTTTATTTTTCCCCCATTTAAATGTCCAGAGGTTGAGTCTCCCACCAAGTCTTTCTCATGTTTTTGTCCTCTACCTCAGTAATAATACTACTTTGCTATTATTATTAGAAAATGTCTTACATAAGTCATCTTATTTAATATGCAGATAGTACAGTATAGTAATATTAACCCCACTTTGCAGATGAAGAGACAGAGGACTTATATTTGACTGAGGTTGCACAGCTAAGAAGTAGCAAAGGCCAGATTTGTAGGTAGCCCTCCTGGATCTCAGTACAGTCGAGAGTCCTGCACATTAAACCATTCTGTCTTGTTTCACATCTTTTCTGAAACATGTGAGATCACCAACTGGAATTGCTGCCTATGGAAGAAAAAAACAGAAGATAGGATTTTATGTTTTGCATCTCTGCTGTGTTGAATAAGATAATTAAGCACTTGTAACCTTAAAGCCTATAGAAAGAGGTTTAAATTAAATTTGGAATGAATAAAGATTTGTGATTACTACAGACTGGTCAGTAAATAAAGGTGAATGTTTACCATGTACAAATGGCTTCTTCTTGTCTCAAGGACCTAAACAACAGTAAAGCATTTTCTTTCTAAGCTAGATTAGTCACTTTCAGGTTCATTTAGTGCCTTCTTAGTGTAAATTATCAGCAATCTCCCTCTTCTCCACTCCACCACACACATATGCCCCAGATAACTCACTTTAGTTAATATAGCTCCTGAATTATTGGTCATATTCTTAAAGGAAATTGAGCAAAACCAAAAGCTCAAGTCTTTGGTCCAAGTACCTGCCATACTGTCATATAGTAATAAACTTAGAAGGCAAATGGGGAATAATGTGTTTTGGAGCAAAGCACACTTCACCTTGAGTGGAGAAACTTGAGTTTGACTCCTATTCCTCATATGTATTAGCTGTGGAACCTCAGCCCCTTCTCAGAGTCTCAATTTCCTCATCTCTACAATGGGGATTATATACTACCTATAGTCTCCCTTTTAGGGTGGCTATGAGGAAAAATATAAATTTCAAATCACTATGTAAATGTGCATTATTGTTATCATTATTATTAATATCACAACCATGAATAATAATAAATATTACCAAGTCTTTGGGGGTATCAAATTCCTTCCTGGGCAAGAATCCATGTTCTTTTGGAAACCAAAATTGCCAGAATCTTGTATAAGCATGCAGCATTGGATTATATCACTGAGGAAGTGTAGGAGAAGCTAAGAACAAGGAAGGAAGGAAACAAGCATTTATTAAGTGTTTGCTATGTGTCAGGTACTATGATAAGCACTTTACAAATATTATCTCATCTGATCATCTCTGCAATCCTGAGAGATAGGTGCTGTTATTATTCCAATTCAAGAGTTGGGGAAACTGAGGCAAAAATGTTAAATGACTCATCCAGAGCATGCAGCTAGTAAATGTCTGAACCTGAAGTTGAACTTAGATCTTTCTGACTCTAAGTCTAGAGATCTATTCACTATGCCACCTAAGGGAGGTAAATGAGAAGAAATAATGAGGTAGGGGAAAGAAATACAGGAATGCCAAGGCTAAGGAGCTCTGTTCATGCTGCTCCTCATCCTGCTGATTTTGTATTCCCAGAGATTTTAACCTCCCCTCATGCCAATGCCAGGTTTGGGGGCATTAGTGTATAACACTTTTTTGAACCTTGAAGCATTTTCCAACATCTGTCAGTGCCAGCTTTTGCTCTAGAATGCACTGACAGCTCTTTGAGACCCCACCAGGAACAGGGCAAACAGAATCCTGAAGACTTACTCGCCTCGGGAGAAAGCTCACAGACATAAAATTTCTCGTGGTCAACTAATAGGCATTTTAAAACACTACTTAATTCTTTTATAACCAAGTTGTACTAAAACAGTTTAGCAAAGCCATGTTAGCAAACATTGGGTCTTGCCTGGACTTACAACCTGACATCCTGGGAGATGGAAGGTGATTTAGTTTGGGCAATGGGTATTGAGAGTGCTTGTTGGTTTAATGTATTCTATGAGATTAATTTTAAATAAATCATTACTTTTCATACTATTATAAAGTATGTCATATGAGTAAGCCCTGACTCATCTGGCAGGCATACAAAGAGGTGAACATGGGGGAACAAGAATTTAAGCAGGAATGAATCAAATTTGGTATAAATTATGCACTTTGTTGTTTATTCAGTCAGTCATGTCTGACTCGTCGTGACCCCATGGACTGTAACATGACAAGCCCTTCTGTCCTCCATTATCTCCAGAAGTCTGTCCAAGCTCATATTCATTGCTTCCATCATATTGTCTATCCATCTCATCCTTTGCTGTGTCCTCTTCTCCTTTTGCCTTCAATCTTTCCCAACATCAGAGTCTTTTTCATTAAGTCCTGTCTTCTCATTATGTGGCTAAAGTATTTCAGCTTCAGCTTCAGTACTTGACCTTCCAATGAGTAGTCTGAATTAACTCCTTTAAGTATTGACCGATTTGATCTCCTTGCTATCCAAGGGGCTCTCAAAAGTCTTCTCCAGCACCACAATTCAAAAGAGCACTGATTCTGCAGTGCTCAGCTTTCCTTACAATTTAGCTCTCATAGACATACATTACAACTGGGAAAACCATAATTTTAACTATATGGACCTTTGTCAGTAAGGTGATATCTCTGTGTATTTTTTCAGTATGCTGTGCAGATTTGCCATAGCTTTTCTTCCAAGGAGCAAGCTTCTTTTAATTTCATGCTGCAGTCTCCATCTGCATGATCTTTGAGTCCAAGGATATAAAACATAACACTGCCTCCATTTTCTCCATCTGTTTGCCAGGAAGTGATGAGACCAGTTGCCATGATCTCAGTTTTGTGGTTGTTGTTGTTGGTTTGTTTATTTGTTTTAATGTTCAACTTCAAATCAGCTTTTACATTCTACTCTTTTACCCTTATCAAAAGGCTTTTAAATTCTTCTTCACTGTCTACCATCACAGTGGTATCATCTGCATATCTGAGATTGTTTCATATTTCTCCTTGCAACATTAATTCCAGCTTTTGATTTGTCTATCCTGCCATTTCACATGATGTACTCTGCAAATTAGTTAAATAAATAGGTGACAATATATAGCCTTGTCATACTCCTTTCCCAATCTCAAACCAATCAACTATTCCACATTTGTTTTTAACTGTTGATTCTTGGCCTGCATACAGGCTCCTCAGGAGACAAGTGAGATGATCTGGTACTCCCATGTCTTTGAGACTTTGCCAAATTTTGTTGTAATCCACACAGCAAAAGGCTTTAGTGTAGTAAATGAAGCAGAAGTATATATTTTTCAGGAACTCCCTTGCTTTCTCCATAATCTAGCAAATATTGGCAATTTGGTCTTTAGTTTCACTGTGTCTTAGAAAACTAGCCTGCCCTTCTGGAAATTCTTGATTCACATATTGCTGAAACCTAGCTTGCAGAATCTTAAGCATAATCTTGCTGGCCTGTGAAATGAGCACAATTGTTTGGTAATTTGAGCATTCTTTGGTATTGTCCTTCTTTAGGATTTGGACTTAAAACTCATCTTTTCCAATCCCATGGCTATCATTTTCCAAATTTGCTGTTATATTTGAATGTGGCACTTTAACACCACCATTTATTAGAATTTTGAATAGCTCAGCTAGAATTTTGTCACTGTCACTAGGCCCACTTAACTTCATTCTCCAGGATGCCCAGTTCTCGATCAGTAACCACACTATCGTGGTTATTGGTGACATTAAGATCTTTCTTGCATAATTCTGTATATTCTTGCCACCTCTTCTTGATCTCTTCTACTTCTAAGTCCCTACCATTTTTGTCTTTTATCATGCTCACTTTTGTATGAAATGTTGCCTCAATATGTCTAATTTTCTTGATGGGATCACTTGTCTTTCACATTCTATTATTTTCTTCTATTTCTTTGGATTGCTCATTTAAGAAAACCTTGTTGTCTCTCCTTACTATTGTCTGGAATCCTGAATGCATTTGGACATATCTTTCCTTTTTTCATTTCTCTTCTGATTTCCCTTTCTCCCCTGTGGTTATTTGTAAAGTTTCATCAGACAGCCACTTTGATTTCTTGCTCTTCTTTCACTTTTGATATTTTTTGTTGCTGCCTCCTGTATAATATTGCAAACCTGTGTCCATAGTTCTTCAGTCACTCTATCTACCAGATCTAATCCCTTAAATCTATTTATCACTTCTACTTCCTATTCATAAGAGATGTTATTTAGGTCACACCTGTATGTTCTAATGATTTTCTCTACCTTCTTCAATTTGTCTGAATTTTGCAGGGAGGCTCATGATCTGAGCCACAGTCAGCTCCAGGTTTTATTTTAACTGGCTGTTGAGGTCTTCTCTGTCTTTGGCTGCAAAGTACATAATGAATCTGATTTCAATAATGATCATCTGGTGATGTCCATGTATAGAGTTGTCTTTCGGATTGTTGAAAAAGTGATTTATTGCATTGGCAAAACTCTATTAGGCTCTATCCTACTTCATTCTCTACTCCAAGGCCAAATTTGCCTTTTGATTTCCTACTTTAGTGTATTTCAATCCACTATGATGACTGTAACATCTCTTTTTCATGTTGTGTCTAGAAGATTTAGGTCTTCACAGAACTGAGCAACATTGGCCTTTTCAGCATCAGGGGTCAGAGCATAGACTTATTTACTGTGATATCGAACAGTTTGCCTTGGATTCAAACAGATAAAATTTGTTCATTTGTGAGATTATATACCAGTACTGCTTTTCTCACCTTTTTATTGACTATGAGGGCTACTCCATTTCTTATAAGAGATGCTTGCCCACAGAAGTATATGTAATTATCACCCAAATTAAATTCATCCATCCCTGTCTATTTAAGTTCACTGACACTCAAGATGTCAATATTTTATCTTTTGATCCCCTGTTTGACACATTCAGCTTATCTTAGTTCATAGAGCTTATCTTCAAGGTTCCTAAGCAATATTAATCTTTATAGCACTAAACTTTTTTTTTTTTTTTTGGTTACCAGACACATCCACAGCTAAACTTCTTTTTGACTTAGGCTCTTCTGCTTCATTTTCCCTGGAGCTACTTGCAATTGTCCTCTGCTCATCCTCAGTAATGTGTTACACACCTTCTGACCTGAAGGGCCCTGGTGTCATATGTTTTATCATTTAATACCATCCATGGGATTCCCTTGGCAGATACTAGAATGGTTTGTCATTTCCTTCTCCAGAGTATCACCTTCTGTGAGAACTCTCCACTATGATCTCTCTGTGTTGGGTAACCCTGCACAGCATTGCTCATATTTCCATTGAGCTATGCAAGCCCCTCTGCCATGACCAGGCAACTACCAGGAGGGCAAATTATACAGTGGTAGTAAGCAAAGATTATTTTATTATTATTGTTACTGTTATCATTCTCTGATGTCCCCATATTTCCTACCATATCAAATCCGTATTCCCTGATTTTCTAGGCTTTCTATTATCTGTTTCTTTCCCTTCCCTACCAATCTTTTCCCAACTACTCCCCAGTATTTACATTTCATTTTACTGAGAGCCCTTGCTTAGTGCTTCTTCCAAAAGAAATCTCTTTTTAGCCTCTTTGGCTTTACTAATGTCCCCTGTGCCTGAAACATTCTCCCTTCTTTCCATGGCCTTTCCAATTTCCAGCTACCATGAAAGGCTCATTCCAGGTTTTACATCTTTTATGAAATTTTTTCACTGGGTCACAAAGATACAGCTTCATAAACAAAAATAAAAATATACATGTATTAAGTGCCTAATGTCAGAAGAGGATAAGCTAGGGAAGGATAAAAAAAAATTCAGAAGAGAAAGGAGTAGTGCCTTCATGAAACTCATAGTCTGTGAGGGGGGAGATGCAACAGATGTCATCAATACAGTTGGCTTTAATACACAATATCACTGTACTGTACAATCCCTAGCCATCTCCATATCATGCAGTCTTTACTTGAGCCATCACCTCTACCTCTTCTGCAGCTAAAAGTTGGACTCCATCACTAGAGTGACCATTGGCTGACTTTGGCCATATCTTGGCTATATCCATGCTTATTTGGTGCTTTCAGACCTTTCCCATGATATGCTGCCATAACAGGGAATAACCCTACCCTCCTCCGCGCCCCCCCCCCCCCCCCCCCCGCCGCTGCAGCTTCCCTCTATGTGCTGTCTTCCCCTGTTAAAATGTAAAATCCTTGAGGGCAGAGGATGTTTTACTTGTTTATATTTTTACCCCCACTCCTTAGCATAACATGTGGCTCATAATAACAGCTTTATCTGTATTTCTATCTGTATGTATGATATGTGCATTAGGGAAATAAGGTGAGGGGTGGGGCAGGGCATGTTTCAAGGATCACTCTATTACTCGATTGAAGTTTGCTATGTACCATGAAGTTGGGAGATCTGAATTTTAGTTCTGTCTGACATTTACTAGCTATGTGGCCTTGGGAAAGACTCTTCATCTTATATAATATTCCTTACACTACAAACTTTCTAAGATTGTTAGAAGCAAAAAGATTTGTAAATAGTAAAGTAATATACAACCATTAGTTATTATTATTAAAATGGGGGAAATTTTGAGAAAAAATCTTCTTCATGTTGGAGACCCTCAATGTGTATTGTTGTGTATTCCCTAAATACTCAATATACAGTTGAAGACAAAAATGATGATTTTAAATGTAAAATCAAGACAATGAATTCCATGAATTTCCTGTGATGATGATGATGATGGTGATGATGATGATATTGACGATGATGATGATGATGATAGAATTTGGAACATGTGATGAAATCATTTAAAAATTGAAAGTTGAATTGCTTTATAGTCCCTCTTCTCCTCTATGCTTTTATTACTTTTTAGTGTTGACTTGGGCTACACACCACGATAGGGATAGAGATCTAGCAAAATAATTTATTAGTGATTTTATTCTAGATGTCTGACATCAACTCTTTCAGCTGCAAGTTGCTACCTTTTAGGGGCAACAGGTTCACCACAGAGCATGGAGAAATGTATAAGTAAAATGTGAGGGACTCCAAATTTCTTAGATCATCCATGATTTGAATAATGGGAGTTTACAAGCATTTCATAACTGTAGAGGAAGGGTTTCAGAGAGATAATTTCCTCTGTGTTTAAGGATAAGCCACTCAGGCCAGGCAGTCTACATCCTATGCATATTTTTTTGCTCACCTAGGTGATAATGAAAGTGCCCCAGTTTATTGCTACTGCCTTAGAGATATAGAGATTTTTGCAGAAGAAGCAAACCAAACAAAAATGCTAAAAAGCATTCACTTTGTATTAGGGGAATATTTTACATTACACAAGTGAAAGAGCTTCCCTTTGGACACTCAGAGCAAGGGATGGGGGTGGGAGAAGGAGGGAGAAGAAATTTTGGGATGAAGAGGAGAACAAGGGTAGAGTCACAAGGATATGTTACAGTTACTGTCACCCACGAGACAAGTTCAACAGCCAGATCTCTGCAAGGGTCAGGAGACACAGCATGGAGCTCATACCAGGCAGAAAAAGAATGGAAAATGATAACCAGAGTCAGAGGTGCCCTCTTACTTATAATCCAGGTAGGCGATGCCAGACCTTTGGTCATTCTTCCACTTCTTTGGCGTGGCTCACATGCTTTGTTTCAGATAAAAAATTAAATAACGCTGGGGGTAGAAGTCAGGTTTTTTTTAAAGGAACTATGTGGGGTCTCACTTAGGTCTTTCATGTTAGAGATAGGCAGATAACAATTTATTACTAATGGAAGCTGGGACGTTTCAGTGTAGAAAATTCTACAAATGGGGACTATAGGGATAGGAGGGGAAAGACAAGTCTATTCAACAGGAGGAGAGGTATTACTACAGCAGAACAGTCACATAATAATAAAAAAGTTAGATTCCCCAAACCATTTTTAATACTAATGAAAGGAAATTTTGTTATAGCAATGACTATGGATAGATGTACTTAGAATCAGTTAGAAGGGACACAGATCCATTCTCAGAACTCCCAAAGTATTTCATGCCTAGTTTATTACAGTTTTTCATATTCTCACTTGTTTTGTGCTTCATTTGTATATGTGTCTTGTATCCTCTAATGAATTGTGAATCGAGGACAAGGGATTGTGTTTTATTTACCTTTATGTCTCCCATGCTGCTTAGTCTGAAGTATTACACATAGCAAATGTTTAGTAAATGTATACTGAATGGATGAAACGTATACCAATGCATAAATGGAGGAAGGGAGGAAGGAAGGAGAGAGGGAGGGATGGAGGGAGGGAGGGAGGAAGCAGTTTGCCACCATACTAAGGATCAGTAGACATTGAAGGAAAGGATGGAGCTTTTACATGATAGCCTCTTTGGTGCTGTAAAGCTACTATGGGCAAAATCTCAGTCCCAAAGCATTGTAGCTTTCAGCTATCACCACTCAAATCAAATAAAAGAGTAATAAAAACTCAAAGGAATATTAGTTACTAGCACCATACCTGAATAGCACATAAATTGTTCACTCTTCTAATTAATAAACAAACAAAATTAAGACCCAGGCTCCTTAACTTACAGCCAAGTACCTTTTTCTACTACATATTACCAATGACAAGTTCTATTAAATCACTAACATGTTCATTTTGAAGAAATGGCAGTCTACATATTTCTAATTCAGTATAGTTGTGCCAAAATAAGCTTTTGTCCCAATGCTAAGCATATTTGGGCAGGCTGGACATTTGGACTGTGAGGGTAGGGAGGTAGCTGATTATGGGGACAACTCCTTTTCCTTCCTGAGAGGTTTCCTGTAAGTATCACACAAAAACAGATAAGAGGCCGGGCTTTGAGATGGGGATTATAAATTGGACTTTGTACTCTGTCTACAAAGTTGATTTTGTTCAGAAGAGAGAGATCAGTGAAATCCTGTGCAACCTCTTCTTAGCCAAGCATTATGTCTTTGGGAAGTAGGTTCCCCTCACTGGATACTTGCATTTTCTTTGTATTCCCTTATGTTCTTTAGTGCCTTAGGGAAGTGTCATGTGCTGTGTTCTGTTTTAAGCCATGTGAGGGCTTAAGCAGAGAGTAGAACAAAGGACTGGACAGTGATGACTGTGTTGCATGGTTACTGATACCTCCATCCTTGAGAAAATTGTCTGAAATCACTCCTGTTCTCTTGAGTGTAAAACCCTGGCACTCATGAAATTTAGAGTCCTGGCACTAACTCTGAAATGCTTACTAGAAAGTCTATTCTTTTCAATAATCGATGTCGACATGAGAGAGGTTATGTATGAAGTAGGTGAACAACTAAAGGAATTGCAAGGAATATTACTATTATTTATTATTATTTGGTTTTTCTTTAGCATGAGGGCCACTCACATGTCACTATAGCAGTTCCACTAGTATTTCTGGGTCAGGTATCATGGCATCACTCACCCATATTAAATAGAGCCCAAAGAAACAGACATTGGACTTCCTAAAGCAGCATGAACTATTTTTGGAGGTTCAGACCCAAAACTTCCCAACAGAAGTAGTTAGGGTTTGACTTTTATTTTTTCTTTCAAGTCATTGCTGATGACATTCTGAAAAGCACTTTCCACCACAAGTTTTTCCACTGCCACAGAGCCCACTCCCATTTTTGACTTCAGAGACTGTTTCATGACTCACAACCACACAGCACCACTGGGAGGGTATCGGCAATACAAAAAAGGTAGATTTGGGGAACTGAGAGAAGCTTGAGACTGTTCAAAGCACAGTGCAATTTCCCAAGTGCAACTAAACTTTTCTATTCAATTCTTAGCTTAGCTTATTCATATGCTGTCCAACCAACTCTCATTCATATGGTAGACTTTCTTCACCCACTAGAATTTTTGGATGTAAATGTACTAAACTAAACCACAAGGGCACATGATTAACTGAAATTTGTAGCAAATACAAGATCCCTTTGTGTTTATTATTTACTTTAAGAACACTTGTCAGTAGTACAAAATATAGCTTTAAAATCATCTCAAATAAGATATCTTCCATACATGTATTAAAATAATACTAGATTCTTAGGCAAAAGCAACCATAAAGATGGCTAATGAGTGATCCTTGATAACTAATATTACATAAGGAATGAAGCAGAAAGATGTATTTTGAAAAAAAGGTGCTCACAGCTGTTATGATCAAAATAAGGCAAATTGAGGCAGAAAGTTCTAAGTAGGATAAATTTACTAGTTAAAGTATGAATTTATCACTAGATGGATAAGCTTACTCAGCAAAGATAAATCCCTGAATGAGGGCAACAGATCTCTTTTATAGTTTTATGAAATACAGAACAAAGAAAAGGACTTGGTAGGCAGACAACAAGATATGATTAATTTAAAGAGCTGAACATCAGGAATGGTGAAATCAATATGATTGGTTATTGAGCTGAGGTATGGGCAGGCCAATATGATTGGTCAGAAATTGGGAATGAGATACTAGCAACATCCCCCTCCTTCCCTCCTGTGACTAAGAAGTATTCATTGTTTAAGCCCATCTGCAAGATTAGAGATAGTGGACCAGACTTTGGAAAGCAAACCAATCATCCTTGAAGAACAGCTTGGTTGTGTAAAGATACTAGACCAGACTCTCCAGTGCACATCTGAATCCCTCAAGGATAACAAATTTCCTTAAGACTAGACTAGAATAGTGATTAGCAGGAAAACTGGATTTCTAAACTTAACTCATTACAGGCCAGCTGAATTTCTGAACTAAGTTCAGAGGCATGAGTCAGGTAGTTGCAGGACAAAATCAATTATCTGTGAATAGGGTAATTAAGAAAGACACTGAATCAATTTGATTATTTTGCTACTGTCATAGTGAACACCCCATTTGAATAGTCTAATGAAAGTGGATTTTCTATAAATGGTAAGATTCTGAGGTGATATTTTGCTAATTGAATCATATTCCAGATCTCTTCATTAAGACTCATGTACGTTCAAAAATATCATTGTTAATACTCTTTCCAATGAGAGGGAGGGAATAAAGGGTAGTCTATGTGCTTGATATTTTGGAGGATTGTGGAGCACCCTGCATTTGACATTTTCTCTGATTGAGGAAGTGAGCCTTCTTCTGGGGAAGTACTAGCATTGCTGGTTATATTTTGGCACCTTCTTGGGAAATGGAAGGAAGTAGAAAAGCAAACATTTATTAAGCCTCTACTCGTGACAGCCATTGTGCTAAGTGCTTTACAAATATCTTATTTAATCCTCACTACAACCTTGGAGTTAGGTGCTATTAATATTATATCCATTGTATTGTTGAAGAAACTGAAGCAGAGTATGCACTATTATCTTTCCTCTTTTACAGATGAGGAAACTGAGGCTGAGAGTAGTTAAGTGACTTGTTTGGGGCCACACAACTAAGTAAGTGTCTGAGGTAGGATTAGAACTGAAATCTTCCTGATCCCAAGTCTTGCACTCTTGACACTGTGTGAATTAATATCTTTGATATATTGTCAAAAATAGGGGGTTGTTGTTCCACCTTTGCCAGTAAATAATTTTATGTCTTTGAATATGACTCTTCTCTTATTTTCTTTGGGGTAGAGAAAGAATGATAAAGTCTGCCTTATCTACTTCAAAGGGGTATCCTGAGGATCAAATGAGAGCCAGAGTTGACCGTCTCTAATAAAGATCAAAGTGCTATGCTAATGATGTTCATATTGAGCTTATAGTTATCACTGTTATTATTACAGATAAATCTTTTTTCAAAGTTCTGTTCTGATGGCTCTGGGATGAATATTAGTTTTTTAAGGGAACTGGCCCAGGCAAGGCTAGTTTGCAGTCAGATGATGTGTTGTATTAGTCATAGGAATTGATGAAATCAACATTTAGAACATAGAAGGGATTGTATTCTACCCCAGGGAGAGAGCACTTAAACCAATGAAGCCATCAATCCTTACATTATTGAAGAATGTATTAAATTAAATTAATTTAAATGTATTAATTTAAAATTAATTTAAATTCAATAATCCAATTCAATAAACATTGATCAAGTACCTGCTATAATTGAGCATTTGATAAGTTAATAAATTAAGGTACTTGATAAGTTTATGAAGATGTAGAAGCAAAAACAATTCAACACCTACCCTCAAAGAGCTTATAGTATACTGGGAAACAGTAGAATTAAGAAGTGAAGACTGACATTTTGAGTAAAGACTAACAATTACCAAATTTTTGAGTCATTACCTCAATGTGAAAGGGAATAATTTAATTACATATGTAGAAATAAAGCATAATAAATAATGTGCCACTTCCATGATATATAGAAAAATAAGAGTGATAGATACAAATTTGGAGCAAAGATCAGAAAACAGCAAAAGTTCCTAGAAAGGTCATTGCAAACTTAAGCAGATTCCTGTGCGTAAGATTACTCATCTGTCAAATGGGTATAATGCTTTTGCTATATATCTCATTAGACCTGTAGTTGCAAAGAAAAAGTAAATCAGTATTTTTTAATTGAAAGGGCAACATATAATTTTTATTTTCTTATATATAGCCATTTTATATGGAAAATACTGGCTTGTCATTATCTTGTCATTTTACTCTGCCATTCATCTTTGAGGAATTTTCCAATATCATCCACACAGTATATTTCCAATGTATACTTCAAGAACGATCTTGAAAGATAAGAAAAGTGAAGAAAATCAAATTATAAGCACTTTTATTATTATTGCTTTGAGCTGAATGATCTTGTCAATATCCCAAAAGGACAGAAAGGCCAGAGTTAGGTGATGGTGGCTGTCGTAGGACATTTAATATTCTCAGAGCTGTCAACCTATTGATTTAAAATATTAGATGGATTTATGGAATTTGGAAAAAGAACTAGGGATCTCAATATAAAGTACTGATGGTAAATATTGAAAATAATATATTAATCTGTACTTAGAACTAAAGGTGGAAACAAGCTAATAGCTGAGGCATAAAAGAACAATTAGTAAATTCATGTATCCTGCTCACATTTCTAATATGAACAACAATCTTCTGTTATTTTATATTAGGCCCAATACTTAATTATAACAGTGTCTATATAGAGCAATATTTTAAAGAATTTTTAAATATTTTCTATTATTTATTTATTTATTTTGCTTTTTATAGCGCAGACTTTTCTGACTCTATTGCTCCATCCCCAACTTTCCTCATTTCTTCCTGGAATCAACATTAGTCTTTGGATTCACATTATATTCTTTTCATTTTCATTATGTATATTGTACCTTGTCATTATCGTGTATATGGTACATATTTTCAGGGTTTGGTTTATTGCAGTCTATATAAAAGTATTTATTAAGCACCTACTATATGCCAGACATTGTGCTAAGTCCCAAAGATATAAAGTAAGGCAGAAGTAGTCTCATCTTAATGAGCCCACATTCCAATAGAGGAAACAGTATATAACTAAATAGGTACCTACATAGTCTATTCATTATAGATGGAAGGTTTGAAAGGTTACGTTGGAGAGAAAGGTACTAGAAGCCGAAGAAACAGACCCAGGAAAACAAAACAAAACAAAAAGAAACAAAACAAAATAGAAAACATTTTTAAGAAAGAAGTCTTGATGGAATCTAGGAATTCTAGAAGAAGGGAGATCTTTCCAGGCATGAGAGACAGTCATTGGGAAGGCACAGAGACAAGAGATGGGATGTTCTGTGATAGGAATAGCAAATCTCTCCATATAGTTGGATTGTAGCATAGAAAGGGGGTAAAATGTATAGTGATTGTAAAGGAAGGAAGGTACAGGGTTTTAAGTGCTGAATGATGGATTCCTATCTCCCTGTAAAGTATGAAGGGGTGTTAGATGGGGACTTGGAGGGACACAACAGCACCAAGGGGTATGTCTGTCTTTCACTCCCCTTCTCCACACATCACGTAGACTTAGAACAGTCAGACAGTTAAGTACCACATTCACATCCATTCATTTTCAAGGCTGGAATTGCAGGGATAATCCATGCATGGCAAGTTTGCAAATCCTGTTGAGCATCATTTCTGCAACCGGGATCAACTGAATCCTGACCTATTATCTGGGGAACCAGAAACCATGAGAATCATTGAATTTTTCACAACACAAACACAGATATATATATATATATATATATGAAAATATATATATATGTATATATACACACACATATATAGAATATATACATATATACATAATAAAAATACAACATATATGATATAATCTATATCAGATATTCTGTATTTATATGCATTATGCATGCCTGTATCTATCTATGATTCTGTGTATGTATCTATGTATGTATCTATCCATCCATCCATCTATCTATCTATCTATCTATCTATCTATCTATCTATCTATCTATCAATCTATCTATCTAATGAATTCTCCTTTTCCTGAAACTGCTTCCACATGAATGACCCAAGGAGGTAGAAGGCCTACTTGTGGGAAAGGTGGGGTCTCTTCAATAAGATTTAATTTATACACAGAATTAAAAAAACCACACAGTTAACTAATGAAGTTAAAAGCTGCCAACAAGGTGATGGATTAGCAGAGACCGGGAGGTGTCAAGAGGAAAGGGAAGGAGATAATAATAGCTTAAAAAAATATAGCATACTCCTCTCAGAGGTAGGGATGGGCAAAGGGAGGGAAGAGTTTGTTTTCATCAATCCAAGAAAATGCGGAAGATTAAAAGCTTTTTTGGCACCATAACTATTGGGACAAAAATGGGAGACATATGTTTTTTGGAGGTGATCCTGCAAGGGTCTCTCAGTCCCTCAAGTATGGCAGGAAGTGGTCTGCCTTTTCTCCTCATTGGGCTTGGCAAGTCAGGGTCCAGCTAACCTCCAGGAAGGGAGAACATGAGCTGGGAGCCATACGACAGCTTCACTGACCTGAGAGATTATTGGATTACCCCTTCCTCTCTTCCTCAGTTTCTTTTCCATGATGCTGTGGCCCCTCATTTCCTTTGAGCATTTTGTTTATGATTCATGTTTCAACATAGGATTGTAGAATTTTAGATCCAGAGCTGGAAGGGACATGAGGGGTCATCTAGTCCGACCTCTTCATCTTGTAGATGGGGGAGTCCCGGATGGATTAACTGACCTGCCCAAGGTCACGCATGCAGTAAGCACAGAGGTGGCAGGGGAGCCTCTGACTCCAGTGCCTGTGCCCCTTTCCCCTGCCAGGTTCTTCTTGATGGCCTCTCTATGAAATGCCTACTCCAGCTCAGAAAAATACCTACAGATCTTTGATTTCTTGGTTTCATGGGTGATATATTAGAGGGCATAGCAGCCATCTATGTCTAGCAGCATCTTGGCAAAGGTGTCATGGGAGTAGTGTTTGCCCCTAGTGGTTCAGAAGAGGCCCCAGCATTCCCCCAGACAATATTCTTTGCAAGATCACAGAATAAGAACTAGTTTAGGGACACTTAGTTGATCTTTCCTAAGAGAAGGCAAGGGACAGTATATAGGAATATGAGCCAAGCGATTTTATTGGTCCACAGGCGTATACCTCTAGTCTCAACTGGCATGAGAAGCTGAAGTAAATAGAAACAGCTGGCAGAGCCATTGGATGAAACTTCTGCCAAATGAAAGGAACCTGCAATTTGTCTGTGATCACAGTGACTTGGAGGTGAGGAGAATGTGGGTCACATTGTTTAAAACAATCTACCTATCTAACTTCAAGGCCAAGCTCAAATCCCATCTTCTCTGAGAAGCTTTCCTAGACAACCTTAGTGTACAGTATATAGTGGCTTCTTCCTCTTCTGACCTCCTAAAGTAATAATCCTTAAGTCTGCATTATTGCAAGAAAGCAGGAAAACACTGCCTTCTTGTCTTTCTTTTCTTTTTTGGAAATTTATTTATTTTTAATTTTCAACATTTGTTTCCATAAGATTTTGAGTTTCAAATTTTCTACCTCTCCTCTCCTTCCTCTTCCCCAAGATGGCATGCAATCTGATAACTGGCTCTAGTTATGAATTCATATTAAACATATTTTCACATTAGACATGATGTAGAGATGAGTTAGAACTAATGGGAGGAACCATGAGAAAGAAGAAATAAAACAAAACAACAAAAGAAAAGGAGAGCAAATAGGATGCTTCCATCTGCATTCAGACTCCAAAGCTCTTCCTGGATGTGGATAGCATTTTCCATTCTGAGTCTTTTGAAGTTGCCTTAGATGCTTGCATTGCTGAGAAGAGCTAAGTCTATCAAAGTCAGTCATCACATGATGGTAGTTATTATTGTGTTCAATGGTCTCCTGGTTCTGCTCATTTTACTCAGTATCAGTTCATTTAAGTCTTTCAAGGCTTTTCTAAAGCCTTTCTGTTCATCATTTCTCATAGCACAATAGTATTCTATTGCATTCATATACCACAACTTGTTCAGTCATTCCCCAATTGATGGACATCCCCTCAATTTCCAATTCTTTGCCACCACAAAAAGAGCTGCTATAAATATTTTTGTATATATGATTCCTTTCCCCATTTTTATGATCTCTTTGGGATACAGACCTAGAACTGGTATTGCTGGGTCAAAGGGTATGCACAATTTTATAACCCTTTGGGCATAATTCCAAATTGCTCTACAGCATGGTTAGATCAGTTCATAACTCCACCAACAATGCATTATCCACCAGTCTATTTCTTAGCCAGTACCAAGTAGTTTTGATGATTGCTGCTTTATAATAAAATTTAAGATCTGGTATGGATAGGCCACCTTCCTTACCATTTATTTTCATTAGTTTCCTTGATATTCTGGACCTTTTGTTCTTCTGGATGAATTTTGGTATTATTTTTTTAGCTCTGTAATATAATTTTTGGTAATTTGATTGGTATGACACTGAATACATAAATTAATTTAGGTAGAATTGCCATTTTTATTATCTTAGCTTGGCCTACCCGTGACCAACTGATACTTTTGCAATTATTTAGATCTGACTTTATTAGTATGAAAAGTGTTTTGTAATTATGTTCATATAGTTCCTGGGTTTGTTTTGGTAAGTAGACTCCCAAATATTTTATTATGTCTGTAGTAACTTTAAATGGAATTCCTCTTTCTATCTCTTGCTGTTGGACTTTATTCACAATGTATAGAAATGCTGATGATTTATGTGGGTTTATTTTGTATCCTGCAACTTTGCTAGAGTTGTTTATTATTTCAAGTAGTTTTTTACTTGACTATCTAGGATTCTCTAAGTGTGTCATCATATCATCTGCAAAGAGTTATAGCTTAGTTTCTTCTTCTTTGCCTATTCTAATACCTTCAATTTCTTATTTTTCTTTTATTGTTAAAGCTAATGTTTCTACTACCATATTGAATAACAGTGGTGACAATGCACATCCTTGTTTCACCCTTGATCTTATTGGAAATGCTTTTAGCTTATCCCAATTACATATAATGCTTACTGATGATTTAATGTAGATGCTACTTATCATTTTAAGGAAGACTCCATTAATGTCTATGCTCTCTAGCATTTTTAATAAAAATGAGTATTGTATCTTTTTATGTTTCTTTCACTAGAGGACTTGCACACCTTTCTTTAATTAAGCAACTTAACTACCTCCATCTGAGATGGCCTAACCACACAGTTTCAGGAAACAAGGAGGGAAGACAAAAAAGAGCCCTGAGGGAACAAAAAACCCCAGCCTTTGCCACCTTCCCTCCCTACTATGAGCATCCAACTGGATGCATACAGGACTTTCTAAATTAGTTGTGAGTATATTAGATGCAACCACCTTTCTTTCCTGGGAGAATGAGACACCTAAAACAAGACATTGCAGTTTGGGGCAGCTCTTCTTTTGGGTCCCGGGCTGAAGCTGAGAGGTGAGTTCTGAGATAGCTTCCAGCCTAGTGGGGATTTTTCTATGGGGTGATAGCTAACTCTAGGGATAAAATAATGTTTCTGTTTTTTTCATAATGATCTTTTTAACAAATATGATTAAATTCCTTAAAAATTATGTCACTTGTATAAGGGTGTTGGATTGTTTCTAGGAAGTAGGTGAGGCCATGAGCCAAGACATTGTAGTTCCAAATGTTATGTATACAGTCATTTTTCCTCTAATGTTTTGATAATTGCTTTTCAGTATAATTTGTTTCCATTTTAATCCGTCGTAAATTTAAATCATTAATCTGAGAAGGAATCACAGGCTTCTGCAGACTGCCAAAGTATACCAAACTACAAAAACATTAAGAACTCCAGCCCTAGACAAAGTTTTTTTTTTTTTTGCCCTGGTATCTATAGAAAGATTTCAGGGGGTTCATGAACTTGGATGGGAAAAGCAAATTACATGTTTTCTTTCCCAGACTTTTGACATAAATTTATCATTCTTTCAATTGTTTGAAAATTATTTTTGCTTGTGCTTTTTCTCTTTACAATGTATTTTTATCTTATTCTGAGAATGAGGGAGGTGTAAGTGTCATCAGTTTGTCAAAAGGGCCCATTAAAATACACTTGCAAACACAATTAGGAACCCCTGCTGTAGACAGACATCAGAGCA
Source organism: Trichosurus vulpecula (assembly GCF_011100635.1). Taxonomy (NCBI): domain Eukaryota; kingdom Metazoa; phylum Chordata; class Mammalia; order Diprotodontia; family Phalangeridae; genus Trichosurus; species Trichosurus vulpecula. The sequence continues at coordinate 198,565,140 of NC_050578.1, read as the reverse complement.
TGGGATAACCAGAAGCAGTGAGCAGAGACAATGTATGAGTCATGATCAGCTGATCTCAGGGTCATGACTAAAAGGAATGGACAATCTGTCTATGACCCTCAGCCTCCTCTAATGGTCACATGATATAACAATTTTCCTATCTAACTCCTTTTATGTCTTAAGAACCTTCTTAGTCAATAAGAATAGAACTCAAGTACTTATTATTACTATAATATGCAAGTACTCAGTATTTTTATAGGAGCCCAAAGGAATAAGACGTCTATAGAATAGGTCAGCAGTTTTCTTATTTTTGGCCTCAGAAGACCTTTATATTCATAAAAATTAATGAAGATTCCAAAGAACTTTTTTATTGGATTATATCTATTGATATTTGCTGTACTAGAAATTAAAATTGATCTAAAATATTAATTCATTAAAATAATGAAATAAACCCTTTACATATTAATATAAAATTTTTATGAAAAATAACAATATTTTCTAAACAAAAAATTGAGAGGGTGGCATTGCAAATCATTTGACTGTCTAGCTTTATAGAAGACAGCTCAATTCTTATATCTGCTTCTGCATTCAATCTGCTGCAATCTGTTATTTTGCTTGAAGCGCATGAAGAATATTCTGCCTCCTACAGATTTGGAAAACTCCTACAGAGTGGAAAAGGGAGTAATATTTTAATAGGCAAATAACATTTTAACCTTATTATGAAAATAGTTTTGACCTCAAGGGTCTTATGAAAGGGTCTTGGAGACTTTTGCAGGCCATTAAGGAGACTGAGAATCACACTTTGTGACTGGCTAGATTAGGCAAGCAAGAAATATTTCACATAAGTGCTTGGATTTGAGGTTGACTTTGAAGGGTAGGAAGGAGTTGGATAGGTGGAAAGAAAGTGATTGCATATATCTTGCAAGGAAAATAAAATTATCAGAGATGAAAAAAAAAACAAATGGGAAGAGGTTTTTTTTTGTTTTTTTTTTTTTAGTGGGGAGGAGGCACAGTGAAAAGACTAGTTTGGCTAGAGCTGAGAGAGTACATTGGGAATAAAATAAAATGGACCAGGAACAGATTGCAGAAGGCCCTGAATAGCAGGTGAAAACCTTGAATATTATCCTACAGACTTCAACTATATAATGTCTGTATAAAACTACTATGAAATTCATGTGGAAGAATGGAAAGAAGCTTAATTTCTACTTGAGAAAGCTAAGTGAAGAGGAAAGTGTAACTGACAGAAATATTCCCTGAGGTCTTCATCAGGCCCTTGATAACACCTCCTCCCACAAGGAACCTCATGTGCCACAGGCCAAAGTGGACTGTAAGAATGAAGAATGTGTCATTGACCTTGTCATAGCCTTATTTGTCTCTGAAACTGGACTGAGATATTCATCTTAAAAGTCACCACTGTGTTCAGACTAGTCAGGTTTCTATGTTCTGTGAATTGTTAATGGCTGTATTCTCCCAGGGTGAAATTCCCTGGTGAGCTAGCTTCTCACATACAGATATTAGGAAATGAGTACAATATTTAAAGTTCTGAGATGGCCTCATCCATCTGAAAATCTCAAGTAATAGATTGAGCAATAACCCAGAGACATTAGGGTCACAGGATTTAAAAATTAAATAAGAAATAATAATAAATAAAAAATAAAATAGAAAGTTATAAAAATGAACCTGCTTTAATATTTTCTGCTTTTAATTCTTTGCACCAAAAATAAGTTTATTCCTTACTCTACAAATGCACCATCTGTATCCCTGCTCATCTCTTCATATAACTCCTGGCTGCCTCTAAACTTTTCCCTACCCAACCAAAATTTGCCTAGTATTTAAGGCCTGATCTTTTCTCTTCCTGAATAGATAATCTTCTCTACTAGGTGGTGCTTCTTGTCACTAACCTGATCCTGTATCAGAAGAAGTATTTTGCTCTGGGAGTTACATACTCTCCTTGGTGTTTATGGTGCTCTGCCTCACAGATTGGGAAATTTGGAAGAAGTTCGAAGCTTTCTATGGTTCTCTAAACTGTTAATCTTTTATTCCTTCTATTGTAATTCTGTGTGGCTATACCATTTCTTCAGCCTAATGGGGAGGTTACTATGGAAAATACCTAAATCAGAGTCAGGGCCAAGTCTCCATCCTACCAGAATCATTCCACATCGCTGAAACTACTGTATTTCATTGAACTCTGATAAGAATAGAATTCTCTTTTCCTTACAGAATGGGGCATGGACTTCGGAAGACTTACATACAGTCAGTGCTTTTTCATTTAGTGTCTCATTGTTGGTAGAGATTCTTTTGACAGCTAGCTCTTCATTTGCTGCTATGGAATAGCTCAGAGCCATTGCACATAGAAAATGTCTTGCTGTACATCTTGCCTCCTCTGTCTATCTGTTGTCTGCGACCTTTAGGTTGGTGGCCTAGAGTTATGTCACAGACTTCTTACTGTCGCTCCCTCTGATCTTTTGTGTGGGACCTTTCTGTCATTGTTAAGTCTAGTCACTTAGCCTTGTAGAGAAGCTATATTATTCCCCATTGGGTAGCCAGAATCCACCTGTTTAACAAAGAGGGAAAGGGGCCACACAGACAGAATTATATAGCACTCTACACAATATAGAATATAATACATTATATCACATACTTTAGGGATTTAAGGCATAAATTTCAAACTCCTAAAAGTGCTTTCCTTAAAACAGCTAGTCAGTAACAGCAACATTGTGCAATGACTAACTTTGATAGACTTACCTCTTCTTAGCTATGCAAGGATCTAAGACACCTCCAAAAAATTCATGATGGAAAATGCTATCCACATGTGGAAAAAGAACTATGGAGTCTGAATGCAGATAGAAGCATACTATTTACTCTCTCTCTTTTTTTTTTTTTGGTTTCTTCTTTCTTGTGGTTCTTCCCATTGGTTCTAATTCTTCTTTACAACATGATTAATGTGAAAATGTTTAATATGAAGGCATATGTAGAGCCTATATCAGATCTATGCCATCTTGGGATGGGGGAGGAGAAGAGGGGGAGAAAATTTGGAACTCAAAATCTTATGGAAGTGAATGTTAAAAACTAAAAATAAATTAATATTAAAACAAACAAAATCATCTAACCTTTTAATAAATAAGGAAACTAAGGTTCAGAAACAATCTAGTTATATGGCTAGTGAGTGTTGGAACTAAGACTTGAATTAGCCTGCCCAACTATCAATCCAGTGTTCTTTCTACTGTAATATGGTGCCCCCTTTTAACTCACATTTCCTAGTATTTTGGTTTATCTTTTCATGTGCATACCTCTTGCATTTGCAACCTGAGCTTCATAATACTCCATTGTATAACCAACAGTACCTGGTACAATCCATTCCATCTTAACCACGCCATCCATTTTGTTTCATGACAGCTTCTCCCATCCCATTCCATTCCTTTCCATTCTACTACTTTCTATTCAAACTTTTAATAAGTTTCTACATGTGGAAGGCATCTACCAAAGTATTTTTCCAAGGCTCCGTTAAGGCCAAGATGAGCAACCAAAGAGCATTCCCAAAGAATGGAAGTTGGAAAAACTTCAAATACAGCCCAGATTTGTACTGACTGTATGACTGATAACTAAAGTCCCAAGAAACTAAGTTCAGAAAAAGTTAATACCAGAGTTGGCCACCAAGTAGTGAAATAATTTGATTGGCTCCAACAACTAACAAAACCGCCTATCAAGGCAAAAGGTGCTGTGATCTCAGTAGGTGGAGAGAATACCAATACCAGTGATGTCTAGATCCTTCAAGTATTGCAGAATTATAGGATTTAGACCTTAGAAATTGTTGTCTAGCATTTTTGTTTGTTTATTTGTTTTAATTTTTGTTTTTCAGCTAAGGTAATTGAGACTCAGAAATAATGGGGATATAAGCAGGGTCACATTGCTAGTTAATGACAGAGCCAGGGCTAAACCTCAAATTTTCTACTTACAGAATTAATACTCTTTTAGTCTTCTTACAATGCATCCCCCTCCACACACTCTACAATTTAACTATCTTGGACTATTAGATCATCTCTGCCTCTGCAATGGCTGTCTTTCATACTTTGAATAACCTTCTTCCTCATCTCTATCTCTTAGAATACCTGGTTTCTGCCAAAACTTAGATTGAATGCTGCCTTCTGTGGGAGACCTTTTCCATTCTCTGCAGCTGACTTGTTCCTTCCCCTCTGAAAGTACCTTCAATCTCTTCTAGAAGCAGTTCACATTTATGTACATGGTGGATCCACTATTAGTATATGATCTTTCCAGACTCTGAGACTGTTTTTGTTTTTTTTTAAATCCCCAGTTCAGCAGAGTGCTTGGAACATAGCAAATGTGATAAATGCTTTTAGACCCTTACTGATATAAGTGGAAGACAAAGTACCAATTACTGGCAGTAGAAAAATGTATTAAAGCATAGGCCTTGCTTCAGGGAGCATATACTCACAGTGGGTTCTTAATAATTATTTATTCATTTTTGTTTAAATATAATGGGAAGAAATGTTTCTGACATATTCTTTTTTTTTTCTAAACACCTTTGACAGGATGGCTAGAGCCATCTCAGGAATTCTTTCCATTAGGATAGTCAAAACTGGCAAAATACCCTCAATTATCACATTAAATGAAATGAAAGCATGATTTTTTTTAATAAGTTTTATCAATGTGCTAAAGCACACCCCCTCCATGTCTTGTGCCACATGGAAAATCCTTGAGAAAAAAAATAAATAAAAGACCTCTGCAAAGAGTATAAAACCATTTCTCTCTCTCTTCTCTTATTAGTTTTAATGTATCCCAGGGGGAAAATCAGCTCTATTCACTAGGGACATCACTAACAGGGTAGGCATTTTAAGCTAGTGGAGCCTACATGTCAGTGATTCCACTTTCTCTGAATCTGTACCAAGAATATCCGGAATCACATTAGCCTACTGACATGTTTTCCTTCCTTTTAAGGAGGAGCCTTTCTCTGTCCTTGAATTATGTCACAGGTTGAGCAGATATAACATTAATCACTTCCACCAACAAAACAAAAAGGAGGAAATGAATCGATCATAAAAGTCATCTTGTTTTATCTCATACGTATTTACTATTTTGTTGTATCACTTCTGTGAGCATCACTGAACAGAAGCTTCTTTATTCCTTTGGGGTTTATTCTGTGAAGCTTTTTTCTTTTTGTTTTTCCCCCTTTTGCGGTTCATTTCAGCAGCGGCAAAAATCAATATAGTCTTTGGGGAAAAGAGATGAGAGCATCTGTAACAAACTGTGCAAGTGGGCATGGCACTGATACCTACAGGGAAAACATGGGCAGTTTGTTCTGAAACATTTATATGCTGTGACCCAGTCACCCAATGAAATGTTAACATTGTGCTTAGTGATCGGCTAACAATGTCCTTGCAAGTGCTGATAGGGATGCTTCAGTGTTCAATGTCTGCTGGGTTAAAATAACATGGGGTCTAGTCCATTTCAGATGTGGACAACAAGAGGAGGTCTCAATTAACATATCTTTAAATTCTGTGACTTCATTTTCCTCCTCTTTATCAGCTTGATGAAGGCTAAAATCTATGCATGCTTAGAGATAATGATGTTTGTTTTTTCGTGTGGGGATAAGATGCTTTTATTGAGTCTTGTTCGTGGCATCTGCATATTCCTATCCATTTGAAATTTCAGGGGAACCCAGCTTCCTACCAATATTTCTTTAAATATAGTGCATTAATTGCCTCTACATTAATATCCTTCACAATCAACACTATTGAGCATACCATATACTGTGCTTGGGGCTACAAATTGAGGTGGTTGCATGGCTCTACTATTTCATTTCAAATCCATAATTTAATAAAGAATTATTAAGCATTCATTATGTGGTAGGTACTGGACTAAGCATTGGGGGTTCAAAGCCAACAATAAAATATCCCCTGTTCTCAAAAAGTTTATATTCTACTGAGTACATATGTTTGTGTATATGGGGTGGGTGGTCAGAATATGGTGGGAAGCAATACAACACACACACAAATAAATAAATGCATAGAATATACAGATTAATGCAAAATAAATGAGGAGAGAGTTATATCATGAGGGATTTGTTGGGTTGTTGGGTGTGGGGTGCTTTTTTACAGCATGTTAGTACTCTCCTTCTGAGTGTATTGTCAATAAATCTCCCAAACGGAGAATGTCATAGAGTTAGCAGGACTCATAGAAACACATATTAGCTGATGCCCATCAAGGCTGCTGCATTTAGTTAAGCAATTCTCTGTGTGAATTGGAAATGTCTCATTCAAAGAGAGGATTCTAGTAGAATAATGCTGTTGAAAAGATAAGCCTTTGTTTCAGGTAGAATTTGTGGTCGTTAGAATAACTTTGTGATTTTCCAAAATCCTCTATAAATTAGGGAGTGGAGAATAATGTGAAAAGGTGATACATATATTTTAGGGGATCACAGACTTTCAGCTTTAGATGGGTCTTGGCAGCCATTGAGTCTGAGCTGTGCTAGAAGAATCTTGTCTACAATATTTCAGACAAATAGCAATCTGTGATGACTTGTAGTGAGAGAGAATGCACTACTTCCCAAGGCAACTCTTTCTGAGTAGCTGTAGAGATGTTTTTTGCTAGCAAATCTTGTCTGCAAAAACCAGGCTGACTTCTTCTCATATTTTTATCAAGGAGGTCTCTTGTATAGTTTTAGAGGATATTTATGAAGATCTTATAAATGTGAGAAAATGGACATAGGAGTTGGTTGTTATTAGTATTTTCAACTTAACTACTCAAATTAGATGTGCAATCTTTCAAGGTGGTTATTGTTTCCAGCAACATAGATCACAGTCCATCAATACCTAACCATCCAGTTGTAACCCTTGCCCCATAACCTTCCATAATTTCAGAAGGGGAAGAATTATTTTGTATTAATCTGTTTATTCTATGCATTTATTTGCTTATGTTTGTGTTGTATTGCTCCCCACCATACTCTAACCACCCAACCCATGTACACATTCTAGGGACTTTCTTTGATTTTCTTTCACATTGTAAGGATACCAGTGGAGAATATGGGTCATCTATAGGTCATTCCTTATTCCTCCCTTGTCATCATAGCTTGCTTCTTTTATGGATCATACAATTCCTAGAGGAAATATTTTATTCTGGCACTCCTTCATATTTCTTTGTGGGTAATGTGTTGCAACCTTCTTCTACTCACAACATCTCTACATTGTACTTTGATACTTATATGGCCCTCAGTCATGTGACACTCTAATAGAACATTGATGTTGAAAAGATGGCTCTCTGTTTCAGGTAGAATTTGCGGTCATTAGCTATTGCTATGTGATTTTCCAAAAGCCATATAGCTTGCTCTTCTCATTCTGTTTATCTGTGGCAGGCTGTTCTACTTGGAAGCCAGAAGAAATACATTCAAATTCTGTCTTAAATTCTTACCAGCTGGGTAACTGAGAGAGTCATTTAACCTTTCTAGGCCTCAGCTACCTCGCCTGTAAAGTGAGGGGGTTGCATATGATGCCCCCAAGGCCCCTCCTAGTTCCAAGACTGTGATGCTAGAATCTTATGACCCATTTGCATATCTAAGATATATAGATGGAGAAACAAGGCAGCTGATGCCACAGTAGATAAAAGTGCTAGACCTGGAGGCAGGAAGTCCTGATTTTGCATCCCAGTCTCAGACACTGACTAGCCCTGTGACCCTGGGTAAGTCATTAAACCTCTATTTGCCTCAGTTTCCTCAGGTTGTTGTAAGAATCAAATGAGTTGATATTTGTGAAAGTGCTTAGCATAGCACCTGGCACGTAAACAAACCAGCAAGTGAGCAAGTAAATAAATAAATGAATTAAAAAGAAATAAAAGGTGTTTCATAAATGCTTATTCCATCCCTTTATCCCATGACCTCTGTAATATCTGTCCGAGATACCGTGGATGAGCCCCAAAGGTTATCAAGTTATAATTTGGACAACAGGCATCCTGTAACCACTTGCCTTTTCCCGTGTGGACGGTTAAGCCGAACTCCTCTGAGCAGTTATAGGAATCGTCAAGAAGGCTCTGAAAGATTTTCTCAATTGATTTTCCAGCAGTACTTGTATCCACATTTTCCTCAAATACTTATTCTTCTCCACCACTTTACATTTTAAAATTATATTAGGTTCGTTTGTTTTTCTTCTTATCATAGCTATTCTCAGCCCACCATAAGAGTAGCCTTCTGTCCACCAGTGGCCACAGAAAAAGATGAGGAGCATCTCTATCCTAATGTCCTGTCCCCTAAAACAGAGGATGGAGAGGGACAACAAAACTAATAAGAAGGCATGGAAGCAGAAGGCAAAGGTTCTTGCTTTCCTCAACCAGGAAAATGAAGAGATGAATGCCAGGTTAATGGTATCTTGAAGCTTCATATGCTACTTTGGGGCAAGTGATGTAACAAACTCTTAATTACAGTCAGTTTTGCTAATGCCAGCATGTCACATTTTCAAGAATATGGAACTCAGAGTCAGGAAGCCCTCAGGATCTTGGAGTCTTGCCTGATCTTATGCCACACTTACCTTATTGCCATTTGGATCCTAAGCACGCCTTCATTGCTAACTTGGATTTGTGTAATATGAATATGTCTCCTACCTCTGGCTCTTATCTACTTGGAACTTTGTGAGAACTGACCCTGTGACCTCAAGGAATCTACCTTTTGCTTCTGGCCCTGAGAAGCTTCATAGCTACAAACATCTCCCATGCAAACCCAGCTCCCTTGATCATATCAAAGCTCTCTCCATGAAGGGTACTTAGAAATAGTCATGTCAACCTGCTTCCTACTCAAATATTAGGTGGGATCAGAGGAAATATATATTTAAAAACATTTATTAAAAATAATTAGGTGTTTATTATGTTCAAATTAAAGGGATGGGTGCTAGAACAACTAAGATATAAATAAAACTGCCTCTATCCTCACATTGTGCTAGGGGAAATGGAATTTACACAAATAAATAAATACAAAGTAAGGCAAATGAAAGAGCACAAATAACTGGGCCAGTGGAAGGGGGAGAATAGACCCTAGAAACACCCTGATACAATCTCAGAAGTTCTCAATGGACCATCCATAAAATCTCCCAGGAGGCTGATTTCAAACTCTAATACTTCAAGGTTTTTGGTTTCCTTGATGTAGTCATTTCATCTATTGGCCCAAATAATTTATCACCTGGTTGGGGAACTTTCCTGGCAATTAACCTTTCTAAATTTAACTAAGCATAGTCACCTCTGTCCTAAAATTAGATGTTGGAACAAATTAATTGGGATCATCTGAAGGGAACATGACCAAATCAACCCAACAGAAATGGTGATGGCATCTGGAAGGTATCCTGTCCAGATTGCCCCGTAATGCCAGTTCGTTGTTTCTGCAGGCAAAGAAGCCAATGTTTATAAATTGTTTGAGATGGTACATTCTGCTTAGGATTTTCTTTCTCTTTTTTTGGCATTTTTGGGGCATTTTTAACTTGCTTTGTCATACTTACATTATTTCTGTCATCATAATTTGTGTATTTAGCACCTAACAATTAACTATCAGCAATAGGTTTATTTTAATTGGTTTTTATTCCTGTTACTCTCTTCTCCATGATTTTTAATAAAAAATGTTAATTAAGATCAGACTGAAAGTTGACCTCATGTGTTTTCTTTAGAAAGTCTAGCCCCCCAAGCTGAACTGGATGGATTTTCAGTTATTATTATGTGTCTATGGCCGTTTTTTAGGTATCGAAACAGTGAGTGGATTTCATCCAGGGCATTTAGTGGAGAAAACAAAATCAACCAGGCATTGGTAGCATTGGTCCAAGTGCATTACTAAATCCAAGTTCAGATCATTGACTACAAATGTTTCTTTTTTTTAAAGTTCATGGTTCAAACTATTTTTTCCCCTTTGTCAAGGATTTCAAGAGCTATTTAGGTTTGTCTTTCTCCCAAACTTGACCCTCACATGCCTGATTCCTTTTCTTGCATAGAGAGGCGAAGACTGTCAGAGTCAGAAACAATTTAAGAAAACAGAATTATCAGAGCCTTTAGTCCATAGAAGACAGAGTATTTGAGGTAAAAATGACTCCAGACAAGAGCGCATAGAATGAGAGGGGAGACCTTCAAACATAAAAGCTCAAAGAGATATAAAAAGATTATTTATTCTAGGTCTCTTGTTTTCCATAAGAAGAAACTGAAGCCCACCCACTGCTAGTCTTAGTTTCCTTTCCAAATTTTCCCAGGAAATTGAGGTAAGGAAAATACAATTAAATTCAATAATATAATGTAGCCCATGGCAACTCCCTCAATCCCCCAAACCACTACAAACACACACACACACACACACACACACACACACACACACACACACACACGCACACTCACTCACTCACTCTAGAGTCACAGGACTGGAGCCTACATCAGAGGCTGGCCAAAAAAAATGGTCAACACTTTTACCTTTGAGATTATTCTAGGGAAATCTAAAGATATATGATAGATTATGTTAAGGTTTCACAGATGTAGATAACAGTGTTCCTGACCTTCCATGCCAGCACTCCAAGTAAAAACATGCTTCTTGGGTAGAGGACGATGCTTATTTCAACACAGAGAGCATCTGTAAGACACAGAGGACTCAGACACCCATAAATAGAGATTAACAATAAATAAAATACACTAACCCATATACGGTTATCCCTTCCACATTCCAGCTTTCTCCATCATGGTTTCAATATATTGTGGGTCTGCACGAGAAATTAAATGGAAATTTTTTTGGGGGGGGAGTTTTGTGGAAGCTGCTGATGGCACAGAGCCTATGACCAAATGCTTAACCCAAGTTTTACAATAAGGTAGTAAAAGAAAAAGAAAAAAAAAATTCTGACTTCTCTGGTATGAAGGGAGGACCAAAAATTTTTATGTGAAATTTTCAGATCAAGATGAGTGTCTTACTCCTAACTCCCCACAATATGGAAGGGATATCTGTACTCTCCTCAGACTAGAACTGGATCAAGGGGAGGGAATCGGGGCAATCTTTGAGTTTTTAGTGCAAATTGTTGCTCCCGTATAATCCTTCATAGTCCCTTCTAGTCTTGTAGAATCATTCTGATTTAAAGTACCTTTGGAAAGCAAACATTCATTAGAACTAGTAAATAGCAATCTTCTTGCCAACAAACTTATACTCTCTGAAGTAATAAGGAGGATTGTAGAGTGGTGAGATCCAGATATCTGGTATTCTACCCCCACCCAGAACATAGTTTTAACCATCTCAGATACTTTGGTTGTAAAGCTATATAGAAATTATCTTCTTTAAGCATCACGGTGCTTGGGAATTGATGTTCTAATCTAAAAGATTCAAACTATCGAATTTATGGCTACTTTTGAAACAGCCTCCAAGGGTAATATTGCCTAATGATAGGGAACACTATCATCGCCCTGTCTCCATTCTTTGGACTGTTTATGTTTATATCCAGTATGAGGTCTCTAATACCTAACCTGTAGAAATCTTTGATCATAATTATAATAATAATAACAGGGCAGCTAAGTGACTCGATGGATAGAACCCTGGATCTGGAGTCAGAAGATGCATCTTTGTGAGTTCAAATCCAGCCTCAGACACTTACTAGCGGTGTGATCCTGGGCAAGTCACCTAACCCTATTTGCCTCAGTTTCCATCTGTAAAATGAGCTGGAGAAGGAAATGGCAAATCATTCCAGTGTCTTTGCCAAAAAAATCCTAGATGGGGTCACAAGAGTTGGAAACAACAACAACAGCAAAATAGAAATAATAGCTAGCATTTATATTGCACTTTATGGGTTACAAAACACTTTACAAATATCTTATTTTATCTTCACAACAATCTTTGGAGTTAGTTACTATTTTTTTCCTGCACTTTACAAATAAGGACACAAGCATACAGAGGTTAAGTGATTTGCCCAGAATCACAGAGCTTATCAGTTTCAGAGGCCTTTTTTGAACTCAGCCTTTCCTGACTTCAGGACCAGCTCTTTTCCCGTTGTTCCACCTAGCTGGCTCATAGGTAATTTCCTTGTGTTTTGCCCCATGGCCATAAGCCAGGGAGGGACAGAGGGAAGAGACCACATTAATGGGCTACAGGTCTGCTTTGTTTCACTCTCGTCTGCCCTCTGACCAGTGAGGAAACGAAAAGGAAAAAAAAAACCCAAACAATTTTGTTAGCTCTCTCTTTTAGTCCAGCAGAGAATTATGATTCCACTGCCAATAGTCTGTCTTCTCTAAAATCTTACGTAATCATTTTTCTGTCATAGAATAATAGTAAGGTTGGAAGGAACTTTAGAGCTTAACTAGATGGTTTCAATTTATAGATGAGGAAATGGAACTTCAGTGAGAAGTGACTTACCCATTGTCACATAGGCGGTGTCACAGGAAGGATCTGAACTCAGGTCCTGTGATAATCTCCCATCTTCCCTACCAAGTTCAGTTTCCTGTATCATAATACCTTGCTGAATTCTAACCAGGAGCCACTCTCATCTTTTAGTAAGCGGACAGTGCATATGTCTATACTCTATACAAGGAGAGATATGTTCATCAAATCAAATATAAGGAATTTCCCTTATTTCTTTCATGCCACTAAATATTTATTGAGCATTTAAGCAACTAGTGTCATACTGTGGTGAACTGAAAGAAATAGGAGACAGGAGTGTAAGATCATGGTATTTAGAGCTAGAAGGTATTGAAGAACCCTCCAACAGCTTAAAAAAACTCACTGAGCAGATGTGGCTAACAAATATAAACCAATGTCTTTTGCATAGTAGGTGCTTTAAGAAATGGTTGCTGATTAGTACATAGTCATTTTGCATGGTGTAGTACCTAGACTAAGTCCTGTGAAACCTGTATTTCTAAAGCCAAACTGCTTTGTGGACAAGTTTTGTTGTTATTTAGTTGTATCTGACTCTTTATGACCCCATTTGGGGTTTTCTTGGCAAAGACACTGGTATGGTTTGCCATTTTCTTCTCCAGCTCATCCAGATGAAGAGACTGAGGTTAAACAGGGTTAAATGACTTGCTCAGGGTCACTTGCTTCAGTGTCTGAAGCCGGATTTGAACTCAAGAAGGCTTCTTGACTTGGAAGCTCAGTTCTCTATCCACTGTACCACCTAGCAGCAGATATTAGCATATGGAAAACCTAAACCACAGACTGCTTGCTTTACCATAGTGCCAGTGGTCTGGCTCTCTTGGGTTTGGGGGAGAGACAAAGAAATTTGGAAAGTAAAGAAATCAGGAATGAGATTAGTAGAGTAGGGAAAGGAGCTATCAGTGTTATTTGCTTTTTTTGGAAAGTTTATAGACCTTAAAAAGTAAAGACTTTTGCTAGTATAAGATTTGATGTCCCTTCAAGGCCTTTTTCATGTATTGTGGTTTAGTGATATAAAAGATAGAAAAAAAATTGTATGTATAAAGGAAGTATGTATATACATATATAGTTTATATCCTTTGACTATATATGTGTGTGTGTGTGTATATATATATATATATACATACATACATACATGTATCTATGTAGTCAAAGATGTAGAATATTTCGTCTGTTAAGAATTAACATCTTGATACATGAAAGTAATAGGAAAAGAGTTTTATTTTAATCAAAAAAAACCCTGCTAATACATATGAACAATTAACTTTAAGATCAGATTTGAACTGTTTTGGACACAAAATTAATATATATGTCCGTGTATAAAATATTTACCCTATTAAAAATTAACATCTTACTACATAAAAAGAATTTAAAAAAAACTTCATTTAAATAAGACAGACCCTACTAATATATGTATTTGAAAAAATAGCTTCAAAATAAGGTTTGAGCTGCTTTGGATGCAAAATTAGCTTTCATGTAAATATAAAGACTCACACCCCCTTGTAAAAAATTGTATAATGATGCTTCATTAGTGTAAGAAGAGTTTGGGATAGTATTTAATGCATCTTTATATATTACAAAAGTACTACTTAATTATTATATATTTATATTGTATTATTAAATGGCATGTCCTATGATAGGCAATCTTTTATTTATCAAAACATACATACATGTATGGTAAAATAATGTAGAGTTATATATGTGTATTTTATATACAAATACGTATATATATACATACATTTATGCATGTTTGAGTACGTGTGTATGTGTACACACACACACACGTAAGCCTGTGTATTTACTAAATGGAGTAAAACTGAAAAAAAGAGTATGTAAACATTTGGAGATTACTATATGTTTTTTTTAAAGGACTTTTGATTTGAGAGGGAAATTTGGGGGAATTTGACTCTATTAAAGTGAAAGGTGAGTCAACTGGAATAAGAAGTCTGTCATCTAAGCCAGTGAAGTTACAGGAACCTAGGAGAAGAGCCAGCAATAAGAACCAGGAGAGAAGACTAGGGAGAGGGGTAGGCTGAAAACTTGCTCTATTGGACCCATGCCACTTACATGCAGTCAGCTGACAGAACATCTATACCAAATGGTCCCTGATTGGTGGGAGAGGAAATTGGTCTAATTAGCCAAGAGTTTGAGTATCAGTTACTGCCCTTGAGCACCATCTAGTGTTGCCTTGTAGTAGTGCCTGGAAGACACCTGCCAACTAGATCCTATTTAATACCTATTGAAGACTTCGTGGAAGAGGATGCATTCGGTATGTCGTCATTGGATGAGTAGGTTTGGGGCAGGAATAAAGGGGATTCCAGAAGGAATGGATAGGAGAATTGTCTTACCATAGCGCAAAGAGCATTTGGTTTCAAATCAGTAGACCAGGACTTGAGTCCTCACTCTGCTTCTTATTATATGATGTTTAATAGGTTTCACTGTATCTCTTTGCACATATACTAAATGAGAATAATGCTAAAAGCCCTATGCAAATCACAGATTATTTCTGAGATTTAAATGAGATTAATGGATACAAAGTTAAAGCATATAAAGTTATCATAATAGAGTAAGTTGAAGGGGTCAACTTCTTTATAAAAATTTTTTAACATTTTTATTTAAAGTTTAGAGTTCCAAATTCTATCCCTTCACCCTCCCTCCCCTTGCCCCTTCCTGAGATGGTAAGCAATCAGATATAGTTTATACATGGGCAGTTATGTAAAACATTTCCATAATAATAATTTTATACAAGAAGAATAAAAGAAAAAATGAAAAAAGAAAGCAAAAATATTTTGCTTCAGTCTGTATTCAATCAATATCAGTTCTTTCTCTGGAGGCAGATAGTATGCATCATCATTAGTCCTTTGGTACTGCCTTGGATCATTGTATTGCTGAGAATAGCTAAGTCATTCACAATGTTTCATCAAACAATACTTCTGTTACCGTATACAATGTTCTCCTGGTTCTGTCTACTTCACTATGCACCAGTTTATGTAATTCTTTCCAGATTTTTCTGAAATCATCTTGTTTGTCATTTCTTACAACACAGTAATACTCCATTACAATTATATACCACAGCTTGTTTAGCCATTTCCCAATTGATAGGTATCCCTTTGATTTCTAATTCTTAGTCACAACAAAAACAGCTGCTGCAAATGTTTTTGCACCAATAAGTCCTTTTCCATTTTTTTTTGATGTCTCTGGCATATAAACCTAGCAGTGGTATTACTGGATCAATGGGTATTCACAGTTTTATAGCCCTTTTGGCATAGTTCCAAATTGCTCTCCAGCATGGTTGGATCAGTTCACAACTCCACCAATGGTGCATTAGTTTCCCACTTTTCTCACATCACCATCAACTTCAAATATTTTCCTTTTTTGTCATATTAGCCACTCTGATAGGTATGAGGTGGTACTTCAGAGTTATTTTAGTTTTCATTCCAATAGTGATTTAGATTTCAATACTGATCAATATTGATTTAAAGTATTTTTATATAACTATAGATAGCTTTGGTTTCTTTGTTTGAAAATTGACTAGTGATATCCTTTGACCCTTTATCAATTGGGGAATGGCTTGTATTTTTATAAAAAAATTGGCACAGTTCTCTATATATTTGAGAAATGAGGACTTTACCAGAAAATATTTGTTGCAATTCCCCCCCTCCAATTTTCTGCTTTCCTTATAATTTTGATTGCATTGTGTTATTTGTGCAAAAACTTTTAAATTTTATATAATCAGTATTATGTGTTTTACATTTTGTAATGCTCTCTATATCTCCTTTGGTCCAATATTCCTATTGGACTACCTGAAAACCATGATCAAAAAAAGAGCCTAGATATCATCTTTCAAGAAATTATCAAGGAGAATTGCCCTGATATTCTAGAGCCAGAGGGTAAAATAGAAATTGAAAGAATTCACAGATCACCTCCTCAAATTAGATCCCAAAAAGAAAACTCCTAGGAACATTGTCGCCAAATTCCAGAGCTCCCAGGTCAAGGAGAAAATATTGCAAGCAGCCAGAAAGAAACAATTTGAATATTGTGGAAAACAATCAGGATAACATCAGTTTTGGCAGCTTCCACATTAAGGGACCGAAGGGCTTGGGATACGATATTCCGGAGGTCAATGGAGCTAGGATTAAAACCAAGAATCACCTACCCGGCAAAACTGAGTATTATGCTCCTGGCAAAATATGAATTTTCAATAAAATAGAGGGCTTTCAAGCTTTCTCAGTGAAAAGACCAGAGCTGAATAGAGAATTTGACTTTCAAACACAACAATCAAGAGAAACATGAAAAGGTAAACAAGAAAGAGAAATCATAAGGGACTTACTAAAGTTCAACTGTTTTGTTTACATTCCTACATAGAAAGATGATGTGTATGATTCATGAGACTTCAATATCATAGTAGCTGAAAGAAATATGCATATATATGTATACATATATATACACATATGCGTGTGTCTGTGTATGTATATATGTAGGTATATAAATATATATATATATGTACACACGCACACAAAGGGCACAGGGTGAGTTGAATATGAAGGGATGATATCTAAAAACAATAAAATCAATTTAAGGGATAAGAGAGGAATATATTGAGAGAGGGAGAAAGCGAGAGATAGAATGGGGTAAATTATCTCACATAAAAGTGGCAAGAAAAAGCAGTTTTGTAGGAAGGAAAGAGGGGGCAGGTGAAGGGGAATGAGTAAATCTTGCTCTCATTGGATTTGACCTTAGGAGGGAATACCATACACACTCAACTGAATATATTACCCCACAGGAAAGAAGGAGGAAGAAGATAAAAAGGGGGGGATGATAGAAGGGAGGGCAGATGGGGGGAGGAGGTAATCAAAAACAAACACTTTCAAAAAGGGATAGGGTCAAGGGAGAAAATTCAATAAAGGGGGATAGGTTAGGAAGGAGCAAAACATATTTAATCTTTCACAACATGAGTATTGTGGTAGGGTTTTACATAATGATACACATGTGGCCTATGTTGAATTGCTTGCCTTCTAACTTAGGGAGGGTGGCTAGGGAGGGAAGAGGGGAGAGAATTTGGAACTCAAAGTTTTAAAAACAGACATTCAAAAACAACAACAACAACAAAAGTTTTTGCATGCAACTAGGAAATAAGATACACAGACAATGGGGCATAGAAATTTATCTTGCCCTACAAGAGCAGAAGAGAAAGGGGGATGGGAGGGGAGTGGGGTGACAGATGGGAAGGCTGACTGGGGAATGGGACAACCAGAATATATGCCATCTTGGAGTGGGGGGAGGGTAGAAATGGGGAAAAATTTGTAATTCAAACTTTTGTGAAAATCAATGCTGAAAACTAAATATATTAAATAAATTTTAAAAAGAAGAAGAAGAAGGAGAAGAAGGAGAAGAAGAAGGAAGAAGAAAAAGAAGAAAAAAGAAGAAGGAAGAAGAAGTAAAAAGAAGAAGGAAGAAGAAGGAGTAAAAAGAAAAAGGAAGAAGAAGGAAGAAGAAAATGAAGAAGAAGAAGAAGAAGAAGAAGGAAGAAGAAGAAGAAGAAGAAGAAGAAGAACAAGAAGAAGAAGAAGAAGAAGAAGAAGAAGAAGAAGAAGAAGAAGAAGAAGGAGGAGGAGGAGGAGGAGGAGGAGGAGGAGGAGGAGGAGGAGGAGGAGGAGGAGGAGGAGATGATGATGATGATGATGATGATGATGATGATGATGATGATGATGATGATGATGTTGATGATTTTTCACATTTCTCCATAAAACCTTTCCCTGACCCATTATGATTACCTGGAGGTGATCCTGGGTTCTCAATGGCTATGCCAGCAAATCATAAACTCTAGCACAAAAAGCCTAGGATCCGACTGTAGGTCAAAATCCAACCTTGCTCATGAAGGAAAGGCTCATCATCAGGTTGCCTGCAAGGAAATGATAGAGTCTTTTTTCATCCACAGCAGGTAAGTTCAGTGAGTTGTAGAAGACTGGGGTTCCCTATCAGTGGAAGCAGTTCCCAGGCTGTTAGCAAAGTGGATCTGCAACGGATCTCAGCAAAAATCACAGTCCACCAATGCAAAACTACTTAACAAAACAGCTTTTTGCACCTCCTTAAAGTGGATAAAGCTTGCATTTTAGTTGCCAACTATGCTAATGCTGGTGTCTTCCTTTTCAGTGTCCTCCATCTCCATACATCTAACTGGTAGAAGAAAATGAATCAGATAAACTCATTTATACTGGGACATGAATTGCTAAATATAGTCCTCCCTCCCTGGCTGATTTGCATTTCCAAAGGGAATCCTGTGCAGAAAACAGTTTAACATGAAGAACTGCATTGATATTGGTGGACTTTCAGACATAGTCCACTAGACGAGACCTTAGAACCATGGAATATTAGACCTGAATAAAACCTTAGAGATCATTTACTCCCCAAATTCCATTTTATAGCAGTAGAAACTAAGGCATTGAGAAGAAATGTTACTTGCTTGAGATCTCACAAGTAGTGGTGGAGCAAGGGCTCACTTCAAGTATTTGAACTCCAAATCCAATACACTTCCAACTACAAAAAAGCACCTCTCTATAGATGCCTATTTATGTTTGTATGAGGTTAGTTAGTTCTAGATGAAGAAATAGTAATCATGTGTATGCATGCACGCATATGTGTGTATGTATGTGTACATGTATGTCTTTGTTTATGCATATATGTATGTATACATATATTGCATATGTGTATGCACATATGCATGTACACATAAATGTTTGTGTATGTGTATGTATGAACATATGTACACATGTATAGATAAATTAATTTTTCTTAATTACAGGGAAGCCAAAAGTATATATATTTTATAAAGTTAGATATGTCTTGTATAATGTCAAAGTTTCACATTTGCAGAGGAATAAAGCTTTATGACATAACTTCAAATGAGTGGAGAAAACTGTCAGCAAATTCGAGAAAAAAATTACCTTTGGGCATGGATCAAATGAGGAAGAATTTTTAAGGCTGCTATGATACCATTTAAACTAACTGGGAAAAGACCTGAGGGTTTCACTGGACTTGAAGGCCAATATTAGTGAGCAGTGTGACATAGCTCTGAAAAAGACTAATGCAATTCTTCAGTCGCAGGAATCTCTTGGTCGAAGTACATTTGAGTACTGTGTTTATATCTGCACGACACGTTCAAAATGAGACATTCACAAACTGGTTTCATCTGGAGTTAGGAGTCCAGGATAGTGATGAATCTGGAAGTTAGGTAATGGGTAGAAGGAACTAATGAACTGGAGATGCATAGAACCTAAAAGAAAAGCCTTATGGGAAGGGACATAGGCAGCTGATTTAAAATACCTGAAGAATAGACTTAATCGGTCTTATGGAGAAAAGTGTTATTAAAATGGTTCTGCTTGGCTCCTAAGAGAAGAACCAGAGCCTAGGCAGAAGATACAGGGAAACAAATTTCATATCAACTGAAGGGTAAAAATTCTGGAAATTAAAGCTAAGTTTAAATGAATTGAAATAATTGTGATAGGTGGTGTTCCCATTTAGGGACAGTGTTCAAGCAGAGGGTACAAGATTACTTATCAGGCTTTTGCAGAACAGAATTCTCGAAGTGGAAGAGAATATAGACCAAATGATATCTAAGATGTCTTCCAATCTTGAGTATCTTATGATTCTGATTTCTTCCTATTTTGGCCAGTTTTTCGTTTCCAAGTTATAGTGGTCCCAATTAATATGAAAGATGGATCCTGTGAAATGGTTTCTTATGTTGGAATTCACATTATTCAAAGTTATAATTATATAAAATATGGTGGCTGGCTACAGCCCAATGTTTACATGCAGTATAAATTCAAATAATAAGAACATTTCAGGGCACTTATTATTTGTAGTGATCAGGACCTAGCCAGATAGTGGAAAGAGCACAGAATTTGCAATCAAGAGGATGGTCCTTTTCTGTGTGATCCTAGATAAGGCAATTTACCTTTATGACCCTCAGTTTCCTCAATGAGAACATGAGATAGCATTCATTGCACATATATAAACATATACATATGTGTATATACATACACATCTATATGCATGTGCATTATGGACATGTGTACACAAAGACAGGTATATATGCACATACAAACATATAATACATACATTTGCATATGTATATGTTGACTTACTCAAATGAAGAAAATTCTTGCAGTGCTTACCTCAGTGAGTTGATTTGAGGAAAAGATTTTACAAACCTTAAATCCCTAAGTAAGTGTGAGCTAGTCATTGATGATTATGACAGGATTGAGTCCCCAGCAGAGTATAATCCCTTCACTATGCTTAATATTAAAATGGATCCATTATCTCAATGATGTAGCTATCAGTCCATAATGCAGATTGTAATTCATCCATCCCCACCCATTCAGGTTAATTTTCTTCCAAATATTCCCGTAAGTTCAGAACCAGGGGTGATCCAATATGTTGGAATCTTTCTCAAGTTCTGCTGATATTGAGAGAAATTTAATAGAACACACAGGTTATCCAATAGTTATCCCTCTCCAATTCATATTACTCCTTCTTAACCTCAACCCTAGAGTTGACCAGTTCAACTTCAACATATTGCCTTCTGCTCTTGAACCCTGTACTCTATTGGCATTCACACCTTCACCAATACATCTCTGGATTACCCCTATAATATACCACCTCTGCCCCTACTCATTTGCTGCAAAACAGAGGTAGAATAAAGAAAGCAATCAAGCTGGCTGAATCTACTGCAAATTCATTATTTTCTCCCTACTGTGCCCTCATTGCAGCCCTTATTTCTGTCATCTATTGTCTGCTCTATTCTCCAAAGAGAATATTCCAAAACTTCTGTCCCTATCAACTAAGGTCCTTGACTGAGAAAATAGAAACAATCTACTAAGACCAACATCTTGTGTCCTCTATATTAATTGTCTGTTGCATTTGATTGCACAATAAAACCAAATCCTTTATTTGCTTTTCCAAGGAGAAACTTTGAGCCACCCTTCTATTTAATTGCAGCTTCTATTTTGTCTTCTGATTTAATTTACAGTGAGAAGATCCAGACTCATGTAATTTTGTTTCTCCAGTAATGTACCTGCTTTTTTTGGTCTTTGGGAAAGTAGGTCACATTTGCAATACTAACAGCTAAGGGAATACTTAGTGACAGTCTAAAATTTGGGAAATTCTTGGGATCCTCTGCCCCACTCCCCACCTTCTACTACTCTGAAGAACCCGCTGTGTGGCATGGTTGCCAAAGACTAAGAGCCATTTTATATTTTTTTGGTTCATAGGTTATCATGGCTTAATAATTATTCTACTACAATGTGCTGGACATGTTGTTCCAATGCCAAACATACACTTGCCTAAAAGACTATTTTATGGAGAACTCACATAGTGTAAACACTCACATGGTGGTCAGAAGGAGTGATACAAAGATATTCTCAAGGAACTTTAGTCAAATAACTTTAGAATTGATTGTGTGACATAGGAGATGCTAGCACAGATCTGCCTAGCATGGCATGCCCTCATCAGAGAAGGTGCTGTGCTCCATGAGCAATGCAGAACTGAAGTAGCTTGAAAGAAACATGAGATGCACAGATTTAGAGAATCCAGTTCTAATGTTCACATGGACAATTTATGCCCAACCTGTGGTAGAGCATTTCAAATTCATATTGCTCTGATCAGCTACAGTTGGGCGTGTTGTAACTTGACTCTAACATAGTGATGTTATTTTGGTCCTTTTCAAGAACAAAGGAAAACAACCAACCAATTATTTGCCAAGTGCCCAGGCTACTTGTGATAAGCCTATCCACATTTAGTCAGTCTGGGGCTCTGAAAGTAGACCTGGTCTGTGGCCATACTTGAAGACCTCCTAGAATGTTTAGAACCTACCAGAACTTATGTTCCACTGGCCATGGGTCTGTTCTTGTTTAGTCATGTCTGACTCTTCATGACCCCATTTGGGGTTTTCTTTGCAAAGATACTGGAGTGGTTCGCTATATCTTTCTCTAGCTAATTTTATAGATGAGGAACTGAAACAAACAGGGTTAAGTGACTTGTAAATTAAGTTACTAGTTAAGTTAACTTAAGTTAAGTGACTAGTAAATGTCTGAGACTGGATTTGAACTCATGAAAATAAGTCTTTCTGATTCTAGGCCTGCTACTCTTTCTCCTGGGCCACCTAGCTTCCAAAGCCTCTGACAACCCGGAGTAGCCATCTACACTCTGTAATGAACCATCAAAGTAGTCATTTGTGGGATTCCTTAGGGAAACTCACTGAATTTCCCTTTTACTCAGTTTTATCCTTTGCAAAATGAGGGTGTGGGACTACCTGGAAATCTAGTCCTATTTGGTTCTAGATCTATGAGCCTACTGTCACAAACTGAAAAGGATAGTTAGGCATCTGGGATAAAAAGGGTCTGGATTTGTATTGCAAACGACCAACAAAGAATTCACATCTGAATGTTTCTATTACAGTTTCTTCCTTTGCTGTTTTCAATATGCCATGTTTGTGGATATATGTTTTTGGCGAATTTGTCTGTTGCCAGACCAGCTTTTTGAAGGGAAAAGATTCTGTAGTCTGAACAATGTCACCACTCGATTATTTCAATCTTTTCCTTGGAGTAAAAAAGTAAAAGTCAGGAAGCAGTGATGGAACAAGGCAGGCAACGGTGGCTAAGGAAACCAATTGTAAACTATTTCCAGGTTTGTCAAAATATGTTTTGAGAGTGGCACTTAAGAAAGGTGGGCAGTATAATTTAAATTTTCTCCAAGATCTTTGGTTTTCCCTTAAAAGTTGAATAATAACTATGGAAAAGGTGATGCCACATAGAGGAAAGCATATTCGAACAGAAAGGAAATATTTAATATGGGATATTAGTCCATGAAGCGACCTCATAATAATGAACATAAAATGTTAGAATTGGAAGGGACCAAGGAAGAGAGAAGAGAACATATCAGCCTGGAAAGACTTATGGGTCTTCTAGCTCAACTGCTCTTTACTTTAGATATAAAGAAACTGAATCCCCAATAGATTAATGAATTGGCTTGTTTTAGATCATATAGCTAGTTAGTGAGATATTCTTGAACCCAGGTTTCCTGATTCCTAGTACAATTGAATTTAGATAAAAAACATTTTCAATTTTGAACAATTTGGGAATTTTTTAAAAAAGGTGGTATAATAGGAAAACAATAAAGAGTTATAGTATCTGGATTATCTACAGAATTATTTTATCTGTTGATTCACTAAATGTGCATTCCTTGTCCAATGGTCTGTGAACTGATACATTATTGAAGGAACTAAGCCATGTCAGTATTGAACTCCTTTTGAATGAAGCCAGAAGAAATAAAGCAATTGCACCTAAATGGAGAGTTCCCACGCAGGTTTCCATTGAAATAAAGGAGTTAATTAGGAGTACAGAAGCACAAGCTACCTCATTTCATGGGATAACCTAGACATCTTTCCTTCCAGGACTCATAATTAGTGTAAGCAAGATGACTTCTGTGAAGATAATAGTATGTTATGTAGCAACATCTCTATCAAGAGAGAAATTTAATTCAATATCTGAAAATATCTTTCAAACCAAAATACTGTATTACCTTGATCCTTGACTTTATTGCAAAAATGAGCACAGCAGAAGATGGATAAAAATAGGTTTGGAGTTAAGCAATGCAATAATTATAGGGTATAGAATTATTGATCGAGATCTGTAAAGGACTTCAGACCATCTAGTTAAATCTTCTCATGAGACTTTTCATGACTTGATGAAGGTTCCCAAGAAGTAGGATTGAACCCCAGGGTAGATCCAGTATTCTTTCTATTGACAAAGGCTTATACTTAGATGCCTCACTCTTCCATATAATGGAATATTCTCACTGATGAAATCTCAGGTCTAACAAATTATCTAACAAATTACCAAATATGATTGAAGACATTTTATAATATCTTCAAATACTGTGAGGTAGTAGTGCCCAGTCAAAACCTTGAGCCACCTCTTTATTAAAAGATGGAGGGAAGGACTCTGATAAATCTTTTTGTTCTCAGTTACCACAACTGGGTGAGGGGGGGCAGTGGGTGATTTAAAATTAGGCTAATAATCCTTTTAAAGGAATTTGACAAATGATGTATCATATGGGAACAGGCTGTTTGCAAACCTATGAAGGCACTGATCAATTAGTTGAAAGAACTGTGGTTGAAATTAAGTGGCACCAAAATCACTTCTGACAAGTTGAAAGGGAAGTGAAGGGTTATATCAGGAGAGAATAAGACTCACAGCATTAAAATAAGATTCTATGATTTTATAAATCTAAAGCACCTTGAAGATCTGTGAGATATAGATGAAAGTGTATTGGATCTGAAGACAGAAGAGCTGGGTACAAACACTACCTTTAATATTTGCTTCATATGTGATCTTGTGTAAACAAACTAATAACTCCTCTGAATCTCAGATTCCTCATTCATAAAATGGGAAGTGAAAGTTTGGCCTAGATTAGATTATTTAACAAAACATTTATTATGGTCTCTGGGGTCCCTTCCAACTCCAAATCTATGGTCCTAGTCTAATATCCTCATTTTACAGATTGAGAAATTGAGGCCAAGAAAATTTAAGTAATTTGCACAAGGTTCTAGTGCTAATTTAATTAAATATAGTATTGGGATTTGAATCTAGGGCTCTTGCTTCCTATACAGGTGTCTTTCTGTTGTATGGTATAGGATGCTTTTGTTTTTTAAAGAAGCATGACATTCTCTGTTCCTAAAATATCCTTCTGACTTTAAGAGGAAATTGAGTAGATGACTGCCTTGGGATGCCATACTTCTGTCCTGTAGGATTTCCTTTCTTAATGTTTTTTTTTTTTCAATTCACGACTGTTTACTTTCTCTCCCTCCCACTTTTCCCACCCAAATGGGAGACAAACCAACCTTTTAACAAATATGCATTATCAAACAAAACAAATTTCCATATGGACTATGTTCCAAAATGTACGTCTCATTCTGCATCTAAAGTTATTTACGTCTCTACCAGGAGATGTCTAGGACCTGTTTAATTTCTATCCATCTTTTGTAATCCAACTAAAATGCCACTACCTCTAAGGAAATCTTCCATCTTCCTCAAAGTTAATTATTACCATCATCCCGCTTAATAGCAGATAAAATTGGTTTGACTATATCATATGGAATTATTGGCCTATATATTAATTTATGCATTTTTTCATTGTTTCCAATGGTATCATTGTAATGTCAGGAGAACATGAGGAAGGCCCCAGCACACAGGGTAATCATCATGCAGCAAACAATGAAAGAAAATGGTCATGACAGTCCTAAAGGATGGGCAGGTAGAATAGTGACATGCATTGTTGTAGGAAATACTCACATAGATGGGTTTACAGATTTAACTACTTATGGACTGGAGTACCTGGGTATGTACCATATACCTCCACTAAACAATAAGGCTCATGAGAGCAGGGACCATTTCTCATCTAAAGTTTGTATCTCCTATAATTTTTAACACAGTACTCTACATAATAAGTCCTTATACATGTTTATGGAATTTTAAATTAGTGTCTATCCTTCAAGAACCAGAAAAGAAATAAACCCAAAGAATGATGATGAAGAGGAAAGGAAGTAGACACTCTGCATTATTTCTTGAATCTTTGCAAGGACTTTTTTTCCAGTTTTTAATTAATCTTATAATTCAAATATTTAGATTTCAACAAATTTGTGATATCACTGATGCAATTATTTCCTTCACGGGCATAGATCATACTCCATCCAAGCCTTTTTGATTTTGTACAGACCTGCCTACCCGGTATACTAGCAACCTTTGTCCTCTAAGTCTTTTTACATTTTGTTGGATATAAGTGCAGTGCTGAGACTATCCATCTGCTATCCCTTATTTTCCTTTTATGATCAAGCATTTTTGATCTTGCATTTCAGATCCTACATCACATAAAGAATCAAATAGTTTTGATCCAAAAATTCTTTGATTTTCTGAATTTATCAAAGTAGTTAATTGCTGAGATAAATGACCTGATTATATTGACATTTTTCAATGCATTTACAAATAATTTTGAAAACAAATTTAGTATATTTAGCCTTCAATATTTCATGTAGGAAGACACATATTCATTCAACTTATTGAGCTATATAAATCTACTGCTTTAAAAGATCATATTAATATCACTAATTTTATTAAAGAAGGTTATAATAAAGCCATAGGTTACAATGTACTGCTAGGCACAGTATCTGTTGTTCTCGCTAAGTCGTTCAGTTGTGTCTGACTCATGGACCATAGCACAACATTAGTGTCCATAGGATTTTCTTGGCAAGGATAGTTGGAGTGGTTTGCTCTTTCCTTCTCTAGTGGATTAAGACAAACAGCTGAAGTGATCTGCCCAGGGTTACACAGCTAGTATGTGTTTGAGGCCAAATTTGAACTCCTAGGTCTTCCCGACTCCAGGATTAGTACTCTGTCTGCTGAGCCATCTATCTGCCCCCAGACACAATACAGAGACCAAAAAAAAAAAAAAAAGATAGCTACTGTGCTCGAGGAGAGTATTCTTTGTTGGGAGAAGAAAAAATATAGAGAGTTAAATATAAAATTTATACTGGAAAGTATACTGCCAAAGGGCAGTAGATTGTTGTGCCCTTTTGCGTTTATTACCTGAATGAGCTTAAGCTACTCACTTCTCTGGGCCTTAGTATCTTCATCTATCAAGTAGATGGTCTCTAAGGTCCTTTCTAGAACAGCTAGGTGGCTCTATAGTACATAGAGTGCTGGGCCTGGAGTCAGGAAGACTCATCTTCCAGAATTCAAATAGAGCCTCAGATACTTACTAGCTGTGTGACCCTGGGCTAGTCACTTCACCCTATTTGCCTCAGTTTCCTCATCCATAAAATGAGCTGGAGAAGGAAATGACAAACCACTCCAGTATCTTTGGCGAGAAAACCCCAATGGCGTCATGAAGAGTCAGACATGACTGAAATGATGAATACTAGCAATGAGAAAAGCACTTTGGGGCTCTAAATTTATGATCCTAAAGCACTCTAGTTTGGCAAGTCATTCCCCATCTGGTGAGAAGATTTGACTAGGTGGTTTGTAAGGTCTCTTACAGCTTTCCATTCTGTGGAACTACAAACTTTCTAATAGGGAATTATATAATGTACAAGAGACGTCTGAGATAATACTGATTATAAAAGAGATAACTGATAAATTCCTATCAGATTTAATTGTGAAGAAAAAAAAACAACTTAGACATTCAAAGTTATTGATTCAGATAATTTTGTATAAGTTTTCACTTCATTTGCATCTCATAATATTATATAATTATACTTTGCTCAGTATTAAGAAAATCACT
This sequence comes from Trichosurus vulpecula, assembly GCF_011100635.1. NCBI lineage: Eukaryota > Metazoa > Chordata > Mammalia > Diprotodontia > Phalangeridae > Trichosurus > Trichosurus vulpecula. The sequence goes on along the minus strand of NC_050578.1, from coordinate 198,537,458 downwards.
TTTCAATCCAATAGTAATCAATATTGGTGATAATCAAATATAATTAGCTTTCCCCATGTTTTGCTTTTTGTGCTTTTTTTCATTCTCTACTTAATTTGCTGGGGCTACACTATATAAGAAAATCTGTGTGCTTTTCCTTTCTCTGTAGAGGGCATGGCTCTGTTTGGGGAGGGAAAATTCCCTGATATTAAGACACTACTTAGTTGATTTAATGCTAAGACATTTCTCTTTCATGTTGAAATTACTTTGTTCTTGTTGCTGTTTTATAAAAAGTGACATTAAGCTTGAGAGTGGATAAACATATAAAAATGAGACTCTTCATCTTCCTCCTTAGACCAGACCCTCCTCCTGACTTCACTACTTTCTCTTAGATATACCCCTGTTTTTCTGGTCTCTGACACTTAAAAAATATTTCCCTTTATCCCATTATTCATGGCCAAGCCTCCTTCCATAGGATCAACAAACCTTAGAGTGGAAGAGGTCTTATAGATCTGATATCCCAATCCCTTCATTTTATAAGTTAGGAAAACTGCAGCCCAAAGAATTCACATTATTTTTCCTTAAGTCTAAGATTTAAAATAAATCATTTGCTTCCCAATCTCAAGATTCTCCTTCTACATCATATTGTATATTTTCTATGTGGTCACCAGCGGCCCTCTCATGAGATAGCATGTATGGAGAGAACAGCACTATTCTATTTATAAGGACTGTGATGGCTTCAAAAGCTAAGGAAGTCTGAGAGGAACCACATAATGTATTATCTTAATAACCCAGAGAGTGACATATATTAATCACCTGCTATGTGTAAGAAAGTGTGCTAAGAGCTGTCAATACAATAACAAAAATAAAAATAAATTGTGCTCTTCCTCTGGGAGCTAATGTTCTACAGGGAGGATCCAACATTTATCTATCAATGAATAGTAATCTACAAGCATTTACTAAATGCTTAGTATAAGCCAGACTCTCTACTAAGTGCTGAGAAAACAAGAATAGCGAAAGCACAAAAATAGTCCCTATCCTTAAGGAGCTTATATACTATTGAGGCAGATATGGCTTAATAAATAGGTATGTGTTTATTTTGGGGGTCCTCCTGACTCAGAGTGAATGCAAATAACTGTTTTTCTTTTGGCCAGCAACCGTAAGGGTCTTCCCCTCCCAGTTTGATTTTTTTAAAATTAAACAGGCCATCCCTTGACTTACTTCTTAAAGAGGCATATTCACTCAATGGGCATTGCCTCACTCAAAGTGAGAACTTCAAAAGACCTTAGCTTAAAAAAGCCAAGATCTCCCACTGTATCCCGGGCCATCTCCAGTTGTCCTGATAGATATCTGGCCACTGGACACAGATGGCTCTGGAGGAGAAAGTGAGGCTGGTGACTTTGCACAGCCTCCCCCCCCCTTAAATTCAATTCACTTGCAAGTCATGGCATCATCTTCCTGATGTCATGGTCCTCTTTGAGAACAAAGGACAACCCACAGACAAACAGGTACATACAAACTGAATAGAAAGTAATGAAGAATCACATAATTTTAGAGCTGAAAGGAGCCTCAGTAACCATCTAGTCTAATACGTAGCCTATTGGTTGGTCTTTCTGTCTCAAGTCTCTCCCTTCTGCAAAGAAATGATAACTAAGTCCATGGAAGCTGATGAGGTTTCCAGGAGTATTAGTGTAGGGAGAAAAAAAAAGGAGAAGACACAGGATAGAGCCTTGGGGAACACCCATGGGTAAATAAAAATTATATAGAAAGGAAAAAGAAAGAAAGAAACAAGCATTTATTAAATGCCTACTAAGTATCAGGCACTGTGCTTTGTGCTTTGCAAATATCTCTTCTGAGCCTCACAACAACCCTGGGACATAGGTGCTATTATTATAATACTCATTTTGTAGTGGAGGAAGCTGAGGCTGACAGAGGCTAAGTTTTAAGAAAAACAGCAAAGAGATAATAACACTAGTGCAGGGCCTGGAAAAGAGGTGGTTGTTTTCTAAGTAGAAAGAAGAGAATGGATATAGGAAATATTGAAAAGGGAAAATTAGCAGATTTGGACTCAATTAGATTTGAGGGCTGAGAAAGAATGAAGAAATGAGAATTATTTCTAGGTTGATAACTTGGGTGCCTAGAAGAATAGTGGTCCTTGTGACAGAAATGAGGACGTTGGGAGGAAGGGAAGGTCAGGGAGACAGAAGATGAATTTTTCATTGGCCATATTTGGAAATGTACATCAGGCAGTTGGAATCTGTTACTCAGCTCAGGAGAGAGAGTGGTTGGATATGTGTGTGTGTGTGTGTGTGTGTGTGTGTGTGTGTGTTATAGTATTACATAGGGGTAGAATTATCTATATACATACATACATACATACATAGGCACACATATGTATACATAGATAAATATATACATATATGTGCATATGTGTATATATGTGCGTATGTGTATATACACATGTATGTGTATATATGTATATATATAGATATGTCTATCCAAACATATAGATAAATAGCTAGCTAGATAGAAAGAAAGATAGATAGATATTCTAAGGCCTAAAGTCATAGAGGGAAGTATTGTGGGTGAACATGTGAAATAAGCTGAATAAAAATCATGATTTTGTCTTGACTTCTTCTATCTCATGTTCCTGTGTCTTGTCTTCCTATGTCTGCTAAGAAATTAATCCTTGCCCCTTAAGAAGGGATGAAAAACCTAGTGTTCAGGGGAAATAGAAGGAACTATGTGGTTATCAGCATCAAGATTAAATGAAGAGGATTATTCTCTTTAAATTCATATAATTAAATGCTAGCCCTATCTCCACCTTTCAAAAAGACAGTTTCACAGAGAAGTTAACCAGATGTATTATTCAAGACAGAGAAATTGTGTGTGTGTGTGGGGGGGGGGGGAGGGAGAAAGAGAGAGAGAGAGAGAGAGAGAGAGAGACAGAGACAGAGAGTTTGTAGTGATTTGCAAAGAATTTGTTATGTTTGTATTTTCCATGTATGAGGTAAGGACTGGGAATGAATAAAATTTATTTCTATTCTAGAGGAGGATATTAATCCAAGAAATGAAGGAAAAAGAAATATTCCTTGAAGGAATGGCAGAAAAGTGATGCAAGAAGGAAACAAAGATGATAAAGGGTGTGAAAAAAAGGAGGGTTTTCACCTCGGTCTGGAGGTGGAATAGTGAATCATATCACAAAGGAGAAAGGAAATACCTACTGAACACTGGGAGTTTCCCTCTGAGTAGACTATTAGGAGACCCAAACTGTGTGAGTACAAATTTGGTGATGGAAGTGAGAGATTATGTAGAGGAGGAACCAAGAATACTTGACAATTTTGGAGACAAAGGTGATGAGGGAGAGGAAAGAATTAAGTAAGATTCTATAGTTTTCAACTTGGGCTACTGGACCAATGGTAGTATGTTTCATAGGTACTACTGAGGAAAGGCTAAACCCAAATTTCAAATTCTACCTGTTAACCATTACCAAAGCATCAATGGTGAATTCAAATACATTGTAGGTTAATGTGAAAACTCTGTGTATATGTGTGCGTATGTGTATGTGCCCAATGGCCAATGGAGACCCTGGAAACAACGATGGGAATTTGGTTTGTTGCATTCTGTTCTAATCTGTTCACTCATATAGTATAAGCATATGAATTAATTTAGAGTCTAGATATCATTAATTAGCCCATCCATTATTCAGATACCTGTTATTCATTTTCAATGTGTAGATGATTATGATAGACACTGGTTTTGATAAAAGTTTCCATAAGACATGGCTCCTATCTTCATACAGTCTAGCAGGAGAGTAAGAAACACATACAGATAATTTTAACAGTGATTTAAAAATTACATGGTAAGTGTATTGGAAGGATTGAAAGCAAAAGTGCTATTTGAGGTCTTAGGAGGAAATTACTGTTTTATAACCTTATGTTTCAAGTACTTTTAATCCTATAAAATTGTGAGATGGAATTCTGAAAGAACACTCCCCCAGGGACATCTGAAGATGAGTCATTAAGATAAGCTGGGGAAGAATGTAGAATCAATCACTTGGGCTGGGTAAGATATGAACATTCGTGGGGTTAAAAAAGGTGTCATTCAACTCAATTCTGACCATGTGCAAGAGAAACTGAGACCAGCATATGCTTAGTGTAAAAGGCCAGAGGAAGTTCAGGTTTGAAAATAAGAAAAATAGGACAGTTGTTTCTAGATGCTGGAAGGAGGAAATCACTCTCAAAATGAGTTCACTTGAATTCTTGATATTAATTTTCCTCATGGCAAGTTTTGGCCCAGATGATATTTAGAATAAAAGGAAAACAAGTCAACCTTTTTTTTTTCTCTTTGATACAGTGGAAAAGGCCTATTTTGTGAAGTCAAAAGACAAGAGTTCAAATCCAAACTCTGCATTTTACTAATATGCAACCTAGGGTAAATCCTTTAATTTCTTGGTGCCTTTTCTCCATCTATGCATGCTTCATGGCATTGTTTTAAGGTTCAAATGAAATGAGGCATATAGAACATTCTCTAAAGCATGACTCACCAGACAAATACCACCTATATTGTTGTATTAGTGATAATAAACACCTTTACTTAGGATAGAGTCAAATTTTAGCAGTTTTGTAAATGTGCCAATGCTGGCAAAGGCCAGCTAGGTTTTCCAGGGATAACAGCCCAAGAGACCACCAGAAAATAAACCTAAACATTTCTATGAAGGAAGTATTTAAAGACTAGCTGGGAAATGTTCTGCATCCAATAGAGAGGGGCCATCCATAACCAACACTCCTCAGTGATGCTTGAGGTGAGGAGTTGGAGCCATAACTAATTTTCCTTTCTAGCTGAGGCGGCCAAGTCAATCTGTGGGCAGAATGGTGTTACCTAGTAACTTAGATTTCTGTGCTCTGTAAGTCTGCCAAGTCCGTTTGCTTTGGGATTTGCTTTTATTTTGTTTTCCCCTTCATTCCTTAGCAAAATTCCTCTAAAAAAAACCCCAAAACTTTTGTTTTCCTGGAACTTTCCTTTAGGACTTGGGCTTGGTCCACAATAGGATTTTGAGGTGAAAGAGAGCTTTGAGATCATCCTGTTCAAAAATCCCATACTACAGATGAAGAAGAGAAGATGCTGAAGATCAAGTGACTTAGCTGAGGTGGTGGTGGTAGTAGTAGTACAACCTCCGTGATATTCTTTGAGGTTAACATAGCACTTTACTCATGATCTTTCTGTGGGGTCAGGGAGAGCAAATAGTGTTATTCCATTTTGTAAACAAGGGAAATAAGTTCTAGAGAGGGTTTATGGTTTTCCTGGAGGCCTGTAGCTATTAAATAGCAGACACATGGTAGAACCCCAGTTATTATGCCTATGGAGCTTCTGGGCTTTTTGCATCTTTATCTCTAGAAAAATTGAAGGCACAGAGTACTACCTAGATGCCAGGGCTTTTTTTTGTTGGTTTTTTAGTTTCTTACTTCTTAGACTGCATCCCCTAATTCTGAGGGCTTGTTATAGAGAGGTAACCCTTGGATGAATGGTGCAAGGTTCTTTTTTTCAGATAGTAGCATGGCACAGTAAAAGGGAATGCTGACTTTGGAGTCATCTGTGTTTAAAGCCTGCCCCATATGCTTACTACCTTTGTAAGCCACTTATTCCTTGGGCCCCATTTTCCTCACGTGTATAAATGAAGAGGCTGAGTGGTATGACTGCTGAAGTCCCTAGCAGCATCAATCTCATCCCATGAATGTGGGTATCATGGCTTATTCATCTTTGTGTTTCATAATCATAGTATTTTAAAGTCAGACTATAATAAAGACTGTAATCTAATTTTCCCATGTGATAGATAAGAAAAGCAAAGCCTCCAGAAGGAAAGAGCTTTGACCAAAGTAAGACAGCAAGACTATGGCAGATCTAGGACCAAAATCCCTTTCTTTTTGCCTCTACCCTGATGTGGTTTTTGTTTGTTTGTGTTTCTGTGCAATCCTGCCTACCTAGCATTTAGCACATTGGGCTACAGAGCAATGGCTAAGGCATGGAGACCAGATTTTAAAATTAGGGTGAAAATATTTAGAAGGCACTGATAGTACTTCAACTCTACCAATATAGAAGCGAATGATCTTTGCACAACATTAGCAAGAAGAATTAGTTAAAATAGGGAACCATCATATGATGAGACTTTCTTTGGCTGTGCTATTCTAGCTGAGCTTGACTAACATAATGGCCTTTTCCCAGTGTCTCCATCCACCCCTTTAGGGTCACTTTTTCTCATGTTTCTGTTATGATCACAAAATTCATCATTAAAAGTTGATTTGATAGCATTTTTCAAGCTGCTTATCTCAGAAGTGTCTTGTGAAACTCCCTAGGCACAAAAAATTGCTGGTTGCAGTTCTGATCATTTGTATATAGCAGGTGTTTAACAATAAATGTTCTTTGAATTTGACTTTGAATTTGTTCATGAATACTCTTCCTTCCCTGCATGGAATGTTTCCCTGTATATCTCCTGCCAACACTTTTATATAACAACTGTCCTTTTCACTATCATAATGTATGCTTTACAAAGAAATTATCATCACTTACTATGCCTATATATTCATCACATTGATAATAATTTGAATTTTTTTCTTCTTTGGGAGCATTCCTTTGGCCATTTTATCTTATGTTGAAGGTCAAATAAGTAATTATCCAGGCTTTTTGTTTATGTGTAATTCATGGATGAGTCATAGGCCGGTCTTAAAAAGAAGGCTCTTAGTATCCTCATATTAAATCATATCCACTCTTTCACTCCTCTTCGTGCTCTGGAAGAGTTTGTCAGCAGATTTTCTTTCCATATTCCCTAAGAGAAGTGACCTTGATGTTTGAAGACCTGGTTTTAAATCCTGGATCTAACACATTGAACGATAAGGTCATAGAATAGTACTGTATGTTTAGAACTTTAAGAAATGTAGAAAGCCATTTCCTGAAGCCTCCTTTTCTTTTTCTTCCTCTTCTTTCTTTTCCTTCTTTCCTTCCTTCCTTCCTTCCTTCCTTCCTTCCTTCCTTCCTTCCTTCCTTCCTTCCTTCCATTCCAGTAAGGTTAAATCATTTGTCCAAGGTATTACAGCTTGTTAGTGGCAAGGCTAGGATTTGAATGCATGTCCTTTAACTCCAGATTCAAAGCACTTTCCGCTATACAATTACTAGCTTTATGATCTTCATTTTACTCTTATCATTTATCCCTTTTGATTCTCAGTGTATAATCTATAAAATGAGCATGTCAAAAATCACATGATGTATTTCATGTAACTGTTAGGATGAAGGTTCTTTGTGAGGCTCAAAAACTATATAAGCATGTTTTTTACTACCTCTAGCCTCTTTCCTTTCTCAACAATTTCAGACCACAAAAATTATGAAAATTAAAAATGAGATAAAAGGTTTGATTGTCTTTGCTGTTTTAAAATGCTACACATAACCAGAGTGGTGTTATTTCCCACCTAACTGATAGAAATTGTATTCCTACGTTGAGCCAAAATTTCATTTTCTGTAACTCCCAATCATTAGAACTAATTGTTCTCTTTAAAGATACTCAATTACCCTGCAAATAATTTTTGTCTGTTAAAATATTTCCCTGATTTGCTTCCTTTTTATATTATACATCCTTAGTTCATATACATGTTACTACTTAATCCTGATTTTAAGTTCCTTTCTTATCTCAGGCTCCCTCCTTTGGAGAAATGTAAGCTTTTCCATTCCCTACCACTCTGTTCTCTAAAATAGGGTGGTCAAAACTAAACTTCTTACTCTGGATATGGCCAAATCAAGACAGCATATAACAAAAGTATTCTGTTTCTTTTTAGATCCTCTCTGATTTGGAATAGCCCTTCTCAAGCAGAATTTGAACCCATATCTCTTCATTTCAAGATGGCTCAGTATTATTCCTTAATATAATATTGTTCTCTAGCCAGAAGCATGGTCCTGTCTGATTAAAGAAAGGGATAAATTAGGAGTTAGAGACACTTCTTAGGGGAATGCCTGTAGGACAAGTGCTTGGTATACAGAAATACTGTCTGCTAAATGGAATAGACAGGACATAGTTAATAGCAGAAGGATGAAAGAAAAGATATGTTTTCATTGATTTCATTAAATACTTCCCAATTTTATGTAAAAAACATTTTTACATTACTTTTAAAAATTTTGAGTTCCAAATTCTCTCCCTCCCTTCTGTCTCTCTTTGAAGAAGCAAGCAATATGATATGGATTGTATGTGGGAAGTGATGCAAAATATATTTCTTCATTGGCCATGTTGCAAAAGAAAACACACACGTGCACACACATACACACACACACTCACACACAAACACAATCCAAGAATAATAAAGAAAGAAAATGTATGCTTCAATATGCATTCCGACTCCATCAGTTCTTTCTCTGGATGCGCATAGCATTTTTCTTTTGTTTTTCTTTATTTTTATAAATATTTATTTATTTTAGTTTTCAACAATCAGTTTCAAAAACTTTTGAGTTTTAGATTTTCTCCCCCTTCCTCCCCTCCCCTCTCTCCAAGAGGGGGTGCAATCTGATATAGGCTCTACATGAGTCCTTTGGAATTATCTTGAATCATTGTATTGCTGAGAGTAGCTAAGTCAGTCACAGTTAATAATCATACGATATTGCTGTTACTGTGTACATTATCCTCTTGGTTCTTCTCACTTCACTTTGTATCAGTTCATATAAGAATATAAGTCTTCCCAGCTTTTTCCTCAAATCATCCTGCTTGTCATTTCTTATAGAAAAAATGTTATTGCACCACAATGATATGCCCCAACTTGTTCATTCATTCTCCATCTGATAACTATCCCTTCATTTAAAAATATTTTGTACATATAGAACATTTATCTCATTAGTAATGACTTAGAGAAGTTTGTCATATGACTATTGATAGCTTTGATTTTATCTTCTGAAATCTACTTGTTCATATACTTTGATAATTTATTAACTGGAGAATCACTCACTTTTTTTTTATAAATTTGACTCAGTTCTTTATATATTTGAGAAAAGAGGCCTTTATTAGGGAAAGTTGCTGTAAATCTCTCCCCCCACCCTGTTTTCTGTTTTCCTTCTAATTTTTGCTGCATTTGTTTTGTTGTAAAACCTTTTTTAATTTCATGTGATCAAAATTATCCATTTTATTTCCCACGATCCTCTCTATGTCACATTTGGTTATAAATGCTTCTCTTAGCCATAGATCTGACAGGTAAATTTTCCCATGCTTTCCTAATTTACTTAGATTATCACCCTTTATGTCTAAATCATATATCCATTTTGACCTCCTCTTGGTATATGGTATGAAATGTTGATCTATGCCTAATTTCTTCCAAACTGCTTTTCAGTTTTCCCAATAATTTTTGTTAGATGGTGAGTTCTTATATTCAAAGCTTGCATCTTTGGATTTATCAAGCATATAACTATTTCATTTACTACTGTGTATTGTGTACCAATTCTATTCCATTGATCCACCACTCTATTTCTTTGCCAGTACCAGATTGTTTTGGTGATTACTGTTTTGCAATATATTTTGAAATCTGTTATTGCTATATTGCTCTCCATATTTTTCATTAATTCCTTTGATATTCTTGACATTGTGTTCTTCTAGATGAATTTTATTATTTTTTCTAGCTCTACAAAACAATTATGTGATAGTATTATTGGTAAGGCACTGAAAAAGTAAATTAACAAGTAGAATTGTCTTTATTATTGTTGTTGTTGTTGTTATTATTTTTATGTTGGCTCAGCCTATCAATGAGCAGTTAATATTTCTCCAGTCATTTAGATCTGACTTTGTGTAAAAAGCATTTTGTAGTTGTGTTCATGTAGTACCTAGTTTTTTCTTGGCAGTTAGACTCCAACTTATTTTATATTGTCTCCCTTTATTTTAAGTGAAATTTCTCTACCTCTTGCTGCTGGATGTTATTGCTAATATATACTAATCCTGATAATTTTTGTAGGTTTATTTTATAACCTGCAACTTTGCTGCAGTTGTTAATTGTTCAAGCAGACTTTTACTTGGACCTCTATGGCTCTCTAAGCGTACCATTATATTATCTGCAAGGAGTGACAGTTTTATTTCCTCACTGAAAGATTTTCCTGCAACTGTTGAGATAATCCAGATTTTTATTGTTTTTGTTACTGATATATTCAATTACGCCAATAGTTTTCCTAATATTGATACAGCCCTGCCTTCCAAATACAAATCCCACTTGGTCATGGTGGATGATCTTTGTGATACATTGCCATAATCTCCTTGCTAGTATTTTATTTATTTTTTTTTTGATAGTCTTTAAGGAAATTGATCTATAGTTTTCTTTCTCTGTTTTTGCTATCCCTGGTTTAGCTATCAAAAGCATGTTTGTACCATAAAAGGAATTTGGTAGGACTCCTTCTTTACCTATTTTTTTCAAATATTTTATATATTATTGGGATTAATTCTTCCTTAAATGTGTGGTGAAATTCACTTGTAAATCCATCTTATCCAGAGAATTTTTTCCTTAGGGATCTCATCTGGGACTTGTTAATTACTTTTTCTAAGATATATGAATTCTATTTATATTATATATATATATATATATATATATATATATATATATATATAATATTATATATAAGATATATTCTAAGATATATGAATTCTATTTTATGTTTTGTTAATCTGATTGAAAAATTAGGGAAAAAACCCTTCACTTTATGCTTTTGGCTTGTAATTCATTCTATATCCTAAGAACATTTTTTTCCTTGTGGCTATTAACCTAGAAACATCACAAAGGGCTGAAAACTACTAGGTAGATTCCTTATTCCTAGAAGACAAAGGAAAATTTGGCAACTTCTCTGTTCACATATTTTATATAGGTAGAAGTGAACCCCCTAATATTAAAAGATTTGTTCCTAGTATTGAAAGGGAAATTAAAGAGAACGAATCAAAGCAACCCAGTACATAATCACCTCTTTGGTTTATCAAGTAGATTATGACTCAGAAATCTTCAGGAGTAGTTAAGAAGGAACATGCTAGACTGTTAGATGATTGACAAATATAAATTAAGCCTCTCCAGTGTTTTCAAGCTCTATTCTAGTGGAGGAAGTTACAAAGGCAAAAATGAAACAGTCTCTGTCCTCAAAGATCTTATTTCTATTGGTGGAAAACAACATTTATATAAATATCTGTACACATATATGTGTTTGAGTGTATTATATGTATGTATTGGTATAGGTATATTTATCTTTTAGAATATCCATATCCATATATGTATACATACATAATACATACATAAATACATATATACATAATATGTAATAATAGTAAATAGAAGGTTTTTTAATTTTAATTTATTTTGTTTTTGTGGGGGAGGATAGTAGTAGTTTGGAGGAACAGAAAAGATTTCCTATAGAGGTAGTCCTTGAGTTGACCTTTGAAGGAAATTTGGATTTCTAAGATGTACAAGCCAGTTGGGAGTGCATCCTAGACAAGAGGGACTCTGCCTGTACAAAAGGATATCTATTTTTAGCTTTCAGAAAGAATATGTCTGAGTGTTTAGAGAAAAGGGTCAGCATCCTATGGCCTGAGAATCACCCCAAAAAAATCATTCAAGAGAGGTAAGAGGCATTCAAGAGAAAAATTCTGACAAATGATTCTGATAAGGACAAAAACAGAAAGCCAAGTATTTTGGAAAGAATATGGTATTTCAATCAGAAGACATGGCTTCTAAACCTCTTTTGCTACTTAATACATGTATGACTTTGGGCTAGTCACTGAACTTCTTTTTGTTTCAGTTCCCTCATTTTTAAAGAAGTCAGAATAGATGACATCTACAATCTTTTCCATTTAAAAATCCTACAAAACTATTATCTGGAGAAATGTATAGATACACACATATGTGTAAAATATAAATATGAGTTCATTTAGAAATTCAGATATTTTTAAAGGAGAAAATATTTCCAAGAGAAAGAAAACCAGGAACATAACTTATAACAAATGCAAAATAGTACTGTGATCTTAGAAGAATAGCCTCAGTTTAAAGCTCAGAATGAACTGATCTTATAGAAAATTATAAGAATAATGTAAAGGGTAATCTTTAAAGCTATATGAGAGAAAAATACATGAGAAGTACAAGCAGGAGATTACTTAACATCTTGATGTGCATAGTATAATATTGATTGGTAAAAGAGACAATAAAACTACTTAATTATTTTCTTCCTATCTTCTTTTTTAAGTGCATAATTTGCCTTCTACAGAGAGTGGAAAAAACATGGTTAAGGAAGAACTGATGTACAAGATAGTTAAGGGAAGAGTAAAAGAGCACTCTAATATTTAAATAATTTCAAGTTTCCAAGCTACGATTAATTATATCTCAGGGAACTGATGTTGGTAATCATTGAAGAACTGCAGGGGATAAGAAGATGGAAGAAGACCAGAGATAGGTATGGCCTGATTTTTAAAAGTAGATTCTGAAAACAGACCAATGAATTTTAATATTACTCTTGGGCAAAACTCTGGAAGAGATTATTAAACAGACGGCTTATAAACATTTAGAAATGGAGACAGTTATCCCCAGGAGACAGGATGAATTTATTGAAACTAAGTTAGGTCCAACAACTAACAATTCCTTTTTCAATAGTGTTTCTACATAAGCAGATGAAGGGAATACTATAAATACAGGGTACTGTGATTTCAGCATGGTATTTGAACATCTCTGGTTTGCTAGAAGATGTATGTATCATCTTATGTATAAGATGGAAGAATGTAGTCTGGCTAATAATACACAGTTTGGTGTATTCTTAGATGGTGGGGTGACCATACACAAAGATTGTTGATAAATGTATTGATGTCAGACTTTAGAGATATTTATAGTGGCATGTCACAGGACCATGATCTAGGGTCTACACAATTCAAAATTGTTATCAGTGATTTGAAGACAAATATAGTATGCAGATTAAATTTACAGATGATATAAAACTGAGATAGAAAATCAATTTAATGCTCAAAGATATAAGGAAAGACATATGAAGTAATGCAGAGAAAGAAAGCAGAGTCAAAAGCCTCTAATATATTCATTGTTTACAACTATGTAAACACAAAAAAGTCAGGTTAAAAACTGAGTGGTGATGTTGTCTACTACTATTTTGAGGGGATTGGAATCTTTGATTTCATTAGCATGAGAACCTCCCAGTGAAAACCCCACCCTGCACCTAATGCAAAATAGCAAGAGATCTGTAGAATATAACCTTAGAGAAATTGCCTGGGGCCATTGAGAGGTTAGTGGTTGTTGTGGTTATTGTTATTGTTGTAAATTTTGTTGGTCAGTCCTTCCAGTCTTGTCAAACTACTTGTGACCCTATTTGGGCTTTTCTCGGCAAAGGTACTGGAATGGTTTACCATTCTCTTCTCCATCTTATTTTACAGATAAGGAAACTGAGGTAAATAGGGTTAAGTGACTTGTCCAGGGTCACACAGCTACTAAGTGTTTGAGACTAGATTTGAACTCAGGTCATCCTGACTCCAAGCCCCATGCTCTATCCATTGATCCACCTATCTTTCCCATTAGAAGGTTAAGGACTTGCTAAGAGTTAAGTTGCCTATATGTATTATAGGCAGAACTTGAACTCAGGATATCTTGACTCTTGAACAAGATATTACTTATTAAATTTAATATAAGTAGGCTTCCTTCCAGCCAAAAGTAAATCTCCAAAATATAAAATGATGGTATTTTTTGTTTGTATGTGTGTTGGTTTTGTTTTTTTTTTTTGGTGTGGCACCTACTGTGTGGTTTGCGTGTTTGTTGTATTGACAAAAAAAGTAATCAATAAAAATGTGACATGATGGATAACACAATCAGAAACTTAAAATTTCTTATCTGCGTGAAAGATGACCTCAAACTAATTGGAGAAAATTTAATAGGGATAAATTTGAATCTCTACCCTTAGGTTAAAAAAAATCAGCTTCTTAAAAAAATATGGTGACAAATTTTTTTTAAATGAATTTTATGTGAAAGAGATTTAGGAGGTCTTATTGAATGCAAACTCAATGTGTATCAATGGTGTAATCTGACAGACAATAGTTAATGTAGTTGATCTTAGATAGTACCTTTTTGTCCTTTGATGTGATCACATCTTACGTCATATCTTTGCTTTTGGCTACCACATTTTTATTGGGGCAGGAGGGGAGGAGGGAAGGGATGAAGACTGGACAAGCTTGATAATGTCCCATGCAGGGATCCTAAGCTATTGAAGAGATCTGAAGTGATGACAAGTGAGGAACATTTGAATAATGTCAGAACATGTGGCTTAAAGAAGATGAAACTTGGGGAAATACTATAGCTGTCCCAACATATCTGGAGAATGGTTCTGCAGGCCTTCCAAAAGAAGAAATGATCCCAATGGTGGGAAATTGTAGGGAAGCAGACTTTTGGCTCAAAATAAGGAGAAATCTCCTTAGAGAATGAGTTGTCGAACAACAAAATTGTTGTGTTAACAAAAAAGTAATCAGTAAAAATATGACATGATAGATGACAAAATCAGGAACTTAAAATTTTTTAACTGGGTGAAAGATGGCCCTAAACTAATTGGAGAGAATTTAGTAGGGGCTTTTAAAGGTTAAGATTAAGAATAGCTTATAGATTTAAAACTGGAACTGGATTTAGAGGACATCTTAATCAACTTTGGCCAGCTAGGATACCCACAAAGTATCAAAGTTAGAAATAAAACCTAATTCCTCTGACACTCAATTTATACTGCCTCTAAAGTGATGAGATCCTCATTATTGCAAGTATTCATACAGAAGCTAAATGACTAGCTGACTTCCCTGAGCTATAGAAGATTTAGAGGATTTAGGTAGTTCATCTCTATGGTCTCTCTCAACTCTAAGATCCTAAGATTCTGATATGACCCCCTTTCTAAGGATACTTGTCAATCAAATAGAAGGTTTTTCATACAAGTAAGCCACTGGAAATACAGAGAGGGAGAGAGAGAGAGAGAGAGAGAGAGAGAGAGAGAGAGAGAGAGAGAGAGAGAGACAGAGAGACAGAGTGAGACAGAGACAGAGACAGAGAGAGAGAAAATAAGATCCTAACACAGACCAAGATTCTCTATTAGTTATGTAATTTGGATTTCTGAGCATTTTTAGTCTGTTCCTTCATTAATTTGATCATGTCCCATGAGTTTGCAGCTCAGAAGTTACAGAAGTTATGAGTTTTAATGAAAGAACTTGTCTAGTCTTCTTTTGACATTAATCTATTCAACATGTTTTCCTTTGGGTTTAGTACCACAGTAATGGTCCTTTTTTACCCTTAAGGAAGAAACTGGTGTGTCATTTTCAAATGAATAATGAGTCATATTTACATAGCTCTTAAAAGTTGGCAAAGTACTTTCCCCACAATAACCCTGCGGTATAGGTACAATTTAAGTACAATTATTATCCCCATTTTATGAATAAGGATACTCAGGCTGGGGAATGATTTGTTCAACATTATTCAACCATCTCCTCTGACTCAAACTGCCTCTCTTTCCATCACACTACACTAGAACTTACAGACTGTTTCTCAATCACATGTAGACGATTGCAATTCAGAACGTTTGCTTCTCTCAGCATGGAAATTTCTGTTTGAAACTTCAGCTGAAAAATCACATAATTAGTTAACTATGCATTATTCAGATCTCCACTCATTGAAAATGTTGCTAACCCAACCAATTAATTAATGAAAAGTAAATCACAAATACAACACCAAACAAATGCACATGTGTTAAATAGACAACCTGATGAGGGAGAAAATGCACAACATAAAGTATCTAAAACTCTGAGTTCTAGTTCTGATTACAAAAGTAACTTCCTATGTCCCCTCAAATAGGTAACTTCCTTTTTTTGAAGTCAGTATTTTCACTTATAAAATGAGGCTGAAATAGATAATCTGTGTTCCCTTGCACCACTTATCTTTTATAATTATTTTAATTTTTAAATATTGAATTCTTTTCAAGAAGAATATATTTATAATGACTCATCTAGAGCTGCAACAACAAATATGAGTAAAACCAACAAAATCTAGATTATATCCATGACATGAGTGGGGGAGGGGGAGAAGGAGTGCTTATCGTATTTGGGGATGAAACACAGCTGAGTAAGATAACTGCCATATTAGCTAAAAGAATCATGTTATTAAAAATATCTCAGAAGTATGAACTGGTGGTCTGAAATTTAATGATGAAAATAAAGTCTTCTACTTGCTTTAGAACAATCAATTGTAGCAACAAAACATGATTTTGCTAGAAAGCAGCTCATTAAAAAATAGACAAAAAACCAAACAAAAACTGGTGATTTTGTTGTATTACAAGCTTTATGCCCTGTGGAAATTTAAAAAAAGGAACAAAAACAAAGAAACCAAACCAGATCTTTTTTCCTAGGACCCCTTTTTCTAAATCACTTCTTCCCCAAACTCTATTTTTTTTGCAGTTTTTAACTTACATGTAGAACTTTACATCTTATCTTATCTGCTTTAGCCCATCATTCTAGCCTATTAAGGCATTCTTAGATCCTGACTTAAACACCAGGTTAACTATGCCTTCTAACTTTGTGTGATTATTAGATTTGACAAGTATGCCATTTATGCTTCAATTTACAAAGAAAACAGTTGAACGACAAAGGGCCAGGGGTAGACCCCTGGGACCCTATACATGATACCTCCATTGGAGCTAATATTGACCTATTAATGCCTAATCCTTCAACTTGATCATTCAGTCATTTCAAAGTTTACCTTAATGGACCATGATCAGCCCCTATTGCTACTTCTTGGTCAAAAGATAGCCTTCAACACACTGAAAAATACAAATCTTGGTATATTATGAGAGATCAACAGAAACCATTTTAAAAAATTTTTAAATCAAAAATTTTTAAATTAAAAAAAAACACAATGACCTACATCTGACATGCTCTTTTGTTGTTGAAAATATGCTGCTTTTAGTCATCACTGCTTCCTGAGAGCTTCGCAAGCTGATATGTTCTAGAATTTTTCCAGGAATTCACATCAAGCATACTTATACATTAGACTCAAAACTTTTTTTAAAAAAGGAAACTTTGCCCTTCTCCTTTTCTGTAGGACATTGGTTCAGATTTTTAAAAGCCCTTCTTATAATGAAATTAACAAACATCAATAGTTTTGCATATGTATATGAAAGCATGAATCTATTATTTTTGAAGTACAGATTCAAATTCAGAAGACACTGGTACCAATATTCCTTTTCCTGTATGCCTTCTTCTCAATTTTTTTCTGCCCTATTCTGTCTATTTTAAAAATGTTTTATTGACATTCTATTCTCATCTTTCCTCTCCATTCATTTTTTTTTTTATTTTGGTATTTGGCCACCCCTCCCTGAAACCTCTTCTCCAAAAAAAAAAAAGAAAAGAAAAAAATCAACAATAAAATGTAAGCTCTCCTTTCTAAGGCATATGTATAGTCAAGTAAAATAAATCACACATTGCTCCTGTCTGAAAAATATGATTCTGCATCTATAATACATCACATTTCTACTTCAAGGTGTGAAGAGTTCTTAATCATCAGTTTTTCTGACTTGTGTTTGGTCATTACATTATCTCTACAGTTTTGGAGAACACTAATGGTGGCTTAGACATCACATCTACTATTTCTTTGGGCAATATTGGAATAATGGGATTTTTGTTTTGTTTTGTTTTTCTGTGTTTTTAATTTAACCACTTGAATTCTTCAGTCTTTTCTTACTTTCTTATCTTTCTGCTTATCTTGGATTTCTACTTTATACTGAGCATTTTTTCTTTGTTCTGGTCTGAGTCAAAAGATTACAAAGATAGCAAGAGGAAAAATTAAGAGTTGTAGGGTGGAGTAATTTAGCTTTTTAACCATTAATTATTCATAATAATCATTCCAGGAGCTGTAATTACTTGTCTTATTTTATCTTTAATTTATATCTTTCTCACAAACATAATTCATTTCTATGCATCCATTCCCCCAAAACCAAAATAAAACAAAGTCTTATTATTCATAGTCAACCTTAGTTCATTTCAAGTTTTACACAATTATACAATTTACTTTAATTTCTGTCACAATTCACATGTCTTTTAAAAATCTGAGTTGGCCAATAAGGTTCTGTGCATCCACACCTATCTCCTTAAGGTGCTTACCAAGTTCTTCCAAAGAATAATTTCTATTTGTGCTTTCTGAATTTCATTTGAATAAGAATGTCAATCATTTTTGTCTGACTTCCCCTGTTGCCTATTAAACTATTGGATTCTTAATTTTTTTCTCTGAATCCTTTCAAATTTATTACCTGAAAACTAAGGGTGCATGTCAAACTATGGTAGAGTTTCTCAGTTATAAATTATATAATGAAAATTTGCCACTAAGTTTTCTATCATTTGTATTTCAGCAAAAAAGGTCCTGCTTATTGCTCAGAATCAGGTGGGATATATGATTTCCCTTTGTTACTTTTACCTTTTGAAGCAAGACTATCTTCAGGAAAGTCATAGACTCAACTAGCTGTTCTAATTTTCGAAGTTTTAGCAGATAACCAGTTGCTAGATTTATGATTTGTTTTTCAAATACCTCATCTACATTTTTTCTTCTATCCAGGAGGTCTGTATGATACTTAACAGCAATAGCACTTCCTCCCTCCCCTCCCACTATTTATCCTTATCCAAATAATCTACATGTCCCGCTTTGTATTTCTCTATTTCAGCACACAATTATTACTTCTTAGCATATAACTCCATTCCATACTCTTATCTTTTACTTTCAATAGTATGTACTCTTCTGCTGGCATATTTAAGCTATTAGTTCCATTCCATCAAATCTCAGTGAGAGTCAGGCTCAAATTTGTCTCTTTGAATCGTTCACATGCATACAGAAATCAGCATAGAGTTGTTTTTTTAAGATTTCTGCCTCTGTTATTTGATGTTGTCTCCCATCGAATGCTGTTCTTTTGTTCTGGCGTTAGTCTTCCTGCTTTGCACTTTGTCTCTGTGGTAAAATGCTTTTAAAATCTATCTTGGAAACTTTTTCCTTCTCTCTTGCCCTTTCAATTTAAATCCCTCTTGATTCGATTTGCGAGACTTCAGGCACAGATGTTGTGCCAAGCCTTGTTATGTGTTCCACATCACTGTCCAAAGGTCTATCATTTCTTTATTTTAAGTCACGGTCGAGAAGCCAATGAAATTCCCTTCCTTGATCCTGTTTTACCCTGCTATTGATCTTTATTTAATTCTCTCCACATCCCTGCATGAAAGGCTCTCTCTCTCCATTTTGGGAGGTGTAAGGGGTGCTGGTGAGGCTTACTATACTTAGTAAACAAAACAGGTTAGTTGAAATGCAATTACCTAGTAAGGTACCTTTCTTCACCTGGCTACTGGTATTTTGATATTTTTGCTTATGTCTTGGAATGCTAGATCTTCTCAATATTATTACATCATTTTGTTTGCAGTTACAAAGCAAACAGGCAAGCTGCCTCTGTTATTAAGGTGCTTTATTATCTGGTCTTAGAATTTCTCTTGTTTCAGAATATCAAGGAGAAAAGGGAACAGACTGTCTTTCCAGTGGGATTAGGAAAGCCTATGGGACTAGAGCAAGAATAGTGGGAATGGTGCATTATGCCAGATGTGGCAGGGTTTTTGCCATGTGAGGTTTTTGCTATGAACTTATCTCCATAACCAGCAGGAGCTGGTAGTGAAATGAGTATGGAAAAATACAGAAAAGTGACCCGAGCAAATACCATGGGTGGAAAACGCTTCATAAAAAAAGTAAGAACTAATCTCATTCTTGAAAAATGGGTAAATGGCAGAGAGAAGGGAGATATTCCATGAAGAGTAGAGTTCAATGATGTGAGCAAAGCCATGGTGGTAGGAAAATATGTGGGTATGAATGATACAATATATAATAATAATGATAGCTTATATTTATTGGCTACTTTACACACAACTCATCTGTCCTTAATAACACATCTGTAAAGTAGGTAATAAAAGCACTATTATTCCCATTTCTCAGTTGAGCAAATTGAATCTCAAAAAAATCTCCTGACTTGAATAAGACCACATAATTTTTTTAAAAAAGCATCAAAATCAGACTTGAACTCTAATCTTCTACCTCCCAGTGAGGATGATCTTTGTAGACCACTGTGTAGAGGAGTGATGGGATTCAGTGGGAAAGAATACAGGACTTAGAATCAGGAAAAAAAATAAATAAAACAGCAGTTGTCATTCTTCCTTAAATACTTAACTAGTTTTTTGAACCTGGGCAAGGCATTTGATTTCTATGTGCCTCAGTTTCTTCATCTGTAAAATGATAATATCATCTAACTCATAAGACTATGGTCTTGGCCAAGTTAAATAATGCCTATAAGCGCTTTACAACTCTTATCTAGCATTTCATATATATACACTTATATATGTATACATATACATATATATACACATATATTATATATACATGTTTATATATATGTATATATATGTTTATATATATGTTTATATATGTGTGTTTATATATAAATATATTATGCTCATCAAGTAGATTTATATGGCTGAGTTGAAATGTTCATGAAAGGGCACAATGAGAGATAAGTTCGAAAAGGAATAAATATCAGGTCCAAGCAGACTTTTAAAGGCCTTAATAAAAACTCTAGTGTTTAACTGAGAGATGATTGGCTATCACAGTGAGGAGAATCATTGTGTTCTGCCCTAACATCCTATGATCCTGGTGTAAGAATACTCAGAACTGTGAATGATTGCATATGGTAGATAAATAGAACTGGAGGAGCCAGAGATGGTATCAGTGTTTGGAGCCTAGGTGACTGGAACACAGAATGATATCTCTAGAGGAAAAATGGTTATCAAGAAGAGGGACTGAAATGTAGAAGAAGATGTTGGAGTTCAATGAGCACTTTGATTATCCACTCTCAAGTCTGGGACCTGATTTGGCATCATTAGGGGATGGGTTTATTATTGTTGAGGTTGTTGTTGAAAACAAAGACAACCTTCATCACAAAGAGGAAATACTCCCAGTAAATTAAATAGAAGCCGAAATACTGAAAGGCAGCAAGAAAACATTATCTTTGGTTGTGGCCAATACTGCTCACTATTGTAATTAAAACCTGTTTTTGTTAATCCTGGTCTAATCACTATTGTTTAATATCTCAACAGGAAAGCAGAGAAGTCAGAGGTTATACAAACTAATGTGAACCAGTAGTTTTGAACACATATCCCCCACCCCCACCCCCAACCCCAACCTCCCAATTCATTTTTATAGTTTTGATTGTCTTATCTGTGCCCAGCACATTTACAGCTGCAGTGAAGCATATGAAAAATATCACTTGGTTCCCTGACCTTAAGGAACTAATAACATCATAGAATGTTAAATATGGAAGGAGAACCAGAAATCTAATCAAACATCATCATTCTGAATATTTAAAATAAAAGAAGAAGCCTAGAGTTAATGACACAGACAGAAGTATAAACTGAGTAATGCTCACAAGCAATGAACAAACATTGTTCTGTTGTAACAAGCACTGAGCTGGGCTCTAGAGATTAGAAAGATGAGGAAGAGAAAGAAGAAGAAAAAGAAGAATGAGGAGGCAGAAGAAAAAGGAGCAAGAGGAAAAATGCTTTCTTTCAAAGAGTTTTACATTCTATCAAGGAAGATAACATGTAAATGTATATAATATATACCCAAAATAAACACAAGTTGTTTTTCTTTATTATGGGAAGACACATTTGGATGACCAGGAAAGGCTTTGCATTAATGAGGCAGTTGAGCAGAGTCCTGAAGAAATTAGGCATTCTAAGACATAGGAAGAGACAGGAGCATATTCCATGCCTAGGCAACCATCAGTGTAAAATGACAGAGCAAAGGTGTGGAGTGTCCTTGAAAAACATTGTACCAGGTTATCCTCCATATTTTAGGATTCATTAGCTCTGAATGTTTTCTTTGCTAACATTCTCTCATCAAGAAATTATATTACAATATTATATATTATGTTATAATATGTACTACTACAACTGTATCAATATCATGTCTGTCTACATATGTATGTATTTACATACGTGTAAATATACATGTATATATACATATACACACAGAAGCCTCATATATGCATGAGTGAATGGATAATTTTACCCGTTCCCTGGCAGAAGAGTTGCTGGAAAACTTCAGTGGGGATGGTAGTGGGTGAGCTAGAGACTCCTGGAGTTAACATGGAAGACCAAGTCAGGAATAGCAGTGGTAGAGCAGAAAGATCACTTAATTTAATGTCAGAGGTTCAAATCTCTACTCTGCTGCTTTCTCTCTGTCTCTGTCTCTGTCTCTGTCTCTCTCTCTCTTTGTCTCTCTGTCTCTCTCTCTCTCTCTATCTCTCTCTCTGTCTCTCTCCCTCTCTCCATATACATACACATATAGATGTATATGTTTGTATATATGTATATGTGTGTGAGTGTGTGTGTGTGTGTGCACGCGCGCGTGTGTGTAAAACACCTTGGTAAGTCAAAAGCCCTCACTGAGCCTTGGTTTTCTTATTTGCAGAATGAGAAACTTGAACTAGATAATCTCTAAAGTAGCTGCCATCCCCTAATGCTATGGCTAAAGATCCCATTAAAAATGTTTCTCTTCCATTTGGATGTTCATATTAATGAACATACTCCTTTGGGGATTACAGATAAGAATCCTTTTCATTGAAAGAGTTCTTTTGAATAATCAATTCAAGTATGTCACTTTACTTATTTAATCCTCATCAAAACTCCTGGAGTTAGAGGGAGTCAGGGCAGGGATTGTTATTCTCACTTCTTGGATACTATGTTAGAGGAAGTGTAGGTGATGCAATGGCCACACAGCTGGACTGGAATCAGGAAGTCCTGAGTTCAAATCCAGTCTCAGATACTATATATCTGTGCAATTCTGAGCACATCATTTTACCCCAGTCTGCCTCCATTTCTTCATCAATAAAATGGAGATATTAGTAACAGCTACTTCTCATAATTTAACAATGATATAAAGTGCTTTGCAATACTTAAAAGTGTTATAGAAATGTCAACTATTCTTACTGTTATTATTCTTTGATGATGATGAAACCAAGGCTAAAACAAGTTAGATGATTTATCTTTAGTCAGACGGTATATTGCTATTTTTCCCCAAAATTAGAACTGAGTACTAGAAAACCTTTCTGCTGATCTTCAGTTATATTCCCTTGCCTTTCAGCAGAGCAGTCCAAATTGACCTAAAGGCTTCCACCAATGATGTTCTTATTTACTACATGGGGGGAAAGTTTCAATCCATTTAGGATTCTCCACAGACTACTTTAAATGAGGTATCCTTCACTAGAATGTGAAAAAATATATTATTACTTTGCTCCCATATTTATTAATGCTTATTATTAGCCATGTCAGACAAAATGCTTCTCTTCCAACTGTGCTTATCATGGAAGACAAAATCACTCTGTCATCGAGGCAGATGGCCCAGTTTATGGAAATATGTCTCATTAGTGAAAGGCATTGAATGGTTTGACAAGTTGAATTTTTAGGATGGATTGGAGGAGGGAGTCTGATTCATGTTTTGTCTTTCATACTAGGGGACTGATGAGAAGCATCTTCCCCAAGGAATGAACTGGCTTAAATATGAAGTTTACTGATTGAAAACCCTGACAAAGAGCTAGATGTACTTGAAGATTGCATGGTTGGTGAAGACATATTCCATCTTTCTGCAAGAACTAGGTAGCTGTGCCCTGCCTTGGATAAACTACAACAGGAATAGTATATTCAGTTCTGGGGGCCACATTCCAAGCAGAACATTGGCAAGGTAGAGAGCTCACAGAACAAGGAGGGCAGCCAGCATTCAGAGGACCTCAAGATCATGATGACAAAGATCAGCTGAAGAAATCAGGTATGATTAACAGGCAGAAGAGGAAGCTTGAAGGAGGGGAAAATATTAGCTATCTTGAGATACTGAAAGGACATCCTGTGGATAAAGGAGAAAGCCTTTTTTGCTTGGTCCTAGAGAGCAAAAGTAGGACTTTTCAAAAAGTCTGTAATTCTGCAAAGGATAAACCAAGTTTTAGTGAATATTTTTTGTCAGATTCCTCAAAAGATTTTCCTTATCTGGTTGTTCAGTATCTTATGTTAATATCAGGTAGCTGGTGAATTCAGATACTACACTCTAGGAGAAATAGATTTTGTAGAGGCAACATGGAATAATGGAAAGATCATTGGAGGAATTGGGAGATTGGGCTTCTGTTCTGGGCCCTTGTAGTGGTAATCAGGGCAGGATATTTTTTTTTTTTGCTGTTCTTCTCTTAAGTGCCTTTAGTGTTTGTTTGAATGGGGCAGCAAAAGTAGGATCTTTTTGTCTTGGAATGTTTCTCAGCACTAAAACAATGGAGAGTCATTGAATCATATATGATGTGGTGCTGGTCCTTGGAGCTTTCCAACCACTCTGGTGTTAGTGATATCTCACACCCTAAATGGTGAGCCTGGAGCCCTCAGGGTCCCCAACAGGGTATATGTACTGGAAGTTTAGTGTTTCACTTTTGGGGGGTACATGCATTGAAAGAATGTGGGTGGTGAGACTCTGGGCAAGCTGTTGAAGTTGCACCTCCTCCCCTCAGCTTTGTAACCCATCTTAGATGTTGGTGCTTCTCTATTAACTATGAACTGTGATTTGAATCAGACAAGGTCTGTCTGTTGATGTTTGTAATTTCTTTTTGTATTTGTCCTGAAGTTCAGGGGCTGATGTTTTCCCCCTGAACTAAGTGAATGATATATATGTGTGTATGTGTGTGTGTGTGTGTGTGTGTGTGTGTGTGTGTGTATGTTTAATTAAGCTAAGGTTGTTAACCTCTTAAAGTTGCTTTCCTTAGAAAAGCAGATCAAAGAACCTGCATTGGTAGCCCTTCCTGTGTACTGTTGTTGTTGGTCTTACACTGCCACAGTAGCTGCTAGCAACATTGTTGTTACAGCCCTGCTGCTAAAATCAGAAAGCTTAGCAATTGTCTTTACCAGCTTTCTCATTTTTTCACATAAGGAAACTGAGGCCTAAAATGATTAAGTGATTTGCTTGTGGTCACACAGTAAATGATAAAAGCAGAACCTGAACCTGTCTTCCAGATCCAAGTCTAGTGTTCTCCTGCAACACATTTCATCCCCAAGCCTATACCTTTCTAGGGCTTTGCCTACAAAGTGAAAGGTGTCCAGAAAGGGGCACTTAGATGAGGTGATCTTTAGGGTCCTTTGTATCTCTAATTTTATGTCCAGTTCTCAGCTATGCCACTGACTGTATGGCTTTTTGTAAGTTGTTTCCCCTCTTTGGGCCTCAGTTTCCACATTTGCAAGATGAGAAGCTTTATCTAGAATCTAGATCATCTATAATGTTCCTTTCAGTTCTGCTATTCCACGATGTAAGATCTCTTCCAGCTCTAACATCCTACGTCCAAAGATCTTACCAGCCTTGGCATAGATTCTATATTTTATATTTATTAAAACAAAAAATAAATGTGCCACATAGCCAGTGGCACTTCTTTATAGAAATAGTTTTATAAATAAAATGCACAGCTTAAATTATTCTGAAAGAATGAGGCTCTGTAATTAGTTTTCTAACATGATCATTGTTCCTGAGAATATACGTTTTCTCCCCAAAATGTAATTACAAAATAATTGGATTCAAAAACCAAGTTGCCTGCTCCTGGTAATATGCCTCCTCTTCTACTGAGTGCCCATCACTGGACTTCCTCTGTTGTTGCAGAAAGTCAAAGAGACAGACCCAACTGTGTCTGCTACTGGATATTGTTCCTTTAGGAAAAGGCCTGCTATGAATGCTCTCAATTAAACTTCACCAAAGGTTTAATTGCACTTGTTAAATAACTGCCTTCGCCCACAAAGGGAGCAGTTGAATTTTAGCAAACATGCAGTTATAGCACAGTTTTTTTTCTCCATTCTCTAAAATGCTGTCAATATTCTGATGTCTCATTTCTTCCAATAGTATATCAATTCTTTTGCCTTTGAACAGAGATCATGTATTAAAGGTACCTGCAGTTAAATTAAAGTTAAATTAAAATTAAATATCCCACAACATTTTCTGACTGAAACTATCACTGTGAATTCCAGAAAAATTTCAAAAAAAGTATGAATAATCCTAAAAGCAAAGGAAAGATACATGGTGGGTGTAAGCTGGCATTCACATGTTACCAACAACAGCTTATGCTTATGAAGTGGCATGGAAGACATGAATGATGAGTAGACCGGGAAAAACAATGGTACAGTACAAGAATGAGAGACAACAGATGGGCAGAGCAAGCACTGTATTCATGTTCCTAGGATGTGGAAAGACTGAGAAGAGGCTGTAGTGCTGGATAGCTTCTTGAGGGAGGATTTATGTGAAGTCCTCAACAAAAAATACATGAGGTGATCTAATGCATTACATTGCTGTGGATCATGCTTGGCACATCGAGCCAGAAAGGCCTGGGCTCAAATCCTCTAACTGACACTTATCATCTGGATGATGATGGGCAAATCACTTAACCTTATTTTGCTTATATTTAAAAGGAGGACAGTAATAATGGTGTCATCTACCTCACAGAGTTGTCATGAAGCTCAAAACGATCTGTGGAATGTGTTTTGAAAGCTTCAGAGATATATAAACATATTATTATTGTTAAGGCATAAAGGAGAAAGGGGCACCAACAGTAACGAGGTCATGCAGCCTTCCATATTATGGATGATCATCTCTTCATTGTTGCCTTTCATTTGGTATATCATGTTTCCAATTCCAAAGCTGTCACACCATGCATTCTTCTGTTTTTCTCCTCCTAGGAGATATCCCCCCACATTAAGCCTACTCTGAAAATGATGTATCCCATGATAGCAATAAAGGAACAATAGAAGTATTTGACTCAAAAGCCCAAAGGGTTAGCCCTGCACATAAAGTAGAATATGCCCTTTCCAACAAAGGAATGTCTTGATACACAGCATGGTAGAGTGACTAGAGTATTGGACTTGGAGCTGGAAAGTCCTGAGCTGATTTGAATCCTGCCTCAGATACTTCCTAGATGTGTGACCTTGCATAAGTCACTTAAATTGTCTGGACTTCCATCTTCTCATCTGTAAAAAGAGGAGGTGGTATTTAATGACAGAGGATAGCTCAGAGGAAAATGGTGAGTCTATAAGTATGACCTGGCTATAAAATACAACTAGTGAGAAATTTGATAGGAAGAAAAGAGTGACTGGTCATGTGAGGAGGGCACAAGATGTCAAGTAGATAGAATGATCTACTTCTGCCCTCTTGTTGTTAGAAAAAACCAAGGGAAGTTTTCAACAGTTTGAAAAGGTATCCCATGACCAGCTTATAGAAGGACATGGATGAGAGTCACATTGGATGTGCAGGCATGAATGGATTGTAACCAGCATGTCAAAGGAAATTTCTGAATCTATGAGTATTATTTTCAATTGAATATTAAATGAATGAATATATATATATATATATATATATACATACATATATAATATATCAATAACCAGCATCCTACTTCGATGTCTCACCATGGTGGGGAAATGACCTTAGTTTCCAGAAGACTACTATCAGTGGAGCATAAGTCCTATCAGACCCTACCATTCTTAAAATGATTCATGTAGGGGCTGGTGACATGTCTCTCTGAGGACTAGTCTGCGATAAGAACCATTCTAGGCTGAGTTCAGAGAATCTCATCATCATTTCACTTATAAGGTAGCATTTTTTTCTGCCACAGTAACTCTATAGATCCTTAATGTATATGTAATTATATATTTCTGCTCCCTACTAAATGAAAATGTTCAAAAGGTCAAGGACCTTATCTCCTCTATCTTTGTATCCTTCAGGGTCTTAGCATGTAATAGACATGAAATAAATGGGTGTTAAATAGATGCTGAATCCAACTATCTTTCCAGTAAATTCCTAAATGTTGGTACAAATGTCATTCTGGATATGCAGGCTAATTGTTTATAGAAGGTTCTCCTATGCTATTAGCTGACCAATGTCATTAAACTGTCATTAAAATTCATAAAACTGTTCATGCATATTTAATGAATATCTATGAAGAGAATGATGGTTTTTTTTACTCTCCCCAACACCCTACTATAGCTAACATGGAGACACAGAAATAATTTTTCAACCCCCTTTGTGCTATAAGATTTGTTTCTTTGTTTTAATCCATACTAACACTTTGAGAAATTTCATGAACTTTAATTTCTGACCTGTCAGGACATAATTCATGATCAGACCCCACTAAATGTTCACACACAGTTACATAGTCCTTAAACATTCATTTCTCTATGAATAATTCAATGTACCTTTAGAGAAATCCTCATGAATGGTTAATGAACAAGAAAATATAAGTAACAACTAAAACTAAAATGCTATTGCTATTTACTTTTTAAAGAAGTACCTGATTGCTCATAGGCCAGGAATCCATAGATGAGTCACTGATTAATTGAAAACAAGTGAGACACTTTACACATGATGAATTTTCCTTCCCTCCCTTTGGTTATTGTGGTAAAGGAGGATGAAGGAAGCTCATTAACAGTAACAACTTCTATGTGTCCCTTTTCTTTGCTTCCAGATTTATTAAATCTCCATTGTATTGAAACACCAAAGGCAGTGTTAAGTCTAAAAGAATGAATATTTTACCCTCTTTTGTTGTGATGTGTGTATGTGGATAGCATGAAAAACTAAGATTTCTGACCACTGAACCTTAGGCACTTTAATGGTATAATTATGCTTTTTAAAAATTAAAAGGCTCTAATCAGAAACAGCTTATCATTAGAATAAAGTTGAACACTTGAAAATAGAATCTACGACAAGTGGTTAGGAAAGCTTTCCTTTCTTTCTTATCTTTACAATGTGGCATAATCTACCCTGTTTCATTCTTTTAAAAAGCTCACTTATCTAACAGTGTTGGGGAAGAGAATGTTCTGGTTAATTGAGCATTCTGGTTAATGGAATTATCATTTATGCTATTTTCTGACTTACACTTTTCATAGAATTAGATTACAGTAAAATTCACTTATCTTTATACTGAACAAAGTCAGTTCTTTGATAGCTTTCCCAAGCTGGAAGTAATTTCTGCCTCTTATGATTTCAAACAATAGATGCTATAATTTGTATTATTATACTCTATTATTATATCTCTTATACTGTATATTCTATTGTTATACTTATATTATACTCTAACTGAACTGTATATATTTACTATTTACAAATCTTTTTATAATCTTATGACACCATAGAGTCCTTGAAGGCAAGGACATCATTTGGTTCTATACAGTGAAACTGGTTTTCCCTTTCTATATGACTCTTGAAGATTTGCAAATTTCTTTCCTCAGAATGACTCTGTAAAATTGGCAGTGCATGTTAAACATTATCACCATTGTACAGATCAAGACATTTAGGTTCACCAATAGCCCATTTGATCAATAAGCTCTTTAATGCAGATATTTCCTACATTGACATGATTTAAATCTAGAGGTGCCTACCCCTCCTTGAGTGACTTTGATACAATTCCTCCTATAACAGTTGGAGTTCTTTCTCATATTCTCTTGGAATCTAGAAGACACCAGCAGAACATTAGAGTTGCTCCCCATTCTTTCCAAGTTTCAGGTCCATCTTTTTCTATTGTATGCCATCTCGATGACATCTTTTACATTGTCTCCCCAAAGTAAGTTAGTGTTTGTAATGAACTGAAATAAGTTCAGTCCCATCACATGCCATGACACAACTAGAAAGTTTCTGAGATTGGATTTGAACTCAGGTCTTCCTGGCTCCCTTCTTTTACCATGATAGAACCCCTGCAGGTTTCTCACTGTCATTGAATTAGAGAACAGAATTTCATAATTAGGATGAAGCTCAGTGGCCATCCATTCCAATCCACATCCTTCAAATTTTGCCCTCTAAAATGCACTTGTGCAGTGGTTATCCAGCTTTTGCTTGAAGATCTCTAGGAAGGACTTCTACTTTTGGTAGTAATTTAAAGCCTACATTTTTTGCTTTGCCTCTCCTTCCTATTTATCTTAGTTCTGCTGTCTGGGACAAAGCAAAATTGTTGTAGTCCCTCTTCCAAATAATAACCCAGATAATGCTTGTTGCGGCAGCTGGTGGTTCAGTGAGTAGAGCACTGGGCCTGGAGTCAGGAAGACCTGAGTTCAAATCCAACCTCAGATACTTCCTAGCTGTGTGATGCTGAGTGAGTCACTTAAACCCTGATTGCCTGACAAAATAGGTCCACTGGAGCAGGAAATGGCAAACTACTCCTAAATGGGGTCAAAAAGGTTCAGACACTACTGGAAAACAACTGAGCAAAAACAAAACTTGAGGACAGCTATTAGGTCCCTCTTAGTATTTCTTCCCCAAGACTAAACATCCTCCATTATATAAATTAATCTTAATATGATATGCTCTCCATCTTACCAATGTCATTCAGAAAATGTGCCACCATTATTTGAAAATAGTACTTTAAGTGAAGTCTGGAAGGACTGAGTATGATAGGACTATCACTTCCATGTTCCTACAACCTATACCTTTCTTAACACATTTCCTATGAAAGAACTTATTGTTTATATGTGTCTATTCAAATGGACTTTCTTTTCCTCTTCAGTTCAGTGTCTCCATTGTGTTTCCTCAGTAACAGTGGCACAGTTACAGGGATGAGTCTTTAAAGAGTGCCTTTAATAGCATAGTAGATTGGACCATAAAACATTAATTTAATTTCTGCTATTCTAAGTATCTATTGTGGAAAGAATGTTTGATTTGGAGTTAGAATACCCAAGTTTGAAACCCAGCTCTGCCACCTTTGTGACCTTGGACACACCACTTAATTTTCTTGTTTCCCCATCTCAAATTAAGAGTGTTTAGATGAGAAGAGATCTAACTTCCTTCTAACTCTAATCTGTTATCAATAATAAACTAATAGATAAAGTATTAGAGAAATTAACCATATCCCTATTGAAATGTGTGCATCAATGGAAACCAGCTCTTATGAAGAATTTGACGATAAGTGACAATATAGTCCACAGATTCTCCTCAGAGAATAGAATAAAGGAGTTAGCAGGGTTAGTTGGTTTCTTAATATGTTCAATGTCAAGAAGAAACATTTTATAAGACGCTCAACTATTTAGTGGTGTGGTGCTCATAATGTATCATAAACAAGGGTACCATCATGAAGGTATTTATAATGTTTGCACCCATGGCTCTTTCCGAGAATAAGGAGAGAAATACTTTGAAGATCTAGAAAAGAGCCTCCAAATTAAGTCAACATATATTTATAGGTCTACTGATTTCAAAACTTGGTTTCAGACAAAATATTTTTTAAAAAGTTAGAAAATGTGATTTGGCATAAAGCAATGAAATGGGCCAAAGTTTCCACTCTTCTGAAGTCCCACACATGGGTATCAGAAAGATGCTAATCAAGAAGAGAATCACAAGGTGTTAAATTGAATTTGATTATATCTTAATAGACAATAAATTATTTAAATCATTTCATGATGAACTTTCTGTGTGCAGTGAGAATATTGAATGATTAGAGCAAAGGTCAAAGTTCAGGATAGTCTCAAAAGGAAGAAAAAGCCTGGAAGAAGACAAGATTTTGGTTGAGACTTGAAGGAAGTCAAGAAGCAAATATGAGGGAGAAAATTCAAAGTGTGGAGAACAACCAGTGAAAATGCAGAGTTGGGAGATGGATTGTTTTGTTGGAGTAAAACAAGGAGACAAGTGTCATTGGATTGCAGAGCATATGAAAAAGATCAAGGTGTAAGAAGATGGGAAATATGGGAAGGGGCCAGGTTAGGAAGGGCTTTAAAAGCCAAACACATGATTTCATATTTTTGTCTTGGAGGTAAAAAGTGAGCCACTGAAGTTTTTTGAATAAGGGTATGACAAGGTTACACCTTAACTTTATTAAAGATTTTATTATTATTTTGTAAGAGGAAGATCAGTTTGTTATAGAATTGGAGAATGTACTGGAGTAGGGAGATGCTTGAAGCAAGGAGACAGTCTTCCCTGTTGAAATTCTGTCTGTCCTTTGAGGCTGAGCTCAAATGTCATCTCCTTTAAGGAACTTTCAGTTACAGACCTTCTTCCATTCCCCCCGCACCTCCCCACAACACCCACTGTTATTTCCCAATTATTTCTTCTCCTTCTGAATATTCCTAGCATTTGTTCCATCCTCCTTTATTTCATTTTCATATTCAAATTTATACTTATCTGGAAGAGTCCATGCTTTAATCTTCATTTTGTCATCCCATAGCTTAGGAAAATGCCTTGAACATAGTAGAAATCTTATCAATTCTGGTTAAATTGTATTTTAAATGGAAAAGTGATGGCTTCACATTTATCACAAACCTTCCTACATGCTATCAATTTCCAATTCCTCTTACTCTATACTTTAGTACTTGCTGTGTGGTTTTAAAGGAGTGGTCAGTTATTCAGTTCTATATCTAGAGAAAGACCTTCATTTTCAATGAAGTTGCAAGTCCCTTAAGGAATGTGTAATTTTTCATCTCAATACCTTAGCATCATTTCACATAGTAGGTGCTAAATAAATGGTAGTTGATTTGAATAAGGTGTAAAATGTCCCTTAAAGACATGTTTTACCTCTTCATTTAAAATTTATATCTCATCCCTTTCCCAAATGATTTTGAGAAGTTTAAAAAAATAAAAATAATATAAAAGAGGAAACATTTTAAAATTCATTAAAATAAGCAAGAGTGTACTCTTTGTTTTATGAAGGTAAGCCAAAGTCATTTGTCCTGACATAGTACCTGTGGGAATATGGGAACTATCCTTTCATAAACATAACACTCCATCTGTTCAGTTCCCTACCTTCAGTTACCTTCCTCATAGAAGGCTGTTAGAATGGTGGCACTAACTAAGTTAATGGAGTATACCAGAGAGCCAGTGAAAAGAGTATACTAATATAAAGAATTACCAAAAGATGGTACCTTAAATGATCTGTCACAATTAATGATTAAAAACTGGATAAAAGTAATAATGATTAATAGTACACTGGGAATCAGGTTTGGAATGCAGAGGATCTTTACTCTTACTGTATTATATCCAATGTGGGACCTAATAGAATGAATTTAACAGCAAAAATAGAAAAAAAATTGAAAGCATCTAAATTGAAAATTCAATGGCATCAGGTACCTGCTATGACCTAGTTACTATAGTCAAGCACTGATTTTTTAGCTCTGAGTGGGTTTCTGGAAGCTAAGCCAAAAACAGAAACACATTGAGTTACACAGTTTTCGTTGTGTGATTAAAAAAAAGACAAGTTCATACAGAGATTTGAATTTTCTCAGCATCAAATTCAAGGAATTCCTAAGGACGTAAAAGAGACTTAGGAGTCCTCGGTAATTTGTAGTCTGGCCTTTGTCTACTACCCCCTTTTTAGCTTCAGATTACTACATAGAATCAACAAATACTGAATATAAGAAATAAAACATAAGAAACAGCAGTGGAAGACTTTTATGAGACCTAAAATGTCACCCTCAGGGTAAATAGAGAGCCAGAGTAGTGTACAAGAAAAGCCACTTGATTTTAAAGACAAATAAATTATTTGTGTTTGAGGATGAACTCAGGCCCTTACCAGTTGTATGACCTTGGGCACTTTACATTTAATCTTTCTGATCCTGAATTTCCCAATCTATACATGGGGAACATAGTACTTGAACAAGTTGCATATGATTGTTCTAAGAATATGCTTTTTAAACCATAGCAAGCCATACAAATGTCACTTATTGTTGAATAGAAGTCACCAGAAGGTTTGCCCCTGCTGAAGACATATCCTGACTGCCTAACTCCCTAATTTTTTAAAATTTTTTTTCTCATTCTTCTGAGCACTAAAAAGACTCATTTATAAAAAGAAGAGATACACACAATATATTCCATAATAAAGTGGATTCTCCTTAAAATATAAAGCCACTTTGGGATGTGCTTGTAAGATATCTAGGTCTTACTTGGGAATTGGTTACTGTTGCTAAGTCTTCTTTGTGACCCTGCCAAAGCTGAGTTAGTGGGTTTTTTTTCTATCTCATACCTCCCCTTTCCTAACAGCAAAGGGAATAAGGCAATAGAATAAAGCCAAGGGGGAGCTGAACCATTGCAATTAGAGGTACATAAATGAGAGTATTGAATATAATTCCATTGTATGCCCCACTCTTAATCCCCTGGGCCCTTCTCAGTTCATATTCCAGGAATTCTGACAACGTCAAGTTGAGTTTAAAGAAGGGATGATCTTGGGCAGGGGTGGAGAACCTGAGACCTTCAGGCCACATGTGGCCCTCTAGGTCCTCAAGTGTGCCCTTTGGATCCAAACTTCGCAGAACAAATCCCCTTAATGAAAGGATTTGTTCTGTAAAACTTGGACTCAGTCAAAAGGTCTTACTCAAGGACCTAGAAGGCCACATGTGGCCTCTAGGACACAGGTTCCTTACCCCTGTCCTGGGGCATCCAAAGGTGGATAATTAAGTTCTTTTGGAATTTTCACTCTCCTGCAATTATTATCCAACTAGTTCTACAATGAATATGAAACATATTTTGGAGGTTGGATTAGTAGAAAGGAAATGGCATGAGCTCTGGAGTTAGGAGACTCAAGTTAAAAGCCAGTCTGTGCTAGATTAGTCTGAATCTGCCTGGCTTTCACTTTCCTCGTCTGTTAAAAACAAACAAATAAACAAACAAACAAAACAAGGGTGTTGGACTAGACTGGACTAAACTATTCAGATTATATAAATTATTTTGCAACCTATATGTCTCTATAATAGATTATGTTTCTACCTAGAACCCCAGTCTTGTCCTTCTTTTACCCATATTCAAACTCTTCCTCTAATGGGGCTTTGGCATATCTATCCATAAACTGACTCCCTCCCATTCCCAACAGTTGAACTTAAACTTCCCCTTCTACTCTCTCCCTTCACAAGAGAACCAGAAAGGCAAGAGCCAAGAGTCTTACAACTGACAGCAATAATGTATAATTGACTAAAAGGAAATCTGGCTGTCAGTGAGCTTTATTTACACTTTGTCAGTCTCCTCTAACCCCCATGGAAGAGCTACCTGCTGCTTCCCCCTTTCCAGATGGGCATCCAACTTCCTGCCAACTGGTGCCCAAGACCACATGTACATCCTGCAACTCGCATCGTTTATTAGCAAGTGATCTCTCCTCAGCATGGAAAAGCAGACAAGTGTTTGTAAAGCAAGCCTCAGTGGCTTTCTCTGCTGAAAAGTGGCAAGGAGCCTCTGGGCTCTCTCGTGCAGAAAATGATGAAGTTCAGGAATTGGTGCAAAGAGAATTAATGAGTTTCAGTTGGAGTGACACCCTTTGCTATTCTCGGGACAATACCCTCTATTACTGTCAGGTTCTGCCTTAGGGAGGAGGTCTCTCTCCAAGCTGGCATTGATTCACTATCATTATTCCCAGTACAGTCACTCCCACAGTTCTCACTCCCAGACAGTAACATACTGTGCATAATTTTAGACATTTCCAATTTGAAGTCTATTTGGGATTCCAATAGTTTACAATTATTCCAGCTAAGATGCACAACCTATTTTTATTAGACTCCATCAACAGCTTTTTCTCTCCCTTGAATAACTTTGAAACCTTTTTTTCTTCTTACCTCACTGGGTTATTGTGAGACTCAAATGAGGTAATGTATTATAAAGCGCTTTGTAAATTGTGAAGTCAGTTACAAAAATCAGCTATTAAGATGAGAGATGATGTGGAATTAGCCTAGAACATAGATTCAAGAAATCCTAGATTTAAATCCAAGCTCTGAGACTTGCTAGCTATGTTAGTGGTGAGCTGTGAGGAAACCAATGAGGCTCAGTTTCTTAGTCAGTGAGAAGGAGTTGGTAATATTTGGAATATCTGCTGCACATGGTTGTTTTGAATGAAAATGTGTTATAAACCTCAAAATTCAGTTAGTCCTTTGCAGAGAACATTTTATCTGCTTCTCTCACTTAACGGGAACACAAAAATAGATTTGGAAACTCCTCCTTTGCCTGTGTCTATTTGATGTAAAAGTTGAATTTTTAAGTTCTGTTAAGTGTTCTCTGACTTAAAATACCAGTTTTAAAGATACAAGCTAATCAGAAAAAATAATATAGATAAAAACTTCAGTCTTTCCTTCCAATGCTTCTACATTTTATATTTAAATGACAGCCATAATTTTCTCTTCTTCTGTCAGATTTTCTATTGGAATACTTTATTTTCCATGGTTTGACAGCACTCTGCCTTGGTATCCTACATTCAAATAGCAGTCCTCTCTCCTTAATTATCTAATGATATACCATCTTGAAAGGTTAGCTTTGTGTTGGTAACCAAAAATGGGCTCCTTAGCACTTAGTCAACAAGTGCTCTTGACTAGTTTGGCTTTTTCCCTTGAACTAACTGAATGCTGTTTGTATGTTGGATTGGAGTAAGCTTGTCGGCCCCTTCACCTTGCTTCCCTTGCTTAAGCAGATCGAAAGAACCTGTGCTTTCCCTGGCATACCTTACACCCCCGCAGAAGCCAGATGGTTAAAAACAGCTTCCGTTGGAGCCAGAGGCTGCTACAGCTACAGCTACAGCCAAAGCTGAAGCAGGAGCTGCCGGTAGCAGAGCTGACCTATGTGTGCATTGAGGAGTGCTGAACAAGGACTTGAGGCCAGTGGGTAATCTTTTTACCAAAGAGGGGAAGCATGTATATGATTTTGCTTTATACCATCATGCTTCTCGGTGGCCCTGGAAACTTTTGATCAATATATCAAAATGGGAATGCCGGTTTGTGGGTTGGTTACTGTGGAGCCTAAATATATGCTTTGATTCTTCTGCCTCCTACTTTGAGAATTCCTTATATCTGGTGGTGGTTCCGAAACTTTCAGACATATATATGATCCTCTTTGAAATTATAAACTCTGCCCTCATATTACATTCAAATAGCTGTCCTCTCTCCTTAATTATCTAATGATATACCATCTTGAAAGGTTAGTTTTAAAGGGAATATTTCTAGGATGAAGCACATTAATCTCACTGAATTCCCTTATGGTTTTGGAAATGTCTTTCCACAGTGTGGGCCTAGGGGTGGGGGGTGGATAATCCTTGGTCTTCAACAGAAATATTCTCACTCTTAATTTTGACCCTGGGCATTTAGCTTTCAATCTCAGTTTCTTTGATTATAAAATGTAGGAATTGAGCTAGGTGAACTCCAAGGTACCTTAATCTATGATCCTAAAACAAACCTAACAGTCCATTTAAAAAGCATTCTGCTAGTGTAATTATATTATAGACATTAAATTCTCCCATCCAATTTCTGAGATAACCATAGTTAACAATGGTTAATTATATAATTCATTTCTCTTTTGTACGTGTTTAAATATATGAATCAAACCAAATGAACAAATACTGAGTTCTTCCTATGTGTGAAATTCTTCACTGGATATCATAAGATTAACAAAGCTAACACATTATCCCTACATTTAAGGATCTTGTAATATAGTTAGAGTAAAATATATAAAAATAAACACATGGAAAATCTAAGAGAATTTAAAATAACAATGACACAAGATAATTATACATTATCTATGTTAAATTATTTCACATCTCAGGGCCTAGTAGGACTACATCCAAAGAAACTGAAAGAACTGATATTTGTGAATGGAAGATCGCTGACTACAATTTTTGAGGGTGATTGAAAATAGGAGAGGTACACGAGAAAGGAAGGTACTATATTGTCCAGAGTTTCAAAACAGGAAAACAAGGATTTCTGAACACTATGTAACCCTCAAATTGACATCAGTCCCTAGAAAAAAATCAGCAACTTTGTGAGTACTTGGAAGAGAAAGCCTAATTACTAGAAATAATCATAGCTTTATTAATATCAAATAATACCAAGTAGCATACTTTAAAAATAGACTCAACAAACTGATGGGACAGGGATATTTGTAGGCATAGTGTATTTTAATTTCAGTAAAGTATTTGACCCAGTGTCTCATAGCATATTTGTGGAGAAGATGGAGAAAGTTGGAATAAATAATAAAATAATGAAGCAAATTTTTAGTTGATTGAAAATTGGCACCCAAAGTGTATTGATCAGCAGAACTAGTATGAACCTGGAAGGAGCTCTAAAAATATCATGAAGATTTCTGTCCTTAGTTTTGTTTGGTCGAACATCTTCATCAATGACTTGATGGCATGCTTATCAAATTTGCTTAGTACCCTAAACTGGCATGAATAGCTTGCATATTCACTGATGGAGACAAGATTTTAGGGGTCTCATTCAGAAAGAGATAGTAAGTCAAGACCTAGCAGCTGAAATTGAATAGTCCCCTATATTTGTTTTTAATTTTATTTATTTATGACTTGTTATACATCATAGTCATTTACAGATACATCTCTACCCATACCACAAAAATGAACTTTCTTTTTTTGAATTTGTTATTTTATTTTCCTTTCTCATGACATGACTTGAGTTCCAATGCCACCTCTGACACACATTGTGTGACCCTTGGAAAGTCATTTAATCTCTTGATGCCTTTGGCTGCACTCTAACCTATAAGTTTCAGACTAGGTGCTGATCTGGTGGATGTCAATCTGCATTGGAAGAGGAAATTTCCTCATTTAGAGTTTCCTATACTAATGAAATCACAAGTCTTTTGTAAAGAAAAAAAAATAGAGAAAAGAAAAGAGAAACAAAAGAGAAACAAAAGAAAAGATAAAGTCAGTTAATATTTATTAAGTACTTACTGTATGTTAGACAGTGTTCAAATTGCTAGACATACACATATACAAAAGAAAAAGACAATCCTCTGCATTATGAGCTTCTTATCTAATGAGGGAAGACCACACACACACACACACACACACACTGAAAAGGAGAAGAAAGAGGTGGGGAAAATACCCTCCATGGGGGCTTGGTGGTAAAGTCAAAGTTCAGCAAGGTAGGAAAAGGGGAAAGTGTCTGCCCTGTGTTCTCTCCTTAAATGGAGATTGAGAAATTGATGACTCTGACATTACAAGTCCTCTAATCAGAGAACACTGATGAAGTATGAGTACCAAAGGGAGGGGAGAAGAAGGGAAGGAGAAAAGGAAAACAATTCCCATATCACAGTTTATTTAGACATTGCCAAGTTCTTTGCTGGTATACAAAGTGTTACTGCAAATATTTTGGCCATGTTTGTACATCCTTTTTGTTTTCCACTTCCTTTGGGAAAATGTGCAGCAATGGAATCTGAATCAAAGGATTTGCAATATAGTCATTTTTCTTATATAATTTGATCACGGTGCCTCGAACATAGAGTGCGCAATAAAGATTGATTATTTTCCAAAACAGATCAATTCACACCTCTACTAACAGTATGTTAATATGCCTATAATCTTGCAGCCCTCTCAACATTATCTCTGTCTCAGTCTCTCTCAGTCATTTTTGTCTCTATTTGTCTGTCTCTTTGTTTCTCTGTCTTTCTGTCTATGTTTGTCCATCTCCGTGTGCCAATTTGTTAGATGTAAGATGAATTCCAAGAGATGTTTTAATTAACATGTCTCTTATCAGTGACACAGCAATACTTGATATGGTTAATAGCTTGTAATTATTGTGAAAGTTGCTTATATCCTTTGAGCACTTAACTTTTGCTAATGGATCTTGGTCATATATTTCTACTAAATATCTATAAACATTGGCTATCAATCCTTTTTTAGTGCTATTTCATGCAAAATTTTGTTTTTCTTCAGTTGACAGCTCTTCCTATCCTAGCACCATTGATTTTTATTTAAAGGCTTTTTTTATATTTTGTAATTGAAATTCTTTAAATTTTCTTGCTTTTCAACCCCATCCTTTGATTAAGAACTTTTGCCCTAGAAATAGTTTTGAAATGTAACTTCTTTCATATTCATGTATGTGTATGTACATAAAACATAGGTATATGCAAATATATGCATATGAATATAAGTATGTACAACATATATATTATGGATGATTATATTACTTTTAATATTTAGATTGCATTTCATTTGGAACCTATTGTGTCATTGTTATATTCCAGTCTAAATCTTGTTTCCACAAACTGATTGTGTATATGATTTCCTCTTTGACCCAATATAGAAATAATTTACCCCGTTCTATCTCTCCCTTTCTTCTGCAACCTTATACTCTTCTTTCTCATCCCTTAATGTTTTTTTATGGCATTCCCCCAAAATCACTTTAAACTCATAACCTGTTGATGTATATTCCTTCTAGTTATACTATTACTGATACAATTTTTATGAGTTACAAGTATCAGGGGCGGCACCGAGATGGTGGAGTAAAAGCAGGGACTTGCTTGTGCTCTCCCCCAAATCCCTCTAAACACCTGTAAAAATGTCTTTAACCAAGTTCTAGAGAAGCACAACCAACAAAATGACAGAATGAAACAAATTGCCAGCCCAAGACAACCTGAAAGGGCAAAAAGGAAAGGTCTGTTGCATGAGTCTGAGAGAAGAGCACAGTCTAGCATGGGCTCTGCCAGCATAGACAGGGCCAGAGCAGGCCTCAGTGGACTGAATCAATGGCAGCTGCAATGGTTTCCAGAATTCTTGAGCCACAAACACCCAAGACAACTTAGAAGGTCAGAGGGAAGGTCTAGCCCCAGCCCCAGGGTGGCAGCTGTGGCAGCAGTGGCAGTGGCTGCTTCTGGAGCTCTTGGTCCACATACAGTGAAGGGATCCAGTGGCTGATCAGAAGGAGATTACAGGAAAATTTTTGCTGGCACTGAGGCAGGATTCTCTTGTTTTGCCCATGCTTGGATCTGGGTCACAGTCCTGAGTGGTGGTCCTGGGATGAGGATGAGTGCTGGCATGGTGGAGCTTGTGGTGGCTGGGGAGAGGGAATCCTCCTCATAATCCCAAGGGAGAAAGGAGTGATTGTGGTCACTCATAGACCAGACCACAGACCATCATATGACCTTGGAAGATCTGAAAATTTACAGGTCCCTAGAAATATCTCTGCAAACAGCTGCACAAAACCCCTGAAGCTTGGAACAGCATAACCTCCACACTAGAAGCAGAGAAATACCTTAACAAAGAGCTAAAAAGTCAAATAATTGGCTGGGAAAATGAGCAAACAGTGGAAAAAATAGACTATAGAATCTTACTTTGGTGCCATGGAATACCAAAATATACAAGAAGAAGACATCAAAGTCAAAGCTCCTACATCCAAAGCGTCTAAGAAAAATATGAATTTGTTGCAGGTCATGGAAATGCTCAAAAAGGATTTTGAAAATCAAGTAAGAGAAGTAGAGGAAAAGTTGGGAAGAGAAATGAGAATAATGCAAGAAAATCATGAAAAACGAGTCAAGAGCTTGCGAGCAAGACACCAAAAGATGCTGTAGAAAATAACACTTTAAAAAAATAGACTAACCCAAACAGTAAAGAAAGTCCAGAAAGTCAATGAAGAGAAGAATGCCTTAAAAAGAATTGGCCAAATGGAAAAGGAGGTCCAAGAGCTCGGTGAAGAAAATAACTTCTTAAAAATTAGAATGAAACAAATGGAAGCCAATGACTTTATGAGAAATCAAGAAATTATAAAACAGAACCAAAAGAATGAAAAAATAGAAGACAATGTGAAATATCTCATTGGAAAAACAACTGACCTGGGAAACAGATCCAGGAGAGATAATTAAAAAAAATTATTGGACTATCTGAAAGCTATGATCAAAAAAGATCCTAGACATCATCTTTCAAGAAATTATCAAGGAAAACTTCTCTGGTATTATAGAACTAGAGGGGAAAATAGAAATTGAAAGAATCTGCTGATCACCTCCTGAAGGAAAACTCCTAGGAATATTGTAGCCAAATTCCAGAGGTCCCAATTCAAAGAGAAAATATTGCAAGTAGCCAGAAAGAAACAATTCAAGTATTGTGGAAACACAATCAGGATAACACAAGATTTAGCAGCTTATCTATCTATCTATCTATCTATCTATCTATCTATCTATCTATCTACCTACCTACACACACATATACATATATACACACACACACACATATATATATGTGTGTGTGTATATATATGTATATATATAGACAGAGGATACAAGGTGAGTTGAAGATGAAGGGATAATATCTAAAAACTAAAATTAAGGGGTATGAGAGAAGAATGCACTGAGAGAAGGAGAAAGGGAGAGGTAGAATGGGGTAAATTATATCACATAAAAGAGTCAAGGAAAGGCTTTTACATTGGAGCAGAAGAGGAGGGAGGTGAGAGGGAATGAGTGAATCTTATTCTAATTGGATTTGGCTTAAAGACGGAATAACATACACACTCAATTGGGTGTGGAAATCCATCTTACCCTACAGGAAAGTAGGGGAGAAGGGGATAAGAGAGAGGAAGTGATAGAAGAGAGGGCAAATGAGGTAAGGGAGTAATCAGAAACAAATACTTTTGAGGAGGGACAGGGTCAAAGGCAGGTATATAATAAATGAGGGGCAGGATAGAATGGAGGGAAATATAGTTAGCCTTTCACAACATGACTGTTACAGAAGTGTTTTTCATGACTACACATGTAAAACCTACATCAAATTGCCTGCCTTCTCAATGAGGGTGGGTGGAGAGGAAGGAAGGGAGAAAATGTGGAACCCAAAGTTTTAAAAACTAATGTTAAAAATTTTGTTTTCATGCAACTGGGCAATGGTGTATAGAAAAATATCTTGCTCTACAGGAAAATAGAAGGAAAGGGGATAAGAGAAGGGAGGGTGGTGATAGAAGGGAGGGCAGATTGGGAGGAGTAATCAGAATGAGTGCTATCTTGGGGTGGGGGAGAAGAGAAATGGGAAGAAAATTTGGAACTCAAAATCTTCTGGAAATGCATACTGAAAACTAAAAAATAATTAATAAAAATTGTCTTTCTAAAAAAAAAACTACTTGGTACTGGCTAAGAAATAGAGTGACAAGTGACAAGACAGAGTAGTCAATGACTATTGTAATCTACTGTTTGATAACTCCAAAGACTCCAGCTTCTGGGATATGAACTCACTACTTGATAAAAACTGATGGGAAAATTGGAAAATGGTATGGGAGAAACTGGGCATAGACCAATGACTGACATGAAATACTAAAGTCCAAATGGATACATGATTTAGATATAAAGACTGATACTATAAACAAAGTGGGAGAATAAGGAATAGTTTAACCATTCGATTTATGGAGAATGGAAGAATTGATGACCAGACAAGAGATAGAGGACATTCTAAAATTCAAAATGGATAATTTTGATTATATTAAATTGAAAAGTTTTTACACAAAGCCAATGCAACCAAGTTTAGGAGGGAAGCAGAATACTGGGGAAGAATTTTTACAACCAATGTCTCTAATAAGGTTTCATTTCTAAAATATATAGAGAACTGAGTCAAATTTATAAGAATACAAATCATCCTCCAATTGATAAATGGTCAAAGGATATGAAGAGACAGTTTTCAGAGGAAGAAATTAAAGCTATCTATAGTCAAATAAAAATGCTCTAAATCACTATTGATTAGAGAAATGCAAATCAAAACAACTCTGAGGTACCACGTCACACCTCTCAGATTGGCTAATATGACAAAACAGGAAGATGATAAATTCTTGAGAAGATGTGAGAAAATTGGAACAGTAATGCGTTGTTTTTGGAGTTGTGAACTGATCCAACCATTCTGGAGAGCAATTTGGAACTATGTTTAAATGACTATAAATATGTACATACTTTTACCCAGCAATACCACTTCTAGGGCTGTATCCCAAAGAGATCATACAAATGGGAAGAGGATCTGCATGTACAAAAATATTTATAGATACTCTTTATGTGTTGACCATGATTGGGAAATTGAGAGGATTCCCATCAGCTGGAGAATGGCTGAACAAGTTATGAAATGTGAATGCAATGGAATAGTCTTGTGCTATAAGAAATGATGAGCAGGTGGACTTCAGAAAAACCTGGAAAGACTTATAGAAATTGATGTTGTGAAGTGAGCAGAACCAGGAGAACATTGTACACAGTAACAGCCACATTGTGCAATGACTAACTTTGATAGAAATCTCTTTTTAGCAATGCAAGGATCTAAGAGAACCCTAAAAGACTTGTGATTGAAAATGCTGTCCACATTCAGAAAAAGAACTATGGGGTCTGAATGAAAATCAAGGCATATTATTTGCTCTCTCTGTCTCTCTCTCTCTCTCTCTCTCTCTCTCTCTCTCTCTCTCTCTCTCTCTCTCTCTCCCTCTCTCCCTCCCTCCCTCTCTGTTTGTTTGTTCTTTCTTGTGGTTTCTCCCATTGGTTCTTATTTTTCTTTACAAGATGACTAATTTGAAAATAGGCTTAATATGAATGTATATGTAGAGCCTATATCAAATTGCATGCCATCTTGGGGTGTGGAGAGGAGAGAGATGCAGAGAAGATTTGGAACTCAAAAATCTTATGTAAGTGAATGTTGAAAACTAAAAATAAATAAATTTAATAAAAAAAAGAAAAAAATGGCCCCTTTATGTCTAGGATTTTTAACGTTTTAACAACAAATCTACATTATGTATAAGGACTTTTCTGTATCTATGGTTATATTCAGGTAGTTTTTAGGATTTTGATATGGTAAATTGAAATAATTATTTTCTAATATCAAATGATTTGTTACATAAGTCTAACTTGGTCATAGTGAACTTTAAAAATATGCACACCATCTCAAAAGTCAAAGGGTAGTTTTAAGGTTTAATAGCTATTAAATGTTTATTTAACTTTTTACTTTACCTATTCATTATTCAAAGTATGATTGTCTTCGTTGAGATCTGTTTGTTTTGCTTGTATTTCCCCATTAGCTTCATATTTCTGCCTTTTCTATTTCTTGTTTTATTACTCTGTGCCACGGAGTA
The DNA here is from genome assembly GCF_011100635.1 of Trichosurus vulpecula. Lineage (NCBI taxonomy): Eukaryota > Metazoa > Chordata > Mammalia > Diprotodontia > Phalangeridae > Trichosurus > Trichosurus vulpecula. The sequence goes on along the minus strand of NC_050578.1, from coordinate 198,492,607 downwards.
ATTCATGTTTTTGTAAATGAACCATGTGATAATGAAAAATATATGTGCTTTAATGTTTTCATTCATGGGATATTTATTTTAAAATATTTATATAACAGTATGTTGTTTTGTATTATCCTCTTAGGTTTAACTTTCTGTTTGATTTATCCAACTCTGAAAGAGAAACATTAATGTCTCCTACAATTGTTGTCATTTATATCTTTTTGAAAAATTTAATTTGTTTTATTTTGAACTTAAGAAATGAAACAAGCATTTTCATAACATAATAGAAAAGAAAAATCTATTGCAGATGAAACTGCAAAACTATTATGCACAACTTTCTGTTATATATATGTATATATATGTGTGTATATACACACATGCATATGAAGTTATTATGTAACTTTCCTTTTTCCCTTTTTTTATTCTCTTCCCATCGAGATAGTTCCCTTTAGACAAAAATATGTGTTTATATAGCTCTGTGTGTGTGTATGTGTGCACATGTGTGTGTACACACACGCACACACACTTATATATATATATATATATATATATATATATATATACATATATTATAATCATTCTATACATCTATTTATCAGTTCTTTCTCTGGATACAAATAGTGTTTGCTTCAGCTTATTTCACTCTTCGTGATTTCATGTGATTCTATTTATGTTTTTATAAGATCATTGAGCTCATCACTTCTTATAGTACAGTAATATCCCACCATGATCATATACCACAACTTGTTCAGCTGTTCCCCAATTGATGGGCATCTCCACAATTTCCATTTCTTTGCCATCACAAAAACAGGTGCTATAAATATTTTTAGAACATATCGTTTTTTTCCCCCAATCATCTCGGAAACAGACCTAGTCATGTTATTGCTGGAAGGTTTTGTAACTAAATAATATTTTATAAACTTTGATATTACATTTTATTTATTAAATTATTGGCCTCTAAAATATTTTTTGAAAATCCATATTTGCTCTTTTACTCCTCAATCCAATTATTGTCTTTTCTTTTAACAATAGACTAGGAACTAGACATACATACACACAAATAAAAAAATACACACAAATAAATACATACACACAAATAAATACACACACAAATGATTTCATTGCTCATTCTTTTCTTGATACTTGTCCTCATATGTTTTATATCTCTTTTCTGGAATAATGGCAACATGAATATTCTATTTACCTCTGATCCCTTTTGCAAAAATGAATCAACTTTCCTTTTTCTTTTTGAAGGGACATCTTTTTTCAGAACTTTTGAAGCATGTTATAGTTTGATACATATTGAGTGCTTTTTTAAAAAACAAATCACATTCCAAGAATCCTTCCTATTTCTCATGGATTTGGAACAATCTTATTCAATTTAATTTTCCACCATAGCCAATGTCCTTTCTCCTGTCTGCTTGCAAAATATACCATTTGGATTCAAAATTCTGAAATGCAGCTAATCCCTGCCTTGAAGTTTTAAGCTGAGATTGTATATGCATATGTGGAGGAGTGGGGGTGATTTTCAGATTTGATTAGTCAATACTTAGTTCTGATTATTCAGAATTTCTGGAAATTTCCCTGGCATTATTTCACTAATTAATATAATTTTCAGAATTTTAAATACATTATTTTTCCTCAAATACTTAAAATTGTTTCTGCTTATTTTGTCTGTAATTCAGTCATTTTGAATTGTAAAAAATGTTTTTTAAGTTGTAATTTCTCTTTTTGTATAAATTTTCTCCTATTTATATATTTTCAAGTTTGCTCTGTTTTTGTTCTATTTGTGCCTGACCTAATTTCCATCTTAGTATGTTCTTTTGAAAGTTTAATTTCTCTTTTGAGCCCTTCTAGATTTTTTTTTCTGTTGATCCATTTTCTCAGTGGAATTTGCAGAATATATCACCTTTTTTAAGCTTTTTGGGGACACTTTCACACAATATAGATCACTTCCTATGCTATGTATATATTTTGGAATTCTTATTCATTTTTGTCTTTATGGGTTTCCTTGTTTATTTATCTTCCCCAGAGGTTGGCTGATATTCTATCTTTCTCTCTTGGACTTTTGCGTTTTCCCCTTTTTCTTGTATTAAAAGAAGTTTATCTCTGTCTTCTATCATTATATAGCTTAACCTCTTGCCCTTCTGTGGTGCACATGCTTTCTCCTGCACAGATCACTAAGTCTGGACATCTTCTGCCTCCTTAGATAGGTGGTATAATTTCTTCTGAATTCAGAATAAGATTCAAAGGTGAAGGAGACTTCTCATTCCTTTTCCCTTTGACCGAGTAAGCTCCTTTCTCTCTATGTAACCTTTAACTGCTAAATCTTCCTAACTTTCATTCAAGTGTTTAGACAGGATCAATATGTTCTAGCTCATGAAGTATGAGGGAGAAGAGGATCAGAGTGAGTCACTGCCATGGAGTGATCAGGAAGGGAACCCCCACACTGAGACCCTGAAACACAATCCTATCATCGTATACTGGTTATACCACTGGGTGGGAAAGGGATTGCTAGGGGTGAATTGGAGCTGTCAGCTCTCTGATATTAGTTAATATGGCTTTTTACTTGGTCAGTGCTTCTGTCTTCTTGTTAATCCAACTTTAATTATTAGAGATTTGTTGTATTTTCATTTTTGAAGTTATTAGTTTATGAATTATAAAAAAAAATCAATCACTCCCCCATCTTATAGATTTATAGCCCTGTTAATTGCACTACGAAGAACTGTCTTAACAACAATGCCTATTAAAAATCGGAGGCCATTTAACTATGAGAATAATACAAACCAACAGTATGATATGGATGCTAAAAATAATTTTGAAAATATATGATGTATTAAGAAAATTAGGGGAGACAGGAAAGAAGGATTTATTAATTATCTTCTATGAGTCAGGTACTATGCTCAGCATTTTACAAATGTCTCATTTGATCTTCACAGCAAACCTGTGGTGTAGGTGTTATTATAATCCATATTTTACAATTGAGGAAACTGAGGCAGTGAGTGGTTAAGTGACTTATCCAGGGTGACACAGCTAGTAAGTGTCTGAGGCCAAATTTGAACTCAGATCTTCCTTATTCCAGCCCCAGAACTCTATCCATTCTATCAGCTAGTTGCTTCCTCCCATATCTAGCTGATAGAGCTTAAGTGACTTGCCCAGGGCTACATAGCTAGTAAGTATCTAAGGCCAGATTTAAACTGCAATCTTTCTGACTTTAGACCCAGTGCTCTATCCATTATGCCACCCAGCTGGGTCTGAAGAAATGTTTGGACCACAGGATATTGTATAGTACCATTACATTCCACGTTGGTCACACCATTTTTGCCATATCTTGTCTTGTTTTGAGTACCAAACTATAAAAATCACACTGACAAAGTAGAAAACATTAAGAAGAAGGCATCTAGGTTGGTGAAGAATATGCCAAACATGTCATACGAAAAATAATTAAGGCAATTGGAAAATGTTAGAGAAGATGAGGTGCATAAGAGCTTTACCTTAAGGTTTTCATGAATCAATACAAAACGGGGCTTAGAAGAGCTGGGGAGATGGTGAAAGAATGTTGGATTTGGGTCAAGACAACTTGATTTCAAATCTTGACACAGACATTTACCAGGGATGAGATCCTGGGCACATCACAATCTGTCAGCCTCAGTTTCTTCTTTGTAAAATTTTCATAACAATAAGACCTAACAGCATTGTTGTGTGGATGAAATGAGATTAGATATATAAAATACTTCACAAACCTTGAAATACTATAAAAATATTTTCTATCTCTAACATTATTATTTTACATTTCTCTAGAGAGCAAAACCAGAACCAGTGAGTAGGAATTTCAGAATGACCCTTCAGTTCACTGGAAAGGGAAAACATCTTAACAATTAGATCTAACAATGAGAATTAACTAGTGTGTTTTTGAGTCCTCATTACTAGAAGTGTCCAAGCAGAAATTGGATAGCTAGCTTGAAAGGATGATATAGAGATGACTTTTACACTGGGTCAATGAGTTGGAAGATCTGACACTACTGCCTCAAGATGAAGCATTAATTAGACAACTGGCACTATCCCTAATATAACAACTACAATGTTACTGATAAAAAATATGCAATACATTTCTATATTTTAAAAAAAAACTGTATGAAATAGACAATGTAAGCATTGAGGTTCAGAGAGTTTCAATGGCTCCCCCATAATTATATATTTGATGAGTGTTGGAACCAGAAGCTCTGTTGAAACCACTGTGTCTTGACTCTGAATTCAAGTAACCTCTGAGGTTTTTCTCAACATTCTAAGATCTTATGACCAAACGGTCTTTGGGAAGACTATGCTAATCTATCATTTTAACTAGATGGATACAATTACTCTTGGAATTCCGAAGTGGAAGGAATCATTTCTGGTTGGAGGGATTAATTTAGGTGTTATCTTTCCATTTTTCCAGCCTCATTATATATCACTTCCTTTTCCATACACTATAGCCCAGTCAAACAGGCCTCTTCCTGTTCCTCACACAGAGTACTCAATTTCCTGCATCTTTGCTTTTGTACTGGCTGTACCCCATGCCTGAAATGTACTTCCTTCTCATCTCTGGCTCATGGAGTCTCTCTCTTCATGATGTACCTAATATACCACTTTCTTTACCACAAACCAGTTGCTGATTTCCCCAGACTGTGTGTACTTTACCTCCCTAGATACCTTGTGTTTTTATTTAATTCTTTATATTTATTTTGCATATACACATATCTATATACATATACATATATCTATATATACACACAAAACACATAGTTACATACATACATATATGTGTCTGTGTGTACACACACAAACACATTAATAGAATGTGGACTTGAAAGTAGGAATTGTTTCACTCTATTTGAATCCACTGAGTAGGTGCTTTTTTATAAGTATTTATTACTTGCTGAATAGAATGAACAGAGTAAAACACATTCAATAACTGAAAATTAACAATGATACTTTAAATAATTGATTTCATTTTTACTCTTCATAGATACTCTTCATAGATACTCTTCATAGATACTGACACAGATTATAATTTCTCTCTGATTTAAGTAATGAGACTTAAGTGCAGAGAGATAGTGTGGCCAAAGATTCATCAGCTTGTATTTAAGCTGGACATAAGCCATTCTGAACAGACCCAAGATGACTCCAAATACACAGACTCAGATTTGGCCACTGAACCTACATCTTACTCAACTTTGTAAGATAAAAGTAAGTAATGTTTAGAGGGGCAAAATTAAAAACAATGTTATTCAGATATTTTAGCCTGACAACGGCAACAACAGCAACAACAACAAAAAAAACTTTACCTAAAATTTTGTAGGTAACTGAGATAAAAATTCTTGTGTTTTGTATTTTTTCCTCTTACTTTATCTAAATAAATGCTTCTGCTTTCCACATCACTTTTTTTATTTATAGACATAAATTTGTTGTGAACTTCTTTTATATATACTAGTTCCACATTACTTTATATTTAACGGTATTCAAGCAGATTTCTCATCCATGATGTTAAAATATCTTGCCTTCTCTGAAATAATGCCCTCTTCATTGCTGAATACTAAGCATGGTTTTACTCTATCTTTAAGGCATGCTAATAGCTAGAATCTCTTTTTATCATGACCTTTAGGTCTTCAATTCCATTTTGGAAGTCACCATGTTCCTCCTGTGTCTGGTGTTTCTTTTTCATCTCCAGTAACTGAGGAAAAACAAAGTACATCCATTAAAAGGTGGGAGGTGAGCAAAAAGACTTGTATGTCTTATATAATCTAGGAGGCTATTCCTTAGTGGTCTAGCCCGCATGCATTATTATAATACAGAGCCAAATTCTTTTTCCCCTTTTCTCAATGATAAATCTTGCTGGTTCCAAATTTATTACCATTTTGATGTAAATTCTGAGAAAAAAATCTCAAACCTTTGTTATTTTTCTCATGGAACCCACAATGGACTTAAGGGACTTAAAACATATCAATCTGGGATACCAAAATGAGAAATATATGTGTATCAGAAAGATGATGGGCTTGAGAGTCAGGAAACCAGATTCTACAGAATTTTAGTGTTGCCGATCTAATCCATCCAGTAAGTTTACAAATAAGGACACTGAGGACAAGAGAAGCAATGTGCTTTGGCCAGTGTCTGAGGGCCTTTGAAGCTATAACCTTCTATGTTCCCATGATCTTAATATTTGTATTGTTCAGAGTACAATTCTGACTTACTTAGAATAGCATATTTCCCTTCTGCTCCAGGAATTTATGACAGGATATGCTTCATCGAGCAGGAAGTACTGGAGGATTTCCTTAAGAGAATGAACATTTTTTTTAAAGTACACACTTTTCCACAAAATTATCAAAACAATTATTCAGCCAACTATTGAAGAAAATAATTAGCATTAATCATAGTTTTTCTTCTCTAAAAGTTTCTTTTATGTTTCCCTTGCAACAAAAGTTTGCAAAGTCATCTTATACCTGTACCAGAGGTAATATTGTACCTGTACCAGAGGTAATAAACTTTATTGTAGTCCAATTCTGAAATTCACCTTGAAAGAGACAGTGAAAAATACTGTAAAATATTCAATGATTCCTGATTTCCTACCCGTAGTCAATTCTACTCCGCCTTATGTCAATAGGTTCCATTGTAAATTCATAGGTTAACTTTACATCAGAAGAGAACTGTTATAAATGGAAGTAAAAATACACAAAGATTAATGCCAAGATCTGTGATACCAGTTTGCTCAAATCCTTTTAAAGTGATAAGCCCATGTAGGAAAATCACTGGAATTAAAGTCTTCAGACCTGGGCTACAGTCCCAGTGTTAAGTGAGGTTATCCTGGTCTCTATTTCTTCAGTTGTAGGCTGTAAATGTAGAAGGTGATAACCTCACCCCTTTCTTCATCAAATGCACAAAACTTTTTTTTTTAAAAGAACTCCATTTACCAATTCAACACTTTTCTTTAAAGCTTTTATTATGTGAAGGGCATCTAGGTTCTTAAAAATATTATTCATTATCTTACTTCTAGATGATAATAGCTTTCATTAAAATAAATTTTTAAGCTTAATTATTAAAAGCTTTATTATTTCATTATTAAAGCTTTAATTATTGTGACAATAATTTTACATATATGCAAAAGAGTAAAGAAAAATAGATTATATTTTAGAGGATATAAGTTTGATTCTGTTTTCTACCTATATCATTTTGGATAAGATACCTGACTCTGATTTTCAGTTTCCTCTTCTATAAAATAAGAGATTTAGAATAAATAGATATGATTCCTTCCAGTTCTAAATCTATGATACTGTAATCTCACTTGATGTTGCTGATATCCCTATGAAGTAAATAATATAGATAATACTTTTTCCTCCCTTTTAGGGCAACAAGATGATGCAGTGCATAGAGTACTGCACCTGGAATCATGAAAATTTCATTTTCCTAAGTTCAAATCTGGCCTCAGACACTTATTAGCTTACTAGGCAAGTCATTTAACAATGTTTGCCTCAGTTTCATCATCTGTAAAATGAGCTGCCAAGAAAACTCCAAATGGGGTCACAGAGACTTCCACATGACTGAAAAAATGACTTAACAATAATTCTCATTTTATAGAGAAGGAAGTTTAGGATTATGGGGGAAAGTAACTTGCCTAAAAATCACATGGCTCAAAAGTAATATTTAGCCTTATTTTTTTTTACTCACTCAATTGTCATGAATCTCAAAGAAGATAATGGATGTAAAGCATTTTGCAAGCATTCATGCACTATATAAATGACCATTTTTATAATTATTATTGGCCTATTAGCCTACAGTCACCAATCTGGTTACGGGCTCATTCTATGAGCTTTCTATTGCTCTCCCTGCTGAGCTCAAGAAATGTTTATAGAGGGTATGAACCAAACAGAGTTTCTCTGGTAAGTGTTTAAGAACCTGACTCTTTGGGGGAAAAAAGTATGCATACACTTATAAGTTTAATTTACATTATTAATACATTCCTAAGTCTATACAATCAACAAAACAATCAAGCCAGATTGGAATCAGAGGCTGATTTTTGAACTATAAATGCTCACAATGAAGCATACCTATGCTTTCACTCCCCTGACCCTAATCCAATGAATTGTGAACCCCTTTTTCCTTTACCCATCTTACCATGCTGATATCACCAATTCCTAAGCCCTTCAGTCCATTTAGAATGCCACCACTCTATTTCAGACTCTCATATCCTTCTCCTCCTCCTTAAATCCTCATAATTATTCCCAATATCCCTCCCCCTGCTCTTCCAACACAACCATTCCATGTAACAAATAGCATTTTGTAAAGAAAAATTATCAGCAAAATGATCAATTTATTGTGAAGTAGAAAAACCATGTACAATGTTTAACACCTGTGGACCCCTTACCTCTGCAAAGGAGTTTCTTCTCATGTCTCCTCATTTGAGTCCTACTTGATCCTTACAATTTTGTTGCATTCCTTTTTATTTTATTTTACATATGGTTCTTTCCATTTATGTTACTGTAGTCATTTTGCATTTTATTTCCTTGGTTCTGCTAATCTCACTCTGCATCAGTCCAAATAGATCTTTCCATGCTTCTCTGTATTCATTACACGCATCATTTCTTACAGCACAATATTTTTCTCTTACCTACTTCCATTATTTTCATGTACCACAATTTGTTTAACCACTTCTAAATCAACGGACATCTGCTTCATTTTTAATTCTTTGCTATCGCAAAATGTGCTGCCATTTATTTTGGTGTATCTGGGGACTTTCTTCTTACGGATAGCTTTCTTGAGGAATAAACCCAGTAATGGCGTCTCTATGTCAAAGCATATGGGCATTTTCGTCACTTTCCTGGCTTGATTCCACATTGCTTTGCAAAATGTATATACTATTTCACAGCTCCATCAAAATTGTCTTACTGTATTTATCATTCCAGGATCCCTCCAACATCGACTGTCGCCATTTTCTTTGTCTTTCAGGGCCTCATATCTTCTTATCTGAATCACTGTAATGGCCCACTAACCATCCTTCTTGCTTTTAGCTTCTTGCTCCTATTCATCTTTTGTGCAATTTCCAAAATAAGCTAATTATGACGTTTAACCATGCAACTTCTCTGATCACAAGGCTTTAGTAACTCTGTTGCTTTCATAGTAAGGGAGTCAGGAAGACCTGAGTGTTGGAGGCCTCAGACACTTACTAGCTGTATGACTCTGGGGAAGTCATTTGACCTCCATCTGCTTCAACTATAAAAAGTTAATAATAATGTCACCTACCTTCAAAAGTTGTTGTGAAGATCAGATAAGATAATATTTTTAAGGTGTGTAGCATAGTGCCTGGTACAAAGTAGGCTCTTAATAAATGCCTGTTCCCTTCCCCTTCACTTTTCCATTTAAAAGAAACCACAGTCTATCTGTATTCTTCTTCTGGACTCTACTTCCAAAGAAAAAGGGAGTCAATCTGTGATAATTTGGTAGATATACAGCTCATGAAGCCTGTATATCATTTTCTCACTACCAAAAAAAGGATCAGCACAAAGTGATTATAGAACAAATTAGAAGTTCATGGTTCATTAAAACTAGAAGTTCCTTAAAGAAGGATCCTTAGAGACCATTTGGTCCAACCTTATTTTACACTAAACTGAGGCTGAGAGGAAAAGCAACACTCAGGCAACAATATTCTAAAATGGAACAGATTTCTTATAATAGCATAGTTGCCTAGAATACAGTGGATGCTTAGTAAATTCATGATGATTGCTGGATTGCTAAAACAGACTTATTTCCTCATAAACACATTATATAAGGTTCTTAAATGGGGATTAATGATATAACAGGACATATTAGATAATGCTATAACAACATAAAATAATATTGATAAGATCTTCTATTACTATGTATTCATTATTTAATAAAATCAGATCTGGACTTTTACTCTTATTAATTCAGTATGGAAAAGAAATATAAGTAAATAACTCCATAGCAAATGACAGAATAAATATAGTCCTACAATGACAAAATAAGATCAGGAATGAGGAGCCAGAAAACCAGTGGGCAGTTATAGAATTTGCTCAGCTTATGGTCTTGCCCAAGCTTTTTATAATCCTTAAAACCACGGATTGTAGGCATGACTATTTACAATGATGTGAGGTAATTACTGTTGATTGTTAGTCCTTTCTTATGTTGGTGTTCTTGTGAGGAGGCATCTTTCTTGTGGAGAAATTGGGGAAGGAGGAAAAAGAGGAGGAGGAGGAAGAGGAGGAGCACTATTACTGCTACTACCGCCACATCCAGTACTACTCTTCCTCTTCCTCCTCCCCCTATTTCTACTACTATGTTTACTTCAAATGCTTCTATTTCTATGCCTGTTCCTACTGCTGCTACTACTATCTCTACTGTTATTATCAGTTCCTTCCTGACTACGACTATGAGTACTATGACAGCTTCTGTGATTGCCACTGCTACCATGAACATTATTACCACTATCACTACTACTCCTGGACCACTACTATCGCTACTAACGTTACTAATGTTACCACTACCATTGCTACTACTACTATCACCATTTCACTACTAGTGCTACTTTGACGATGACAGTGACGACGATGACTACTCCTACTGCTACTACCACCACCGCCATCTTCTCCTCCTCCTCTTACCACTGCTACTATTGCTGCTTCTGCTATTATTACTATTACTACTACCACTACTACTACTGTTACTACCATTAGCATTTATACAGTTCTTTAAAGTATACAAATACAATACTTTATTCTCATAACAACTATTGTGAGATAGATCCTATTTTAATCCCCCTTTTTAAGATAAGGAAAATGAGATAGAGTTTAAGTGAAAGTATGACATTTGAGATTCAAACAGTTTAGATTTGCCTGAGTGTTATAAGGTTATATTCAAGAAGAATCCTATAATAAGTCTTTGACATAAAATGATTTAAATGTTTGGTTCTTGTTTAAGATCTTATTATTTCCAAAGATCCTTTAAGATTAGAGATAAGTAGGCTTGTTCTCTCATAAAGTAATGGGAGGAAGCATAGTGTTTCTAAAGTATAATAGATTTAGAATAATATTTAAAATATTCAAATATTTAGAATAATAGAAGACATAGCTGTGGGTCTGGAAACTACCTTGTACTAAGGAGAGAGTCAAATGACTCTGAATCTCAGGTTAAGCTGTGAAATTAGAATAATAATGTTTGGACAATTAACCTCATAGGGTTATTGTGAATAATAACTAATATGATATTAATAAAGTAGTGCATAAAGTATACAATGCTCTTTAAATGTGAGCTATTGTCAATGGCCTTCATGTGGCTCAGATAATTTTCTAAAATTTCTGGAAGCTTCATTAATGAAAATTCTTTGAATAAATGGATGATTGAATGGACTTTGGCCTTTCCCCTAGAGATCTTGACTTTTAGCTTAAGAAATCCTAGAAATGTTGCCTCTAGAAAAGCATGGGATATTTTGAGAGTTTCTTGAAAAATATTTAAAAGAACTACTTGCCTGTCTGTACTGCTAAACATTGAAGGACTAGTCAGTCAGCCAGCCATCAGTCAACAAGCATTTATTAAGTCCTTACAATGTGTTAGGCACTACAGTAGGCATTAGGAATACAAAAACAAGCCAAAAAGCAGGAGTAGGTTAAGTTGGAGGATGGAAGAGGGGAAGGTATAAAAGGGGCAAGATAGATTTCTGTCCAGAGGCATAGAGCCTGGTGGAGGAGAGAGAGAGAGAGAGAGAGAGAGAGAGAGAGAGAGAGAGAGAGAGAGAGAGAGAGATGGCTAGCCTGGGTCTCCTCCTTAGACAGAGCTTCTGGGAAGATCCTCCAGTCAGAGGGAGGGGATGCAAGAGCAGAAGATACTTCCAAGTTGTGAGTTCCAGGATGAAAAGGTTTTTGGGGCATGATAGAGAAGTCTAGACTAGTACAGCCTAGATTGCTGATCTCCAGCTTACTCCTGTCTTCTGGGGACCCTGAAATTATTGACTCTTTGTTTACTGATATATAATCTTGACTACTGACAAGGTCTTTCTTCCAGTACTATTCTGTTCCAGGTAATCCCTTCTGTCCTGCCCTCCACAACCATTGCATAATGTAATTTTACTTATCAGCAGCATCAAATACTGAGCAGGTCTTTGAAATGGAAACATTTGAAATAATAGGGATGATTTCGTTTTCTTCCATTGCCTGAAGGACACTTTTTAGATATTGAACACATGCATTAAATTGGGGACATACCTTTGTTTTTTTTTTTTTTTTTGACAGAGAGTATGGGGAGGTGGGAAAAATCTTTATGTATTAGTTATTGAGAGTCTCCATTTTACAGCATTTAATTTCATATTCCTTTAAAATATAACCTAAATGCATTATTAAATTCTTATGTGTATTAATTGCAAAAAAGCAAATGTAATGGCTTGAAATTAAACATATCAGACTTTGGCTGCTCTGAACTTCACCAACAACAACTCTTTATGTAGGAAAAAGTCAGGTATGATGTAGTTTCCCTTTAAGTAAGTTTTCAATTTAGCAGGGTTAATGCAGAGTCATACCATATCCCCTACCACAAATCATAATTCACATTAATCCATTTGTCCCTTTGACATGTTAGAATAATTTTTGAGCATTCACATCAATCCTCAGCCTTCATGTACTACATGTGTGACAAATGACTATTTTAAAAAATCCAATTTGGGCCCACAACTTTACTGTTGCACAAGAAATCATCTCTTGAGAGCTGTGTATGTTAAAAAGAAAGATAAAAATATTAGTAAAACTTCTATTTCTTTACCATGGGGACCATTTCAATATAGATATACAGGAAAGACTTTGTGACTCAGCCACTATAGTTGTCTCTTAAAGTGTATGGTGTAAAGTTGGAGGTTGTTGATCTGAATTCAAGTTTTACCTTTGACACTTACTGGCTATGTGACATAGAACAAGTCACTAAACCTTTCTGAGCTTCAGGTTCCTCATAAATAAAACTAGATATTTACTAGATAACCTGAGGTCCTTTCCAATACTAGGTTGATAATATGATCCACCCAGTGGGGATCTCCCAAGGTTTTGTTTTTGTTTTGTTTTGTTTTTGCTCTGTGTGTGTGTGTGTGTGTGTGGGTGTGTGATTAAAAACACATATTAAACTCTGAACCGTATTTAATTTAAAATGTTTAAACAATTATCTGTGTATATGATGTGACTAGATCATCTTTAAAATATTCTTCTTAGCAGCACTAAAATAAAAAGCCACAGCTCTTCATATGGTCAGAATTTAACATTTAAAAATGTTAATAAGAACATTTAATTCTGATATGAATATTATAATTTACCACAGTTGCTTAAAAGTTCTTTTAGAAAGGTTATAGTTGCTTTTATGGTATTTTGAAGCAAGGTTATGCTATTATAATGTTCAAAGTACCATTATAATTTAAATAAGGAAATAATGTTGGAGATTTCTACAAAATTATGTAATTATTATATATGTAAGGATTCTGTTAATTGATATTTATTCCATCAAGTCATTCTACTCCACACAAAGTAAATGATAAGATGCTTAATAAATCAGTTGTTCTCAGTGGTAGCTTTGGATTAAGTTGAAAACCAATGGTTGAAGTATAATGGCGCCAAGCTGGAAGTTTATTCCAAAATGACTGAGGTATTTTGTCACTCCCTTGAGATCTTGAATAAAAGCTTCAAGTTATCTGGAATTGGTAAGGAATAAAGACCATTCACAGCAACCCCCTGAGAAGTAGAGGGTTTGCCCAGGGAGATGGGGAGGAGAGCATTTCATTCTGGCCCCGTTCCTCTTCTGCTTTGACCGCCCAAGGAAGAAGGACCTCATGAGTTTCTAGGGCTGTTGGACTTCCCACCTTCCCATTGGTATACTAAAGGCATCCTTAAGCATCTAATGTCACCGTTACAATTTTAATTTGTTTATTTTATTAATATTTTGTGTGTGAAATCACACATAATGATTACAATTGTAAATACTTAATCCAGACTTAATAGGCATAGATATTAAAATTGAAAGGCAAAACAAATCATGAACCCCTGATCATTTCACAGAAGACTGAGGTCTACAATGGACAGTATGGTAATTTGTCCAGCCTTACGATTAGTTGGTGTTAAATATATGACTAGAACTCTGAGACCAGTGTTTTTTTAAAGCAACCTTTTTTTTCAAACTATTTTGAATATATTTTACTTGATTCATGGATTTATCCTAGTGGATTAGAGTATCTTGGAAAAGCCCCTTGAACTCAGGAATTGAAGTCAACCAATCAATCAACAGCCTTTATTAATGGCCTATAATGTGCCAGGTACTATGCTAAATACTGGAAAACATGATGAGTAGGAGCCACCTGTCTCCTGACAGCTACGTGGTTCAGGGAATAGAATGATAGGCCTAAAGTCAAGAAGACTTATATTCACATCTGGTCTCAAACACTAGCTGTGTGATCCTGGACAAGTTACCTTATCTCTCTAGTCTGGTGGACAATCATAGCTCTTACCTCCCAGGGTTCTTGTGAGTATCATATGAGATAATATTTCTAAGCATTTAGCACAGTGCCCAGCACAGAGTTAGCATTTAAATGCTTTTTCCCTTCCCTTTCCGGTGACCAATTTGGCTAAAAGTTCTGACCAATTGCAGACCTGTTTCTAGCCATTTGTCATACCTTTCTCCAGCTCAGCAGCATATCTCCTTCATCCCTATAGCTACTCTGACAAGGATAGGAAAGAATTTCCAGACTTCAACTTGTTCGCCATTTTGCTAAGCCATCTCCTGGGAGCAAAATCCAGGGAGCAATGAAAAAAAATTCACTTTGTGTCACTGGCATAGGCCATTCTCTTCTTTTTTCTTGGATGAAATGACAGCTGTAAAGTATTTAGCACAGTGGGTATTTAAGAAATGTCTATTCCCTCCCTTCTTCCCTTATCTTTCTATTATCTCTCTCCAGTATCCACGAGATACTTGTCCCTCTCTTAGCTGTCTTTCTACTCAAATTCTTTGTATCACACCATTTCCTGTCACATTTGACTTTACGTGCCATTAATTAATGTTCATTTATTTTTGATTGATTGATTCAACAAATATTTATTAATCATGTACAATTTGCCAGATTCAAAGAATGCAAAGAAAAACAATCTCTTGCCTCAAGGAATTTACATCCTTTGGGGAAAACTAACATGTTCAAAGAAACTAAACATAAAATACAAAATAATTGGGTTTGAGTACGACAATTTAGAGGATCAGGATAAGCACTCTATAGGGGGTCTTAATCTCTACATATGACTGTTATCTTCTTGAAATAGGGTCTCTATACATTATCTCTGTATCACCATGTTTTATGTAGCTTCTGGTCTATTGCAGGGTTTAATAAATGTGTGTTACATTGAAATGAATTTTATTGAATCAAACTGACAAGTCGGCTCCAATTATCCTACAGGTCAGTGCCTTAGATTAAAGAAATTATAAAGGAAATTTTAAATCAAAGAATAAAAGTAGCATGAAAATAGCCCATGTGGCATCCTTGCATTCAGCTAGTAGAAGCAACTTGAGCATTGATGGGAATACTTACTTAACCATTTCCATGAGAGATTTGCAAAAGGAATGAGCTTATATACAAGCTTAGTAAATTGTCTGGCTCTTCTAGAAATTCATCAAGAAAGATATTCATGAGTACCATATAATTAAATGTATGGGGTCAGCTGAAAGGTTTAACTTTATTGTAATGCAGGTTCCCTGGAAGTAAAACAAAATATATGTAGATAGCAGGCATTCTGACTTTGCATTTCCAAAGGCTATTTTTCTGATAAATGTATTATTTCAACAAGTACTTACTAGGTGGAAAGTACCACGCCAAGTACTTTGTATTGACATAAACAACCTTCACAAAACACCACAGTCTCTACCCTAAAGGAGAATACCTTCAACTTAGAGGATACAAATTGTAAACAGATATGTATATCTGATATAGAATTGGGGATCTTTTCCCTCATACCCACTCATTAGCTAGTGGATCTCTATTTCCCCTTCAAGATCCCAAGGATTAATGCTATTGTCTGATGCAGAACTTCTACCATATTTCTGTCAGTGTAGCCTAAGAGCCAATCACCCTGTTTTGGGAGTTGGAAATGCAAAGTCAGAATGCAGTAGCAATTGAATGTCTGGCATTATGTTCATGATGAAACTGAAGTAAGACCCAGCATCTAGCATACTGCCTGTAACAATTTAATAAAATCTTTTCCACTTATTCATTCATCCTTACTCAAACTATATCTTACTTGAATTTCATCATGAACATAATGTCGGATATTCACTTGTTGCTACATTCTGACTTTGCATTTCCAAAGGCAATGTTGACAGAAATATGGTAGAGGGTCTGCATCAAGGGAAGTGAATCTCATTGTACTTTTCCCTCATCAAACCACATGCAGAATTTTGAATTCAGCTTAGGGCACCTTGTTTTAAGAGAGTCATGAATATGCTGGAGTGTATCCTGAAAAGAATATTTAGATGATTAGGTGCTTCAGGACCAAGTCATAAGAAGAAAAGATAAATAACCTTGTGGTGGTTCCCTGGGAGCAGGGGAAACTTGGATATGATAGCTGTATTTATTGGCCATGTGTAGGGTTCTTAAATGAAAGAGGAATTTGACTCATCCTCATCAGTCACAGAGGGCCCAATGATGAGCAATGTGAACAATTTACAGGGAAGAATCTTTTTTACTCAATAAATAGAAAGCAATCTTAATAATCAGAGTTATTCCAAATTAAACTGATAGGCTCTAGAACATGGTGAATTGTGCTTCACTTGAGGTGTTCAAAGAGTAGCTAAATGGTTAGGATGAAACAACTTCAAAAAACCCTTTTCATTTTGAGATTTTTTTAAAATCTATGATTCCTTGACAGGCTAGTTTGAGCAGGTATGAATGAACAAGTGGAAAAGATTTTATTATGTGACAACTTTGGGGCAGGCAGTGTGCTAGATGCTGGGTCAAAAGCAGATATAAACCTCAAAGATTTTCCATTCTAACAGAGGGAGGCAATGTAGTCAAAGGAGTAGTGGCTAAAGAATGGGGTTTTGGTTGGAGGAGTCACTTATATGTCCTTTCCAGTAGCAATGGTAGGATTGATTTGTTTGCTTTTCTCATACCAAGAGTTAAAAAATTGGTGGGAGTGGGGGTGAAGTAGAGAGGGAGAGAAGGATATTTTCATGATGTCTCTCTCTCCTGACCCTTGGCCCTGTAATGCACAACATAAGCAATACCCTGTTTGCGGGTTTTGTTTAATTACTGAATCATAGAATCCTAGGATTTAGAACTAGAAAATACCACATAGGCCATTTTGTCCAACCCCCTCATTTTACAGCTGAAGAAACTAAGGCATAAAGAAGGAAAATGACTAGCCCAAAACAACAGAATGTATTAATGTATTTTTTCTTGATTAATTCCTCTGATTTTTTCATTTTCATTTATAGAGAATACAGTTCTACTCAACAGACTCACTATTATGTTCATAGCCTTTTGTCCATACCCTAAGGGAGGAATACCTATGTAAAATGCAAAGATAGGTATAGATTTAGATATAATGTATATGTATATACACTTTAAAATATGGATACATATATGTATATATACATATACATTTATATATAAATACACATAAAACATATACATATATGCACACACACAGAGAACAAGAGAGAAAAAGAGAGAGAGAGAGAAAAAGAGAGAGAGAGACAGAGAGAGATCGGACTAAACAATTAGAATTATTCATCTTTCATGTGGCCTTCTTTGGGTTATGAAAACCTGACATTTTCTCAACTGTTTGACCTGGCTCAGCCATAATTAGTCCTCTTAACTTTTATTTTAATACAGAACATATTCCAGGAAATGCCAAGAGCCTCTCCTTAACTGCATTCACCTAGCTGTTTTTTGTCTCTTTTTCTCTGATCCTAATATTTAAGTCATCCTATTACTGTTTCTTACTGATATCACTGTTGAGTGACTTTGTGCTTTTTAATGTGCTTAGTTCATTCCTAAAATTTTGGGGCAAACAGGAGGATATAGTGTAGCAGCCATTACTGCTAATGGCTAGATTAGGGGTGGGTGTGTTTCTTCTTCATCATTATCATCACTGAATTAATATAGCATCTGACTAAAAATGCATAATTGTCTCATTTGAAACTCAATAGGTACAGTAGATATTAACAATTTTATAGCCATTTTGTAGGTGAGGGAGTAAGTAACTTGCCCAAAGTTATACATGATAATAAGTATCAGGTTCAATATTTAAATTCAGGTCTTTCTTAATAGAAGGTAAGCTCTTTGAGGGCAAGGATAGCTTCATATTTATCTTTATATCCCTAAAGCCTAGAACTGGGCCTGGCACATAGTTAGTACTTAATAAATGTTTGTTGATTAGTCATTCCTCACTCCAATTCTAGCAGTCTATCCTCTACCAGATGAGTTCCATTTCCATAATCTCCCCATCTCCACATTGGCCCCCTGCTCTGTCCTCTCATCCCTACTTCCCAAAAAACAAAGTAAAGATGAATGAGAAATTCTGAGAACTTTGATTCTGGTCATTACTGACCAGTTGTATGACCTTCTGCTTGACATTCTCTTTTACCTTGACTCTCCTAACCAACATTTAAAAAATCTTTACTTTGCACTATCAAGTGTACTAGGAATGGACAGTTGAAAAAAAATGACAAAATGCTTTCCTCAAGAAATGTACACTATAACAGGGAGGAAGACACATATATTCATAAGTATTACAAAAATATAATAGGATGCTACTCAATCTAAGAAGGGTAGGATACCAGCCCCCTCTCCTTTTTCCCTGAGCAATTTCAGAAGAGGTAAAATCCTTGCAAATACCAGATTGGTCAGTGACTGTTCAATTGATGAGAATAGATATACAAGAAGCCTTTGATAAAATACATGTTTATGTTAACAACACCAAAAATATAGGCATATAAAGGTATAATTGAACTGATTTTTAAAGTATTTTTGGAATCCAATAAATAGGATTTTTTGTAATTGATACATATTAAAAATTTTCTCAATAAGTATAAAGATAAATGTCCATTTTCACCTTTATTATTTAACCTTGGAGAGACATGGATTTGAATCATACCTTTAATACTTACCAGCTGTGTAACCATGGGCAAACCATTTAACTTCTTTGAGTTTTATTTTTTCTCATCAGTCAAATAGTAATAATGTTTCTGGTACCTACAGTCCTATTATGAGGATCAAAATGCATAAATATTCAAATCCCTCTAAAATATTAAAGCATAATAATATCAGGTATTGTCATTTTTGGGAAAAATGAAATAAGCATACATGAAGAGGAGGTCTAACTTTTGTGGATGATATCATGATTTATTTAGAAAACCCAAGAGAATTAACAAAATTGTTAGTCCAGAATAATAGTTTCAGCAAAACAACTGAATAGAAAATAAGCTTATGAAATTTATGAATGTTTTCCATAATAACTAATGAACATTGAGAAAAAATGATAGGGAGAAAAGTAGCATTTACAATAATGCCAAAATATTTTACTGTTATTTCTTACATTTGTCTCATGTCTTAGGTTTCTCCAAAGGACATCAGTAGAGTCCCTTCCAGAAAGATAATAAATATTCAAAGACTGTGTACAGGGTAACTACTTGTTTCCCATGCCATGAAAGACATGCTTTTAGCAAAAAAATGATTCAAAAGTGCATACTGACAAATATTTAAAATATTATAGTAATATTTTAAGTATAAATAAGCATTTTACTTTCCCTTCAGATATGCTACCTAAACAGATCACTCAAGGTTCTTACCTTTTGGTTGGCCTGACATACATAGCTCATTCTCTTGTCACTTAATCCTTCTCTTCTAAAAGCCTTATAATGATTTAATGGAGAAGCTTTTCAGCAGGGCTGAAGTTGCCCAGGAGCTCCTGAGGTAGTCACTAGGCTTGAAAGGTCCATCTCTCATGATTTCTCTGTGAGCACACTCACCTGTGCTCAGGGAAAGAAACACAAAGTGGAATAGGATGCTGAGGTCTTGGACGTCAGTCTTATGTTCACCTAGACAAGCATATGTTCTTATGGCCATCTGAAAGTACTCACCAGACTTGTGGGTCAGAGTAGAGGGGAAGGGGAAAGAAGAAATACTCTCACCTCCTCATGTGAAGTTCAATGATAGCTTTCCCAGTGCTAAGCCATTCACTATGAAGATGTAACAAGGAGTGTGAGAACAGAAGTGATCTCTCTCTGGGTTCTACAGAGTGAAAAGCTCATCCTGTTTAGTGGTTATTCCTCTTCACAGGACATACAGGACAGAGAAAGGATGGAGTGGTGAGAGGTGGTTGGTGGGGGACAATCAACCAGAAATCTCTAATTTTGTATGTTCTTCATCAAGGTGCACGTTTACAAGAAAGGTCCATAGAGCCAAAGTATATGCTCAACTCCAGGGGAAGTGCCCCAGTTCCACAGACTGCAGTTGGGGTGGGTGGGGACAAGGCAGAGAGAGATGAGGGAGCATGCTTACTTCTTTATTCCTCTTACACATCTATTCGTTTGCCATGAACTACTTTATCTGCCTTGTCTGTTTCACCTTCTGCCTCCTCCTCTATGTCTACTTTCACGCTTCTGTTTATTCCCTTGTACCACATTTTCAATTTTAAGTTGTAAATTACATGTTAAAGATTCTTGGGAGCAAAGGCACCACTGTATATAAATGTCTACTATAAATAATAATAAAACATGAGGCATTTCAAGAATTTTGATCGATCACATTCATTCTAGGTAGTACAAAGGAGAAGATTCAAGAAAACAGGGACCTGAATGTTATCTGGCATTGTGAATTTAAAGCAAGCATCTTGAAGGTCATTGGAAGGCAGTACACTCCTGAGGTGACATTAAAAGCATCTAGACAGCCCATCCCCTTAAGTAGGCACCATTGCCACCAGCTGTCAGCTGAAACTGTCAAAAATATAAGATAGGCCAGTAATGCAATTCAGAGGTTAAGAAGATCTGCATCTGAGAGAAGGAGCTAAAACATCCTGCAGGACAGATTGTAAATAATCCAGAGCTAGCAGGAGATCAGTAGATAAACCAAGAGACAGTATAGTGTAGTCAGAAGAGCACTGAATTTTTAATTAATACACCTGGGTTTGAATCTTCATTCTGATACTGCCTAATTATATGGCCCAGGGAAAGTCCCTTAACAAATTGGACTCTGAAGTATCCCCTCTGTAAAATGAGTGAATAGGATTACATCATCTTTAAGGTCACTTCCAACAGTGTGATCCATGGCATATGCCAGTAGCAATAAAGGGTGAATTTTTTTATTGATTTACAACTCAAACTGTCAAATGTTCTACAGATATTTCCTTCTCCCTCTTAGTCACATTTCCACATTATCTGCAATGAACATGTGTCAATGACTTTCCCTTTATGCCTGTAATTGGGCAGGGCACTAAGAAAATAAACCACTTCAAAAGAAACCATATGAAAATGCAGGCAAATGCGGGGGTGGGGGGGGATTTGAATGAGGATTCAAGAGACAAGGACCTGGTCTGGACTGCAACTAACAAAGCTGTATGATGATACTTGGAATACCCATCATTCCTCTCTGGAGTGGGCACATGCTACTGAATAGCTCTTTCCTGCACCCTTCATCTAGGCCTGAAATAGAAGAATACAAGCCTTCCAAAGAGACAGCATAGTAGAGAGTACTGGAACTGGAGGAAATCTAGGCTCCGGCCCTGGCCCTGGCCCTGGCCCTGGCCCTGGCCCTGGCACTGGTACTAATTTCTCTTGGAACCTGGGGAAGGTCATTTCATTTCTTTGGGACTTCTTTACTTGATCTCTGAAATAAGATTAAGCATTGAGAGGGACTTTAGAAAATATATATTCAAATGCATTCGTTTTATAGAGGAGGAAAGTGAGGCCCAAAAAACTTAAATGACTTTTGGTGAAGGTCACACTAGGATTCAAATTTAGGCCTTCTGATTCCAATGTCTTTTTCATTAGACCTAGGTCCCAATTAGTGTGAATAATCAATCCCCTGAAATGGACACATATTTAAATTCATACTAGGCAAAGTTATAATCATATAGAATATGGTAGATGGTTATAGCATAGTGGAAATTCACAATGCTATGGAAATTCATGATGCTATGGAAATTCAGTGCAAATTCAAATAATGAGATTATGTCAAGAGATTCATTATTTGCACTATTCAGGACCTACCTACTGCTCGGTGAGTAGGCTACTATTTTCTAAACTGTTCATTGGAATTTTGAATACAATATGAATTATTAATCCTCTGAGAAAAATGTCAGTGCTAATTATATTTTCCTTCTAAAATATTAAATATAGATTAGGTAAGTATAGAAAATTCTTGTATCTGTCAATTATTCAATATGAAAATAGACTTGCCCCTCCTTCAAAGAATTCCCTTATCTTCCTTTATCTCAGTGGTTTTCCATATTCCTGATCTCATTTCCCCTGGAGAATACTATTTATGTATTCTTATTCTTATATTTCAAATCCTAAAATATTCACTATTAAAATTGTTTCAATAATGCAGTGATCTCTAAAAACCTTTCAAGCTCTTACATGATTCCATGATTTTGCAGCAAGAGAGGAAGATTCTCACTGAACAAATAGAAGAGTTAAACCACCAAGACCTGACAGTAGTACTAGAAATTAATCTTATAGGAATCCCTGGTGAATATTTACCAACAGAAGATTATATCTTGTATTCTTTTCTTCCTTTCTCTGTCCCTGATCATGAAGCCTCTAGTTTCTGAATTCCCAATCAACATTTAATAATCTATAGGATGATTTTTATAGAAAAGCCTAATATGGCATGGTTGATAGTGTTGGACTTGGAATCCGGAAGAACTGAATTTAGAGCCATCTCTGATAATTCTAGTGTTCTGTTTTGCTAATAGGAATATTCTGAGGTTTAAATGAGATCACATATGTAAAGTGTTATATAAGTGTAAGACATTTATTATTAGTATTTTACTTTTGTTTTATTTTATAGAGTTACTGAAAATTCAAATCTACAAAGTTGCAGGTATTTGTTATTTTGGAGAAATTCTTGCATTTGTTGATTAACAATACGGAGGAGTGATTCTCTTTGAAAACTTAGTGACAAAAATATAAAGAAGCTTTTAAGTTCAGGCCAGAAGTCTAGGACCCAACAAGATAATTGTTTTAACTCTGTTGTTGTTGTTGTTGTCCATCCTTCCTGTTTGAAGAGGACCAGTTTTATTACGGGTGATGTCTTGACTCGAGTGTGAATTGAATTTAAGTGAAGCAGAGTTGCACAAAATCGTCATCTTCACTCTGTCTTCCTGAATCATTTTAGTTCAGTGTCAGGACAAAACTCAAAATGACTGGTGATGGTGTAAGATGCATCTTTGTTACTTGACCAAGGTCTAAGCACCCCACAGTGACTGCTTTAGTCACTATCATGACCATTGAAACAAATTGCTCTCACCTAACCATTCCACCAGGGAAAGTTTTCACATGCTTGGGATAGACTACATCCTCCTAACTCACTGACAGGTTGGAGGGCTGTTGATTATTCGCAACCTGGTTTAGATCATATGCCTAGAGGGTTTACTGGGGTGTGGGCACTGGATATGCTTCAACTTCCTAGAGCCGCAAGGAAGAGTTGGGTGAACGTCGACAACAATGGTGGATGAGCAGCCCTGGAAAGGGTGGCAATCCCTCACACCATAGGTGCTAGTCCTCCCATATTCCCATTAACTGTAGAATTACACATGTCCGTATATATACACATACATGTGCAAACACATACACCTCTGAGGAACAGGTAATTTAAGATCAACTTCATTCCCCTTCCCCCATCTGTTGGCCTTGTTCTCCCATACACAAAATTTGTAGCTCTGCCTTTTCATTTCTGGATGACAATACTTTATGGCCCTGTGTTTTCAATTACCTTTTTAATGGTGTGTGTGTGTCTTTGTGTGTGTGTGTGTGTGTGTGTGTGTGTGTGTGTGCGCGTGTGTGTGTATTGTCTTTTGGGGCATCTGGTTTCTAAAGTATTTGTATGACTTCAAGGCAAATTGAAAATAACTGTTTCAGTGAAACGTAGTTTTAATTCAGCTCAGAATTTATTATACTATTTCAAGACTGGAGAGGACCAAAGCTTTTTGGTCCTTATGCTATTTTAAGACTAGAAAGGACTAAAAATTCCTTGCAGAGCCAGGAATATTCCTAGCCATCATGCCTTGTGGTATCAAACAACCTTCTGGGTTAGATCGCAAAAATACTATTAGCCCTTCTTTACAAATGACGTAAATGGACCAGGAGAGTTGACATACTTTTGCCACAGGTCATGTGGCTAGTAAGTGAATAAGCCAGTCTAGTAGACTAATGTAATGATCTTTGCATTGTACCAGCAGCCTCTTGGGAGAAGGACAACACGTAACCATAGTCACAATTCTAAATTATTAACACTTGTAAGGTTTTGTTTTTTAATTAAAAATGAACAACTCGTTCTCCTTTGATCACCTGGAATCTAGGTAGAGTCATTCTTAAGATGGAGACTAAAAGTAGAAAGCAAATTGGTTCTGGAGGAGAAACTGAGAGCTACCCTTTCTACTGAAGCCAATCCAATACACATCACTGTCCAGGCAAGGTGGGGAGGGACAGCATAGTGCTGCATGCATACAGAGGCAGGGCTGGAGTGGGAGTTGTGACTTCGGTTTAAGATAAAATTGATTGTGAGACTCCCTAAATTCCCTTTTGCTATTTTGCTTGGATAAATGGGTTTACTTGAAATTTGCTATCCATGGTGACTTGAACATTTGATGGGATGTAGTTAGGCTGACTCATAAACTAAGGCTTTCCTTTTCGAGAACAGTTAGAGAAGCAATATTCCTTTCAAACTTAGACTTGTACTCATAGAGATATTTGAGGGGTGGCAGAGAAAATTCTAGTTTGATAGCCCTTTTTGAAGACTGAAGGCTTCTCATCTCAGCAGGTGATATAGGGTTGGAACACCAAAATATTTCTTTCTCTGGTCTCACCATACAACTTTCAATTCTTATATTATTTGATTCTATGTAATGAGGTAGTGTTCATTCAGAGCAGCAGTTAAGACTCAAGGTGGAGCAGAAGAAAGCCAAACCTATGTTAAACAAGTGGCTTGGGGAAAAGGACAATAAAGTCTGGCTATTCTATTTAAACTCCGATACCGATAGCTACCTGGTAACTTCTGGGAGAGACAGCCCTATAAATTTAGGTACCCCAGGGTTAAGCCTTAGTTTTCTTGTCCTGGTTGTAGCCCTGAGCCATGCTATATGAACTCAGTCATGATTTATTGCCATATGTCCCATTTTCATTTTTAGGCATAACGTATTAAATAACAAAACAAAACAAGAAAAAACAAAACCTAAAGTTAGTGATTAGGAAGGGAGGTTGGGATATAAGGTCATGGGCCTATGGTCTCTCTAATCTAGATGCATACCCTATTACTAACTTGTGTGAGCTTGGGCAAGTCAGTTACCAGAGCTTTGAGTTATGAGACAGAGGGAGGCTTTGAGATGATCTAGTCTAAAATGCTCACTTTATAGTTGAGAAAACCAAGGCAGTTGAGTAGATACATTTGAACCAGCATGGCATAGTAAAAAGAACACTGAATTTGGCATTAGAAGACTTTTGTACAAGACCTGGCTCCACTTACTCCCTATGTAACCTTAGGCTAGTTACTTACTGTATTGGGGCTCTAGATACTCTATATGTATAATGGGGTAGAGTGAACCAAATGGTATCTAAGCTATCTTCCAGCCAGAGCCGTAATGATGAATTCTTGTGCAGGGGTAAACTCAGATATATGGAGGTGGGTAGAGTATGATGTGGTGGGAAGCAGTATATACAGTACAGTCCAACTGTGGGGGAGCACTTTTGCTGGAAAAGGGGAAGACCAATCCTTCAAATAGCTTGGCTATTTGAAGGTGTATGTTGTATGTTGGGGGGAAGTAGAACCCAGGAGACAGTTCCTCAATGATAGATGGTAGATGGTGGTCCCAGAATGCTTATGCTGCTAGAGGGTTGTAAGACAATGGGTAGTGAAAGCTATTGCTTTAGAAGGGAACATGCTTTCATTAGAGAAAGTTAGAACTCACCTGATTACTCCCAGTCCAGGGATCATATGCTTCTACCACTGTTTACTTCCTAGTCTCCAGCAGTTCAGAAGACCCTATTCATGTACCTGCAGCTATGGAGACACTAAGACTCTTCCAAGAGTGTGGTCCCAAGCTAACAATTGCATGGCATCAAGATCTTGACAGCCTAGAGAACTGGACTAAATCTAATAAAAATGAAATTTAGTAGGGATGAGAATTTAGTGAATTCTTACATTTGGGTTCAATAATTCTGCTTCAGAATCTTAAGATGGGGGGAAGTGCGATTAGGCAGCCCATTTGCCCAAAGGAAAAAAAAATGTCTTCAGGGTTTTTGTGGACTACTGGCTCAGTGTGAGCTGGTAATTTGATGGTGAAATAACAATGATCTTGATTGCATAAAAACACTTGTTGCTGGCAAACAGTCACCACCTTCTTCCTAAATATATTACTTGTAATATTGTTAGATTCAGAATAAAATTTAATGTTATTTAAAAAAAAGAGTGTGGTCCCTGGCCTCAAACATGTAACCAGAGTTTCACTTCATCTCTTGGAGAGGATCAGTTTCCTTACCTAAAAAAAGAAAAAAAAGAAAAAAAAGAATGAATAATCTCTAACATCCATTTCAACTCTGGCAGTCTATGAATCCATGGATGTCCTCCAAAAGAAATAAGAATCCTAATAGAGCTGACGTCTATAGGACAGTGCTAGTTTTTGAAATAATGCTGAAGGAATATTTCATGAAAAGAAATGCCAATTGTAGCTAGTACAGGATCTTATTTGAATCTCCCCTTTCTCCATTTTCATTTCAACAGACTATGTTAACTCCCAAGTCTACATTTAGCATTTGTATTGTGATGGTTTTTGAGGGGTGAAGTGTTTTATAGAGAAGGAAGAAACCTAAGAGGTTACCTTATCTCACCCCTTCTTTTTACAGGTGAAGAAACTGAAGTCTTTGGACTTTACACAGGTTCACAAGGAGTCAATAATAGAACCAGGATTTGAAATCAGTTGTTCTCACTGCAAATTCAATTTTCTTTCTACCCTAAAATTTATTGAATTATTGAAGTCTGTAAAGATATAGGCCTTTATGTTAGACTTAGCATTTCATGAAAAGCTAATTGTTGAAAAAAATATCATTTAAGAAATCCAGCACTAGCCACACCATCTGATTCCCATGAAATGTAAAAAAAAAATTCAGTTGCCACATTTCTTTTCCCATAAAATGTCTAAATAACCAACTCCATTCTCCATTCCACTTTGTGGATGTGTAGAAACATCCTAAGACCTTTAGTGATGCAAAAGAAGGAAAAAATTTGCAGTGGCTAGACTTTCAGATTGTATTGCTTCATTAGAAACTGGGCTTTCTGGCTCTTTTACTTCTTAATGAGTTGTGCTTTTTACTTCTACAGTAAGAGACCTAGGATCATCCAGTTGACAGGAAAACTTATTAAAGGACAACAGAAAATGTGGCCCATTGCTTTTCATGAACAGTATCTTTTTAAAATAAATGTCAAATGAAAGTTTTCTAATTGTGTTCTTTAACTATCATTGGTCATTTCGAGGACATTTTTATAATACATTTTTTTTAACATTTCTTAATGATTGTTGTTATTTCACAAAGAAGCTGTTTCCTCACATTGAGGGCAAAGGTGTGATTATTTTAGACACATGAAAAGAGGTTTGCTTTTTTTAAAAATTCATGTTGAAACCCTCTTTCATTTCCTAAAGGTATAATTTGGTACTTTTATTAAACCTAAATGGAAGGCCTTATTGATTGACTTGGATTTTTAGAAGCCATTGGAGATCTAAGCAAAGGAAAGCAATCTTGTGGACTATCATGCCACCCTCCAAAGTGTTGGCCAAACTGGTTGAAATGGGTTCCATGGAATTTGGTGCCTCTCAAGCTGCATCCTCTTCCTCTCAGCATGCTCTGAGCTGAGACTCCAACTGAGTCAGGGAAAGATGGGAAGAGGAAAAAAAGGTATTCAGTTGGCTCAGTCTGGGGCCATAGAACTAACTGTACAACTGGTAGTTCTCTAATAGACAATCTAATACAGTCCTCTCATTTGATAGAAAACAAAAAACAAACAAAAATACGCTAGACAAATTATTATTGTAGTTTCCTTTGAAACAACAGATACTTCCTAACAATGCCCCACTCTACATCACCCCAAAACAAACAAGCAAATATCCTAACTATAAAATAGATTCTCTGAAATATAATAGATTGTTTACAGAAAAAGTAATTATCTGTGCATTTTGGTAGTGTAGTCATAATGGTCATTATACTTGACTAGTATTTTTAATACTTTCATTTTAATTTACATTTTATAATCAGCATATATGTTGCTGGCCTCCTCATTTTATATAGGAAGTAAAATGCAGAGAGCAATTAAGTTTTGTTAATGTATTTTGCTTTTATGTTGCATGCATTTACAGATTATTTTCCTTCATGAGAGTTCACTTGTAACAAAGTAAAACAGTTCAGCTAATAATTTAGTGACCTCTTCTGAAAGTGAATGCAACATTTTACATCTATAACTCCTCTCTCTCTCTGTCTCTCTCACACACACCCACACACACACACACACACACACACACCCATACCCACACACCCACACCCACACACACCTATATTTTTAAACCTTTTTTCTCTCTCTTCTACCCCATATCCCACTGGGGAAAAAATAAAACATTTTTATTGTAACATATATTAATAATCAAGCAAAACAAATTCCCTCAATAGTGAATACAAAAATAAGTCTCATTCTATACCCTAAATGTATCATGTGTTTGAAATGGATAACATGGTATAACATTGATCCTCTGGGATCATGGACCAATTTGGAATAGTTTATTGTATTGATCGTGGTTTTTAAGGTTTGGTTTTATACAGTTGTGTTGTTATTATATAAATTGTTCTGTTGGTTTTACTCATTTAATTCTTTATTAATTTATTAAAGTCTTCAAAATTATGTGTTCTCCATAACATTGATGTAATGATATGAATTATTCTTCTGGTTCCATTCCCTTCACTCTGTCAGACTATGTAAGTCTTCCATACCTTTTTGAAATCATTATTCCTTATAACACAATAGCATTCCTAAAAATCCACAAAGCACAACTTATTCATTCATTTTTAAGTATTGGTCATCTTCTTCATTTCCAATTTTTTTTCTTCACTATAAAAAGGAGTAATATAAATATTTTTGTACCTTAAGGTATTTTTCTTTCCTTGATCACTTGTGAGTATAGTCATGGTAGTTGTATAAGTTGTATCAAAGGACATGCATGCAATATCTAGTAATTTTTTGTGTGTATAAGTCCAAAGTAACTTCAGAATGGTTGTACCTATTCATATATCTGACAATAATATCTCAATATACCAATATTCCCACAACTCTTACAACATCTGTTTCTATTCTATTTTTGAATGTTACTTATATTGTTCTGAATTCAAGAAATAGAGCAAGCATTTTCATAACATAGTAAAATAGAAAAAAAAAGATTATGCATGAAACTGAAAATCTATTATGTACAAGTTGCTGCATGAAACTGAAAATCTATTATGTACAAGTTGCTATTCCTTTTAAAATATATAATAAAGTTATCATGTAACTTTCTTTTCCCCCTTTTTTCTTGCCCCTCCCTTCACCCTAGAGATGGCTACCATTAGACATAAATGTGTGTATGTATATATGTATAGGAAAACATTTTATACATCTATTTATCAGTTCTTTCTCTGGATGCAGATAGTATCTCCCTTCATATGTCCTTTTTAGGTAATTTTGGTATTTTAATAGTACAATAACCTAGTCACTCAAAGTTATTTTTAAAATAATATTGCTGTTACTATATATAATGTTCTCTTGGTTCTGTTCATTTCACTCTTCATTATTTCATGCATGTCTATCCATGCTTTTCTAAGATTATAGAGCCTATCACTTCTTGTAGCACAGTAGTATTCCATTATGACCATATATCATGACTTGTTCAGTCACTCCCCAATTGTCATGATTATTTTTTTCATATCCATAAAACTTATGGCTATTGCTTCCCCTGTTTCTCTGACTAGTTTAACATATGACCTTTTATATCTAGTCATTGTAGCTAGTTGGCGCAGTGTGTAGAGTGTCAGGCTTATTGTCAGAAGACTCATCTTCTTGAGTTCAAATCTAGCCTCAGACACTTACTAGCTATGTGACCCTGGGCAAGTCACTTAACCTTGGTTGCCTCAATTTCTTGATCTATAAAATGAGTTAAAGAAGGAAATGGCAAACCATTCCAGTATCTTTGCAAAGAAAACCAAAATTAGAGTCACAGAGTGGGACATAACTGAAAAAATGCAATGACAACAACACCAAAATTTATCTATTAGGAGCTTTTCTCCAAGGTGTGAAAGGACACTCTAAATCTAATGACATCTTTCATGCTACTATCAAGTATTCCCACTACATTTTTATTTCTTATTGGATGGATCTTTATGTCAGAAACTAGGGTCCTTATGTTTATCAAACACTAGGTTATCAGATATATTTGTTCTTTATTTGTTTACTTAATCTTTTCCACTGGTTGATTTCTCTATTTTGCAAGCAGTAACAAACTTTTCATGATTATCAATTTTTAGTTTAGTTTGAGATCTGTCTCTGCTAGCCCCCCTTTTCCTATTTCTTTTAATTATTGTTCTTGAGATTTTTTACCTTCCTCCCTGTATATAAAATTTGTTTTCTTTTTCAGGTTTTATAGTAATCTTTGGTAGTCGGATTGGTAAGTCATTGAATAAAATAAATTAATTTAGGTAGCATTGTCATTTAAAAAAAGGGTTAATTCTAATCATGAAAAAAATAATATTTTTCCCAATTAATTGGGTCTATGCTTCTGTAAAAAGTTATTTACAGTTAGGATTATGTAGTTTTTCTGTTGCATCTTCACATTTTTTATCTCATTGCATGTATTGGCAACCAAAAATGGGCTCCTTAGCACTTAGTCAACAAGTGCCCTTGACTAGTTTGGCTTTTTCCCCTGAACTGAATGCTGTTTGTATGTTGGACTGGAGTAAGCTTCTCGGCCCCTTCACCTTGCTTCCCTTGCTTAAGCTGATGGAAAGAAACTGTGCTTTCCCGGTCAACCCCTTCACCTTGCTTAAGCAGATTGAAAGAACCTGTGCTTTCCCCGGCGTACCTTACACCCCCCGCAGAAGCTGGATGGTTAAAAGCAGCTCCCGTTGGAGCCAGAGGCTGCTACAGCCACAGGCGTAGCCGCAGCCACAACCACAGCCACAGCTGAAGCAGGAGCTGCCAGTAGCAGAGCTGACCTATGGGAGGAAGCTGAACAAAGACTTCAGGCCAGTGGGTAATCTTTTTACCATAGAGGGGGAAGCATGATTTTGCTTTATGCAATCATGCTTCTCTGTAGCCTCCTGGTTACTCTTTCAAGGCGTACTTATTGGGCCTGGAAACTTTTCATTAATATGTCAAAATGGGGATGCTGGTTCATGGGTTGGTTACTGTGGAGCCTAAATATATGTTTTGATTCTTCTGCCTTCTACTTTGAGAGTTTCTTATATCCGGTGGTTCCGAATCTTTCAGACATGTTTATGATCCTCTTTGAGATTATAAACTCTGCCCTCCTAGTACATTGCACTATTTATTTTTTGTGTAGACTCTCCCGCTCCCCCATTAGATTGTAAGTTTCTAGAGGGCAGAGACTATTTCTTTTTTGTGTTTGAATCCCCAGAACTTTACATGATGCCTGCATATAATAGGGACTTAATAAATGTTTATTGATTGCCTGATTGAGTTGGTCTTGGAATGTAGACTCCTGTTTGGGACAGGATTTTTAAACAATAGGAGACACATCCTTAGGAGAAACAAAGTAAATTTATTTTGCAAACCTTGCAAGATTTGGGCACACCTCCATAATGGAGGAGGTGAGGTAGAAGGGAACCTGCCTTAATTTATACTCTTTAATGAAAAGATTCCCACCCCCCTCTATCCCTTCTCACCATTGACTGAGAGGTGGGCTTACAGTCTAGGTGTGAAAACTAGACGGGGGACCAAGGTTGATCTGGTCCATTCAAGTTTTTCCCTATTGGAACTCAGCTGCTGGGGTGGAATCTGAAAGTCTAGGAGAAGAAATGGGGTGGGGGGGGAGGAGAGACCTTCCTGGAGCAGAGAACAAATAGCTCACAGGAAGTTCATTATCTTTCAACATCTGAGAGAGAGGGGGAAGGGCATGCCCACAGCTCCAGGCCCTGACCTTCCAAAATCACAAGGCCAAATCCCAAACCTCTCCTATTCCCTTAGACATACCCTGTGAAGTCTTCACAATTACCTATCCCATTCACTCCCAAGTATTTTATACATTTTTAAGCTATTTTAAAAAGAATTTAAAAATTTCTATCTCTTCTTGATGGCCTTTTTTGGTATTATTATAGATATGGTGATGATTCTTGTGGATTTATTTTATATTCTGTAAGCTTGCTGGAGTTAATGCTTTAATTTAATTTCTATTAATTAATTGTTTCAGTTATTATGCTGTTTGTTCTTTACGTTTTTTTAGTATACCATTATATCATCCACAAAAGTGATTATTTTATTTCTTTGTTACCTCTGGTTATTGTTTCAGTTCCTTTTCTTTTCTTTTTTTCTAGTGGTAGGTCAGATAGAAACAATGACAGTGTACATTGTTGTTTCACCCTTGAATTTATTGGAAATGGTTCTACTTTATTTCCTTTAGAGGTTGCTTTTAGTCCATTTACTCCTATATTTTCTAGTGCTTACATTTTTAAAGAAATGGGTGTTATATTTTGTCAAAAGCTTTTCCTTCAACTACTGACATAATCATTTGATTTTTATTAGTTGTGTTATTAATATGGCTGTTAAATTTATAGCTTTCCTAATATTAAACCAATCTTGCATTTCTACTATAAATTCAATGTAGTCGTGGTACCTAATCTTTGTTACATTTCTCTTAGTTCTCTTTAATCCTTTTTTTTGCATTTATTTTCATTAGAAATATTTACCTATATCTGTTTATTTTTCTCTTTTGATTCTCCTTGATGTATGTATCAAGACCAAATCTGTGTCATAGAAGAAATTTGGTAGAATCTCTTAGTTTTATTTTACAAACAATTTATGTATTTTTTTTAATGTTTGAAGTCATTTGTGAATTTATTTGCTTCTGGATTCTTTTCCCTCTTAATCCCCACTTTGAAAGCTTCCTAATGGATTGTTTGATTTTCCTTCTAAAATTGTGTTGTTTAAATTGTCTTTTTCTTCTGTTGTTAATTTGTGACCTTTAATTTTTGTAAATATCAATTTATTTCTTTTAAGTTATTGGTATGGTTGTCACATATTTGGGCAAAAGAGTTCTTGATAATAAGCTTTATCTATACTCAATTTGGTATGAATTGGCCTTTTCCAGTTTTGATACTGGAAATGTAGTCTTCCTCTTTTTTTAATGATGTCACCTAATGGTTGGTCTATTTTTACTTCAAAACAGTTTCTAGATTTGTTTATTAATTCAGTCTTTAAAATTTTGTTAATTTCTTTCATTTCCTGGATTTTATTTTGATGTTTAATTGAGTTTTTAAAATACGTTGGTTTCTTATTATTTGTATTTACATTCTCAATTCATTGATGTGTTTGTTCTCTTTTTCCATTAATAAAAATTTTATTTTTCACCTAAGACCTGTTTTTACCACATCCAAAAATTTTGGAATGTAGTCTCATTTTTCATTGAGTTTAAGGAAATTTCATGATTTGTTCTTTGACTGAGCAATTCTTTATGATCAAGTGATTTAGTCAGCAGTTGATTTTAATACCTTTTAATGGCTCTTTATTTAAAGTAATCTTATTTCCTTGTGATCAGTAATGTGTACAATATTTCACAATCAGTATGTGTACAATATTTCTGCTTTTCTGCATTTGTTTGTGAAGTTTTTATGCCCTAACACAGTCAATTTTTGGTAAAATTTCTATGCACAAAAAAAGAAATATGAACAGTCATTTCTACTTCCATCCAACATTCACCGGAGAGGACTATTACATCTAAATTTTCTAAAACTCTATTTAATTCTTTACTTCTTTCTTGATTTATTTATTAAGATTTTTTCCCTTTTAGATTTATATAGGTCTTATTGAACTGAATTTAGATCTTTATCATTTTAGTTTTAGTCTCATTCTCTAATTATGTGGAAACTATAGCAGTGGGTGAATAGATGTTAAGCACTGAAACAAATTCAATGTCTGTGTTACCTTTTGGCAAAAGGAGGTTCCCTCTTCTAGTCTTTTAATTAAATCTATTTTTTGTAAATAGTATATTATTTTTTCCCATTACATGTAAACATAATTTTCAACATTC
Organism: Trichosurus vulpecula; assembly: GCF_011100635.1. NCBI lineage: Eukaryota > Metazoa > Chordata > Mammalia > Diprotodontia > Phalangeridae > Trichosurus > Trichosurus vulpecula. Next base: position 198,458,084 of record NC_050578.1, on the reverse strand, counting down.
ATTTTTATAAGATTTTGAGTTCCAAATTTTCCTCTCTCCCTCTCCTCACCCCTCCCCAAGACAACAAGGAATCTGGTTTAGGTTATACATGAACAATCATGGAAATGTATTTCCACATTAGTCATATCATGAAAGAAGAAGCAGAAAAAAGGGGAAATCCACAAAAAAGGCAGAACAAAAAAGTGAAAATAATATGCTTCAATCTGCATTCAAACTCTACAATTCTTTCTCTGGATGCAGGTAGTATTTTCTGTCATGAGTCTTTTGGATTTGTCTTGGATCACTGCATTGCTGAGAAGAACTAAGTCAATCATAGTTGGTCATTGCATAGTGTTACTGTTACCGTGTACCGTTACTGTGTACTCCTGGTTCTGCTCACTTCACTCATCATCAATTCATGTAAGTCTTTCCTGTTGTTGTTGTTGTTGTTGTGTTGCTGTTTTTCCCCTGAAATCCACCTGTTCATCATTTCTTATAGCACAATAGTATTCCATTACATTAATATACCAGAACTTGTTCAGCCATTCCCCAATTGATGGGCATTCTCAATTTTCAATTCTGTGCCACCACAAAAAAAGAGCTGCTATAAATGTTTTTGTATATGTAGTTGCTTTCCCCCTTTTTATGATCTCTTCGTAGTACTGAAATAGTGGTGATATTGCTGGATCAGAGGGCATTAACAATTTGATTGCCTTTTGGGCAGAGTTGCAAATTACTCTCTACATTTGTTGGATTAGTTCACAGCTTCTCCAACAATGCGTTAGTGTACCAATTTTCCCACATCTTCACCAACTTTTATCACTTTTCTTTTCTGTCATATTAGCCAATACAATAGGTGTGAGGTGGTAGCTCAGAGTTGTTTTGATTTGCATTTCTTCAATCAACAGTGATTTAGAGCATTTTTTTTCCCATATGACTATAGATAGCTTTAATTTCTTCATCTAAAAACTGCCGGTTCATATACTTGGACCATTCATCAAATAGGGAATGATTTATATTCTTATAAACCTGACTCAGTTCTCTATATTCTTGAGAAATGAAATCTTTATCAGAAACACTTTATATAAAATTGTTTCCCAGTTTTCTGCTTTCCTTCTAATCTTGGCTGCATTGGTTTTGTTTGTGCAAAAAACTTTTTTCTTTAATGAAATACAAATTATCCATTTTGCATTTCACAATGTTCTCTATCTTTTGTTTGATCATGAATTTTTTCCCTTCTCCATAGTTCTGAAAGGTAACCTATTCCTTACTCTCTTAGTTCGCTTATAGTATCACCTTTTATGTCTAAATCATATACCCATTTTGACCTTATCTTGGTAAACTCTGTGAATTTTTTTTCATGCAATTGCCCACACTATTTTCCAGTTTTCCAGCAGTTTTTGTTAAATAGTGACTTCTTATCCTAGAAGCTGGAGTCTTTGGGTCTGTCAAACAGGAGATTACTATAGTCATTTACCATGATATCTTGTGTACCTGACCAATTTCACTGATCCACCACCCCATTTCTTAGCCAGTATCAAATAGTTTTGATGATTTCTGCTTTATAATATAGTGTTAGATCTGGTACAGGCAGGCCACCTTCCTTTTCTTGTCTTTTCTTTAATTCCCTTGATTTTCACAACCTTTTGTCCATCCAGATGAATCTTTTTATTACTTTTTCTAGCTCTATAAGATAATTTTTGGTAGTTTGATTGGTATGACACTGAATAAGTAATTTTGTTAAAGTTGTCATATTTATTATATTAGCTTGGCCTACCCCTGAGCAATTGATATTTTTCCAGTTGTATAGATCTGACTTGATTTCTGTGAAAAATATTTTGTAATTATGTTAATGTAGTTCCTATTTTTTTCTTGGCATGTAGAATCCCAGATATTTTGTATTGTCTATAGTTTTTTGAATGAAATTTCTCCTTTTATCTCTTCTTGCTGAGCTTTGTTGGTAATATATAGAAATGCTGATAATTTATTTTATACCCTGAAATTTTGCTAAAGTTGCTAATTATTTCAAAAAGGTTTTTAGCTGATTCCCTAAGATTCTCAAAATATAGCATCATATCATCCACGAAGAGTGACAGTTTTGTCTCCTCATTGCCTATTCTAATTCCTTGAATTTCCTTTTTTTCCTTATTACTAAGTCTGCCATTTCTAGTACAATATTGAATAATAGTGGTGACAATGGATATTCTTGTTTCACCCTTGATCTAACTTGGAAGGCTTCTACCTTATCCCTATTGCAGATAATGCTTGCTGATGGTTTTAGATAGATGCTACTTATCATTTTAAGGAAAGTTCCATGTATTCCAATGCGCTCCAGTGTTTTTAATAGGAATGAGTGCTATATTTTGTTCAAAGTATTTTATGCATCTACTGAGATAATCATAAGATTTCTGTTGGTTTTGTTATTGACATGGTCAGTTATGCTGATAGTTTTCCTAATATTGACCTGGCCCTGCGTTTCTGATATAAATCCCACTTGGTCATAGTGTATTATCCTGGTGGTAAATTGCTGTGATCTATTTGCTAAACCTTTATTTAATTTTTTGGCATCAATATTCATTAGGGAAATTAGTCTATAATTTTCTTTCTTAGTTTTGGCTCTTCCTAGCTTACGTATCGGCACCATATTTGTGTCATAAAAGAAATTTGCCTGGACTCCTTCTTTGTTTATTTTCCCAAATACTTTATGTAGCATTAGATTAGTTATTCTTTAAATGTTTGGTAGAATTCACTTCTAAATCCATCTGGACCTGGAGATTTTTTCTTAGGGACTTCATTGATAGCTCCTTCAATTTATTTTTTCTGAAATGGGGTTATTTAGTTATTTTATTTCCTCCTCTGTTAATCTGGGCAATTTATATTTTTGTAAATATTCTTCCATCTCACTTAGATTGTTGGATTTATTGGCATACAGTTGGGCAAAACAGCTCCTAATTATTACTTCAGTTTCCTCTTTATTGTTGGTGAGTTCAACCTTTTCACTTTTGGTACAATTTGGTTTTCTTCTTTCTTTTTTTAAATCAATTAACCAAAGGTTTATCTATTTCATTGTTTTTTCTCCCATAAAATCAGCTATTAGTTTCATTTATTAGTTTAATAGTTTTCTTTCTTTTTTACTTTCAATTTTATTACTCTCTCCTTTGAGTTTCAGGATTTCTAACTTGGTGTTTTATTAGGGATTTTTGATTTCTTTTCTTTCTAACTTTTTAAATTGCATTCCAAATTCATTGAACTGCTCTTTCTCTCTTTTATTTATGTAAATTAGAGTTATAAAATTTACCCTTGAGAACTGCTTTGGCCACATGCCATACGTTTTGGTGTTTCATCTCATTACTTCATTGTCTTTGGTCAAATTATTGATTTTTTCTATGATTTGTTGCTTGTCTTACTCATTTTTGAGGATCCAATTAATTCTTAATCTATCTTTCCATCTCCCTTTATTACATATAATTCTTAAATTACCTCTCCTGGTTCTATTTCCCAGGTCAGTTGTTTTTCCAATGAGACATTTTACCTGTTCTTCTATTTTTTCATTCTTTGGATTTTGTTTGACTGATTTTTTATTTTACAGGGGGAAAGGCAGAGCAATTGGGGCTAAGTGACTTGCCCAGTGTCACACAGCTAGTAAATCTATCAAGTGTCTGAGGTCACATTTGAACTCAGGTCCTTCTGACTTCAGGGCCGGTGCTCTACTCACTGTGCCACCTAGCTACCCAGACTGATTCTTGATGTGTCAGAGAGGCATTAGCTTCCACTTGCCCAATCCTCATTTTTAAGGAATTATTTTCTTCAGTTATCTTTTGTACCTCATTTTCTTTTTGGACAATTCTACTTTTAAAAGAGTTATTTTCTTCAGTTGATTTTTTTTTTCATTTGACCAATTCTATTTTTAAGTTGTTTTCTTCAGTCAATTTTTTTTGCTTCCTTTTCTAAGCAACTTCCAAGACTTCATAATTCTCTAGCATAACTCTCATTTCTTTCCCTAGCTTTTCTTCCATCTCCCTTAATTTATTTTTTAAAATCCTTTTTGAGCTCTTCTAAGAGGCCTTTTTGGGCTTGAGACCAATTCATATTTTCTTTTGAGGCCTCACATGCAAGCATTTTGACATTGTTGTGCTCTTCCGAGTTTGTGTTTTGATCTTCCTTGTCATCATGGTAGATTTCTATGGTCAGGACTCTTTTGTTGTTGTTTTTGTCATTTGCTCATTTTTAAAAGTTGATCTCTGGATTAGGACAGAAGGCTTTGTCCTAACCCTCTTGCACTAAGGGCCAAGTGTCTGGTCACTAGCTTTTTGTGCCATGGCCTCAGGCTTGTGGCTTGACTACTGCCCTAGGGTGGCCTGGCCTACTCATGCCTGTTGTGGCCTGGATTCCTGGGCTGGTGGTTTGCCTTCTGAGGCCTCACAACTAGCCTACTGTGCCATTGGCCTGCTGAGCCTAGACCATGGGGCCTTTGTTGCAGATCTGTGCTTTGGCTGAGAGTTTCCCACTGGCTTTCCTGGATACAAACTAGTCTGGGCTGTGCTCCCCCTTTTACACAAATGAGACAGGCCTTTCCTGAAGTTCTTCTAAGTTATCCTAAGCTGGAAAACTTTTTCACTCCATCTTTTTGTGGATTCTGTGGCTCCAACATTGTTTTATAGTGATTTACTGTTGTTTCTGAGGGAAACTTGGGAGATCTCAGGAAACTTCCTGTCTTCTCTCTGCCATGTTAGTTCTACCCTAATTAAATCTATTTTTGTTGTTGCTTTGTATGAAATGATATTTGCCACTTGTTCTTTTGTTAATGTTTAGATGAAGTATAATCAATTTCATTCCAATTGTTTATTTTAATTCTGCATATCTTTAAATTTCAATGTTTCTTTTTAAACTAGCTATTGTTGGTTTTGTTTTCTAATCCATTCTGCTAACCACTTCCATTTTATTCATTCCATTCACATTCGCAATTTTGGTAGTTAATAGTTTATTTCCCTCCATTTTATTGTCTTATATTTTCTTTTCTCTACTCCTTTATCTGTTTTCATTTCAATTTATTGCCTTTTTTCATGATTGTCTTATCTTATTTTCCCCAATTTTCCCTTAAAACATCTTCTCTGTATCTTCTTTTTTCTTACACTGTATGTGTAGATACACACACATATGGACATATATGCATGTACACACATACATATACATATGCATATATGAATATGTTTATAGCAGTACCTGCTATCAAAAAGCTTACAAACTAATCTGGTTCCTTGGAGGCAAGTAATGTCTTTTGCCTTTTTGTATCCTTAGTATTTAGTATAATGCCCACATAGTACGCACTTAATAAGTCTTGATGGATTGAGTTTTACAAGTCCTATTAAGCATCTACCATATCCCAGTTACTCTGATAAGCACTTTAGATACAAAGAATGGGAAACACAAACAGACATACACACACACACACACACACACACACACATGCAAGTACCACAAACAAAAAATTACCACCTCTCAAGGAGCTCATAGTCTAATGGGGGAAATACCATGCAAACTAGTAGAAATAAACATTAGATATACAGGATACATTGACGATATTCTCAAGAGAAGGACACTAAGATTATGTGGGATTAAGAAAGATGTTTTGAGAGATCATGGATCATTTATTTCCTATCTTTTGATCTTATTTTCCTCATTTGTAAAATAATGTCTAAGTTATCTTCTAACTTTAGCATTTTAAAGTCCTTTCCAGTTGTCATATTCTATGGCCTAAGATTTCTTGTCGTTCTAATGTTCTGTACTATGATATATTTCAGGGAAGAATATTCTGACCCAGATGGTTGAATTTTCTTGGGAAGTCATTTGTTCTCTGTAGGCCTTGTTTTCCCCATTTGCCAAATTGAGGGCTTTGATTAGATGAGCTCTGAGATCACTTTGATTTTTGACATTGATTGTTCTATATTCTAAGTCTCTTCTTCATCGTAACATTCAATATTCTTGCCTTATGAAAACTGGAAATTTTATGGTGCTACAGGACTAATATCAGCCAAAAATATAGAATAATAGCCAAAAAGATGAATGTAATCTTCACCCGCATCTGCAGAGGCATAGTGCTGGGACTAAAGTGAGGGGACTGAATCATTTTCTTCTATCTTAGTTCACAACTGGAGAATTTCTGTGCATCACATATTTGGAAGAACATTGACAAACTGAAGTATAACCAGAGTAGGAGGACCAAAATGGTAAGCCATAAGGAATAAGAGATAATTATTCAGTAACAACTTAGATCACATATTTCTAATTTATCTATTCTAAGTTTCTCTTTTCTATGAGCTAAGGTTCTTTCCAGCTCAGTCTTTCTGTGTTCTATATCCTAAAATATCTTTCATTTCTATGATTCTATTGTCTTAGTTATAAATTGTGTACAGGTTGACAGCTCAAGATAGAACTTGGGAAAGATCCTGAGAGAAAACTTGAGAGAGAGAGAATTCTAGTAGAAAAAGAAGGAGGAGGAGGAGGACTGGTAGTCAAGGAGGAGTGGGAGTGAGAAGAAGAGGTAGGAGTCAGGTTGTAGAGGGGTGAGAGAGAGAGGAGTAGAAAGATAGTGGAAGAGAAAAGAAGAAAAAGAAAGAAAGAGAAAGAAAGAAGGGAAGGAAGGAAGGAAGAAAGAAAGAAAAAGAACGAAAGAAGGGAAGGAAGGAAGGAAGAAAAAGAAAGAAAGAAAGAAAGAAAGGAAAGAAAAAGGAAGAAAGAGAGAGAGGAAGGATGGATGGAAAGAAAGAAAGAGATGAAGAAAGAGAAAGAGGAAGGAAGGAAAGAAAGAAAGAAGAAAGGAAACTGGAAAACACTTTAAAATGGGGTTTCTTAACTTTTTTGCATCATAAATCCTTTTGGCATTCTGTTGAAACCTGTGGATCCCTTCTCAACATGATGTTTGTAAATTCATAAGCAAAAAAAATGGGATTAAAATGGAAACTAATTATTTTAAAATATAGTTATCAAAATAAGAAAGAGGTAATGGGACCTCAAGTTCACAACTCCTGCTCTAAGGCTTTTATAAGGAAAAGTAAATTCTGAGTATTACATGGAGATTGTGAGTGTTAAATGAGTACTTTGGCCTCTTTGGAGAAAGAGCCAGGACTAGGACAACCATTTGCGGGGAACGACTAGGGCCAAAGCATTATAGAAGAGGGCCCAGGGAGGATTTCTCTACATTTAGTTGTTTAATAAGGAATATGGAAATTTTTATGATTGAATGCAAATTAACATTAAGGGAACTGAGTTAGAGTTTTGTGGCCTTTTTAAAAAAAGTTTAAACTCTAAAAAAATTTGAATATTGTGTCTGAACTCTGTACATTACCCTTTATAAATAGTAAGCGTCCTTCCCTTTACTTACAAATTACTTTGCTTTGTGAAACCAAATGATTTCCATGTCATTAGTGTCAATTAGGGCTCAGAGGATTATTCTTGTAACTAGAAAAATATGCAGATTCAGAATTTTCATCAGGGCGTTCTCCACAAAAAAATGGTGATTTCCTCCTAGAATATGCACGACTTTCATCAAACCCACAGTAACTTCTAAACAGAAATTGGCTTGAAACCAATCATTTTGGAAACTGATCATATTGCCCCTTTAGGGACTCCACATATGCATTCTGAAATAATTCATCTTCTGAGAAGGCAGTACATTATCTGAAATTTAACTTATTAAACTGATCTTAATCTAAGGGTCTTAAAACAAACATTAAGTATGACACAAGTCTAATGGCACAATTAGTTGGTTAATGATTCAGAAGTGGTGACCAGTAATGCTCGCTATAATGAATGGAAACAGATAACAGCCATGATGCAGATGGAAGCTGGGACCCTAATCATGAGGAACATTTTGACTGACCAAAGGGATTTGCAAAAAGGTACTGGGAATGCTAAAACATTTTAAGAAGGAATTTGAAGATTTTTCTCGTTGAAACTCCAGAGGAAACTCTCTCCCTTTGCTGTGGGAGGGAAGGCATATTAACTTATAATTCTACGTCAACACTGGTGGTAGAACAAAGTCCTGGGTGAGACTGGGGAACCTTAGCAGACTTTTTGCACATTTAACCCAAGCTGAGAAATAGTAGCAATTTCCCAGTTCCATGAATCAGAGCAACCAGACATCTACATGAGAAAAAGCAGCAAATGAGCAGACTACCGCACAACTAGCCCTTCTATTGGAGCCATCACAATTATAGTCACAATTATAGGTGGAATACTGACAATTTTTACATATAATATACCTCCCTTCCCATGGTTTGACTATAGTTAGGTTGAGGTAAATATTCATCTAGGGACCAATAGCTGTTTCAGGAGATGATTCGACACTTTGAAATGTGACTTTCCTTTCCAGCCTCATTATCCATTATATCCTTTTCACATATACATTATTCAGCCAAACCCACCTCCTTGCTAATTTTCTCAGAGAACACTCCTTCTCTTGTCTCTGTACTTTGCACTGAAATCCCACATGCCAAGAATGTACTTTCTCTTCACCTACTACCCTTACTTCTTTTAAGTATCATCTTCTCCATGAAACTTTCCTTGATTTCCTCAACAATTACTGTCTTCTCTCTTTGAACTACTCTATGTACTCATCACCTCATACGAATATATAAACTATCTGATAATAAGTACTTTTCTTGTCTTTGCATCCTCGATAAATAACATAGACCCTTACTTATTTTAAATACTGTCTTCTCCATGAAACTTTTCTTGATTTCCTTAACAGTTGTTGTCCTCTCTCCTTGAACTACTCTATGTATTTTCACCTCATATGAATATACAAACTATCTGATAATAAGTACTTTTTGTCTTTGTATTCTCAATAAATAACATAATATTTCTTTAATGTAGAAATATGTTTAACATCATTGTACAGATATAACCTATACCAGATTGCTTGCTGTTTTGGGGAGGGGGGAAGGGAAGGAGGGAAAAAAATTTGGTGCTCAAAATCTTACAAAGATGAATGTTGAAAATTATCTTCATAACTGAAAGTAAAGTAACTATTAAATAAAAGAAAAAGAAAAATGAGCTGGAGGAAAAAAATTAACAAACAAATAAGTAAATAAACATAGGGTCTGACTGATAGGAGATGCTTAACAAAGGCTTGTTGGTTGATTCAATATTAGCAATGCAGATGTTATATTACCTCTAGCTGTCCTAAATGTGGGAAGGAGGAGACAGTTCCTTAGAATGTGTACGCATGAAAAATTTGAGCTGATTATTTTAAAAAGTGGGAAAAGCAGTACTGTAGCCCACTTTGGCATTTTTTTTTAAATTAATTCTACTTAACCAGATTCAGAGTTAGAAGTCCCAGTCATGTCCCAAATCCCAAATAACAATTTAAATTTGATGAATCAATTTGCAAAAAAGACAGACTTCTGTATATGCAGATAGAGTAAAAAATAAAAAGATGGCCTATCTAAGAGTTACACTAGTATTGAAAAATATTAAGAGAATGAGAAGGCCTGTAATGCAATGAATCAATCCTTTCTGAAGGACTTTTTAGAAGACAGAGTCAAGGAATGTCTAGGATGCATCAGAGTACACGGATTTTGATCTACACCACTGGAAGGAGAACCCCGCCCAACGAGATGATCCATGGTATCTTTGCATATGATCCATGAAAGAATTGAGATAGAAGCAGTGTAATTTAGTTGAAATCACAACACAAAAATTCAGGAAATTGGGCACTTAGTCTTTTCTCTGGCATTGTTTTGTTCTGGAAACTTGGACAGATAGCCTATGTAAACATCAGTTTTTTAATGTGCATTAGAGTTAGGACTACATGATCTTTCAAATTCTAAAATAACATGTTTTTATAATTTATTATATAAAGTGCATAAATATGCACCTAGGTGCATTGTCACTAGATTAAGATGAATATCAATGCACTTTACTTTGCATACATAGGTTTAAATTCCATTGTCATAAGTAAATACATGTATACTTATGTAGAGTTGTGTGTGAAATAACGAAGTGATTATACTTTGTTGACTTTTAGAAAAACAATTCAACTTGCAACTTTTTACATCTTTAATAAATGTTTAATATGGAATATGTCTTCATTTTGTAGCCATAATTTGTTTTTCACTATTTAGCAATGAATGCACAAGTTTTGGGGTATATATTCTTCATTTAAAAAAATCTTATAGCTATACTTTTGTAATCTAGATATTAAGTGTATCTTTGGCAAATAGTCCATTTTTTTTCCATGTAGGGACTAGATTATAGCCCATAGATTTCTTTTTGTTTGTTTGTTTCTTTGTTTTTGAGGGGGGAAGGCAGGGCAATTGGGGTTAAGTGTGACAAGGTCACACAGCTAGTAAGTATGTCAAGTATCTGAGTACAGATTTGAACTCAGGTCCTCCTGACTTCAGGGCTGGTGCTCTACTCACTGTGGCACCTAGCTGCCCCAACCCATAGATTTCTAATGGGGTATAAATTGGAAATGTTCCCAGGCTTTTGAAGCATATATACCTTCATCTTTTGGATAAATTAATCTTTCATGATATGTGGCATAGTATAAGTCCATGTTACAGTATTTGATTTCAATTTGGGAATTTCTGAAATTCTTGAACAATTTTCCCTCTCAATATATCAACTTTTTTCTTTTTTAATCAGAGTTCATGATTTCCTCAATGGGTATTAGACTTATAAACCCATTGAAAATTAAAAACAAAAGTAAAAAACCTGCAAAACACTATTTAGTAGTTGCTTTAGGGGCTCTTGAAGATATCCAGAACCTATGGGATCAATTAGGATTCTTCTGACAAGGGTTTAGGCATAATCAGTATTGATACATATATGTGTATACACATATATGTTTATATGTGTATATACATATATGTGTATATGTGTATATACATATATGTGTATATGTGTATGTATATGTATGTTATTGTTCTTCCAACTTCAAGAAGCCCACATTGTAGAGGAATTAATATTTAATAATCTTTCATTTTCTTGACATCTTTGTTTCTTGAGGATTCTTTTTTTGTTTTGCAACAACTATGAGATTTTGGTGTTGATTTTTTTCCCCACTCATTTTCTTTTTCATTTTAATGTGTCTGGCTGATCTTGATTCATTGCAGGCTTCAATGATCATTGAAAAATTTGACTTTCATCATTCAACAACCACTGAAATATTTATAACAGTTATTGAAATTTGATCTTTTAGAGCTAGAAAATCACTTCTTTACTTGGTTTAATGTCCATTTTAATTAAAATTTAATTGTTATTTTGAACTTTATGATAGAAACTTGTTGCAAGTTACCTGTTGCCCTTCATATTTTAAATACATCAGTTTTATTTGTGCATAAACTTTGTAATTTTATAAAATCAGAATCTATTCTTTGATCTAAAAGGTAATTGCCTTTTTGTCCTTTAATTTGCTTAGGATAACATTCTTTATGTCTGTCATATATGCATTTAGAACTTATCTTAATATATAATGTGAGATGTTAGTCAATATATAGTTTCTGGCAAGCTGCTATCTAGTTTTTCCAGCATTTTCTGTCAAATAATAAGAAATTGTTCAAGAACCAGAGATTTTTGTGTCTTGCGTAGCTAAGTACTAGATTTCTTTACATCTTTATGTGGTATATCTGATCTGTTCCACTAATGGACCTCAACTTTTTTATCTAATACAAATTGTTTCTATAATTAATCATCCATAGTATATTTTGAAATCTAGTATTGTTAAACCCATTTATTTTTATTATTTCCCTTGAGGTTCTTGATCTTTTTTTTACTCCAGGTGAATTCCCCTATTATTTTTTCTAGCTTTATTAAATAGACCTTTTGTAGTATGATTGGTATGCTGTTCAATAAATAAATAAATTTAGACAGTATTTCCATTTTTATTATATTGTCCTGGCTTATGTACAAGCCTTATTTCTACATTAATATGGGTTTACTTTTTTTTTTACATATTCAATTAGTTTCTGTCTCTACCTTTGATAAGCGATATCTGTGTATTTCATATATATTATTGTTATTTTGAATGGAACTTAATTTTATTACTTTTAACTTTTGTTAATTTTTTGTTAGTTGCATTGTGTTCAGCAAATGGTTGTTTCTAATATTTCCATATTTTTGTATTTGTCTATGATGTTTTTCCTTCCCCATTCACAGTCAGCTTTTGTATCATGCTTGATTGATAAATATGTAAATGCAATTTGATCGCAGTTCATTAATCACCTAAAATCTCTCAGCTCTTTTTTTTTTCAGGTCATTAACTTCTTTTTAACTTTTTTTTGGTTAAATTTGTCTAAGTCTGAAAATGAAGTTTCCCATTATTGGAGGGTTTTTTTCTCTCTTTTCCTAGTAATTTAATTACCTTTTCCTTTAAATATTAAGATGCTATGATGTTTAGTACTTTTATGTATTTGTTTATATTTTTGTGTATTATATTGTAGATATTGATTTCTATGTACTTGTTTAAGTATATGTATATCTCCATCTTATCTCTCTGGTATATACATACATACATACATACATACATACATACATACATATACATATACACACATACAGATTTGTTTATTACTTGCGGTGCCTTTAAGCAACTGCTTGACTCTTTATTGTCTCTATTTTTTACCATAGCCTTGTCTGAAATTATGATTGCTACCCATTGCTTTCTTGAGTTCACCTGTAACAAAAATCCTCCTGTCACTCATTTTAATGTTATGAGGTTTCAAATATGTTTCTCGTTAATAACATACTTGGATTCAGCAGTCTATTCTATTCTGCCATTTTTTCTGTTTCGAGTGAGTTTCTATCATTTACATCCATTTTCATGATTCTAAATCACTTCACTTCATCCTGTCCTCTAGTATTTTTTTCTACATTTCCCTTCACCCATATTTACAATGATGATAAAGGTGGTTAGAGAGGAATTTGTCTAACACTATCGGTAAATAATGTTACATATTTCTATTCTTTTACAGGTTTTTTTTTTTACTTTTTCTTCCTTTACTTTTAGACCCCACCTTCAATACTTCCCCTTCCCCCACCAATGTTGAAGTTTGTTCACTTATGGAGAACAAAGAAACAAACATTTCTAAAAGTCTACTACATGCCAGGAACTGTACTATGTACTCTGAAAACATTATCTTATTTGCTCCTCACAACCCAGGGAGGTAGATGCTATCATTATCTCTATTTTGCAGTTGAAGAAACTATAGCAGACAGAGGTTCAGTGATATACCCAGGATCACACAGCCATTTAGTGTCTGAGGTTGGATTTGCACTCAGGTCTTCATGATGCTTAGTGTCTATTCACTGTGGCACCTTGCTGCCTGGCTACTCTTTTATCTGTTTTGATGTTTACCCCACCCTCCACCCCCTGCAAACCATTCTCACCTCTTCTCCTGTTCCCTCTTACTTACATGTAGAGTTTAAGGTACGTCATTTAATGTATGTCTACACCACACTGTTTGTGTGTTTGTATGTCTATATTTTACCTTCCTTTGTCCAGTTAAGATGGAAGTGAAGTTTGTGCAATATTAATTTTTCCATACCTTCCTACATATTTTCATATTCTTTATCACATATACTTCAAGAATGTGAAATAACCATTTTTTAGCCATCTTCCTACTTTCCTTCCTAATATAGTCCCTCAGACACTTCACTTTCTTCTCCTAAGACCATCAAAACAAAGCAAGACCTCCTTAATGCTCTCTATTTATTCTCTTTAACTTTCAGTGTGACTCTTAACGACAATAGAACTCTGCAGGGATGCTTGCAACTTCTCTTCCATTAGCAAGTACAAAATTTATCCTCATGTAGTGACTTCTAATTAACCACAGGTATATACCTTTCTGTGTTTCTTTTGTGTCCTATGTTTTTATTTAAAAATATGTACTCACTTCTGGCCTTTTCATCAGACATGGTTGGAAATCTGTTTCATTAATGGTCCATTGATCTTTCCCCTGTAGGATTACATTTTGCCAAATAGACAACATTTTTATATGTCTCTGTCTTTTATGCTTTGGAATAATCACAGTCCATACTCATAATCTTTATAGAACAAGCTGTCAAGTAGCAATATCAATTCTTAAATAGAATTAAAACACAACAAAGGAAAGAAATGGATTTTACAACTATGATAGGAAATCTAGCCCTCAATTGACAGCAAACTAACTAAAGGTGAGGAAAGCATCTCAGTCTTTTATTTTTTATCTGTTTTGGTCTGGCCAAGGTCAGATGTTCCGAGTCAGCCCCATGTCAGTAGAAGCACACGTGCATGACTATTGCTGTCACAAAATGAATCCATTCCAAAAGGTTGGCTTACCCAAAGTAATTCATATACCATTGTATATAAAGGCTTATACAATGATATGTTCCCAATTTAAGGAAACCCAACATATAGAAATCCGAATTTGTGAACACATTATTGAGCAGTTATTAGCCTTAAAATAATTTATTTTATCTTATTGCTCAATTCCCTTAGCCTCCTTCAAAGATTTCACATATTCATACTGTTGGTGATATGGGAACTTAGTACATGAGTATAGATGATTCTGTATAGTTAATTATGACTACAAGAAAATCATCTTAAAAGTTCAAAATCAACTATTTCTCATATTGTAGAATGCAAAGACTTGTATTCCTCCATAGAATATTCCTTTAATGAGTGACTTGTGTTGACCCAATCTAGGAGTTTCAACACTGCAAGCTAATCTGTTTGTTTCAGGTAATTACTCTCTCTGTCTCTCTCTGTCTCTGTCTCTGTCTCTGTCTGTCTCTCTATCTCTCTATCTCTCTATCTATCTATCTATCTATCTATCTATATATATATATTTACATCTATATACACACATACATATATGTGTGTATATATATATATATGTACACACACACACACACACACACACACACAAACCTATTTGCTATTTACACTGATAGCAAGACTGCAACTGAGAATCCTTCCCTCAATGCATAATCCTGTTAGGACAGAAACATCCCTACTAAACAAACAAACAAGCAAACAAAACCACATAAAACAATAAGAAGAAAAGCAGAAAATCCATGGGACACTTTCTGGAATTGGCATTTATGAATTGAAATGTGAAGTGCCTGGCTCTGTGCAAGACACAGAGGCACATAGAAAGAAGGATAAGATATACTCCTTGTCTTCAAGAAGCTCCCCTTCTAGAAGGGAGATAAGTAATATATCTAAATAAATACAATAAAAGATAATATGATAGAATATAGTAAACAAGAGAGGTACGGTATAGAATTCTAGATTGAAGGAATGAAAGACTGGAAATCAAGGAAAGTTTCATGTAGCTGGTACTTAAAATGTGGGGAGAATGGACTGATTATATTTCCTAACCTCACTTTATTTTTCCCATTTTGAAATATAATGATTGCATTTTCCTAACAATCAGCTAAATGTTTCTGTCAAAAATAATTGGAAAAACAGTTGAGATAGAAATGGAAGTTAGAAAATGTTATACTTTGCCCAGAAGGCATTTTAAAAGTTAGCTAAACAGACAGAAATAAACCTAATTTTCAAGAGACTTAATTTCAGGGCCTGTCTTCATGGATTTGGAACATCACAATTTGAAAACACTTATATTTTCCCGGTTGGCATCAGAAAGTGTAAATGATGATGCTGCCGATGATGATGATGATAAGACCTTTCTAGTCAAGTCAAATGGCAAAATGTTTAAATTATAGAGTTTTTGAGTCAAAAAGGATATTAATGTCTATCCTCATCTCTTTTAATAAATGAAATGAAACTGAGGCCAACTGAGGGTAAGTGATTTTCTCAGTGTGACATTGCTGGTAGTGGTACAATGAGAACTCCACATCAGGTCTCCTGAATCCTGGACCAAAGCTCTTATATGACACTGCATGGTCTCATTTGTTAATTGCTTTTTTGGTAGCAATACTGATTTAACTTTACTGTTAATAAAAAGTAGAAATGCTTGCACCCTCAGAAAATTAACATACATACATTACACTCACAAATGTGCAAATGCACAAACTCATCTCTCTGTGTGTATATATGTATTTGTGTGTATAGATAAATCACTTATCTATATGTGTATATATATATACATATGTGTAGAGGTGGATTAATATGTTCATCAATATCACATATGTACATGTGGAACATATCCTTGTTTAGTTCTTATACTTTTACAAATATGTAAATATCGAATAAATTTATATCATTTACATTATAATATACTGATATATAAATTGTACATAAAAATTTTACTATGCTGATATAATTACATAAATACATAAGTTGGATATACCTTTATGTGTATTCATCCATATGTACATATATACACGCATGCATTCATGCATGCATGTATATATATGTATATATGTGTGTGTATTTCTATGTGTGTGTGTATATATACATACATACATACATACATATATATATATATATATATAAATATGTATATAAATATATATATTTGGGAGGTTTTCAATCTGTTCTGTCTGAGATTATTGGCCCAGGGTTGACATAGAGCCAGTATATGTCAGACAGGATTGGAACCCAGCATTTTCTGTCCCCAAAGAAAGTTCTCTTTTCACAATGCCATCGATATACAATTCAAATATAGAATACATATATATATATATGTATATATATGCACATAAACATGCATATGCACATGTCTATATATGCATACCTATGTGTATATACACTTATAAAATCACATGCCTCCCAAATCTGTCTTCTCCTTCTTACTTTTACTACATCAAAAATCTACCTCTTTTTCCAGTGACACATTTCCTTGATGATATTCCATGATAAGCTGCTGTGACTATGTGCTATAGCAAGCTTATACCCGTCTTCCTATTGCCCTTGGGATGCTTGCAATTTTTAGTTTAGCTTTTTTTTCAAACAGTGTTGTTTCACTTCTATGTGGCATTTCCAGGATAACATCATTCTTAAAATAATAGACTTTGTGACAATGTGCTGAGTAGTTTGGAGTTATTGAAAGCCTTACATGATTTCCTACACAATGATGGTTGATCTCTTCTTTCTGTTGAATTCTGTCTTAGATTTCTTTCCACCTGAAGTTCTGTTCTTCAAGGCCCTGGATCAAAAACTTTCTAGAGTATAGCGCTTATGCTCAAATAAAGTGGTACATGCATCTTCCTACTTACTGGTAATATTTTATTATAACATTTGTCCCTGAAATATTTTAAAAAGACTACTTCATTGAAATCTTTAGCAATGTGAAATAAATCTGATAATTCTCATGGGAAAAAAATTGAATGAAAAACACACATGACCTGTACTATCATATACAACTTGTTAAATTAGAATAGTAAGAAAGAAATATGGAGAGAGAGGGAGATACAGAGATACATAGGCCGGAAGGAATATTTATATACTCTCACTTCCATGTATATACACTAGTATAAACTCTTGTATATGTATGTATATGTGAAAACACACTACCTATATATGTGTGTATGTATATTTCAATATCAATATTAATATGTACATATCTTATTTATCATAGATCATTATCATCAGGGAGTAGAAAAAGTTGAAGTTCCCCATCAGTATAGAATTCTTTTGTTTGGACTCTGAGCATGATATTCTCCTTGACACTATCAAATAAGCTCATGTAAGCACATGTTCTTATGTTTTAGCCTAAGCTTGTTCCTAGTACTTAGTGGCTTGTTGAATGAAGACATTCCTACAGGTCTGTCCATTCTGGAGTTTTGTATAAGTATATACATATGTGTGAGAGATACCTTGTTTGAAGAGAGCCTTCAGGGCAGCATTTTGTTCTACCAAATGAAATGCTTAAAAAATTAACAAAGATCAAACAGTGAGTTTGTTATATTCTCTGAACTGTTCAGTGAAGTATGTGACTGAAGAAAATCATCTGCATAAACCTCCCTGTTCCCTTTCCTTGTTCTCATCAAGGATTAATTGTTGCATAATCCTCCCATGCAATTTATGCATAGTCCACTCTCATATTGATTTGATAAAGAGGAGATGCAAGAATATAAGTTAATGGTCACTTATATGTTCTTCAGGAACTTTGATTTATTCATTCTTGGGAGGTAGAAGGTGAGGTAAAGGCACTACCTGTGGTCTTTTCCATTCTTTTGACATGTTCTTTTCTCTATAATATCTCAAATATATATCTCAATGGTCCTTTAGCTTTGTGATACTTCCAGCTTGAGATTAGTTTGTTTAGTCACTTCTAACTTCTTATCCCAATTTTAGTTTCTTATTTCTTCTTCCTCAGAAAACACATAAAGGTACATATTTAATATAATAATAATATCTGCCACTTACATGATGATTCAATTTTTGAAAATCACTTTATAGATGTCTTACTTGACTCACAATCAAGGCTAAAAGAATGAGGAACAATATAGGGTAATGGAAAGCATACCAATCATTAAGATGACCCAGATTCAAATTCTGACCTTACAACTTATTGATGGGGAATTTGATGATTATCTTGCTGATTTTGATTGATATCTCCACCCTGCTTTAGATACAACTAGCTGTGTGACTTTAGAATTTAAATTCTAGAAAATTAAAGATAAAACAGTCCTCAAAAATAGTGTACAAGTACTGTGTCTGACACCTACTGGTTATATGACCCTGGGCAAATCACTTAATATTTCAGTATCCCAGAGAATTTTCAATTTTCTACAACTATTTGTACAACAGTTTCATATCTGCATTCATATAAGAATTTTCATCACTATTAATGAAATCATAGATCTGGACTACACTGCTCCATCCTACGACCCTGCACCCCCCCCCAAAGACAAATGGACCATTGAGAAAACTAATAATCTAAATTTCTCACTTGACAGAAGATAAAACTTATAATTGGGGTCCATAGATATGAAGCATTGAGCTTTAATCTCACTCAGATTCTAATCAATGCATGTAGGACTAAAACCCATGTCTCCTGAGTCCTATACCAATGTTAGTGTCAAATTTATTGCACTACTATTGATGAGTAACTTAAACTTTCAGAGCCCCAGTTTCCTCATCTATAAAATAGAGATAAAATTCATTGTATAACCTACCTCATTTCACAAGATTGTTTTGAAGCAGGCACTCTGCAAAGCATTATAGAGATGTACCATTATTGTTCTATTCCCTCCTATCTTCTGCTTGGAGAATAGGCTTTGATTTAGTCTACACAGAATTACTTCCTTTTCCTTGATTCTCTAGAACTCAGCTTGGTGTAGAGGAAAAGACACTGAAGTGGATTTGTAAGACCTGACCTCAAGTCTTGGCACTGCTGCTTACTGCCTATGTGACCTTGTACAGTTCCCTGGGGCTGCATTTTCTTCATCTGAAAGTGGAGTTTGGACAAGATAATATCCCAGATCCCTTTCAGTTCTTGATATATGATTTTAGAATCCTAAATAGCAGATACATCTTTCTATTCACTTGTATGCTTGATTTTCTTTCTTCAGATTTGCTGATTAAAGACCACCAAGATATAGAGTACAAAAGACAGGAAAGATGCCCCATGGAGGACATATATTCTTAATCCTTTTGCACTCCACCCCAGGTATCAAATTGAGATCCTGGCAGTGAATAGCTCTCATTTTCAAATCATGACTTGAACGTTTGACTATTCATTGACATGAAAATATATTCTGCTTCTCAAAACTTTGAAGACATGGGAGACTTAAGAATATAATGTGAGCAGGAAGCAGGAGTGCATTTGAAAGTTATACAGTCAGTTTATCTAGTGGCAGGGACCTATGGGTTTCATTCTGCATATGGAAGTGCCACGATGTTTAAAAGTTCAGGTTTTGCTTAAGGTAACCCAGAGAGTCAGCAAATAGAACCCAAATCGTCACACTCCTAGATCAATGATTTATCTTTCAATCTGTTGCCTTTCAGAATAGATTCTCAGAACTGCACCAATTGGATCATGCCCCTTTATCGAATTTAAAGCAGTGGCTAGGTGAAATAATTAAAAGAGAGCATACTTTGGTTTGAAGAGAAAATCCCTATGCTAGCAGTGATGAGAAAAAAGAGCTCATCATGTTTCCCCTCCTACATGCGGGATCTATACATGCCAGAGATTGCTCTCCTCTGGGATATGCCTGACTTACACTTTTTAATGAGGTAGAATTTTGAATCCAGTTCCTGAATTTTACACAAGTGTGATATGACCTAACCTTGCTTCATAAAGTTACTTATTCATAAAGTCAATTATTGGGTAAGTAAAATGGGGCACATTCCTCTTTAAACTTCAGAATGTACAAAGACATTTAATCCTTGGAGTAAACAATTTATTTAGCAAATGCCCATTTAGTACCTACAATCTACAAGGCCCCAAGTAATGCATGGGGAAGCAAATATAAAAGAAAAACATTCCTTCTTTCAGGGAGTTTAATAGTTTAATAGGCTAACTCTTTCAGAAAAAAGCCAACAAATTAAGCAACCAAATTTCATGTTAGAACTAGTCAAATTGAACCAAGTTAACAAACATTTAAGCACTTACCATGTGCCAAGCACTGTGTTAAGCAATGGAAATATGAATACAAGTAGAAAAAGACCCCCATACCTTTGTGGAGCTTATATTATAATGAGGAAAGTTCAGTTGTTTTCCAGTCCTGTCTGACAATTAGTGACCTCAGTTGGGGTTTTCTTGGCTAAGATACTGCAGCAGTTTGCCATTTCCTTCTCCAGCTCATCTTACAGATGAGGAAACTGAGGCAGATTTGAACTCAGGTCCTCTTGACTCCAGGGTTGGCACTCTATCCACTGTGCCACTTACTGTATTTCCCCACATTTAAGATGCACCCTTTTTCAAAAAATTTGGGGTCTAAAAATTGGGTGCATCTTGTACAGTGGTTGTAGATTTTTTTACTTGCATTTCCCACTTTTTCGTGCTTGTTGTCTTTGCGCTCATTGTTTTGCATTTGTTACAGGTATATAAGGTTATGTTTTGCCATGTTCTGCCCAGAAATGGCTCAGAAAAAAATTTTCATACAGTGCTAAATTTAAGTTAAAAGTGATCCAGTTTACAAAAGTGAATGGAAATCGTGCTGCTGAACGTAAGTTTGGTCCTTCCACAGCTGAGAAAACAATATGAGACTGGGTACTGGAAGAAGAAACCCTATGGAAAACGTCATGGCAGAAGAAGGCCATGAGAGGCAAGTCAGCAAAATGGCCTGATTTAGAGAGGGAATTGAAGATATGGATTGAAGAGCAAAGAGCAATTGGAATTCCTGTGTCCACAAAGATGGTTCAGCAGTAGGTGAGAAGAATTGATGATGAAAAAGAAGTTACTGATTTCAAAGGAGGACAACAGTTGGTGCTTTAGGTTCATGAAACAGAATGGACTAAGCATGCATACATGCACCAGACTTGCCCAAAAGATGCCTGAAAGCTATGAACAGATGAATAAAACTTGAGTTCAATAACTTTACGTAACACATTTTTTTTCGAATTTCAGGCCCCAAAATTAAGGTGCGTCTTATACATGGGGAAATATGGTAACACCTAAAGTGATGTTTGTAAGAGTCAGGATGAGTTGCGCATAAAGGTATTGCAGAGAAATTTGGGCTGCAGAGGTAAGAATTTTTATGGTATAATTATTTATCAGTATTTTCATAGAAAGTATATTTATTAAACATTTTTCATGTGTCAGGCATATTCTATATTTTATTCAGTCATTCCCCAATTCTTGGGACCCCCTTTAGTTTCCAGGTCTTTGCCACTACAAAAAGAAGTGCTATAAATTATAGCTAGTTAGCTCGGTCTATATGCATACATATATATGTATATATATATGTATATATATATATCCAAATATATGTGTGTATTCATGTATATTTACACATATGCATATTTACATACATATATGGAAGAGAGAGACAAAGAGAGAGGGGGGGAGGGGGGGAGACAGAGAGAGGGGGGGGGAGAGAGAGAGAGAGAGAGAGAGAGAGAGAGAGAGAGAGATACTTTTCTTCTTTCTTTAGGTGATAGGCCTAGTAGAGGTATCATTGGGTCAAAGGTATACAAAAAATTACTGACATTTAGAACCAGTTCTAAATTGTTCTTGAGAATGACCCAACCAATTCACACGTTCAGCAATAGCATAATATTTTAAATGTTTATTTCTTAACCATTTTTTGTTTTCTCTCCCTTTTACCTCTCTACACTCAACTGAAAAAAAGGGACGAAAACCCTTGCAAACAAATATGTGTACCCAAGCAAAACCAATGCCATATTGGCTATGTCTAAAAGTGTATTTCCCAATCTGCATACTTAGTCAATGTTAGGAACCTCAGTGTTAGGAAGTATTCATCAAAAACATATCGATGTGCCTATTTTCCTACAGCTCCTCCAGTATTTTCTCTTTGACATCTTTGCTAAATGATGGGAATGAGTTAGATCTTCAAAGTAGCTTAAATTTGCATTTATCTAACAATTAGTGATTGGCAACATTTTTTTTTCACTAATACAGTTTTGATAGTTTGGTTTTCTTTCTTTGAAAACTACCTGTTCTTATCCTTAGATCATTTATCTATTGGAGGAATGGCTCTTGTTCTTGCAAATTTTAATGAGTTCCAATTCACTGATTTTAGAAACGAAGGCAGTGAGATCCAAGAGGGGAGGTGACTAGCCCAGTCTCATGCTTCTATAATACCAGAGCTGTGATTACAACCCATTTCTATCTTCTTAAGCCACTACTTTTTCATTAGAAATGCATTCTGGTCTACATATTTTGAGGGTAATGTAGGCCTTACAAACTCCAGCTGATGGTTATAAAATATTCTGGCAACTTCCATTTGTGAAACATCAGAAGAGCAGTTGAGGAGAGTAATCATGGATTTGCTGAACTTGTCATATTACAGGCCTTCACTGCACCACTGTGATCCAAATGCTCAGCACTCATCTGAATAACCCAGCTGACATAATGAGATATAATTATGCTTTCCAATTGTTCATATTAAATGGTAATTGTTTTTTAAATTGCTGTGCAATTTAACAAAATCATGAAATATAATTGCCCCTTTAACCACGTATATGTTATAAAATGTGATCATTTTCTAATTGTATGTGCCTTTATTTGGCTGTTTTAGGAAATATTTTGTGAGCAACATCAGAATGGAAATCCGTTGCTGGTGGCTAGCCTTTTGGATAAGAGATAGTTGACATTCTGTTGGAAATTTGCAGGTTCTCAGCTTCAAGGCAACAACATGAATGTCTTTGCTGATGAAGTCAGCATGGGATAGTGTAAAGGAATTCATGTGTACAGAAAACATTTCTCAAAGCTTGCTTTGGTTTGCTTGGGCCAGACAGGTACATTATTTACTTGTCAGCTTCCCTTCTGATTTGCACTTACTGGTTCTGGCCCTTCACAATGTGGATTTTAGAATTGCTTGTCTCACGGAATTCAAACTTTTTTTTAAAATCTCCTACTGGAGGCAAATTATATGCTCATGGATGGAAAATTCTGAATGTAATGCAATTCAGGTCGGATGAATCTACAGGATGTTCCTGAAGTCTGGACATAGTAAATCTCATTAACAATCTCATTTACATCTCATTAATTGTTTCACCAGACCTTAACCCCCTTGACTTCTTTTGCTGGGGTATGCTTTCCCTTTGCTGCCCCAAGGTTGTTTCAATTGAATGTGGCAGGAACTTAATATTTAATGAATTGAAATAAAAACCTTGATATTTGAAAAAATCAAAATATCTGACAGCGTGTCATAAATTATCTAGTTCTATTGTTTAGAACTATAGGATTTCATAGAAAAGGGAGATCAAGGTGTATTTGAATAATTATGAAAGACTTTGTGAAAGGTAGTTGGACCCTTTTTTTTTAAATTAAGAGGGAATTTCACTGGGAAAAGAACACATATAGGCAAGGGAAATAGCATAAACTAAGAAAAGAAAATAGGAAGGAGCATGACATACACTGGTGATGGTGAAATCAGTTTGGCTAAACAGGTGAATCTAGTGGGAAGGAATAAGAAGAGATGTTGACATGTCCAGGTTTGCAGGACTTTTCGATGTGAAGAGCATGCACAATGTAATCAATGAAAAAACAATCACCCTGTGTGGAGGTTGGCATATCCTCCTACACAAAATCTTACCATGCTAAATCTTCCAGAGAACTTCAAGTCTTGAGGTTGATGAATGATTTTATTCTAGGTAGTAATTCCTTATAATAGACTAGAACTTTGCTCCCTATAACTTCCACCTTTGACTTCTAGTTCTTCTTTCACAAACCTGGCAGAATGAGTGTTCTATAGGGTGTTCCTAAAGTCTGGACACACAGGCAAAAAGCATATTTTCAAGAAATGAAATTTTCAGCAATTTATTTAATTGGAATATTGTCAAATAACATCTTCAATATGATTTCCATCATTTGTGAAGCAAAGGTGGATGCACTTTGCAAGACTCACATGAACTCAATGCAATAACTCCACATTGTTATCAATTTTAGCACATTCACTCTTTATGCATCCAGTCAAGTGTGTTGCATCTGTGATTTTCATCTGAAATTAACTTTCCCTGCTTCCTAACACCTCAGTTTGAAAGGTGTAATTTAAGATCATCACGAGGGGGGTGGGGGGAGCCAAGATGGTGGTTAGAAAGCAGGGACTTCCCTAAAGCTCTCCCTTAGGTACCTCCAAACACCTATAAATATGGCTATGAACAAATTCTAGAGCTGCAGAACCCACGAAATAGCCGATGGAAATAGGGCTCCAGACCAGGACAATCTGGATGGTTTCTGGAAAGGGTTTGTCACATGGAGCTGGAAGCAGAGCAGAGCCCAGCGTGGGTCATGCCAGGACCAACCAGACTGTGAGCTGGGTGGAACAGGCAGTATGGCCCTGAATCATTGAGCTGTGGCAGTTACCAGACTTCTCAACCCACAAATACCAAAAACAACAGAGCAGGTTAGTGAAAAAAAACCTGCTGGGACAGAGTGAAAGGAGTTCACAGTAGGCCACTTCCCAGGAAGCAGCGGAGGTGGTGCAGCTTCCCTGGTGGGAAGAATTAAGTGGTGGATTAGAGCAGGAGTGCAAAGCCTGCTTTGCCCTGTCTGGATCTGGGCCACAATCCTGGTTGGCGGTTCTTGGGGGAGAAGGAATGCTGGTGTGGCAGAGCTTGCTGTGTAGAAGTAGCTCTGAAAACAGCAGTGCAGCCCCTCAAGCTTGGGACAAAGTACTCTCTACTCTACAAGCAGTTGTACCCTGACAAAAAGCTCAAGGGTCAAATAGTTGGCTGGGAACATGGCCAGGAAGCAAAAATGTGCTCAGAATCAGACTCAGAATTTGGAATCTTGTTTTTGGCGACAAAGAAGACCAAAACATACAGCCAGAAGAACTCAACAAAGTCAAGGAGCCTACATCAAAAGCCTCCAAGAAAAATATGAATTGGTCTCAGGCCATGGAAGAGGTCAAAAAGGATTTGGAAAAGCAAGTAAGAGAAGTAGAGGAAAAATTGGGAAGAGAAATGAGAATGATGCAAGAAAATCATGAAAAAGAAGTCAATGACTTGCTAAAGGAGACCCCAAAAAATACTAAAGAAAATAACACCTTAAAAAATAGTCTAACTCAAATGGCAAAAGGGCTCCAAAAAGCCAATGAGGAGAAGAATGCCTTGAAAGGCAGAATTAGCCAAATGGAAAAGGAGGTCCAAAGACCACTGAAGAAAATACTACCTTAAAAATTAGATTGGAGCAAGTGGAAGCCAGTGACTTTATGAGAAATCAAAGTATCAAACAGAGCCAAAGGAAAGAAAAAATGGAAGACAATGTGAAATATCTCACTGGAAAAACCACTGACTGGAAAATAGATCCAGGAGAGATAATTTATGAATTATTGGACTACCTGAAAGCCATGATCAAAAGAAGAGCCTGTATATCATCTTTCAAGATATTATCAAGGAGAACTGTCCTGATATTCTAGAGGCAAAGGAGAGAATAGAAATTAAAAGAAACCACTGATTGCCTCCTCAAAAAGATCCCCAAAAGAAAACTCCTAGGAATATTGTCACCAAATTCCAGAGCTCCCAGATCAAGGAGAAAATGCTGCAAGAAGCCAGAAAGAACCAATTTGAGTATTGTGGAAACACAATCAGGATAACACAAGATCCAGCAGCTTCTACGTTAAGGGATCGAAAGGTTTGGAATATGATATTCCAGAGATCAATGGAGCTAGGATGAAAACCAAGAATCACCAACCCAGCAAAACCGAGTATCATGCTCCAAGGCAAAATATGGATTTTCAATAAAATAGAGGACTTCCAAGCTTTCTCAATGAAAAGACCAGAGCTGAATAGAAAATTTGCCTTTCAAACACAAGAATCAAGAGAAGCATGAAAAGGTAAACAAGAGAGAGAATTCATAAGGGACTTACTAAAGTTGAACTGTTTTGTTTACATTCCTACATGGAAAGATGATGTGTGTAATTCATGAGACCACAGTATTAGGGTAGCTGAAGGGAATATACATGCACACACACACACACACACACACACACACGTGTGTGTGTGTGTGTGTGTGTGTGTGTGTGTATAGACAGAGGCCACAGGGTGAGTAGAATATGAAGGGATGATATCTAAAAAAAATCAAATTAAGGGGTGAGAGAGGAATATACTGAGAGAGGGAGAAAGGGAGAGGTAGAATGGGGTAAATTGCCTCACATAAAAGTGGCAAGAAAAAGCAGTTAATTGGAAGGGAAGTGGGGGCAGGTGATGGGGAATGAGTGAATCCTGCTCTCATCCGATTTGATTTGAGGAGGGAATAACATACACACTCAATTGGGTATCTTACCCCACAGGAAAGAAGGAAGAAGGAAATAAAAATGGGGGAATGATAGAAGGGAGGGCAGAGAGGGGGAGGAGATAATCAAAAGCAAACACTTTTATAAAGGGACAGGGTCAAGGGAAAAATTGAGTATAACAGGACAGGATAGGAGGGAGCAAAATATAGTTAGTCTTTCACAACATGAGTATTGTGGAAGGGTTTTGCATAATGATATAAGTGGGGCCTATGTTGAATTGCTTGCCTTCTTAGGGAGGGTAGTTGGGGAAGGAAGAGGGAGAAAATTTGGAACTCAAAGTTTTTAAAGCAGATGTTCAAAAAAAAGTTTTTCATGCAACTGGGAAATAAGATATACAGGCAATAGAAATTGATCTTGCCCTACAAGAAAGTAAGGGAAAAGGGGCTGGCGGGGGGAGTGGGGTGACAGAAGGGAGGGCTGACTGGGAAATGGGGCAATCAGAATATATGCCATCTTGGAGTGGGGGAGAGGGCAGAAATGGGGAGAAAATTTTTAACTCAAAATCTTGTGGAAATCAATGCTGAAAACTAAAAATATTAAATAAATAATAATTTTTAAAAAAATATCCTCACATCATCTGGTTTCCATCTTTTGCTGTTGGGCTATACCCACCTTGGTAAAACATAACAGAGGTGATCCTCTCACCTCTTCTTTCCTCGCAATTGGTCATTTCTATAGTTAAGTGTTGTATTTGGCATTAACTGTTGAGCATTATCAGTCCAGACATCAAGTGTCAAGGGCTTACTAATGTAAAATTGTCTAGACTGACTAATAAAGGAAGGGGAAAATCCCCACTGCTTCTCAATATGAACCAAGCAGTTGTATGAAATGAAATTTTAAAGGAAAATATCCTACCATAATGTGTTAGAAAATGGAATTTGATATAAACACAGGCTCATAATTCACATACATTTCTGCAAAGAAAAGAAGTTTAACAAAATAAAACCTTAAGAATGTATGTTAAATTAAATTGTATGTCTCTATCATCTAATATATATTTTTGTTTATTTTTCTGTAGCTGGGAGGGACCTATCACAACTTTCTCCATTCAGTGGATTAAAAAATGGAAATCCAAGAAAGGTAAATGATTTACTCTTCGGGCACACAGTGTGTTAAGGACAGAGTTTGGCCTAAGACCCACGTGTCCAGACTCCGTCTTGGGTCGACTTTCTCCCTGCTAAATACTCACGCGTGCACACACACACACACACACACACACACACACACATTACCCCCCCCACATACTATTGTAGACTGGATTTATGAATTATTTTAGCTTGTGATCAGATTTTCTAATTTTGCTTTATCACAATTAAAGAAGAAATAAATTTAAATGAAAATATATCTGATCTAGTTGAAATATAGATTTTTTCTCCTTAAAAAAAGGTGAAGACTCTGGATTTGTTAAATTAGGGCAGATTATTATTTACCTCTAATTCAGAAAAGTCTCTGTCTGAAATTAAAGCTAACCCCTCATGGACCCTTTTGAGGTCTCAGAGATAATGAGATCAAGAGAGTCATGGGTAAGGTATAAGCCAATAAAAGTAAGCAAGACAGAAAATTAAGGAAAGTTTATCATTATCCATATCTGGACATAAAATATATTTCACATGTAGAGATCCATTATGGTTATAACAACAAAGCATAAAAAGGCTATCTACCATGAGAAAATAGGTTGTTGTACAGAAATGAATCTCCTCTTCCTGGCACAGACATACTAATCCTGAAGCATAGTGTCTAAAAATGGAAACCTCACAGTCAAATGAGAAATGGGAATTCTGTTTAGTAACTCTCATGAAGTGTCAAGAGTCTCCTTTATGTGTGCAGGGCAACCATTATTACACATGAAAAAAAATAAAGAAAACACAAATAAGCAAAGATCTTTGTTATCTCTCCCAAACCAACTTCTGCATAATTAAAGGATTTTACATCTGAAGTTTAAAGGGACTTCAGAAGTCATCTAGTCCAATAACATCATTTTACAGACGAAGAAACTGATTCCCAGAGAGGTACATAAGTAAGCATAATAAATAGCAATACGTGATGGTCAGGAAGTGGCAGCAAAGAAGCAGATTGAGAAAATTCAGGAAGTTTATATCACCCAGCACTTCATTATTGAAGAACAAGGTCAGCTGGTCCTGAAAGGACTGCTATGAAGAAGTCTGTAAACAACCCTCAAGAGACAAATTAGTATAACAATGTTTCTCCCTTTACTGATTTCTCTCCAGTCACTGATTATCTACCTGGCCTTTGTCCTCAGCCCTTAGCAAATTCTTGTCTCCTCCCATCCAAATGATACTAAACCAAGGGCAGCTAAGTGGCAGAGTTAGTAGAGCACTGGCCCTGGAGTCAGGA
This sequence comes from Trichosurus vulpecula, assembly GCF_011100635.1. Lineage (NCBI taxonomy): Eukaryota > Metazoa > Chordata > Mammalia > Diprotodontia > Phalangeridae > Trichosurus > Trichosurus vulpecula. Next base: position 198,428,930 of record NC_050578.1, on the reverse strand, counting down.
GGACCTGAGTTCAAATGTGACCTCAGACACTTGACACACTTCCCATCAGTGTGACCTTGGGCAAGTCACTTAACTCCAATTGCCCTGCCTTCCCCTCTCCAAAAAACAAAAATGATGCTACCAATGATACTAAACCTATGGCTACTATTATAAACTCTGTTCCTCATTCTCCACTGACCACTCCCTTAATCTGATCAAACTCAATGTCCACTAGTTATGAACATCCTTTAAGGCTCTGTCATGGGCCCTCTTGCCCTTTCTCTATATTTATCCTCACTTGGTCATCTTATCAGCTTCCATGAGTTTAATTAGTATCTCTGTATGGATGATTCCCAGATCTATGTATTCTGTCCTAATCTTTCTCCTGGGACATTGTCAAACATCAACAACTTTCTTTCTAACATTTCCAACTAAGTGTATAGGCATCAGAAACTCAATATGTCCAAAATAGAGCACATTCTTTTTTCCTCCATTGCGTTTCTTTAGAACTTTCCTATGTCTGGAAAGAAATTCTGAGGGACAAAATTCTGAGCATGATCCATTGAGTAGCAAAGCTAGAGATTGCTGATAAATGAGTTCATTGGATCTCTGCAACCATTTGACAACTAGTGAGGGTCAAGAGGGTCTTTTATAATGATTTACAAGATGACTGAGCAAAATCTTGAGCAGCATAGGTGTCTTCTTCTGATTGACTAGAAAGTAAAAACCTCTCACATCAGCTGGATATTACAATATTTTGAACTCCCATTCTGAAACCCCCTTAACCACAAACAAGACATGAGATTTGGGGAATTTGAGAGTTGCCACAATAGCTTAGATTGAATCAGGCTTGGCCTTTAGATTAAGTTTTTCCAGAATATGGGTGAGGGGTAAAGTTACAAGAGTGTAGGTACAAGTCAAAAAACTGTGGTGCAGGTTCAAGGTGCAGCTCTTCATAACCTGGTACCATCCTATCTTCCCAGTCTTTTAGGTTTTACTCCCCTCTAGGTACTCTATAATCCATCCATGCTGATCTAGTTCTATCTCCCATCTCTGCTTTTGGACTGACTGTCCTTCATGATTGCCTCATAGGTGCTCAGCCTTCCTTTAAGACTCAGGTCAAATTCAGTCTTCTGTATGAGGCCTTTCCAAATTCTCCGCAGTTGCCAATTCTTTCCTTCTTAGATTAAACTGCTATCTATCCTGTAGGCATTGGGTATTTTCCTAATTATTTACATGTTGCCTCCCCTATTGGAATATAAGCTTATTGATAGTAGGGGCTATCTTTGCCTTTATTAGTAATCCTAATAATTAGTCCAGCACTTGGTCCATTGCAAACCCTTAATAAATGCTTATTATATGGCTAACTGAAAGATTAGGGTTTATTCCTCAAAAGAACTTTAGATATCATTGCAACTAACTCCCTCATTTACAAGGCAGTAAACTAAAGACCAGTGACTGATTTTGATTTTTTAAATCTCATCAGTTATCTATCTGGTGAGGAAACTAGGCCACATAAAACTAGGTTTCAGTAATTGGAAAATGTTAAGATCAAGTCGGGGCCAGAGGAGGAAGTGGTACCTAAAAGAAGAAGTTAAGTTAAATGGGAGAGAGCAATGGATAAAGAAAATGTAGGATTTGTTATAGAAAGTCTTGTGTTCTAAAGCCTGTTAGATTTTGTACCTTCTTCAAAGCTCCAAGCATCCATGATTTAGTTTATATGCATTCCTCTTTTTCTCCCACACAGATCAGAATTAATCTTCGGCTTAATAAATACTCTTCAAGAGTTTCTGTGAATCAAGGCTCTATTACTCTACCAACATCTATCCCAGAGATTCTGAGGTGAATTTACTTCTTGTTCATATAAGAAACATGTGGTCTGTCACCAAAACTTCATTCAAAGCCTCTCCAACCTGATATGATTTCCCTCCTGGGAAAATTTTTCTAAATGAAGGAGTGGTAGTCTTGTAGTCTTCATATTTCTTTTTTAGAGAGGAAAAGTGAAGTTGACTTTCTCATCATCCTCTACTTAAGGAGTTTTTTTTGTGAGAGAAAAGGAAAATCTCATCCTTTTACAGGGCATAAATTTGAAAAGTTGAAAGCCTACCTTTTCTCCTTCATCTTTAGCAATTTTATGATGCCTCATTTCTGCTGGACTTGACTCATCTTTCCTTTTTTCCTTAAAGCAAGCTATTGCCACATGGCATCAAAACATAAATATAGCCACATTTACAGTAGAGCACTAATTTATAGACACAATTACTGGGGATATTCAAAAGAATTGATCAGAGCAGATGGAAGCAGATTGTTTGAGGAAGTGAACAGGTGGGATGAGCTATGTTCCTTTTCCATGATTTTAAATTTAAAACAAAATTAAACTAATCGCCAGTAACTGCAACCAGACTAGTAGAAAAACACATAACAGGTGTGTGAGTGTAGATAGATAGATAGATATTTAAAAGAAACTTTAAAAATTATAACAACACAAATAACACTGGAAAGGTTTAAGGAGCTTTTTTAATATTAAAAACCCAGGGAGAACAAGAATATTATTTGAGTCCATTGGAAGACTAAAACTCAAGTGCTCAAGCCAGATGTTATGCAGAAAATGAATTAGTCACATAGGGACTGAGAGAATATTGGAACAAGAAGGGACCTCCAAGAGGTCATCTATTCTAATGCCTTCCTTTTACAAATTCGTGACACTTTCACAAAAAAGATCTTTTCTGTTATACCTACTAGGTAAAGGACCAAAGCTATCAAAAATATAACATCCTACTGCATCAGCTTACCAAATGGAAATGTAATTGTGAAATGATTTATCAAGTTAACAGAAGTACAAAGCAGCCAGACTAGAATTCCAAGTATAGGTCTTCTGACTTCCAGATCAGTATTTTACCATCATAGCATACATTTAGTAATACTTTGCGAGAACTGGAAGGAACCTTAGAGATTGTCTAATTTGACTTCTTCACCTCCTAAATTTGGAAACAGAGACTCGAAGCAGTGCAACTTGTCCAAGGCCCCATAGATAGTAAGTAGCACAGCTGGAATGAAAATCCTATTATTCCGACTGTTTTACAACATATCCCTGACTGCTTACCCTATATTTCTGTTGGTTTAAGAAGCAATGGCACTGAAACCCAGACTTTTAAATGTGGAGCAACCTTTGGGATTATCTAGTCTAATCCCTTCATTTTACAAATGAAGAAATAGAGTTCCAGAATTGTTAAGTCATTTGTCTGAGAGAACAAAAGTAGTTATGCTTAGCTAGTGGCAGAGCAGCTGGTTAAGATCTATACAGCAGATTTCAGTTCAGTTCAATTCAAGTAACTCCACAAACTCATTTACTAAGTACTTAATATGTGCAGTATTCTTTGGTAGGCTCTTGGGGAGATACAAACATAAAAAAGACATGATCCCTGACCTCAAGGAGCTTGCAATCTAGTGGGGGATATGAGGCATATCAACAAAATAGAATCATATATATTACACTATTTAAAATGCACATATGGAGTTAAAACAGTGCTTTGAGACATATAGGAAAAGATAATCATCTCTTCTGACTTGGGGAAATGTTTATACCTCTCAATAAAACAGCAGCTCTTAGAATGCTTTTCTTTGATCTCTAAGGAGACAGAGAAAGAGTAATTGAACTCTGGCTCTGGAAAAACCTGTATAGTTAAGTTTCTATTCTACCTAAGAGTTGAGGAAACCAAGGCAAACAGAGATAAGTGATTGCTGGTGGTAGTGGTAGTGTTGTTGGTGGTGGTTGTAGTGCTGCTGCTACTGGGTAAACTATCACTGATGGCTTTCCTCCTTTACACAGGGGCAGGATCAGGAAAGATTTTTGATTATTGGCAGTATCACTTTCCTCAGGTAGGTTCCAGAATAAGAGCCTGGAGCTTCCCTCCCCACCCAGATTTCACTATAGTGGTAGTTGAATTTAAGAGACATTGTCCTGTGAGCACAATTGTTTTCTATAGCAGTGCAATTGTTATCACTTTGTTGACCTATGCTGCAAGCCATCTGGCTTCTTTCCAAAATATAGGGCTGGCAAAGTAAAGGCAAGACATCCCTTTTTGGGTGATCTATTAATAAACTTAGACTGAGCGCCTTAAAGTCTTTAGATCTAAAATTGCCTTGGAAGCTATTTAGTCCAACTCTGTCATTTCCCATGTTCGAATAAGGGCAGGTACTCAGCCCAAAGACCAGGGGTACTCTCTCTTTCCCTTTAAATTAAAGGACCCTTCTCAATTCTGGACCCCCACACGTAAACACACATCAATCTTGGGAGATCCCAGCCTTTGAAAAGAAGGTTTAAGCTCCTTATCAAAAACTTTTAATCACAATGCTTTATAATTGCAAGTAAGAATCTGATGGAGAATCCCTTAAAGCTTATTTTTGGCTAATATCTAGGAGTCTCCCCCCACCCCCAAAAAGGTGTAGAAAGGTACTCAATGTAAAATGTAAATCAAGTATAAGACAGTTATTTATTTCTTCTGTCCTAAAGAAATCCTTAACCCAAGAGATTCATTAACAATAAACAAACAAATAAATACAAAAATGAGCAAATAAAATAAAGAAGCAGAGCTAGTAACATACAACCACTGTTATTACTCTCCCAGGAAGTTCATTTTTAAAATATGAGCCATTTTGTCAGACTGCTGAATCACCATTTCACATAGGCTACTCACTGTCCAAACAATCTCCTTCAGGTCCATGTCTTCTGTCAGGGCAGGTTAGAGCTTGAGTTAAGTTTCCTGCTGTTGGTCAACTTCAAGAAGCACTGGAATGGTGTGCAGAATAACTGGCATTAACTAAGGATCTAGAGCTCCTAACCCCTTGAATTCACAAGGTTTCCTCCAAGTCCAGACACATGCATTTCAGAATTGGTGTGTGCTCACCTATGTTCAGGAAAAGTACACAAAATTGAAGAGAGAGCTAGGACTTTGAAATCCAGTGTCATGTTTACCTAAGGCAACATAAGCACTTCAATTTTAACTGGCATGTGTTCAAAATGGATGCCACGGTGAGGGAAAAGTATATGTCCCTTTAGGGAGAGACTTTAAGATTCCGTATATGTGGGGTGTGTGTGTGTGTGTGTGTGTGTGTGTGAGAGAGAGAGAGAGAGAGAGAGAGAGACAGAGAGAGACAGAGAGAGACAGAGAGAGACAGAGAGAGAGAAGGAAAGAAAGAAAAAGAAAGAAAGGAAAGAAAGAAAGGAAGGAAGGAAGGAGAGTCACTACTTTAATTTCCACTGAGTGGGCACAATTCTTGACTTAGTTTTCAATCCTGTCTCATTTAACTTTCACGCAAACTTCTACCTTTAGTCATCATGGGATGGAGTACTAACGGCCTACTTAATGTTTGCTGTCTCATACCCATTCTCCAAACCCTTTTGCTTCAGTGTTCCATGGAGTGTATTCCAACCTCTGCTACATAAAGAATAGGAAACTGAGTCCCAAGTTCCCACAGGTAATAAGTATCTATGCCTGGATTCAAATGTCTGCCTTCTGATTCCTGATTTTTTGCTTTTCCTACAGCGTGTGATTGGTGAACATTTACTAGGTATGATAGTCACTGAGCATTCTGATCCTGAGTCTCTATTGCCCTTATTAAGCATAACCAACCAGAAACGTCTGTCTGGTCAGTTCATTTCAGTTTTGTGTGTCTCATAAAGGCCTTGTTTCTGGCTGTGGCTCAAGAGCCAGTTGTAGTCTGAGTATATACCTCCAGGAATGGCAGAATTCCTTTGACTGAGGTTTCTGTTCATTTGTACACAAAAAAGAGAGCCTTGTGACATGTTTCACCTGGGGGCACAAAGTAGTGATGAAAGTACATGTAGACTGTGCTGATGTCTGACATTATGTTTTTGAGACATCCCATGTTACTACTCTTGAGTCCTGAATCTTGGAAAGGGAACAGTTCTCATACTAAGAGTATACAGGCTGCTATCAAAGTAAAGATTGCGTTTTTATTCTTATTTTCTTCCTTAAGGGGAAAAAAGGGGGGGGGGGCAGAATACCACCATACTCCCCTAGCCCCAACAAAAATCTTGGTCATAATGTCAAAAAAGCAGGTAATGCAATTCAACAAACATTTAATAAGCTTGTATGAAATCTCTCTGATAAGTACTGGGGCACAAAGCTAATAACAAAACAGACACTGACCTCACAGAACTTTCATTCTCCTAGGGGGAAATGGATACCGATTGGTATGTGTCAATACACAGTGACATAAGTGGGCAGAGTGCATTACAAGCGGGAGTGCATTTCATGGAGGAGAGCATTACAAGCATGGGGGACAGCTTATGCTAATGAATGGAAGAGGGAGGTGGAATGCTGAATTCTGGTGACGTTTAATAGTGCACTTTGTCTCAAGTACAGAGTGAAAGAAGAAGTAGTAAGATAAGGGCTAGATGGTAAGTTAGGGCCAAGTTAAGTACTTTCTTTAAAAAAAAAGCGATGTTTTCCCAGGATTCTACAGTAAAAAGTAGACAAACTTGTTCGTATGATAGGTATGACAGAAAGCCAAGACAACAAGCAGCATTTATGTATCACTTTAAAGTTTTCAATGTGATCCACATGTATTGTATTATTTGATCCTCTCAATGAAAATGTGAGATTGGTGGTGAGGTAGGGGCACAATAAGTATCAATGACAATGAGTTGCTTGGATTTGCCTGCTATTCACTAGACAGAAAAAAAAGAATATAACTACAGAGTAGATAGGTTTTGATTTGAGAGAGGATCCAGAAGGGACTAAACCATAATAAGATACTAACCCAATGTAGCATCACTATGGGGGTCACCAAGAAACCATTTCCTTCATTTCCTGTATCAAATCTGTCCCCAAGTCTTCCTTTACAATAAATATAACTTGGTGTGGTGGAAAGAGACTGCACTTGAAATCAGAGGAGATCACTGGCAGCCTGTTCCATTCCTTATTAGTAATGTGACTATTCTGAGTCTCTGTTTCTCCATCTTTAAAACAGGGAGAATAATGACACTTGTGTTACTTTCCCTGCAATATTGTGTTGATCAAATGAGATAATAAATTTGAATCTCTATCTGTTTTCTCTGTCTTCATTCTCCCTGCCTAATTGATTTTACACATTGATGGCCAACTAATAATTCTTTAAAAATTGCCTTGATTCTATCAATCCCTCGCCTGTTACATAACTTGTGAGTCCTCCATTATATGACGCCATCTTAACTACCTAACCTTATGGAGCACTACTTTTCAATGGATACCCTAGATATGTACCTTAGACCTTCGCTATCTCCTACACCATGTTCTTTCTCAATTCCTGGCTTTTCTTTCATGTGGTTTCCATTCTTGGAATGCCCTTTCTATTTCCTTCTACTTATTCTAATCGTGTTTATCCTATATAATCAATTTCAAGACAAATTAAAAATGCATGTGCTGTTCAGTCTCAACCCCAGAGTGCAAGGACATGTATGTGTCTGGATAAACCACCTGGTAAAAGATGAAAAGCAGGAGAATGGAATTAAAAAGGAAACTCAAAATGTGAAATGAAAGGTACCCAGTGGGGTATGGGAGGGAAAGGGTAACAACATTCATAGCATTAAGAAGTTACAGGGCAATGAATTTAGCATCTCAGATAATAAATCTCCCCACCCCAACTTTGCCAAACACATCACTGTTTGATTCAGGTGTTCAGTGAATTTCTTTTGGAACAAGGCATATGGTAAGGAATTTTTGAAAAATTCTCTTCCATTCTTTTGAGTTTTTCAGTGCTTCATTAATTCTGCTGATAAAATCTTTTCATGACCAGTCAGGCTGTTAAATGTCCACTCTTAAGTGTTGATAAGTGGCAAGGAAGCCCATTTTCTCAGACTTCTGCAGTGTGGCAGGCATGGAGTTAGCACTTCGTCAATTTTGATAAGACATGAGGAATGACCTCTCCAGTTCCCTGGTCTTCAACAATATACAGGGAACTCAGGGAAGCCAGGGATTCAGGCTTTTAAATGGAGTAGTAGGGGATGGGAAGTTGTTGAAGGTGTGGCATGAACTAACTCAAAAACTGATAAAGAATCAGAAGCAACTTGAACCAATTCTTCAAGAGACGAAAGAGAAAGGGGCCTAATGGAATAAAATCCTTAAACAAACAAACAAACAAACAAAAACTACAGGGAAACATCAGTGTAATGGGAAGAGTGCTAGCTTTGGGGCCAGGGGATCTTGGTCTAAGTTATAGCATTATAAAATTAATTTTGGAGAGGAGCTCAGAGGTCATCAAGTCTCTCCTTTTATCTATGGGGAAATGGAAGCCCTGAGATTATTAATATTGTGCAAGATCAAACAGATAGCAAGTGGGAGAATTAGAATTGGAATCCATGTTCTCTGGCTGGAGTATGCGTTATAATATAACAGATGAGACATAAGGAAAGTAAATTCATTTACTAGGTACATCAGCTTTCTTTTCCACAGCATAAGACATTTGACCTGGATAAGTTTTCTTGTCCCTTCTTCAGCTGATGGCCTGAAATTTCAGGAAGGCTATATGGTAGGATGCTAGTAGAGGGTGGAATACTGATGTGTAAAAAAAAAAAAAAACTAAAAAAATAAACTGAATGCTTAGTCTGCAGAAAGACTTAGGGGAGCACATAAAATCAATCTTCAAGTATTTGAAATGCTATCACATGGAAGAATAGTTAGACCTGTCCTCCTTGTCCAAAAATATAGAAGTGAACCATTGGATATAAGGTACCAAGAGACAGGTTTCTCTGAAATATAAGGAAGGACATTATAATAAATAGAGCTTTCCAAGGATGGAAGATTAGTGAGACTATCAATGAAGGTGTTCAGGAATACTCTGAATGGCCACTTGTTTAAGGATGCTAGGGAGAATATTCATGCTTCAAATGAAGGTCTCTAACAAAGGATGACTAGAATCTCTTCTAATCTAAGAGCTGAAGATCTTAGGATTCCATGAGGTAACAATGAATTGTCATTCTAAAGTGACTGGCCATCTTCTAATGTGTTTGCTCAGGAAAATAAAATGGGAAAGAAATGAAGGGCTGCATTCTACCAGAGCTTGCTGAGTACTTTCTAGGGCCTCCCCAGCAGGCTTGTTAGGAAAATCTAATTCCATAAAAGGGTTCATATTGAGGAATTCTTTGAGTGTTTTGTTGTTAACAGTTCATCCAGACTTGGTTCATGGCTCTCAAACCCCTTCCTCAACAAAAAAAAAATATAAAAACAAAAACCTGACACAGATATTACTAGATCATGTCCATTTCCTAATTAAATCAGATTCATTCAAGATAGCCACACATACATAAATGAAGTCTCATCTGTTAGCAGCAAAAGAGTCTAGTTGAAGATTTTCCCATAGCTATTATTGGCGTCTCCACAAGAAAATGCAATTTAGACTGACAGTTTCATCCAAATGCTGTCATTTCACATTTGTGCTCACAGTGTGCATTCGTTACATGACACCAGAACGAGAGAGCACATTGTCTTTCAAAGAGGGCTTATTGAAGCCAGTGCCTCCTCGGTATTATCTTTTGCTCTCTCTCCTCTGTTCAAATTTGTTCTAATTACCTTCACAACAGTCTCTCTTTGAAACAACACACCTCAAAGGCAGCTTTATATGAAATCTCTGTGTGTTTTGGCTAAAATTCTGGGCTATTTGCCTTGCGCTTAAAAAAAAAAATCTAGCAGGTAGGGGTAGAAATAACAGAAAGGACACTTCTCTCCAATCAATCAAAAGAACAGAGTTTGAAATCCCCCATCCCATTTTGTGTGACTTCACCATCTGCCAGAAAGCAATCCCAAAATTGTAACGAAAATGTCTTTTTTTTCAAGATAAGGCATGTTGTTGGAATTTATCAGTCGGGGGCTGAAAATGTTCCTTCATTTCAATGAAAGTGTTGGGCACGGATTAGTCCAAGTTCCCATGCCTGCCTCAATCTTGGCCCAGAAGCTCTAGGGATTTCTTCTCAAACATTGATGGGGGAGGAGTTCTACTGGAATTCATCAATTTTGATGATTTGTGTCAAATTTAATATTCACTGAATGACAAGCAGGCAAAAGAATTCAGAGCGTCTCAAACTTAGCCTCTTGCTTAGAATCTGCTTCTGTACACCTGGGATCATGAGATTAGGCCTGGGATGGCTGTCGGACATCATTCAGTCCAGAGATTGCCATCATTTTTGAGTATGAGGACCTCTTTTAAATGTAAAAAGAAATCATGGGCTCCCTTCTGATTATTGTTGCATAACTCATATTAATTGATCTATAAAATAAGAATGAAAACATCTATGAGTAATAACTACGTAATCATTCAAGATTTGTGAAGCACTTTGCATGTAACATCTCATTTGATGCTCAGAACAGCTCAGTGAAATGTGTGCTACTATTGTTCCTCTTTTATAGAAGTGGAAATTGAGGCTGAGAAAGGTTTAGTGACCTGACCAGTGTTACACTGCTAGCATGTTTCTGTGGCAGGATTTGAATGCAAAACTTCCTAATTCTTTTTCTACCACTCTATTATAGTATAATTCATTAATATTTTCAAATAAATGTATGTTGTTAATCATAGTAGCACATGCATTAATATTTCTATAGCTATACTATTTAATATTTTTAATTTTCAACATTGATTTCCACAAGATTTTGGGTTACACATTTTCTCCCCAACTATAGCTATATTATAGAATTAACATGAGAACATCCTTCTCTGACACAGATCATAACCCTTCTTCTCCTTGTCCTGTTCATGTTTTCTCATGTAACTTCCACATGGGGCCTCTGCAGGATACTGAGAGCCTTCCTCTGTCCAATCACTTCACATTCTATACATTCACAGTACGGCACACTGGCTTTCCATCCTTTATTCTTCACTCTGGCCATACAGCTGACCCATCTCCTCTTCCACTTCTGAATGTCTCTAATGATATGTTTAATTCTGCTTCTCCTCTTCAGTTTTTCATGTACCTCCATGACGTACTGACTTTTGAGTGATCCACAATTTTGATTTTAGAGACTATGCTATCTTATGAGTCATATCCATAGTTTTATTGAAAGAATATTGAGGTCAAGGAGATTTTATTTATTTGTTTCAGGGAGAAACATTTGAAAATTAATACTGAAATGATATATCCACAGACTTTATTGTTACATGAAGCAGCAAGCAAACAAAACATGCATATACACACATACCATGTGTCAATATAAACAGAATTTTGTCCCCATGTGAAAGAAACTTGCTCCAGCCTGAGGGTGAGGAAGACTAGTTGATGAACAAACATGCTCAAATTTGGGGTTGAGGTGACAAGACTATATACTCTAAAAATGGGTTTGGTTGAGAAGTAGTTGGTGCCAGAGGTAGGAGGAGACATTTCTAATCAGACTCAGATAAGATCCCTTACTTATATCACTCTTGTGTGAAGCTCAGGTAGTTAGAGTTTCTTTATTGAGACTCTAAACTGATGGGAGGGTATGACTTTGAAGGTGAATGACTCAAAGCTCATCTAACAGGTTAAGAGTTCATCCAATCAAAAAGCTGCAAGGTTTATCCATATGATAGAGTTGGGGGGTGAGGGGAGTACAAACTGTCTCTTTTGTCTATATGCCAATAGGACCACTTAGTCTAATTGACTCCGTATTGGAGTCCTATCATTATAAATATAATATCAAACAATAATCATAACTATGAAACGTAAAGCATAAAAATTTAAAGTTTACAATAATCATACTTAACATTGTGTGTGTGTTTTCAATGTTCTCCACTCACATAGCCACTACCATGGTTGAGACCCTCAACACCTCATGCCTAGACTACTAATGTAGCCTTCTCATTGGTCTTCCTGCCTTCAAGTCTCTCCTCGGTCTAGTTCTCCCACTCAGCTGCCGAGGGGATTTTACTAAAATGGAGGACTGACCATGTCATGCCCTATCCCCATTTAATAAGCTCAAGTGACTCCTTATTACATTCAGATGAACAACATAAAATATAAATGTTGTATTTGACATTTTCAGCCCTTCATGTCCTGGCTCCTTCTCACATTTCCAATCTTCTTTCATTTAATGTTCCTCCTCATACTTGTCAATCCAATTTTACTGGATATATTGATGTTCTTAGAAAAGAAACTCCATTACTAAAATATGTACCCTTTTACTGACTCTCTCCCACATCTGTAATGATCTCCCTCCTCACCTCCACCTCCATCCTTCCTTGGCCTCCTTCAAGACAACTCTAATCTTACCATCTGTGACAGGCCTTGCCTTTACGATGATCTTCCATTTACATTTTCTACACTTTCTATTTACATTGTCATTTGTATTATTCTCCTTACTTAGAATATGACCTCCATGAGATCAGGAACTCTTTTTTTGCCTGTCTTTGTAACCCTGGTCCTTTTTACTGCATTTGGTACAAAACGAATGTTTGTTTAACTTAATGCTTAACGCTTAAAGCACTTAGTGATTGCTTGTTGACTTGATAAATGACTTATTACTTGCCTACTTGAGTAAATGTTTCGTGGATAAGGAGAGTTCTACACTCTTCTGGCCTTCTTGTTGTGATAACTGTTTTACATTTTTTTAGACTTCCCTAATATAAGCTTATAGTTTGTATTGAGATTTTTTTCCTCCATTATCCATTTCTTACCTTTCAGTCTCAACAATTTGCTTAAATAGATGTGGCTGGAATATAAAATGAAACAAAGTAATAAACAAACAAAATTGTTTAGTTTATGTTCAGAACCTGTTGTTTGCAAAGTGCAATTTAATCCAGGATAGAACATGATACAAATTAGACTCTGCTGGAAAAGCCACCATGAACTCTGTCACCTCTAGCCCATGATGAGGCATTTCAAACCACTTTCTTTGCCAAGAAAATGCTAAAAGGGGTCCTGAAGAGTCATATATGACTAAAATGTGTTTCAACAACAACCACAACAACATGATGAAAAATTCTGTAGACCTCCAGAGAAATGACTGATGAACTCTTAGTGCAAATTAAATTATAATTTTTCTCTTTATTTTTCTTGCTTTTTTTGCAACATTAGTAATTTGAAAATATGTTTTTACTTGATTTCACATTTAACTGATATCATATTGTTTTCCTTCTAAATGGATGAGGAGGGAATAGAGAGTGGGAGAGAATTTGGAACTCAATGTTTTAAAAGAATGTTAAAAATAAATAAGGAAATTAATTTTCTTTTAAAATTATTTTTAACATTCTTTTACAAAAAGGTAAAAGGTACTCTATTATTTTAGTTTTAGCAGACATTTCTCTCTCCAGTTCAATTAATTTTTCCTTTAAATATTTATATACTATGCTATTATACATATATATGTATAATATATGTATATATAATATATGTATACATTTAATATATGTATATGCATAATATATAATATATATGCTTATTCATGTACATTATATATGATCAGAGCAAGTACATATATGTATTTGCATATTTATATGTATAAAGATACATAAAACAGAGACATACCCAGAGCAAGCCTCTTTAAAATGGTATTGATATTGATTATTTATTTTGGTGCCTTTAATTGCAATGCAATTTCCTAGATTATATCTTTTTATTATGTTTATATTTAGTGTAGTTTTCTCTGAAATCGTAAGAGTTATTTCTGCTTTTTGGAGTTAAGCTGAATCATAGTAATCTTTGCTCTGTTCCTTCATTTCACCTTTTTACATTTCAACAGTGTCTTGTCATCCTGTTCTTTATCCAGTCAAAATACATATTTATCTATATGTATTCATTTATTTATTTAATTTTACTGTGGGTGGTTTGCCCTCAGTTAGATACTATTCTTTAGAGAGCCATATTCTGGGTTTTGATACTACAAACATAGTGTAATCCACAATTAAGCACCTCTGGAGAATGTCACCATCTAGAATATTCCTCCTTATCTCTTCACCAAACATTATTAAAATGATGTTAATGATATCTTAAATGACATCTTAAAATTAAGGGAATGATTGATTACTGATATAAGAATAACTTAGACATGTGTTATCGTTATACAGGCAGATCAACTAATTAAAGCAAAAGTCAAAAGTTTGAAAAACAAAAGAGAAAGGAAACTTCAGTAGGTCCAACTCAATCAAATTAAATAAGATAATAATTTAGAAAAAAAGAGAAAGGAAAAAAAGTATAGACATAGATTTTGATCATCATTATTTACTACAGAAGTCTGAGTGTTTAGATAACACACTTCTCACTTTCTAAATATACGAGAAAAGGCTCTCCAGACATCTGTAACAATAGATCATCAAAAAGAAACATGTAGTAGGCCACCCCAACCTCTGTCAAAATTTTCCCTTCCCATCTCCTTTGTGAGTAGTAAAGAAAAGTGAGTAGAGTATTATCAGTAATGGCCCCTTAAGTTCTGGAAGAAAAGTCAGATCAGGTTTCCTAAGAGCTTTATGTGTCAAAGCATTACTTAATTACCAACCTAATACCACTTTCAACTGTTGGATATTTTTTTTTTCCTTTCCATTGGAAAAAATACCATGCATGCGCATGCGTGCACGCACACACACACACACACACACACACACACACATGCACCCACACATTTGGTCTTATTAGTCTAGGGCAGTTTAAGGAATAGAAAGGGACATATTATTATCAAGATATGCTCTATCCTAGGCAGAACAAAAGACAGAAATTCCAACATATCTATCCAGAGGCTTTGCTAGGCATTCATGGAGACACAAAATTCTGGTAAGAGACATAGTCTTTGCTTTCATAGAGCTTCCAATGTAGTAGCAGATATAGCACAAATCAGATAAATATACTGCACAGTATTAAATGACAATTTCCATTAAAGAATCACAGAGCAAAGTGCTGTGTGTGGTATAATTAGCAAGGTTAATACCACACAGGAAGGACTATGGAAGATTTAATAGAGGGTGTGGCATTTGAGCTCATCTTTAAAGGAGTGATAAGAAATTAGCAAGTAAAAAAAGTGTAAGGAGGACATTTTAGTCACAAGGAATAGTTTGAGTAATCTCAGAACATAGTCATGTTGGCCGTCCCATGTCTCTCCACTCCCCCATAAATTTCCACAATATCGTTCTTCTTAAAAAAAAAAAATAACAGAGCATGATTTGTCAATCTAAACCTGTAGTTCTTTCATTTCTTTCTTTTTCACAAGATATCCTGCTGATAGTTATAGCTTAAAGTAGAGAGGGAGGATTCTATTTAAAGGAGATTATCAGAATATGGAAATTTAACAAAAGAGTAATAAATATACACCTTCTTCAACCTTGTCTAACCCCAGTACAATGAGGCCATTTACATCCTATATGCATGGGCTGTCTCTTCTCAGAGGCTGGTAAGACTTAGTCACAGCTGCATCATGAATCCAGGTTTCTTTTGGAGGAATTTGAAAATCACTTTCAAAATCAGGCAGAAATAGCAATTGGTAGAAAAAGAAGTGGCCAAGGGTTCAGTGAGCCAGCTTCTATTTTTGGTTCTGCCCAAAATACTATAGCTATGTGACCTAAGGTAAGATCTTAGTTTTTAATTTCCCTCTCTTTGAATATACGTGTATGTGTGTATGTATGGATACGTGCATGGATGGATACATGGATAGCTGGATGGTTGGATGGATGGATGTGTGTACATATATACACACATCCATATAGATACACACATACATATCCATGCATATATACATGTATACCTTCCCTTTGTATCTAAGTATGTAAATGTATACATGTGTGCATATGCACATACACATATATGTATATATATGTTTGTGTATATCTATATCTATATTGTGTATCTATATCTATATGGATTGCAAGGTTGGTTTGATTATCTAATATTTCAACTGGAACTCTGTGTCTCTAAATCTATAGATGGTTGTAACGAGAGTCAAGCAACATATTTTTAACACATGCTTTTGAATTGCAAAGAATATGTTCTTTACATTTTATAGAACCACCTCTTAGGAGGTCAGTTTTAAAAGCTTTTCCTAGAAGGCAATTAGGAAGAAGGCTCTAACCTTATTTTATGCTGAGCCAAAGACAGGGCATGCAAATGAGTCATTATACTAATGTTTGTAATGAAAACTGCTATGGCTTATATCATCTAGCAGCTCTCCTTCTCATGTTATGTGGACCCATTCTCAAGGTGTCACCGAATAGCCTTGTGACTTAGAAAGATGATTCACTTTTCTAAGGTTCAGTGACTTTATCTAGAAAAGGAAAATTGTCTATCTGCATTGTTTCCAATGTGACAGATTCAGGTGTGGAAGTGGCTTCGCCTTAGAGTTCATTTAGTTTAATGTCCTCACTTTGTAAATGAAAAACATATATAACATGTACACATGGAATTTATGCATATACACACAAACACATGTATGGAAATAAGTATGTATGTATAGGCATATGCAATATACGTACACACAACTGTGGGCTGTCCACACAAATTGCCTAATATAGTCTAGTCAATAGGTGTTTTTCATCCATTGTTTTTTTCCTCTTTGGTTGGTGAGCATAAAATTTTTGAGTGATTGAGGACCTTATTTAAAGTCTCTGAAATCTTTCAGAGTTTGAGGCAATCAGTAAAGAAAGCAATTATTTATTAAACACTTCATATATGCCAAGATTGTGCTAAACAGTGAGGGTACAAATACAAGAAGAAATAAATTAATATAACTACTAAAATATTTATTATTTCTTGACTTTCTCTGTTTGTGAGTGTGTATAGTATGTATATATGTATAATTTGCATCTTTTATCTATCTACATATATATATAATATATACATATATGTATACACACATACACACACGTGTGCACATACACACATATGTGTGTGTATCTATCTCTATATCTATCTATATCTATATCTATACACTCACACTCTTTCTCTCTTTTCATTTTTATTGATGCCTTTTTGGTTTTATATCACATCCATGTCCAAGTCCAAGTTCCCTTCCTCCGACTCGACAAGAAGTCATCCCCTGTAACACAGAGGGAGAGGGTGTCTCAACAACCTGGCTAGCAGCTCCTGTGGGGGTATAAGATTCACCCACAGCCAGCACCCAGAAAGCTGCCAACAGCACAGGTTCTTTCAATCTGCTTAATTAAGGAAAGCAAGGTGAAGGGGTTGACAAGCTTACTTTTAATTCAAGTATCATTCAGTTAGTTCAGGAGAAAAAAAACCAGCACCCTGAACTTCAAAACAAAATGCAAACAAATTACAGACATCAACAGACTTTGTCTGATTCAAGTCCCAACAGATAGTTACCAGAGTTCAACAAAGTTTCAACATCTGGGTTTACAAGCTGGAGGGCTCCTTAACTACAGCTGCCCGGAGTCTCCTCATCAACACCATCTCCAGAGCCCCACACAAATGTCTCTGTCCTCCCTTCTTATAGGGCTTCAGACAAAATCAAACATCATCTGAATCACCAGAGCTCAGGCTCTGGTGATTGGTTCTTGAGTTGGCCCCTCCCCTTAGGACCCTGGGATGTTCACATCCACATGGATTGGGGTTTGGGCCTGGGGCTTAGCACCTAGTAAAGCTCACTGAGATAAATTGAGTCACTCAAAGAAAACAAAGGCCATTCTGGTTACAGAGGGAGAAGGAGAGGGAGAGGGAGAGGGAGAGGGTCAGCGAGCGCAAAAGCAATTCAATAAAATTAATCAACCCATAGACAGTGTCTGGGAGTATAACACATATCCATTATCCCACATCTCAGCACTAAGGGGAAGGGGAGGGGTGACTTTCTTCCAAGTTTCCCTGGGCCAATGTTCACTATTTTAATTATACAGCACTCACTTTCAGTTACTGTTGTTTTCATTCACATTTTGATGCCCATTGTGCTTATTGTTTCCCTAGTTTTACTCCATTCATTTATGCATCCGATCATACAAGTCTTCTCAGGCTTCTCAGAATTGTTCCTACTTAATGTCCCCCCTGTTTGTTTCACCATCCATCAATTAATGGGCACTTATTTAATTTGCCAACATGAAAAATATTAATACGACTTTGGGTGGGTTGTTTATGGGACCTTTCTGTCTCTTACCTTCTTGTGGTGAGTTAACTTTCTCCTTCTAAAAGCAGACGTGAAACATAATCTGTCTTTCATCTTGGACATAATCAACAACCCTCCTCTTTCTGTTTTCCTGAATGACACCAGCTCCATACTTCAGATATTTAATTAATTGCAATTTTCAGGTCATTCCTCTATTTGTCATTTCTTTCTGTAACATTATGTGCAGTGCATTTCCTCTGGAAAGGTAGCAGTTTAATGAACATAAGTTGTTAACAGGCCCAAATGAGCACCTGAGATTAGTCCTACCTAAAACATCACTGAACCAATGGTTAATTAAAACCCCATGCAAACTTTTGGCACACTCTCCAATTTTATTAGTTTTTTATATGACACTTGCAAACATAATTGAGAAACACAGTTTGTCAACAATCTTTCTAGCTTAAAGAACAGTATTTAATAAATCCACAGAAATGAAGCAATTTGAGTCGAATCCCATATGACCATAGAATTTTAACACTAAAATTGATCTTAGAGATTATGTGATCTAGCCACTCTTATCAATGAGTAAACCAAGACCCACTTAGTAGCACTGACTTATTTAAAATCATATACAAAGTAGCTGGTAGAATCTAGAACTTCTGACAATTCTATTTCCATTCTGAAATGTTATTACCACAACATTACTTAGTGATGGTTACACGAATTTGGTTGGCTATTTCTTTAAGGCTTCAAAAAGAATGATGCAGTTATACTTCCTCAATTCTCCCTCTCCCCCCATACTCAAAACCATAAACTCTGAGCAAATCTCAGGCCCAAATTAGAACTGTTATGGTGAATTTGAAGCCAGTATTGATTATGCTCTTCAATTTTACAAGTTTATATTAACTATCTACTATGGGCAAGATTTTGTATTTGGGGCTGTGGAGGGTCTAGGAACTCATGGAGAGGTGCTTCCTAAGCCACCAAAGGACAGAAAGATTTAAAGAGGTAGACTTGAGGAAGGAATGCTTAAGATATAGGAAGAGCGAGAGTGATACAGATGTGGGTTTTGGTTTGTTTTTGTTTTGTTTTACTTTTTTCTGGCTGTTATGTAAATCTGATCAACAATGAGTCATCAAAGATGGTTCAATGACAACCTGACAACAGGTCTCCAGTGGAGTGTTACAGGGGTCTATGCCAGATGCTCTGCTATTTAATATTTTATCAGTGATTTTGAAAAAGACACGGACTGTATGTTTATCAAATTTGCAGGTAATCCCAAAATAACTAAGCTAGTTGACATACCAGAGGATGAATTTAGGAGCTAAAAAAGAACTTGAAATTTAGAACATAGGGATGAATTAAATAAGAAATTGAATAGCGACAAATAGAAATTCTTATATGTGGGTTCAAATAGACATCTATACAAGTACAAAACAGGAGAGACATAGACAACAATTTGTCTGAATATGACCTGTAGTATTGGTGAATTTCAAGCTCTGTATAAATTACAAGATACTATGGCAACCAAGAAAGTTAATGACGACTCAGTCTGCATTAATATGGGCATAGCTTCCAGGAATAAAGACATAAACCCGTTGCCAACATCACAAATAGAGAATTATTTTCTGGACAGTACATTTTAGAAAAGATAGTGACAAGTCAGAGTCTTTATAGAAAAGGATGATGAAAGACCTCAAGACTATACCATATTAGAATTAAGTGAAGAGGATGTTGAGAAGAGAACAGAAAGGAAGAGAAAAGAAAGGAAGCAGAGAAAGTGAGAAGGAGGAGGAGGAGAAAGAGGAAGAAGATGAAGAAGAGAAGGATGAAGAGGAGAAAAAGAAAAATTATATTTCAATCAAATTAGTGGCCTTTGTAATAGTATGTATTTATGTATTTAAACACATTTTGCTGGGAATGGGTACATAGGCTTTATCAAACAGTCAAAGGGCCTCCCCCTCCACACACAAAGGTTGAGAAGGCCAGTATCAGGGGAAAACAACACATATAGGAGGTTTCAGCTGAAATACAATGGAAAGGCCCAGTCACAGAGGTGGAGGAAATGATCTCTGGGATGAAGTACTTGAAAGCCAATCATGGAGAAGAGGTCATTGTCTTGGTCATTACGGACCTAGAATACAAGGGAAATGAGTGGAAGTTGCAAGGAGACAAATTTAAATTTGATACAAGGAAAAAAATTCCTCTGAGTTGGAACTGTCCAAAAGTAAAATAGGGGGCCCTTACTCTTCAATGAAGGTCAATAAGCAAAGGCCGGCTGGCCACTTGTCAAATATATGTTAGAGAACATTCATTTTTAGGCAAGTGTTCATATAGATTGATGCTTTAAGTCCCTTCCAAGTCTGAAATTCTATAATTCCCCAAGAGAAATAAATAATTTCATGTCATTTGCTGAAAATTGTTAACAGACTTTTTTTTCCTCCCTTGAGCTAACATTCCTCTTTCCATCACTGACTGTCATAGGCTTCTTGATCTGAGATTTGTTGACTGCTGAAGCCCTTGAAACAATCTGCAAGGAAATCTCTTAGTATTTGGCATAAAGTAGCTTGGCAAGCCCCATAAAGTAATTTCATTTCCCCCTATTATTGTTAGCGATCCCCTCTTATTCCCTTATTTATATCTTGCTAACTCTTCTGTGTCCCGTGAGCCAACATAAATCTAAATGATGTAGCTAGGACTCCCTAACAGGGCCAGCTTCCTCAATTATTCTGAGAGAGGTAAAATACTCTACCCTTGTTTTTCCAGCTGAGGTTCTGCTTGCATTGGTCCTTTTAATATTATGTTTTCCCATTTGATCCCATGGTCCCAGGAAACTGTTTCAAGATGGAAGAAGCTATCAAGAGAAAATAAAAAAAAAATGAGAATTCCCCATAATATTTTAATAGACTGGAATCATCCTCCAGCATTTCAAAGTTATCTTGTACATAACATCTATTTTCATGATTGGACATAAACAATGACTTGAAATCACACATGGGAAATAACACAAAGCAATACAATATAACAAAAATTTATAAAGCAATTGCTGAATGAAGAGCACTGAGCTGATATGGGAGGGAAATGTTTGTACAAGAAAGGGTCCCTAACCCCAAGGTCAGTCAGTCAGTCCATAAGTATTTATTAAGTACTTATTATGTACTAAGTGCTAGGTGGCACAGCCGAAGGAACACTAGTACTAGAATCAGGAAGACCTGAGTTCAACTCCAGCCCCACACACTTACTAGTTGAGTGACTGTGGGCAAATGACTTAACCTTGTTTGTCTCAGTTTTCTCATCTATAAAATGAGCTGAAGAAGGAAATGACAAACCGCTCCAGTATTTTTGCCAAGAGAATCTCCAAAGGGATCACAAAGAGTCACACACAAATGAAAATGACTAAACAACGAATGTGCTAGGCAGTAAGCACTGGTGAGTTAAAGAAGAAAAGGCAAAAGACAGTTCCCGCCCTCAAGAAGCTCAGAATCTTATGAGGGAGGCAGTAAGCAAACAAATATTTATCATAATATCTTCATGTGTGATATATATATGTATACGTACATATGTGCATACATGCATACATATATATATACGAAAGAGTGAGAGAGAGTGGTGTGTGTGTGTGTGTGTGTGTGACAGAATTTCGGACTTAGAAAGGACTTAAAGCAATTATCCAACAATCTAGACAAACCTTTGCCTGTGTGTGTGTGTGTGTGTGTATATGTATATGTATGTATATATGTATGTATGTATATGTATATATATATATACGTACATATATATTATATATACACACATACATATGTGTACATGCACACAGGCAAGGGTGCGTATATACACACATAAATAATATATATGTGTATATGTGTGTGTATACAGACAAGGGTATATATATATACACACACATATACGTACATATATACACAAATGTGTGTCTATACACATGCACACATGCGGACAAGGGTGTATGTATACACACATAAGTATATGTGCATATATGTATGTATATATACACACAGACAAGGATATATGTGTACATATACATTATAAATACACATACATATATGTATTTACACACATAGACAAAGGTGTACATATATACATATATATACACACATATACACATACACACACCTTTCTCTATACACACACACATGCGCACACATATTGTCAAGGGTGTACATGTATATACCTGCTCAGTATATGTAAAAGGCAATAATTGAATCCAGCTCTTTTGGCTCAGAATCCATCTTTCTATCCAGTATGCCACACTAGGTGGCATAAAATAGTAGAGAGCCATTCTTGGAACAAAAATGACCTAGGTTGAAATCCTCCTTATGACATACACTGGGCTGTAGGATCCTGCTCTCTTTCAAATATATAATACATAATTTATCTATCTATCTATCTGTCTATCTATCTATCTATCTTTCTATTGATCATCTATTTTATAACACATGTGTCTGCATACAGAAACACATTTTACATGCATTTAATGTATATTAAATCAGTATTAGAAGCATGTGATATGAATTACCCTCTACTATCCCAGATCAACACCTTTTCAGCAATGTAGTATCTTCTAGAAGGCTGCTGTCCTATGTAAAGGGCTCATATATATTTCTCGACTTCTTTGCTGATCGAAGTAGATGAAATTTAATTTCAAAAACAACAATCCAGGAGGACGTGGGAGGTGGAAGCATGTAGGATTTGAAATCTCTCTTCTAGAAGAACAGGTGTTCACCTATCTGCAAAAGAAAAAGAAAGAAAATCTCCCAAACATCTTGTAAGAATTCCAATCTTTATACTTAAGATGCTTGGAAACGAGTTAGGTCTCTGTCTGCATATTGTATTTATTTTCTGAAGGATTGGGGAACACAAAGGAAAGGAAGGATGGCTTAGTGTTTCAGATTGTTCATTTTTGTGGCTCTAACTGTTGGAGCCAAGATGTACTTAAACATTGATGCCATGACAAGAAATCATCTACATGCTCTAATGGGCTTGGTTTGAGCAATCTCTATGGACAGTAGTGCAGAGTAGTTAATTAGGGAATTAGTTCATTTAGATGATTAATATTCCAGTCCTTGCAAGGTACTGCCTTCTTTCTGCTTTCTTTAGCACAAGGTCTAATACATTTGTTAAAAAGCAATATAATTAAAAGTGGAAGGAACCTTAGAGATCATCTAGTTCTTAGTCCCCTCCATGCATGCCGTAGCCCAGCCAAACTGGCCTTGCTGTTCCTCTTATATTATATTCTACTCCCCATCTCTATGACTTTGTACTTTTTCACAGTCTTCAAATCCACTTCCTTAACACCCCATCCATCAGAATCACTAATTTCCTTCAAAGTTCAACTTAACATTTTCTCCAGGAGGTTTTCTTTTTCCCTGAATCCCCTTAGCTGCTAGTCCTTTCCTATAAAAATCACCTTGTATCTATTTTTCAATTTTTTAAAATACATTTTGTCTCCTTTGGCTGGACTTTAAGCTTACTTAGGGCGAAATCTATTTTTACTTCTTTTTCATATTCACAGAATATAGTGCAGTGCCTAAGACCTAATAAACAGTAAATGCTTGTTGAATGATTAAATTTTGATGTGAGAAAATCAAGGTTCAGAGAATTTTAAAAATTGCCTATATTCACACAGGAAATAAATGGTAGAGCAGAAATTTGAACCTAGGTCTTCTGATTCAAAGTCCAGTGTTTTTCATGATACCATAACATCCTTCCTTGCTTCATTCTTGGTATTTATCCACGAGCTGCTAAGAGATTAGAGAAAAAAATCCCTCTAAGGTCAACCATATGCCTACATTTCTGAGCAGTTTTGTTTGTTTGTTTGGTTTTTTGACATCTGCAGTATTATGATACTTCGATAGTTCCTACTTCAATTCCTATGGCTAAATTTAAACCAAAGCTAAAATAATAGTACAGATCATTGCATGATTAGCTTTATTGTTATTGATTATTAAGATGGTAGAAATTATCACATTTGCCAGATGACCCAGTGTCTATGCTCTAGTTGAATATCTGTGTCTTAGAACAGAACTATTTAATGATTTCTTAGTGCAATGTGGTATAATGCTGGTGGGAAAGGATGAACAAAAGTAACAGACCAAGAATTAGAACATCCAGGTTCAAGATCTAATTATGAAACTAGCTTTACTTATATATGCAGTAAATTTCTTAAATTTCTTAAAAAGGTAAAATACTTCTATTCCCTACATGAGGCATTTTACCTCTGAAAACCTTAAAATATCACATAGATGGGATCAACCATCACTAAAAAGATTACTTTCTATTTAGGAACCAGGCCCCATGGTGACTAGTTTAATCTGTCAAGGGGAATTTTATACAAAATACAAAGGAGATATGCTCAATCCTAATTATTTTAAGATGCTAAAATTAGCCCAGAGATTAAAAGAGAAAGAGTGGACTTTCAATGAAGAAATAGACTACCTCATAACCTAAGAAATGTTTATGGCTCCAATGAGTAGTAAATTAACAAGCTAATACCCTATACCCTGAATAAAAATGCACGAGAGATAAATAATCTTTAATTGAAAATTAAAACTTTGTCCTAAAGTCCCCTCAATCAGTAAAAAATTGACAGCCAATTGTGTCATTTGGAAAGGGAGAAGTATTTATTTTTCTCACAGAGGTTATGCACATATTTACAATCACAAAGGTTTAGCAACACACTGCATGTTATTAAAATCATGGCCAGGATAGAACTGTCCAAAAGAGAAAGAGGTTTCATTGCAAGTGGACCCAGATTCTTGATTCACAGCAAACAGGATCACATGACTTCAATTGATCATATCCCTTCATAGTTCACATTTCCACAAAACTCTGTGATTTATAGAGTATTTTTCCCATTGCAGTCCTTTACAATAAGAACTATAAATGTTATTATTCCCAATTTATAGATAAAGAAACTGAGGCACAGGGAAGTTAGGCCATTTTCCTATTGTTAGTTGCCACGAGTCCTGGGATATTCCTGCATAGGAACTGCCATTTACTTTCTATTCCATAAATTTGAAGTACAACTTAGTTTGGTCATTACAGATTGTGACAGATGTGTATCAATTGCCGGACAGTCAGAAGTAAAAATAAATTTATTTGAATACACAAAGTACCTAGTGTAAATGGGCCAAAGTTAAAGAGGAAAATCTACAGCCTGGAGGTATAAGTTCATAGGGTAGCAGTGTTGAAAAATAAAAAGCATAAAGGGCAGAGCCAAGATGGCAGGGTAAAACAGGAACTTTCTTGAGTTCTCCCCCAAACCTTTTAAAATGACTCTAAACAAATTCTAGAGCTACAGAACTCACAAAATGATGGAGTGAAACAAATCTCCAGCCCAAGATAACAGAAAGGGTCTATCATACTGGTCTGGGACTAGAGCACCATCCAGCCTGGCCCCTGCTAGCACAGACCAGGCATAGCAGGACACAGGGGATTGAATCACTGGTAGCTGTGGTGGTTTCCAGAATTCTCAACCCACAAACACCAAAGACAAGTATAAGGTCAGTGGAGAAACTCTGTCAGACCTGGGTGAGAGAAGAGCACTGTCTGGCCCCAGGCCCAGGAGCAGCAGAGGTGGCAGCTGCAGTGGAAGTAGGAGCAGCAGCTGCCGCTTCCAGAGCTCCAGGCCCACAGATGGTGGGGGCATCACATAGTTTATCAGAGGGGGATTGCAGGGAAATCTTTGCTGGCACTGAAGGAGGATTCTCTTGCTTTGCCCTGCTTGGATCTGCTAGGAATTTTGCCATGCTAGGAATATTGTATCCAAATTCCAGAATGCCCAGGTCAAGGAGAAAATCTTGCAAGCAGCTAGAAAGAAACTATTTGAGTATTGTGGAAACACAATCGGGATAATACAAGATCTAGCAGCTCCTACATTAAGGGATCAAAGGGCTTGGAATATGATATTCTAGAGGTCAAAAGAGCTAGGATTAAATGAAGAATAACCTACCCAGCAAAACTGAGCATAAAACTTCGGGGGAAAAATGGACATTCAATGAAATAGGGGACTTTGAAACATTCTTGATGAAAAGACCAGAGCGAACAGAAAATTTGACTTTCAAATACAGGAATCAAGAGAAACAGGAAAAGATAAACAGGAAAGATAAATCATAAGGGACTTATTAAAGTTGAACTGTTTACATTCCTTCATGGAAAGATGATATTTGTAACTCCTTTCTCATTATTAGGGTAGTTGAAGGGAATATCTACGTCTATATCTATATCTATATCTGTGTGTATGTGTATGTATGTATATATAGACAGAGGGCACAAAGTGAGTTGAATATGAAGGGATGGTATCTAAAAAATAATATTAAGGGGTGAGAGAGGAATATGTTGGGAGAAGGAGAAAGGAAGAGATAGAATGGTGTAAATTACCTCATATAAAAGTGGCAAGAAAAAAGCTGTTATAATGGAAGGGAAGAGGGGATAGGTGAAAGGGAATGAGTGAATCTTGCTCTCATTGATTTGACTTAAGGAGGTAATAACACACACTCAGTTAAGTATCTTACCCTACAGAAAAGTATGGGGGGAAAGGAGATAAGAGGAAGGGGATGATAGAAGGGAGGGCACATTGGGGGAGGGGGGTAGTCAGAAGCAATCACTTTTGAAAAGGGACAGGGTCAAAGGAGAAAATAGAATAAATGGGGGGCGGGATAGGATGGAGGTAAATATAGTTTGTCTTTCACAATATGAGTATTATGGAAATGTTTTGAATAACTACACGTGTATAACCTATATTGAATTGTTTGCCTTCTTGATGAGTGTAGGAGAGGAGGGAAGAAGGGAAAGAATCTGGAACTCAAAGTTTTAAAAACAAATGTTAAAAATTGTTTTTAAATGCAAATGGGAAATAAGATATACAGGTAATGGTGTATAGAAATCTATCTTGCCCTGCAAGAAAGTAAGTGGTAAAGGGATGGGGGCGGTGATAGAAGGGAGGGCAAACTGGGGGAAGAGGTAATCAGAAAGCATGCCATCTTGGGGTTGGGGTTAGAGTAGAGATGTGGAGAAAATTTGTAACTCAAGATTTTGTGGAAATGAATGTTGAAAGCTAAAAATAAATTAATTAATTAAAATTTAAAAGAAAAACAAAAAGCATAACAGGAAAATGTAGCCGATAATCAAAAATGAGTCAAAAGGAACTGGGTTTCCAAATGAGGTTGGAAATTTACAAAGAGTCACATTTCCCATTTATCTTTTTCAGTATAATAGCTCTATCCTTGTTTGTTTATTTTTTAATTCTTTTGTAAAAGGTTAATCTTTCTGCTCCTTGGTCTTCTCAATGAACTTCAGCTCTGGACAGTTCCTTTTAATCATTAGCATTTAATAATAGATACATTTGAGTGTTTGTAAACAGTTCAAGTGAGGTCTTCAAATCAAATGAGATATCTATAAAGCACTTAGCACAGTGCCTGACATGTAGTAGACACTATATAAATCCTTATTCCCTCCCCTTTCCTTCCCCTTCTTCTGTCTTCTAAGTCTTTTCTTTTCACTATTCAACACTGAGGATTAGAAATCAGGAATGAGGAATGAGTTAGCAAAAGAAGTATGGAAATGAGCATGACTATTCCAAATCCTGAGTGTTATCTCTTGCTACATAGTTTTGTGAAACAGTTAAGATGGGTTTGACATTGCTTGTAAAAGTCTAAAGCACTGTGAGAATGTGAAGCATACTGACAACTTATTTGTCTTCCATCACCAGAGAAGGAAGTGTTATGCTTTTCTGGTAACTGAGAGCTTAGCCTTTTAAAGGCAACAACATTTATTTTTAAAACACTCTTGTTGGAAATGTTTCTAAAATGAATTAGATATTAGATGTTGAGAGGTTCAGAAATTTCAAGCTGGAAGGGACCTTAGAGGCAACTGTGTCCAACCTACTCATTTTGTATATGAGGAAATTGAGGACCAGAAAAAGTGACTTGCCCAGGGTTCTACAGCTAGTATGTTCTAGGTTCTATTCTTAATGCCTAGGATGCAATAGTTTATAATCTATAGTAGCAGACAGACTGTACACATATAAGTATGTAGAACACATATAGAAGGATAAGGAATGGGTTTATTATTTCATTGATATAGTATATATAAATATATATTATATAGGGTTTTCTCAGATGTAAAAAACAACAACTCCCTTTCTTAATGGAAGTCAGCAATTTCTAGATAGTTGTCTAGACTGCAGTGAGAGGTTATGTGACTTGCCATAGTCCTACATACTGTATGTATTAGATATGGGATTTGAACTCATGTTTTTCTGGCTCTCCATCACTCCAGGGGGCCCTCTCACAAACAAAATAAATTCAAACTAATTTTGGTTGGAGGCAAAAACTATTGGAGGAGGAATCAGGAATTGCAATTTGGGCAACTTGAGCTGAGCTTTTGGGAAAACTAAAGATTCTGAGAGGTGTAGGTGATGGAAGAGCACATTCCAGGCATAAAGGATAATCTGTGCAGAGGTGCATACATAGGAGATGGAACAGATCAGGTGTTCTTGTATATCTTGACCTCTGGGGGTGGGGATCAATGACAGCAAGAAGACTAGAGAAGAGTTTGTGGGAACCAAATATAATGCATGAACTTGAAATTGCAATTTTGAAGGGAAAAAGGAAATCATGGGTAATGATTCCAATGGGCAGGATGGTCAGAGAAAGGTGATAAGCAGCAGAGTGAAGTATTGGATGGAACAATGGTCATGGGGTTGGGAAGACTTGTGTGGAAATCACGTTTTCTTTTTTTTTTAATAAGTTGATATATTTATTTTTAATTTTCAATCTTCACTTCCAAAAGTTTTAAATTTTTTCCCCTTCACTACCCCCCCACCCAAGACAGCATGCAATCCAATATAGACTCTACATATACATTCCTGTTAAACATATCTTCACATTAGTCATGTTACTTAGAAGAATTAGAATGAGAAAGAAAAAAAATAAAACAAAACAAAAAGAAAATAGTCTGCTTCAATCCGCATTCAGACTCCATATTTCTTTTCCTGGATGTGGATGGCATTTTCTATCATGAGTCTTTTGGAATTGTTTTAAGCCATTGCATTGCTGAGAAGAGCTAAGTCTATCAAAGTCAGTCATCACACACTGCAGCTGTTATTGCATATAATGTTTTCCTGGTTCTGCTCACTTCACTCAGCATCAGTTCTTTCCAGGTTTTTCCAGTCTTTCTAGGTTTTTCCAGTCTTTCCAGGTTTTTCTGAAGTCCACCTGTTCATCATTTCTTATAGAACAATAGTATTCCATCACATTTATATACCACAACTTGTTCAGCCATTCCCTAATTGATGGCATCACATCAATTTCCAGTTCTTGGCCACCACAAAAATAACTGCTATAAATATTTTTGTACATGTGGGCCCTTTTCCCATTTGTATGATCTCTTTAGTATACAGATCTACAAATAGTACTACTGGGTCAAAGGGTATGCACATTTTATAGCCCTTTGGGCATAGCTCCAAATAGCTCTCCAGAATGGTTGGATCAGTTCACAACTCCAACAGTGAATTAGTGTTCCAATTTTCCTACATCCTCTCCAATATTTATCATTTTCCTGTTTTGTCATGTTAGTCAATCTGATGGGTGTGATGTGGTACCTCAGAGTTGTTTTGATTTGCATTTCTCTAGTCAATAGTGATTTAGAACATTTTTTCATATGACTATAGATAGCAGAAATCACATTTTCTAGCTCTCTGACCTTGGGCAAATTACTTAACCACTCTGTGCCTCAGTTTCCACATTGGTCAAGTGCAAGAGTTGAATTTAATAGCCTTGAGGCCCTTCAAACTCCAAATCTATTATCCTATGACAAATTAAACAAACATAGAGAGAAGAGATTGAGCTATTAATACTCATCATTTGCTCTGGCTGTTGACATTGCATTAACTATTGCTCGAATTCAAATCAATAACCCAACGGAGTGAGATTAGCTTAACCTCTAATGACAAGAAACAAGCATTACAAAAGAAGGCACCCTCATAGGGAGCCAGTTTTACTAATGACTTAAATGGCTACCCACAGATTTCAGAAGGAAGTATATCCTCTTCTAATTGGGAAGCAACAGTTCAAATGGACTCAGCAACTTGCCTCTCTTTTGAACTAAGAAATGCAGTTTTAATCTGTGTCTTTCCTTTGAAGAAGCTATGAAGCCATGCAAAGCTCAGTGATTACATTGTGTTATCAGCACTTTGACCCTGGAGGCATGTGCATGCTCATGTATTCTTTTGGGGTTTCCCAATGGGGAAATGAATATCATAGTTGGAATTTTTCCTCCAGGCCACCTAGGTTCCAAAATTCTGTCATCTTTGCTTCTTCCCTCTCACCTGATCAGGCCAATCACCACATTTTATTGATTCTGCTTCCCCAATATCAATCAACCTTCCATTTCCTTTTTTCAATTGCATTTATTTATTACACACTTTAAAAATCAGCAAGCATGAGTATTTCAATAGACAAAGAACAAAAAAGAAGATTGTATAAGAAATCATGAATGGCTAAAATGTTCAGCTTTTTAAAAGTATATAATTAATTTAACACAATAATGTTGAGTTACCTGTCTTTCTCCTGAACTTTCTTTTGCTCTCATCTATGCATTTTCTAAATCTTTCATTGATGGTCTTCTTTCTTTTCTTTTTCATTTTTAGACTATCAATGTTTTTCCTTTTCCTACCCAACACTCTTCCACAACGAAAAAGAAAAGAAGCTACTGTTCTTTATGATAAACAAGTAAAATCAAGTAAAACATATTCGCATATTGGCTGAGTATTAAAAAAATGTATGGCTCTTTCCATACCTCCAATCTATCACTTCTCTGCCAACTAGCACCATCTCAGGTTATCACAACTGTTCTGGTTACGTTCTACTTCCTTACTAATCTTGACTCCCTGGCCAAAAAAAAAATCCTAGTCTCCACTGTACTCACCTATACTCTTGAATCCCTTACTTTCTTGTCCTATCTCTAATTATGCTTTGATAAATCCTAATCACGGATTACTTCCAACTTCTACATCCTTTGTTCCTATCTATATGTAGCTGAGTAGAGTTGAGTTTGATAAATCAGGGCACGGGGTTGACAGGCTACACTACAAATTTATGGGTCCTTCTCCTGGATACCCTAAGTTTTGGGGTTCTTATGAATCTATTCTCTCCTCCTACCTGACTGTTCCTTCTCAGCTGATTTTAGCTGAGCCCTCACTACAACGTGGCATTGCTATTACTCCTCTCTAATTAACTCCCTGTCACACTCAGCAGAGTAAATATTCCAAATCTTTTCTTTTCTCCTCAATCCTGCCATCCCATCCCTCTTCCATCTTCCATCCCCCTTCTCTTTGGAGAACCTAACCTTACATTTCCTTGAAAAAAATGATTCCATTCACCAAGAGCTCCTTTTCCTTTCCTTATCTAATTACCTTCTGTCATTTCCCACTATCTCCTTCCCCACTCCAGTCCCTGAAGATGAAGTAGCTCTTCTACTTTACAAAGCCAACCCCTCTACATGTACACTTGATCCCACTTCCTCCCCTATTCACTATCAGACTGTCCCCCATCATCAGCCCCATTTTCTACTCTCCAGTTTCTCCTGATGCATTGGCTACTAAACCAGTACCTACAAACATAACAAAGTCTATCCCATCCTTTAAAAACCTTCATCAAATTCTCCCAGTCCAACCCGCTATGCTATATCTTTTCCTTTCTCAGAAAACTCTTTGGAAAAGCCATCTATAATCATTTCCACTCCTCTCAGTCCCTTTTGAACTCCCTGTAATACTGTTTCTGATTTGATAATTCCACTGAAACTGCTTTCTGCAAGGTTACCAGTGATTTCTAAATTCTCAATTCTAATAGTCTCTTCTTAAGTCTCTCCCTTCTTGACCTCTCTCCTACATTTGAAAATATCACCACATTCTCCTGGTTTCTCTTTCCTCTCTTGGTTTTCATGAGTCTGTTCTCTTTTCATTTTCCTTGTTTCTGTGTAATTTATCATTCTTATTCTCTTGCTAGGTTGTCTTTTACATTATGTTTATTATCTATGAGTATCCCCCTTCCTCCAAATCTCTTTTTTTTTCTGGGACTTTTTGTCTTTACTCTGCCAGAATTTTTTTAACCTGGGGTTTTGTGTACTTGTGTTATATATTATTCTGAGAAGGAGCCTGTAGATTTTGACAAAATTAAGAACCCTTGATCTATCCTCTCTCCTTTGGTGTTCTCATCTCTATGCTGATAAACTCCACAGTCTATTTATTCATCCTTAGTCTCTCTTATTTTCACCCTACATCCTACATCCCTAGTCTCTCTTTTAGCCCAATATCACCAACAACCTGTTAGACATGTCAAACTAGATATCCTGTAAACATCTCAAACTCAACATGACTAAACCAGACTTCATTCTATTTCTCCCAAAACTTTCTCTTTTCTGAATTTTCCTATTAATTAGGATCAGAAATACTGGTTTTGAGTCCCAGCTGAGCTATTTGGTTACTTGGCAATTACGAGCAAGCTTAATTAACACCTTTAAGACTCAGACAAATATCTAGATGTTCCCTCATCTTTAAGTGGCTCCTGCGATTAGGAAAATCTCTAATTTACTGGACTAGCCCATCAGCCATGGAGCACTAGTCATCAGCTCTAGTTCATTGGTGAGAGACAAATGTTAGGTGCATGACGCATGGTTGTCCTGATTAGTCCTCATTGACTAGCACTGCCAAAAAAGATGGTTGGCAACTGAGAGTCAAGAGGATGGACTTCCTTAGAGAGCAGCCACATCATCCAGAATCTATAAGTAGAGGTATAGAATAGAATCTACTTTTTGTCCCTTTTGATCCATTTCCCTTTGTACATTATTTTATCTCCCTTAGATTTCCAGCAAAGGGAAGGGGGTAAGAAGAGAATGCATTCCAAGCCTGGTAAATGCCTATCTAGCACCAATAAAGAAACTGGAGATGGAATGCTGATCTAGGAAACAGCAGATGGACCAGTTGGGTTGGAACACTGAATGCATGAAAGGCAATGTTGTGAAATGAGCACAGAAAAGTAGCCAGATTGCAAAGAGCTTAAAATTCCAAGATGGTGAGTTATTTTAGAATCAAGAAAGAAGGAAGATATGGTCAGACCCATGCTAATAATTTTGCAACTGTGTGGAGAATTCAATAAAGTTGGAGGTACAGAGAGGAAATGAATAGTCAAATTAATGTAATGACTGTGATTGGAGAGAAGAAAACTGATCAAAGAAGTTGAGGAGGTGGAACTGACAGTACTTGACAACTTATTAGATTTGTGTGAGGGTTTCCTCTTAAAGTCTTCTGTTCTTTAGGTTAAAAATCTCCAGTTCAAAAAATTGTTTATTTCATGGCATTGGTTTTCAGTCTTTTCATTTGGTTAGTTGCCCTAAAGGCACATGGGGTAGTAAAAAGAGCACTTACTAGAGTCAGAAACCCTAGATTCAAATGCTGGGTTCAAATCAAATCTTCTGAAGTTTACTACTGGGTGACATGGGCAAGTCATAATCTACCTGGCCTTCAATTCCCAAATTTCTAAAATGAGGAGGTGGGAAAAGGTGGCCTCTATGTTTATTTTAAAGACTGAATTTCTGTGATTCCATTCATTAATCCATCAATTAATACATATTCATTTGTTTATTACTTTTGTCCGGATCTGTGATTTCATCCATGTAGGGAATTCTCAGTGAGGATCTCCCCCTGCATCATTTAGCTTTTACTTTATGACACTTTCTTAAACCTATGATTTCATTACTATAGGAAACTTCCATGAAGGAAACGCCATCTACCAACCTACCCATGAAGAGTGGCAACTATTCTGCAACTTGCAGATTTAGTTATCAGGGGGCATTAAGAATTTAACTTACTTACCAGGGCCATGCAAATAATATATGTAAGATGCAGGACTGGAAACAAGATTTCTCTGACCCTATTTATTGGTGTAATAACAAGGTTGCTAGCAGTTGTTGTGGGGGTGAAAATCACCTGCACACAGGAGGGCTGCTAGCACAGGTTCTTTGATCTGCATTTCTAAGGAAAGCAACTTTAAGGGGTTAACAGTCTTACTTTAATTAAACATATATATATATATATATATATATATATATATATATATATATATATACATATACCATTCACTTAGTTCAGGGGGAAAAGCCAGCACCCTGAACTTCAGAGAAAATACAAACAGAAATTACAAACAGATTAACAGACAGGCTTTATCTGTCTGACAAAATCACAATACATACATATTTATCAGAAAGAAGCACCAACATGTGGGTTTTCAAAGCCAGGGGGATGCTTCAATGGCTAGACAGAGTCTTGTTGCCAACATTCGTTCAATGAGTGTGCTCCCAAACAAAATGCTAACCTCAGAACATATATATACATATACATACAAACATACATACATACATACATACATACATACATATATATATGTATGTATGTATGTATGTATGTATATACACACATCTTCAGGGTCAGAGCACTTCATACCTCTTAGGGTTTCACATCTCTCAATCTCTTCACACCTCTTGTGACCTGAAGCAAAAGGGTGTGGGCCTTCCTACAAACAAAGGCAAGACTCAGTCAAAGGCAATTGGTTGCCTTTGTGCTGAGAAGCACTCCAAAACAAAAGACAACAAAAAATCCCACTTTGCTTGCCCTTACAATTCGTGGTAATAATAATAATTAATATGAATATTGCTGTTTACAATTTATGAACTCTAACCCTTATAAAAGTCACATGAGAAAAGCAGTCCAGATATTATTACTCATATAAAGAGATGAGGAACCAGCTTTCTAAAAATTAAGTCCAAGGTCACCTAACAATGGGTCCAGAATTCAAAAGGAGGCTTGCCAATTTGAAGTTTCATGCACTTTCCAGCATTCCATAACTACTACTGCATGCCTAAACTGATACTAAAAGCTAGGATAATATCAAAGAAATAGAAAGCATTGCTCCAGCCCTCGAAAAATATACAACATAACTTACCTCTCAACTCCATTTTCTCTGAATATTTGGTTACTGAGTTTATTTCAGATTGGAAGGTGATACTTTTCATTGAATCCTGGGGCTGGAAGGAAATTAAAGGCCATTTAGTACAATCATTCCCATTTTACAGATAAAGAAATCTAGCCTGGGCAAGGTAACTTGACTTGGTCAATGTCACATGGGCAATAAACAGAAGAGTTCTCATAGTTTTCATCAGTAGCATGGGGATAATGAGATTTTCAATGTGTACATCAGAGTACTCTTCTGAGGGCAGTTCTTTATAGCCTAAAGCACTCTCAGAATGTGAGGGAAATTGTAACAATAATGCTACTTGCTGCTACTGTGGCTGTGTAAGGCCAATACCACTAGCACACAGGATGGCTACTAGCACAGGTTCTTTGATCTGCTTTTCTAAGGAAAGCAACTTTAAGGGGTTTACAATCTTACTTTAATTAAACATACATATGTCATTCACTTAGTTCAGGGGAAAAAGTCAGCACCCTGAACTTCAAAGAAAACACAAACAGAAATTACAAGAAGAAATTATCTAAACAGAGCAAAATAACACAAATCAACAGACACGCTTCTAGCCATCTGACAAGGTATTACATACATAGTTACCAGAGAGA
The DNA here is from genome assembly GCF_011100635.1 of Trichosurus vulpecula. Lineage (NCBI taxonomy): Eukaryota > Metazoa > Chordata > Mammalia > Diprotodontia > Phalangeridae > Trichosurus > Trichosurus vulpecula. The sequence continues at coordinate 198,393,308 of NC_050578.1, read as the reverse complement.
GAAGCACAAACATCTGAGTTTTCAAAGCTGGGGGTGGGGGTGGGGGGGCTCCTTAATGGCTACCCAGAGTCTGGTTAAATCACACAACACTTTTCCATTGAGTGAGCCCCCAAAACAAAATACTAACCTCAGAGTATACATATACACACACACACATGCACACACACACAAACACACACACACACACACACACACACACACACACATATATATATATATATATATATATATATATAAATGTATGTATGTATGTATACTTATTCAGGGTCTGAGGGCATCACAATTATGTGACTTAAACTCATGGGACCTAAGCCTTCCCATGACTTAAGCAGGTCATCAAAGACTCCTGATTCAATCAAACACTCTTGATTGAAACAAAGACAAGACTCAAAGGCACTGGATTGCCTTAGTGCTGATAAGCACTCCAAAACAAAAACCAGCAAAAAGTTCCACCCCACTTGTCATTATAGATGTATAGGTGGTGCTGTGTCTGGACCAACAATTTTATCAGTATAGGATCCCTCAGTGCAGAAACTTCTTCCACTGATGCAAATCAGCAGCTCATCTCTAATTTATAATCTCAGGGCGTTGCCCAAGGCACTAAGATATTAAATGACTTACATATAGTTTCTCAGTCACTATTTCAGAGGCAAAACTTGGAGTTGGTAATCATATTTTTCCCAATTTAAAGCCAGACTTCTCTCTATCCAGCATTAGCTAAGTGATGGTCCAGTTTGGAAGACCCAAGTTCAAATTCTGCCTCTAGCTGGGCAAGTTTTTCAAGCTGTGTCTGCCTGAATTCCCTTAAAGGTAATATCAGAATAATCATAAGACCTACCTGCCAGGGTTGTTGTGAGGATCAAATGAGAGACAATATTTGTAAAGCTTATAGTACAGTGCACATAGTAGTACTTCACAAATATTTGAATTCCTCTCCTCTTATCTTCTATCCATTAGTGCATACTGTCTCTTTCAGTTTTCATTAGTTTTCATTCCCAGAAGAGTCTAGCGCATGCATTGAACCACTTTTCTAGATTTCAGGAAAAGAGGATGCATCTCCACAGGTTGAGTGTGTGTGTGTGTGTGTGTGTGTGTGTGTGTGATGATAATGGGGGCATGTCTTTGAAAAAAAATTCCTGGTTTCAGCCTACTAAGAGCTTTCTTTAAACAGTGCTTCTTACTAAGTCCGCCAGGAAAGGAGAATAACTGGAAAAGAATCAGCCTTAAAGTGAAATAGGGATTTGATTCAAGTGGGAGTTAGGTAATGAGGGGATTAGCTCAGGTCAAGAAAAGAAGAAAGAAAAGGAAAAATAGACAAAGGGTGCATGCATTTTAGAATAACAACTCCTGGGAAGTTAAACTTGCCAGCTCTCTAGAAACTAACAGCTCAAATGGCACTGTGCCTGAGCCTGGGTCTGAAAAGTGTTGCCATCCCCCAAATAGGGAGGGTGATTCTAATGCAGAGGACAGTGAAGTGTGCCTAGCATTTTGAGAATTCATTGATGATGGGGTTGAAGTAGCTCTTAGGTGAATAAATGGATCACTAAATTACTTCCAAAATGTTGTGGTCATAGAACAAGAGGAGCTCAGCATCTCAGGGTGAGAAGGGACTTAAGAGTCTAGCTATGAGAGGTATTATGCTATGGTAGAAAGAACAGGGGCTCTAGAGCAAGAAGATATGGGTTCAGATCCTACTGCTAATTTTTTGGTCAGCTTTTTTTTTTTTAAGTCAGGTTTCCATCTGAGATGGTAAGCTTTTATTTTGTTGTGTTTATTGCTTTAGTATAGGGAAGGGGATTTTGAGAATAAACACATGCTATTGCTAAATACTAAATAAGCAGTAATATATTATTTATTTGTTGAACTCATATAACTATACTTATGGGAGAGGGGTGGAGCTAAGATGGCTGTTGGAAAGCAGGGACTTGCATGAGCTCCCACCCAGGTCCCTCCAACACCTATAAAAAATGTCTCTGAACAAATTCTAGAGCTGCAGAGCCCATGAAATAGCAGAGGGAAACAGGGCTCCAGCCCTGGACAGCCTGGATGGTCAAAGGGTAAAGTCTATCACACAGACTTAGGAGCAGAGTGCAGCAGAGCCTAGCGTGGACCACACAGACCAATCGGACCAGGAGCCAGGCGGAACAGGCCCTAGCACCCTGAATCAGTGAGCTGTGGCAGTTACCAGACTTGTAAATCCACAAACACCAAAGACAACAGAGAAGGTTAGTGGGAAAAGCTACTGTGGGAACAGAGTGAAAGGAGTGCATGGTCCAGCCACCACCCCAGGGGCAGTGGAAGTGGTGCAGCTATAGAACTATAGCTGCAGTTGCTTCAGGCCCCAGGCCCATCTGGTGGGAATAATTAAGTGGCAGATCTGAGCAGGAGTGCAGAGCCAGCTTAGATCTGAGTCACGGTTTGGGTTGGCAGTTCTTGGGGGAGGAATAGAGCTGGTGTGGCAGAGCTTGCTGTGTACCTCTGAAAAAAACAGTGCAGCCTCTCAAGCTTGGGACAAAGTACTCTATACTCTACAAGCAGTCATACCACAACAAAAACCTCAAGGGTCAAGTAAGTTGGCTGGGAACATGGCCAGGCAGTGAAAATAGACTCAGATTCAGACTCAGACTTTGGAATCTTTCTCTGGTGACAAAGAAGACCAAAACATAAAGCCAGAAGAAGTCAATAAAGTCAAAGAGCCTAAATCAAAAGCCTCCAAGAAAAATGTGAACTGGTCTCAGGCCATGAAAGAGCTTAAAGAGGATTTGGAAAAGCAAGTTAGAGAAGTAGAGGAAAAATTGGGAAGAGAAATGAGAGTGATGCAAGAAAACCATGAAAAACAAGTCAAGGGCTGGCTAAAGGAGGCCCAAAAAATACTGAAGAAAATAACACCTCAAAAAATAGACTAACTCAAATGGCAAAAGAGTTCCAATAAGCCAATGAGGAGAAGAATGCCTTGAAAGGCAGAATTAGCCAAATGGAAAAGGAGGTCCAAAAGACCACTGAAGAAAATACTACCTTAAAAATGGGATTGGAGCAAGTGGAAGCCAGTGACTTTATGAGAAATCAAGATGTTGTAAAACAGAACCAAAGGAATGAAAAATTGGAAGACAATGGGAAATATTTCAATGGAAAAACCACTGAAATGGAAAATAGATCCAGGAGAGATAATTTAAAAATTATTGGACTACCTGAAAGCCATGATCAAAAAGAAAAAAAGCCTAGATATCATCTTTCAAGAAATTGTCAAGGAGAACTGTCCTGATATTCTAGAGCCAAAGGATAAAATAGAAATTGAAAGAAGCCACTCATTGCCTCCTGACAAAGATCCCAAAAAGAAAACTCCTAGGAATATTGTTGCCAAATCCCAGAGCTCCCAGATCAAGGAGAAAATGGTGCAAGCAGCCAGAAAGAGACAACTTGAGTATTGTGGAAACACAATCATGATAACACAAGTTCTAGCAGGTTCTACATTAAGGGATCAAAGGGCTTGGAATATGATATTCCGGAGGTCAATGGAGCTAGGATTAATACCAAGAATCACCTACCCAGCAAAACTGAGTATCATGCTCCAAGGTAAAATATGGATTTTCAATAAAATAGAGGACTTTCAATCTTTCTCAGAGAAAAGACCAGAGCTGAATAGAAAATTTGACTTTCAAACACAAGAATCAAGAGAAGCATGAAAAGGTAATCAAGATAGAGAAATCATAAGGGACTTACTAAAGTTGAACTGTTTTGCTTACATTGTTACATAGAAAGATGATGTGTATAATTCATGAGACCTCAGTATTAGGGTAGCTGAAGGGAATATACATATAGAGAGAGACAGAGGGAACAGGGTGAGTTGAATATGAAGGGATGGAATCTTAAAAAGTCAAATCAAATTGAGGGATGAGAGAAGAATATATTGACAGAGGGATAAAGAGAGAGATAGAATGGGGTAAATTATCTCACGTAAAAGTGGCAAGAAAAAGCAGTTCATAGGAAGGGAAGAGGGGGCAGGTGAGGGGGAATGAGTGAATTTTGCTCTCATCGGAATTGACCTGAGGAGGGAATAACATACACATTCAATTGGGTATCTTACCCCACAGGATACAAAGACGAAGAAGATAAAAAAGGAGGGATGATAGAAGGGAGGGCAGAGAGGGGGAGGAGGTAATCAAAAACAAACACTTTCAAAAAGGGACAGGGTCAAGGGAGAAATTTGAATAAAGAGGGATAGGATAGGAAGGAGCAAAATATAGTTAGTCTTTCACAACATGAGTATTGTGGAAGGGTTTTACATAATGATACGCATGTGGCCTATGTGGAATTGCTTGCCTTCTTAGGGAGGGTGGGTGGGGAGGGAAGAAGGGAGAGAATTTGGAACTCAAAGTTTTAAAAACCGATGTTCAAAAAAAAGTTTTTGCATGCAACTAGGAAATAAGATATACAGGCAATGGGACATAGAAATATATCTTGCCCTACAAGAAAGTAAGGGAAAAGGGGCTGGGGGGGGGGAGTGCGGTGACAAAAGGGAGGGCTAACTGGGGAACGGGGCACCCAGAATATATGCCATCTTGGAGTGGGGGGGAGGGTAGAAATGGGGAGAAAATTTTTAACTCAAACTCTTGTGAAAAGCAATTTTGAAAACTAAAAATAATAAATAAATAGTCCACAAAAAAACTCCCTATACTTATGGGAAACTGTGATGTTTGATTATACATGCAAGAGTATATAAAATCTGTGCAAGGTTGGCTGGTTTGATTCTTTTTTCCCTATGCGTTACAAGATAATAGGCCTCTTTAAGAAGTGAATCAAAAGATGGCCCCTTTAATTAGAAAAAGAAAAAAGAAAAAAAATCAAGCTGAGAGGGGAAGACCTGCCTCGTTGCTGTTCCAGAGAGAAACAGTTACCATTGGCAGTCATTCTAAGCCAAGAGGGCCAAAAATATCTCCTTTAAGTGGAGCTTGAGCAGGGAGCTATTGTGTTCTAATCTATGAGCTTCAGAATGAACTGGATTTAAGGTTTTGGAGAGAGAGAGAGAGACAGAGAGAGAGAGAGAGAGAGAGAGAGAGAGAGAGAGAGAGAAGGAGGGAGGGAGAGAGAAAAGAGAGAGAAGAAAAAGAAAGAAAGAAGGAAAGAAAGAAAGAAAGAAAGAAAGGAAGGAAGGAAGGAAGGAAGGAAGGAAGGAAGGAAGGAAGGAAGGAAGGAAGGAAGGAAGGAAGGAAGGAAGGAAGAAAGGAAGGAAGGAAGGAAGGAAAGGAGGAAAGAAAGATCTAGCCAGAAAACCCCAAGTTAAGTGGGAAGCTTCTGGCCATAAAATTTACCTTCTTTTGGAGAGGAGAAGAGGGAGAGGGAGAGGATGAGCTGAGTTACCCAACTAGCTGGGTCCCCATTCAGGCAGCTGGGTCTACTCACAGGTTGTGTTTGTCCTTCGTTTTCACAGACAACCATGGTCTCAGGGAAACTATGGCATGACTTGCAGTTGACTTTGATTTGAGTGAGGGAGGGCTAAAGAGGCCTATTCACTGAACGGACGTTACCTCACTCTGAGTGTGTGAAAAGGCCTTAGCCTAAAAGGGCCAGGGTCTCCTATTGCATCCTGGGTCATCTCCAGTCATCCTGATGAATATCTGGTCGCTGGACCCATATGGCTCTGCAAGAGAAAGTGAGGCTGGTGACCTTGCACAGCCTTCTAGAAATATGTGTTTGAAGGTCACTTTGCCTCCCTGTTTTGGAGTTAGAGTTATCATCTGACTTTTTTTTCCCTTTCTTTTTCAAAGCCTTTTAATAGGCTGCTGAGCCAGCACTAAGGGTTCATACAACAGATTGAAACTATTACCCTTTTTTCCCTAGTGGTTTTCAAGTAAGGAGGAAGAAGAAATGCTATGAGCCTCTGAGTGGAAGGTGGGGAGAAGTAGTTGTAGTGACAGTGTATAGATGCTTCCTTATCTATATCTCTTGCTCCCCACCCCCGCCCTCTGGCCACCATGTGGCCATAAATACATGACAATCTGTTGTGTTTCATTCCTTCTTGTACTTAGGTGAATGAGACAAAGTTATATGACCTTATGAACTTCCCAATTTCAGAAGAAAAGCCAAGAACTCCCTTTATCAATTGTAGTTGGTAGCAGCAATAGTCAGACCCATTAAATAGCCAGCCTTGAGGAGTAATCTGCTTGACTCAGCCATCAATGAATAAATTAGTAGCTAAGACACCTCAACCGGTAAGTAAGAGAATGACTTTACTATGATCTAAGACTATGCAATGTCCAAAAGTGAATTTGGTAAAGAATCCTTAAATGGAGAAAAGGACTTGCAGAGCCAGGAGGTACCACCAAGTTTGGAGGTGGCAGGATTGAAAACATTTTGTTGTAGCTATTATAATTTTGAGTCCACTGGGAATTTTCTTTTGTGGCTATTGTCCTCCCATCTTGTTACTCTGGACCTGAGGGCTTGCTGAAGACTGAAAGCAGTGTAGCAGTGACCTCAGGAGTTATAGAACCAAGAGAATTTTGGAAATAAAAGCAGGTGGCAGGGGGACACTTCCATAGACATGCACAGTAGAATCACCCATTGGCAGTAATTCAGTCCCACCCTTCTAACCCTAAACAAGTAGAATTTCAGGAGTTACTACCCTGTAGGGACTGGGGTAGGGCAATGGTAAAATTCAGGAAATGAGAAAGTATAGGAAAACTCTGAAAACAAGAAAGAAAGACCATAGGTTAACAGATAAATATTTAGGGGAAGGGAATAATTCTGCAATACCAGAAAAGAGAATTAATTGACCGCAAGGAATCAAAGAGTAGTTGGAGGGCTGAATGAAAGAGTTTACAGCTCTTTTATTATTATAAGGAATAGAATAGATAATATAGTTGAACAGAAAAAAAACATTTTAGCAAAGAAGCAGACACCTTGGAAGATATAATTAAGGAAACAGAACTCAAAAATTAATGATAAAACAAGACATTATTAGAGCAAAAAACAAAACAAAAACCCTGTAAATTATCAGAATAAATGACACTCAATAAGCAACTACCTGGACAATTATCAAACTCCTAGGAAATCAGATGAAACAAAAAGCTTGGATAATATTTGGGAAATCATAAAGGACAAATTTCCCAGATTACAAGAACCAGAGGACAGAATACAACTATAATTCATAATGACCACATGAATAAAACCCAGAACTTTACACACCCAAAGATATGATCGCGAAAGACCTCCCTTATGAAAGAAAGAGATTAGGTACCAGTAAACCCCAGTCCAAATCACACAGGACTATGCATGTAATGCACTGAGAGGGAAGTATGATATAACAAAAAGCAAAGGAAAAAGACATACTTGAAAAACAACTTATCCTACACAGCATAGCATCATTTCAAACAAAACCTAGAAAGTTAAGGATGTAAACTTGAAAAGTCCAAGTGATGATATAGTGTTTACAATCTGAAAGGAGATTTGATTGTTTATTCTGAATACTAACGTCTCCTAGCACCAAAAAAGGAACAAAGAGAGACACTGTTCAAACCTAGCTTTTGCTAAACCCAGAAACACAAACTACTCAAGGAAGTATTCCCTATTCATCAAGAACTGTTAGAAAAACTAGAAAGCAGTTTGGAAGAAACAATTTTAAGGCCAACTTCTTACATGACAAATCAAAACAAACTACAAATGCACACATGTATATGTATGTATATAATAAAGATAAAGGACAGATGGTAAAAGTAGGAAGGAAAAAGGAAGAAAAGAAGGGAGGAAAATTTGAGGTTATGTCTAACATCCCTTCTAGCTCTGTATCTATCATCCAATAATTTGGTGATATTAAGACCTGGATGGGCATCAAATGAGTTATTTTTTTTAGGTTTACAGCCTTGAGAAAATATTCATTGTCAAGCAAAGAATAAAAGTGATCACAAAGCACACTGTTTTGATCACGTAATTTTAAAGGTTTGACAAGGACAAAATAAATGTAATTAGAACATGAAATAAATTATTAATTTGGAAAAATTCTCATCAAACATCTCTGATGAACTCCTGATACACTAAATCAAAGGAATTAATAAAAAATAAGACAAAATCATTTCCAGTAGATAAGTGGTTCCAGGAAATTAATAAACTTTTTCTGAAGAATAAATGCAATTAATCAACATAGGTCCACCAACAATTCATTACTGTACCCTTTTTCTCATAGTCCCTCCAGCATTTTTCATTTTCTGTTTTTGTCACATTAGCCTATCCGGTAGGTGCGAGGTGGTGCTTCAGAGCTGTTTTCAATTGCTTTTCTTTACTTATTAGTGATTTAGAGTATTTTTTTCATATGGCTATGGATAGCTTGCAGTTCTTTCTCTGAAAACTTCTTATTCATTTCCTTTGACCATTTGTCAATTAGGAAATGGGTCTTATTATTATAAATTTAAAATGAGACCTTAGATAGTGGCTGGAAAGCAGGGACTAGTGTGAGCTTCCTGCCAAATCCCTCCAAAAACCTATAAAAATGGCTCTGAACCAATTCTACAACTGCAGAACCCACGAAATAGCAGAGGGAAGCAGGGCTCCAGCCCAGGACAGCCTGGATGGTTGCTGGGTGAGATCTTTTACGCATGAAGCTGGGAGTGGAGCAGAGGGGAGCAGAGCCCAGCATGGGCCATGAAGACCAACCAGACCAGGAGCCAGGCAGAGTGTGCCCTAGTGTCCTGAATCAGTGAGCTGCAGCAATTACCAGACTTCTCAACCCACAAACACCAAAGACAACAGAGAAGGTTAGTGGGAAAAGCTGCTGGGGACAGAGTGAAAGAAGGAGTTCACAGTTCAGCCCCTGCCCCAGGGGCAGCGGAGGTGGGGCAGCTACAGAACTATAGCTGCAGTTGCTTTTAGCCCCAGGCTCACCTGGTGGGAGGAAATAAGTGGTGGATCAGAGTAGGAGTGAAAAGCCTGCTGAAGATCTAAGTCCAGTCTGGGTTGGGGGTTCTTGGGGAAGGAAGAGTGCTGCTGTGGCAGACCTGGTGCATCACCCCAAGCTTGGAAAATAGTACTCTTTGCTCTACAAGCAGTCATACCCCACTGAAAAACTCAAGGGTCAAGTAAGTTGGCTGGGAACATGGCCAGGCCATGACAATGCACCCAGATTCAGTCTCAGACTTTGTAATCTTTCTTTGGTGACAAAGACGACCAAAACATACAGCTAGAAGAAGTCAACAAAGTCAAAGAGCCTACAGCAAAAGCCTCCAAGAAAAACATGAACTGGTCTCAGGCCATGGAAGAACTCAAAAAGGATTTGGAAAAGCAAGTTAGAGAAGTAGAGGAAAAATTAGGAAGAGAAATGAGAAGGATGCGAGAAAACCATGAAAAACAAGTCAATGACTTGCTAAAGGAGACCCAGTAAAATACTGAAAAATATACTGAAGAGAACAACACCTTAAAAGATAGACTAACTGAAATGGCAAAAGAGCTCCAATAAGCCAATGAGGAGAAGAATGCCTTGAAAGGCAGAATTAGCCAAATGGAAAAGGAGGTCCAAAAGACCACTGAAGAAAATACTACCTTAAAAATGAGATTGGAGCAAGTGGAAGCTAGTGACTTGATGAGAAATCAAGATATTATAAAACAGAACCAGAGGAATGAAAAAATGGAAGACAATGTGAAATCTCATTGGAAAAACCACTGAAATGGAAAATAGATCCAGGAGAGATAATTTAAAAATTATTGGACTACCTGAAGGCCATGATCAAAAAAAGAGCCTGGATATCATCTTTCAAGAAATTGTCAAGGAGAACTGCCCTGATATTCTAGAGCTAGAGGGTAAAATAGAAATTGAAAGAATCCACCAATCGCCTCCTCAAATAGATCCCAAAAAGAAATCTCCTAGGATTATTGTTGCCAAATTACAGAGCTCCCAGGTCAAGGAGAAAATACTGCAAGCAGCCAGAAAGAAACAATTTGAGTACTGTGGAAACATAATCAGAATAATCCAAGATCTAGCAGCTTCTACATTAAGAGATCGAAGGGCTTGGAATATGATATTCCAGGAGGTCAATGGAGCTAGGATTAAAACCAAGAATCACCTACCCAGCAAAACTGAGTATCATGCTCCAAGGCAAAATATGGCTTTTCAATAAAATAGAGGACTTTCAAGCTTTCTCAGTGAAAAGACCAGAGCTGGACAGAAAATTTGACTTTCAAACACAAGAATCAAGAGAAGCATGAAAAGGTAATCAAGAAAAAGAAATTGCAAAGGACTTACTGGAGTTGAACTGTTTTATTTACATTACTACATGGAGAGATGATGTGTATGATTCATGAGACCTCAGTATTAGGGTAGCCGAAGGGAATATGCATATATGTATGCGTATATATATATATGTGTGTGTGTGTGTGTGTGTGTGTTTATGTATATATATATGTATATGTGAATGTCCATGTATGTATATATGTATATGTATATACATACATACATACATACATATATATATATATATATATATATATATATATATATATATAAAGAGAGAGAGAGAGAGAGAGAGAGAGAGAGAGAGAGAGAGAGCAGGCACAGGGTGAATTGAAGGTGAAGGGAAGATATCTAAAAGAAATAAAATCAAATTAAGGAATGAGAGAGGAATATATTGAGAGAGGGAGATAGGGAGAGATAGAATGGGGTAAATTATCTCACATAAAAGCGGCAAGAAAAAAGCAGTTTTGTAGGAAGAGAAGAGAAGACAGGTGAGGGGGAATGAGTGAATCTTGCTCTCATCAGATTTGACCTGAGGAGGGAATACCATACATACTCAATTGGGTATCTTACCCCACAGGAAAGAAGGAGGAAGAAGATAAAAAAGGGGAGGATGATAGAAGGGAGGGCAGATGGGGGTGGAGGTAATAAAAAACAAACACTTTCAAAAAGGGACAGGGTCAAGGGAGAAAATTCAATAAAGGAGGATAGGTTAGGAAGGAGCAAAATATAGTTAGTCTTTCACAACATGAGTATTGGGGAAGGGTTATACATAATGATATGCATATGGCCTATGTTGAATTGCTTGACTTCTTGGGGAGGGAGGGTGGGAAGGGAAGAGGGAAGACAATTTGGAACTCAAAGTTTTAAAATAAGATGTTCAAAAACAAAAAAAAAAGTTTTTGCATGCAACTAGAAAATAAGATACACAGGCAATGGGGAGTAGAAATTTATCTTGCCCTACAAGAAAGGAAGGGAAAAGGGGATGGGAGCAGAGTGCGGTAACAGAAAGGAGGGCTGACTGGGGAACAGGGCAACCAGAATATACATCATCTTGGAGTGGGGAGGAGGGTAGAAATGGGGAGAAAATTTGTAATTCAAACTCTTTTGAAAATCAATGCTGAAAACTAAATATATTAATTTAAAAAAAAATAAAACAAATGAAATGAGACCTTTATCAGAGAAACTTACTGAAAGATCTTTCCCTTAGTTTCCTATTTTTTCTTATAATTTTAGCTACATTGATTTTATTTGCACCAAACCCTTTTAATTTTATATCAAAATTTTCCATTTCACCTCCAATGAAGTACTCTGTCTCTTGTCTGGTCATAAACTCTTCCCATATCCATAGATCTGACAGGCAATTACTTCCACACTCCATGAATTTGCTTCTAATGTGACACTTTATTTCAAATAATGCACCTGTTTTAAATTTATCTTGGTATATGGTATGTCTATCTATGTATCTACTTATCTATCTATCTATCTATCTATCTATCTGTCTCTATGTATGTCTATTCTTCAAGACTACTTTCTGTTCTGCATGATTTGTATCTAATCTGTTCAAATGATCAATCTCTCTATTTCTTACAAAATACCAGATTGTTTTAATGATTACAATTTTGTAGTATAGTCTGAGATCTACTATTACTAAGCTTCCTTGCCCATTTTTTTAATCAATTCTCTTGATATTCTTAACCTTCTGTTCCTCCTGATGAATTTTATTATTTTTATTAGCTCAGTAAAGTAATACTGTAGTACTTTGATTGGTATGACACTGAATAAGTAAAGAAATTAATTTAATAAATATGTAATTTATCATATTGGCCCAGCCTACTTATGAGCAATTCATAGTTCTTCAATTGTTTACTTGTTTTTATTTTTGTGAAGAGTGTTTTATGATTATGTTCATATAATTCCTTTGAGTATCTTTTGAGGTAGATTCCAAAGTATTTTATATCGTCCATGGTTATGCTACATGGAATTTTTCTTTCTATCTCCTTCTCTTGGATTCTGTTGGTAATGTACAGAGATGCTAAAGATTTGTGTGAGTTTATTTTATATCCTACAAATCTGCTAAAGTTTTCATTTTGATTATTTTTTTAGTTGACTTTCCAGAGGTCTCTAAGTAAATCATCAAATTATCTGCAAAAAATGAGCTTTATTTTCTCTTTGCCTGAGGTTATAGATTAAATTTCTTTTTCTTGTACTATTGATATAACTAGCATTTCTAGTACAATGTTGAATAAAAATGGTGATAATGGACATCTTTGCTTCTTACTTGGTCTTATTGGAAAGGCTTTTAAGTTATTCCCATTAAAGATACTGCTTGCTCTTGCTTTTAGATAGATACTATTTATTGTTTTAAGGGAAGCTCCATTTATTTCTATGCCTTCATGCACATGTGTGTGTGTGTTTACAGTAATCATGTTGTATTTTGTCAAAAGTTTTTTTTCTGAATCTATTGAATTAATCATAATTTTTTTGTCTTTGTTATCAATATGGTCAATTATATTTATAATTTTCCTAATTTTGAACTCGCCCTACATTTTGGGTATAAATATAGTCTGGTCAAAGTAAATGTAGGTCAAAAGAGTTTTGTGCTGTAGTCTTCTTGCTAATATTTTATTTAAAAATTTTTTCATCAATATTAAATAAGGACATTGGTATACAGTTTTCTTTCCCTGCTCTCACTCTCTCTGGTTTAGATATTAAGATCATATTTGGACTCAAAAAAAAAAAAGAATTCAATAGGGTCCCTCCTTAACTTATTTTTCAAACATTTTATGTCATATTGGAATTAATTGTGTGGTAGAAATTTGTTTGGTAGAATTTTGGTAGAATTCACTCATAAAGCCATTTGTTCCTATTTTTACTTCCTTTGGAAATTCTTCAATTTGATTTCCTATGAGTGCCCCCAATTTTCTATTTTTGTCTTGCACACTACCATGCTCCATTCATTCAGGTTCACAACCTCAAAGGAATCTTTCCTTTCCCCCTCTCCCTCCCCATCTTCATTCTCTTTAAGTTGAATTTTTTTTTAAAAAATGCTAGTTTACAATTGGTTTTTTGTTTGTTTCTAATTGCAAGGGAGAGGTCACAATTTCAGAAAATTTCTATGGTGATTATAGATCAAAATATAACCCCTACATTATGGATCTAAATATAACCCTTACAATGGCATCACTATCAAAAAAAAAAAGACAACATGATGTTTCTCTGAAAATATTTTTTTTAATAAACTGATTTAACTGCAGGCTATAATCTGAGGAATTATAGGTAATGTTTCCCCCCCTGCCCTGTAGTTCATTGGGATAACCATTAGCTTAAATATCTGAACACCTGGGTTCCAGGTCTGGCTTTCTCACTACCTGGCTGTGGGAAGTCACTTAGCCTTTCTGCATCTCATTTTCATCCTCTGTACAATGAGGAGATCAGACTAGATGGTCTCTGAAGTCCTTTTGAGTTTTAACATTGTATATAGTCTACTTCCCCTTCCTTAACCTTCTAAGCCTCATATACAAAGGCCATCCCATTTCCCAAGATTCTATATTTTAAGCTTGCTTCTGACCATAGCATTTTGTGACATAAATTCTCTTTTTATATGTCCTTTGGTAATTATTAATGATAAACATCCTACATGCTTAAATAACATTTTGATTATTACACAAAGCAAAATTCAAATGAGGTTTGTTTCTGCTTAATGTTTAAAGGAATCCCTTGTGACTCTTTGCATCACAAGGACCTGCAATTTTTCCCTCAAGATGATTTAATGTATTATCTGTGGTAAATGAGATCATTCCTTTAATATATTGTCCAAGTATGTATTTGGTAATTTTCTATCAACAGTTTATTCCAGCAAACACTTTAACTCTTTCCTGTCACTAGTGTAACTTCTTGACATTTTTGTGCCCCATTCCAAAGTAGTGTTCTTGATGGCCTGAATTCTTTAATGTGTCAAGTGACTCCACCACCACCACCACCACCACCCACTCTGTGACCCTCAATTTCTTCCTCAATAAAATCAAAGGTTTGAACTCAAATTGGCAACCTGAGGCTGGAGTCAGGAAGCCTTGAGTTCAAATCTGGCTTTAAATACTTACTAATTGTGTGACCATGGGCAAGCCATTTAACCCTGTTTGCCTCAGTTTCCTCATCTGTAAAATGGAGATAATAATATCACTTACATTCCAGAGTTTTTATGAGGATTAAATGAGATAATATTGGTGAAGAACTTTCACAATGCCTGGTACATAGTAAGTAAATGCTATAAAATATATTATTAATATTTTTGAGACAGCTTGGTGGTGCAGTGGACAGAGCACTGGGCCTGGAGTCAGGAAAACTTGAGTTCAAACTCAGCCACAGACACTAAACAAATTTATGATCCTTGGCAAATCAGTTAACCCTGTTTATCTCAGTTTCCTTATCTCTAAAATGATCTGGAGAAGGAAATGGCAAACCACTCCAGTATCTTTGCCAAGAAAATCCCAAATGCATCGAAAAATCAAAATTGATTGAAACAACAGAACACTAACACCAACTGGTGTTATTAATATTAATGACTTATTATATATCAGGAAATGTGCTGAACACTGGGGATAAAAAGAAAAAAAAAAGCAACAACATAACTTCCCCCCACCCCGAAATTGCCTTCTAAGTAGAGGAAGATGACACATAAAGAAGAACTGGAAAAATTAAATTTATATCATACACGGGCAAGATGTGCAAAGCAGTCAGGGAAGTGAGGTCCCAGAAAAATGAGTCAAAAGTTTTCCTATCAGAATTGAGTAACCCACAGGGATGAGCCATTCAAAAACAGAATGAGTTTTTGAGAAAGTAGTAGCAGGTTTTCCATCACTGATTATTTTCAAGTGAATGTTGTATAATGACTTTTGGATGATGGTATAGAGGGGTCATTGAGAAGTAGACTGATACAGTAAAATAATCAATGGATTTGTAGTCAGATATCATGGGTTCAAATCTTAGAGTTGCTACTTACTACCTGTGTGACCTTGGCAAATGACCTCTAAAACAAGGGGGTTAAACTACATGGTTTTTAATGTCCAGCTCTATGTTCTATGATCCTAAGAAAACTTTCCTGTTATTAATTATAGTAATTGACCATTGGGTTTTCTGGCTCTAATTTTGAGAATATAGAATCCTAAATGGATATAGGAAAGAGTTATGCTTTCATCCCCATTGGAAATCCTAGTATATTAAGGAGAAGAGAAAGAGCTGCAGATAAGTGATGATGGTAATAGCCAAGAACAATTCTATAAAAAGTTCAGTGGAATGTATGTAATACATACACACATGCATACAAATGAATAGAGTGGAATACTATCATGCCATAAGAAATGAGGGAAAATATGCTTTCAAAGTCATGGTACGACTTGTAAGAACTAATGTGGAATAAAGTGAACAGAAATAAGAACTATTTATGTTGTAATAATAATATTTTGAAAACAAATAAATTTGAATGAATTAAAAACTCATATAAATAATCAACTGTAATTCCAGGAGACTAATAAATAAGAATACTTCCCACCTAATGACTATCTCTCATGACAGAGATAATGGGCTAATATATAATTTTTTTTAAATGCATTTTAGGAGGTTACTAATATGAGAATATGTTTTGCTTGACTGTGCCTATTTGATATGGAGGTTCTGTATTCATTTCTTTTTTTTTTTTGCCACAATGAAATAGGGAAGTGTGGTGGTGGGGAAAACAATGAATGCTTGACAATTAAAAATAATTAATAAAAACAATTTTAAAAGACTGCAGGAGAGGGAGAAATCTCACTGGAGGAAGGGTACAGTCAGGGTATTCTTCAAGGAAGATTTGAGCTTGCTCTTAAAAAATTAGTAGGATTTAAAAAATTGAAGATGAGAAATTAGGAATGCCAGCTTGGGAAACTGCATGAGCAAAGGAAGTATGATGGGAAATGGCCAGATATTAATACGAAATGTTCAATAGTCTAATAGAGATGAGTCACATGATATTTTAATAGCAGAAGGAGATAATTTGCTAAGGTAATTCATGGCCATATTATTTTAAGCCTTAAAAACCAAGCTAAGGAATTAAGATAAGAGACAACATGGTCTGCTGGATACCATGCTGGTTGTGAAGACCTAGGTTTAACATCTACCTCTGATAATTATTACTATAGGCTAGGATATATGAACATGGTCAAATTACTTTACTTCAAGATAAAATTTCCTTATCTATACAGTAGAGATAACAAGCTTTAGTATTACAACTTATCTCATGGGCTTCTTATCAGGATCAAATGAGATAGTCAGTGTAAACTTCTTAAACTCCAGAGTGACATTTGCATATCAACTATTATCAGTGGAAGATCTGGGAATCATTGAATTTTTTGGAATAAGGAAAGTGACTTGATCAGGGCTATGCAAATAGGTAGAATTGTGGATTCATTTATTCCAAATGTACTTATTAAGTACCTACTCTGTGTGCCAGAGATCCCCAACCAAAAATAGAAGAACTCTGTATTTTATTGGATAATGTCATGCCAGGAAGACAAGACCAATTACCAAGGAGACTATTGCAATAGTCAATGAGTGAGGTAATGAAAATCTGAACTAGCATAATAATAGTGGGAAACAAATATTAGAACTTTCTTTGCTATTGGAAAAACAAAACAAAACCAGTGAGTAATTGGATGTAGGGGGAGAAAGAGAGAAGGAATTAAAATGAATCATTTCATGGATATGGAGTTTATGGATTTAGAGCTAGAAGAACATCCAAAGCTATTTCATCAAACTCCATTTTGCAGATGAGAAAACCAAGGTCCAGAAAGTTAAGTGATTTACCTATGGTCACATAACTATTAAGTGACTGAGACAGGATTTGAAACCAAATACTCTGAGTGCACATCCAAAGTTCTCTCTCATACCAAACTGACTTCTCCATCTCCCGGTCTTTCTTGATTCAGAAGTTTGGAATCTCTGCTTTTGGGACTGCTAAGGATTCAGCAATTTTACTTTTCTTTGGAATATTCTTATGTGAGGTTTAAGGGTAAGTTTCCTTTAAACTGCTGAATTATATTGGGAAGTGGCTTTGCTCTCTCACAAGAAGCTATTTTTAGGGAGCATGAATAATTACACCAGATGGCTGTTTAAATCTGCTGGCATTGTTTCTACTGTAAATGTATTGTTTAGAGGCACATTTTTGTTAGATTTTTAAAGAGAGCACCAAGTTTCAGGAGTTCTCATATCTATCATTGATCCCTTTTGTCACCCTATTTCAAAGCCTCTTCTATGAAGAGGTTATGAAGTTGCTGATCTGAAAGCTTCTTAATAAATTATCCGGGCATTAGCGCCCAAGAACTACTTCCCCAAGAATACAGTCTTTAACTTCAGATTGTTGTTAGCCTGGGATGTATAAAGGAGAGCCACTTATTCTATGATTGCCTTGATTTAATCCTCCATGATTTGCTAAAATTACCCATTTCAATGGACTCGTCATTTTCTGCAGCAATTGAAAGAGCGGATTTTTTTTTTAATGCTCCCATTCTCTATGTCCTATCTTCTTGGTAAACTGTAGAGAAAAGCTCATTCTCCATAAGTTGTTTCACACTTTGTATGGGGGCAAAGAAATGCAATTTTATTTGTTATTTCCTTCTAAATCCTTACATAAGTGAATCAAAATAAAATAAATTCAGATGTCTCCTCTATTTATTTCAACGGAGAAAAGGACATATAACTGAATAGGGTGGAAGGATTATATATGGGAATCGTTCTCAGCACGTGCTAATTGCCAAAGACCTCCACGGGTGCAGTACTGTGCCTAGTGAAAGGGGCAATGGAGCAGAAAGAGCCCCAGGGGCCTGAGACTGATATTGTAGTCTTCACTCTCCCACTAACTGTGATGTGACTTCTTCAATCCGGGTTTCCTTTCTGCTACTATAAGGGGAAGGGATTAGAAAAGATGAATTCTGATGATCCTTTGAGATCTAAGTTCACTGATTCCTTAAGTTGTTTGAGCTCTGTTTTTCAGTCTCTCTATCTAAAGATCTTCCAGTAGAGCCCAGATGATAGCTTATCAAAGGATGTTATGGAGGGCATACTAATTGAGGTAGGGAGTGGGATGAGTGACTTCTGGGTTCCCTTGTCACCTCTAAAGTCCATTCCACGTCTCAATCCTGACTCTTTTTTTATTACATAGCCTTCTGGCAATGTCAAGCACCTTGTTTAACATCCCAAGTCCTGAAGAAAGCAGAAAAATAAACAAACTTTAGAGCCATAACGATTTGTCACAAGGACCCGGAACTTTATTCTGCAGAAGAGGAAGAGCTCCTTTGGGGCCCTCATCTAAAATAATTCTTAAGAACTGATCTGAAGTAGCCAAACATGGTGATAGCATTGATGTGTCACAGCTGATAGTGAGGGCATGGGGAACTCATTATTAAAAAAATAGAACAATAGAAAAAGGGGATGCGGGTTTATGAATATACATATATACATACATACATAAATACGCATACATGTTTACATATATATTCACGTATGGTTATATATGTGTGGGGAGAGAGAGACACACAGAGAGAAACAGAGACAGACAGAGAGAAATGGAGACAGAGAGATGGAGACAGACAGACGGAGAGACAGTTGACAGTTTAGTGGTTAGAGCACTGGGCCTGGAGTCAGGAATACCTAAATTCAAATCTGGCCTCAGATACTCACTAATTGTGAACAAGTCACTTAGCCTTTGTTGGCTTGAATTTATTCAACTGTAAAAGGAGGATTATAACAGCATCTAACTCCTGGGGTTTTTGAGAGGATCAAAGGAGACAATATTTATAAAGCACTTTGCACAGTGCCTGTTACATAGCAGGTGCTATATAAATGTTAGCTACTATTTTTAGCTATTATATACATATTATATATAAATATTATTTTATAATTAAAGAAATAGATGTAGATAAGTTATTTCAAATGCCACCATTTGGGAGCATTTAGCTCCAATATCTTCACTATAGTGTGGTGGGTGAAAGATGAAATGACTAAGGAAACAAAGGTTTGATCATCTCAGTGTATCAATTTATTAAGCAGTGTATGGCAATTGTCCAACAAACTGGGACCAGACCTCCTCAGCTTAGGGCTAGACTCCAAATACAGGAGGAAACAGACTTTAATAAATTAAAAACAACTAAATAAGGCCAATTCATTAAAAAGAAACAATACAACATTAGGTAATCTGATTTCTACTTTCCAAGTTGGGAGGGAGGGAGCAAAAAGGTACAACTCCCTGAATTCAGAAAAAAAAAAAAAGAGGTATTCTACTCTTGCAAGTGTCCATGAACCATCAAAGGAATATGGAAACAATAACTGATTATTCAGCACAGCATAAGTTTTCAGATAAGGCATATAGATTGCTTGAGATATTAATTGTGAGAAAACTCCTTGCATCAATCTTTGGATCTGAGTGGGTTTCCGGTCAGCAAAACCTAGGTCCTTGGTTAAGGATCTCCAAAGAGCTGGGAAAGGTGGTCCTGTTTCCCAGTCATCCATGCCTAGGTTCAAATAAAACAATAAGGTTTTCTCCTAATTCCCACAATTGAATTAACTTTTCTCACAAGACAGAAGTTGGACAACCCCTAATTGAATAGAAACGGAACTGAGCTAGTTCTAGGTTGAGTCACATGATGTCGTACACTCATTCTTACAATGCACCACTTGCTGTACAAATCTCCTCAATTCCCTCTATTTCCTCAGTAGCATGGCCATGATGTACCCA
Organism: Trichosurus vulpecula; assembly: GCF_011100635.1. Taxonomy (NCBI): domain Eukaryota; kingdom Metazoa; phylum Chordata; class Mammalia; order Diprotodontia; family Phalangeridae; genus Trichosurus; species Trichosurus vulpecula. The sequence continues at coordinate 198,373,329 of NC_050578.1, read as the reverse complement.
TGGTCACCATTCAACAGTTTGTTAATATAAGCTGGGAAGTATGTGAGACATCTGGGACTCTAATGACAGACTACTGAATTATATGACCCCTGGTTGCTTATTCAAGGCTGACCAGGAATTTGTCAGTAATAACATGCGACCTCTACCACTACTACTAACCCCTCCCTGACATAATATCTAGTGCCTTATCTCCTGACCTACTCTATATTTAATTACTTTGTATTTATTTGAGGCAATGTGAAGAAGTGGATTGAGCAACAGACTTGGAATTGGGAAGATCTAGGTTCAATTCTTTCCATAGATGAAATGAAGGAGTTGGACTCATTGTCCTCTAAGGTTCCCTCCACCTCCAGATCTATAATCCTATGTGGATTCTATTTATTCCCTTTGTATATACTTATGAATGTGCTTGTCTCCCCCATTGGATCATTATCTCATCCTTTATATTTCTATCTCCAGCATTTAACATAGTGCCTTGCATACAGCAGCTGCTTCATAAATACATATTAATTGATTGGATAAATAAATGATATTTATCCTGGGCACAGACACTTGCTAATTTATTGGCTCACAAGTCAGATCCTCCTCAGAAATCAGCTTTTACTTGTGCCTCCTTCCACTGCCTCCCCCAGCCAATAGCAATATTTTCTGTGGCATCTCTCAGTGCACCTTGATTCCATTTGCTTAGGTGCTTATAAACTATATTATAATAGAGCAGAGTTTCCTAACCTAGGGTAGGGATTTTTTTAAACTATATTGATAACTGAATTTTAATGGAATTGGTTTCCTTTAAATACAGTATATTTTATTTTAAGCATTTAAAAATATTACTCTGAGAAGTCCATAGGTTTCACCTGAATGTCAAATGTATCCAAGACATACAAATAAGGCATGTGTCTTCCCTCCCCATTACGGTGGGTCAGTCAAATAATAAGGGGAAATCAACACCTCCTTGGGGGCAGGCAAACTAAATGCACAATACATAATTGAGGAGGGACATTTAGCTGGGGATATTAGAACAACTGCTATTGCTACAATATGTAAGGCTGGCTAGAAATTTGTTGCTTTTTGGAAGAATTGGTTCATCAGTAAAGAGATCTGAACCCATATAAGTCCTTTGCACAGAGATGCTTGTGCAAAGATATTCTCTATCCTGTGTTAGTATTCTCTAGAATCTTCCCTTAAATATGAATCAGTCTATTTTGCCAATGAGTTCCCCCACTGGGAAGGTGACTAGGGTGAATTATTGTAGGGTGAGGTAAATGCTGCGCCTTCATCTGCACCTACAGGCTCCTCATAATTTGGGGCTATTCTTAGTACCTGCCTCAGAGGGAGGTCATCAGAAGAGGGGAGATCTCAGCTGGGATGGTCATTCAGATAGAGTACAAGTTTCCCATCTGATAAAGAAATTGATCTGAGACCATGTTTAGTAATGGGGTGGGGGAGGGGTGTTTGAGGCCCCAAATGGTTCATTGTATGAGTTGTGTCAGAGTAAGACCCTGTTTTAATTAGTCTTTGTATTTCCCCTACCATAGTTTGGCATGCAACAGGACCTTAATACATTTGTGAAGTTGAAGTCTTGTCATTCCATACTTGTTTTGCAGCCCAACTGCATTCCCAATGGTTTTAGAGCCTATTCTCCTCTTCTTGATATCTGTCTCCTTGAAATATGTCACAAAAATAATTCAAAAATAATAGGGTAGAAAAACCTTGTTTCTGGAGATGGACTTGTACAATGCATAATTCAGCACATTTAATGCTTCTAAGTCTAAGAATTCTTTCTTCCATGACATATTACAGATCGGGTCTGATATCGACATGTTGTCTTCTGTACTTTAACCAAGATTCCAGAGCTATGAAGCATATGCATTTTGGAAGTATTCATTTGTCTGCTGAACTCTCCCTGAGCCTTGGCTCTACCCAACTTTCTTATATGCTGGACTTAGCTCATATTATTTCAGCACCATATTCCCTGTCAATGTCTAATGTGTTTGGCCCTTGAAGCCCTCCCAAGTATACTTAGCTTCCTATTGTCATGGAAAGAGAGCACTGACCCTGTTGTAACCAGCTGTAGTACCTTTGGCAAATCGTTTAATCAGAGCTGATATCTACAGAAAGCTTTGAGATTTGCAAAACACACATTCTTTATCTTTAGATTAGCTAATAATCCCATTTTTTTTGTTACTGCAAACTGCAGTGACTTGCCTGAAGTCACACTAAAGATTCTGCCTCCAGATAGGACTGGCCCTTATTTTACATAGAGTTTGGGTTAGTCCTCTAAAGAGGAGAGGATGCATTTTGCTGCCCTGCTGCCTGAGGTGTAAAGGTTCTGCCTGTGGGGAATTGGTGGTAGAGTTTTTAGTAGCATGCCATGACTGTTTACCATAGTAAGTGCAGAAAGAGATGGTAGTAGCCATTTTAGCTAAATTAGTATTATTTTTTTAGCCTCAGGAATGAATTGGGTCCTTCATAGCTATTGTTATTAGTAAAGTCACTTTATTGTGTTTTATAGTTCATGAATATCCTACTGCATTTTAAACTTGTTTCAATCACTGGACTGGCATGGGTGAGTTCAAGCTCATATTTGTTTTGACCCCACTGCTCAGTTCAGTGCCTGGCACAGTAAGCATTTGATAAATTCTTGGTGACCAACTGGTAAACATTTAATACATGTTGTTGGTTAACTGATTGCTACCCCAGGCATTCTCCTGAGCGATGTTGTTATTATTTTTTTTTGGGGGGGGTGGATACCAGAGTGGATAAGTTAAGTGGTTTATGAAATATTTTGTGTCAATGTGTCAACAGATTGAAAAAAATGGGGGAAACCCAGTCTTTCCCTACATTTTAAATAAAAAGTAATGAAGACAAAAATAATTTGAAGGGCAAGACAAGAGCAACAGGGAGAATCAGGAAGAGTTTTCATGAAGGAGGCAGCATTTGTGCTGAGCTTGAAGGAAGCCAGTGAGTTTAAAAGGCAAAGGTAAGAAAGTTACATATTTTAGGCACAGAAAACAGTCTTCCTACCTCTTAAAATGATCTCTGGATGTTTAAACTAACGAGGAAAACAGTTAAGTGTGTCTTGGAAGCTGCTTAAAGAATTTGAAGTTATTTCATATTCAAAAAGGGTTCATCCTCTTCTCCTTGGCCCTTGACTGTAGACTCGAGCTATGGGTCTCATTTCTTGAACCATATTTTGACTTGATAAGACGAATGTAGAATAGGTTGCCACAAGAATGAGGAAGCTTTCCATCATTGCAGGTGGAGGGAAGCCTGGCTGATCATTTGAGGTTCTGCTGAGAATATTTCTGTTCATGTTTGGGTTGGAGACAGGGGTAGGGACCCTACGGCCTTGAGGCCACATGTGGCCTTCTAGATATCAGCCACACTTAAGGATCCAGAAGGCTACCTGTAGCCTCAAGGCTGCAGCTTCCTCACTCCTGTTCTGAGATTTTTGCTCTTCTTATATGTTCTACTTCTAGAAGGAAAGAGGGTGGGATGTTCTAGGTTAGGAGACAAGGTTCAGGTAGGGGTGGAGATTCAGATTTATTTGGTGTGTTTGGAAAACACTGAGGTAAAAATGCCAAGAAGTAACTGAGAAAAGGAAAGGAGTTATTTATAATACATGTTCTTCAGAGTGGATTGATTTTAGCTATTTTTGGTACCATTCTCAGAGGAATGGCTTGACAGAGTAGTGTTCTATAAGATTAGGAAAGAGAAACTTATCTGGGTCAAAAGGTAGCATAAAGCAGCTGCTCTCTGCACCTCCTTAGAACTTAAATGTGGCTAAAATACGCAATGAGGAGGATCAGTGGAATAGCTCAAGCAGAGAAGTTCTGACAGCATTTACAATTTATGGTTGGCCACAACAAACACAATGTGTCACTAGTAAAGCAACCCTTCTCGCTAGTATTTTTTTTTTCTTATCCAAAAACGTCCAACAAGCAACTCAATATAGGTACAATTCTATCAGCTGGGCAGATTGCCCTCTAACTTTATTTCCCCAAATCCCCAAATCCCTGCCTCAATTTAGGCTTCTAGGCCTAGGGAACCACACCCCATGTACCACATGGGAAACTTGGGATCTGTGGGATGGTTGGGCTGTACCAGATAAGGTGAGGGCCTCAGGCCTTGTTTCTCCCTAAGTGATCTTAAACTTGTTCCCTTTCCTGGTAGGTTTCACCAGTGGTAGTAATTTGTTATGAGCATTTCTAAGATCTCTGTTTCCCTGCCCTTGGAAACTTGTGACATAAGATGTAAGGTTTTTTACCATATTTGGCCCTTCCTGAACTTCCCAGTTAATTTGCTTCTATTACCAGAATTCCTAGGTAAAACCTCTCAATGCTCTTTCTGCTACACAAAATACCCCGGTGGTTCTGTTTTTGTTTACAAATGAGTTTATTTGTCTAGAAAGGGCCTTGGTGGGGATTCTATGTGCTTCCCCTTTGTCCTTTGGGTGACCTTCAACTTTATTTCTTCATAGACTGGAATATTCCATGACTTACAATAATACACCACCACCTGAAGAATGTTGGAAAGATAGACATTTTGTTCAGGAAAAATTTTGAGGAAAATAGAATAACTGTATGATTTCCCAAAGGCAGTCTAATCTTTCTAAACCTGCCCTTCATTTCTGGCTCCCACTCATTATCAAATTGTGGTGTCTAAGATCGATATGGATTAATAAATGGGTTTTCTAGGTGTGAGGTGCTGATAAGTGTTTAACAACTTGCTCTCTAGGAAGATGCTTTAATTTTAATCTTCATTGTTCACATTTGTTTCAATCACTTTCGTAAATCTAGACAATCCACAAAACAATAAATCAACCCCCGATTTGTAGTATTTGCCAGTTTCCGGGATGTAAATGCTCATACTGAAAATGCAACAATTAGTTATTGAGCTGGGGTTTAAGCTGGCTCCAGTAAACTCCAGTGTATGGATTATCCATCCAACTATGTATCATACCATGGCCAAAAGTACATTGTTGGGCTGAACTTTTTTTTTTCAATTATGGTTCTCATTTAGGGGGTTCTGTGTGGTAGCTTTATGAAATCAGCATAACATTATACTACAGGATCTCACTATCTAGTACAACCGATCTCTTCCATTTGGACACTGCTATATATTCTGATATATATAACACCAACAAATTGTCAGTGTTTGTCAAATACACATCTCCCATATATAGCACTTTGGGGACTGAGTTGGAATCTAAATGTGGTGGGCATGTTATCCTTGAAAAAGAAAAGGTAGTTATGTAATTTTTAATTTTTTTTTTTTCTATTATTGTCTTTCTGATTTCTGAAATGCTTTTAAGGTTATCTAAAAATGGCTAACCCCTCGCTATTCCTCTTTATCCGTCAATAAATTCTATTCCAGAAAACCAGGCTTAAGTATAAGCTATATATACAAGACCAAAGGAGTCCTTTTGATTACAAGACATTTTGAATGTCCTTCTCACTTTAAAGATATTGTATGTATCTTGGGAAGTGAGCATTCCTTCCATTAGCATTCCATGACTTTGAAGGGTCTTCTACAGCTAGCATTCAGCTGTTTATTTAATAACTGTTCTTTCACTAGCAGAACTTGATAACCTAAAATGACTTTTTAATAAGACATTCCCTACTTACCAGTGGAAAAAATCAGCATTTAGGGGATTTTTAGAACATGTATTACTCTAACTGACAGACCAGAACAGCTTTTGCTCTACTTATTCCCTGTTTGGGATAAATATGCATTTTCACAAATGAGCTGTTCCATGTCTTGAATATAAAAGAAGGCAAAGGTACATATTACCTGTCATAAAGTCCCTACCATATCTTGGGAGGACAAAGTTTTCTTAGGACCCAAATTGAATCTACTTCCAGTTACTTGAATCAACTCTCTAATATTCTGTTAAAATAAATATTTATTTTTATTCTGAACTTAAAAAAACAGACTGAATAAAACTAGCATTTTCATATACACAGTAGAAAAGAAAACAAAAAGATGATAGTCCCTTAACTGTAAATCTCTATTAGGCATACCTTGCTTTTATTTTTTTTACTATATAGAGTCAACCTGTAGCTTTTAAAGCTCTTCTTGTCTTTGCTTCATTTCAGCCTTCCTTCTGTTCTCTGAAATTTTGCAAGATGCCTCAGAACCCTCTTTTCTTTTTCTTACTTGTTCTTTTACTTTAGCTACCCCATTGCTACCTTCTGTTCCCATCCCTCCACACTAACAGAAAAGAAAAGAAAGGAAACAGCAAACAAAGGTCTTATGAAAGAATATGCAGTCAACAAAACAAATTCTTACATCGACTATGTTTGAAAGCATCTTGATACTATTACTTCACTGCCAAGAGATGGGTAACATGCTTCATCATCAGTATTTTGGAATTGTTATTGGTCATTGCACTGATCAGAGTTTTTAAGTTTTCTTTTCAAAATTTTTTTATAATGTTATTGTATAAATTAGTCTCCTAATTCTGTTCACTTCATTCTGCATCAGTTTATATAAGTTACCCTTAAGCCATCCCTTTCATCATTTCTTATGTAGCGAAAATATTCCATCACATTTATATACCATATTTTTAGCCATTCTCCAATTAATTTCCAGTCCTTTGCTACTGTAAATAGAACTGCCATAAATATTATGGTACATAAGGATTTTTTTTTTTACTTTTCCTTTGATCACTTTGGGGATATAGACTTAGCAGTGGAATTGCTAGGTCAAAGGTATGTAAATTTTAGTGTCTTTGGGGGCTGTTTCAGATTGTTTCCCATAATCATTGTACAATTTCATACCTGCTTCAAAAGTATATTAGTGAGTGTAGTTTCCATCAGCCCCTTAAACATTGATGATTTCCCTTTGTTGTCATTTTTGCCAACCTGAAGCTTGTGAGGTGATTCCTTTTGAGTTGCTTTATTTACATTTCTCTGATTTGTTAGTGATTTGAAGTATTCTATTTCCATATGGTTAGATTTATTAGCTTAGATTTCTTCCTTTGAAAACTGCTTATATATTTTGACCAATTATTTGTTTATTTATTTTTGGTTGGGGAATGGCTCTTGTTCCTATCCCATCTAACTAAACTGTTGTCCTTCTAAGAAATTGGAAATTTGCAGCAGAAAGTGTTTTTTAATTTGTCTTTTAAAAAATTTTCTTTTCTTCTTTTTTTTTTTTTGGTTTAGTTTAAGGGAAGACATTCCAATGACTGATATTAGGGGTCTTCATGAAAGAGTCATAAAAACATGTTAAACCCTTTTTTGCTTTATGAGAATTTATGAATGGTGAAGGGATTTTGCTTGAGAAAAGACTAATTCTGATGTGTTGAATATTTGGACAAAGGAAGCCAAATTCCATAGCATTACAAACTGTGAGGGTTGGAAGACAGATGACAGTTCTTCAAGATTCTTCAGCATGTGCAGAAAAATGGAAGAAATGTTTAAGGTTAATATTGAAACTTTGATAATTGTTGTATCTAGGTATGTTGGCTCAAGATATCACCTGATGTTTAATTAAAACATAATTTTATTTGCAGATTCATTAAGATTCATTAATTCATAAGGCTTCTAGTTCGATGTTCTGAGCCTGGTGTGAGAGGAGAGGAAGGAAGATCTAGGAGAAAGCACTGGACTTTGAGTTTGACAATTTGTGATCTAGTCTTGGCTCCAAAGTCTTTTAGCTCTAAGTAGCTATAAAAAGTAGCACTTTTGGAACCATTGTAACAATGCTGGGAAATAGGTGCTAAATATTTTCCCCAATTTACAGACCAGGAAACTGAAACACAGAGACATTAAGTGACTTGTCCAATGTCAATGTAGCTAGCCAGTGAGTGAAGCAGGATTCAAACTCAGATCAGAAAAAAAGGTTTAGAAACTCAGAAGTAATTAAGAAATCAAATAGGGATTTTTTGGGAGTTTTGCAGAAGCTGCAGATGATACACGAAGGCCAGCAGATGACACTGAAAAAAACTTAGAAACTCAGAAATACATAAAATACACGTACAGTATTGTATAATATCAACTAAAATTTTACAATAAAGTATGTTAACACCCCATAAAAGAAAAAAAAATAAAAAACTCCAGGAACAGACTTCTTCCTTGGGACAAAGGGAGGACCAAAAATTTTTACATGGATCACAGAGGACTCACAGGGGGATCACAGAGGGATCACAGGAGGAGAGAGCATACTCCTAATGCCAGTGACATGGAAGAGATTACTGTATTACACCACCTAGGTAGTGAAAAAGTCAATTTATGTTACTGAGCCTTAATATCCTTACCTATAACATAATAATAATGATATTTTAATGACTGATCCATCTTCTAGTGCATCTTCCATTGCTATTTGCCCTGACTTGAATCTGAAGGGGGTGGGGTAGTGGAGTAACTCAGATACTAATATTGTGACTTTGGGCATGTAACTTTGTCTTTCTAGCTCTCAGTTTTGTTTTATTCATTTGCTTTTGTTTTTCCATTTAAATATGAAAGAGTTTAGCAAAATGGACATGTTATCAGGTCTAAAACTCTGAGTCTTCCTTGTGGAGTTGTTTTAAGGATTGAATAAAATAATATACAAAAAACTCTTTATGAATATGAGTAGTTATTACTGTGATAGAAAGCAAAAGATGGGTCAGTCATGACAACATCATTGCTAAATTATGGAGAAAGCAACGGAGCTCCAGAAAAACATCTGCTTCTCCTTCATAGACTATGCTAAAGTCTTTGACTATATACAATAAAATGTTGCAAGTTCTCAAAGAAATGGGACTACCAGATTATCTTAGTTGTCTCCTGAGGAGCCTGTATGCAGGCCAAGAAACAACAGAACCAAACACTGAATGACTGATCTGTTTAAGATTGGAAAAGGAGTGTGAAGAGGCTATATATTGGCACTTTGTATATAAAATTCATATGCAGAGCAGATCATATAAAATGTCAGGCTGGACAAATCAAAAGCTGGAATTAAAGTTGCAGAGAGAACTAGCAACAATCTCAGATATTCAGATGATACCATTCTGATGGCAGAAAGTGAAGAGAAATCAAGAAGCCTCTTGATGAAGGTGAATGAGGAGAGTGTAAAATCTGGCTTGAAGCTTAACATAAAAAATTAAAAAAAAAACTAAGATCTTGGCAACTGGTCCCATCACTTCCTGGTAAGTAGAGGAGAAAAATTGGAAACAGTGTCAGATTTTATGTTCTTTGGTTCAAAGATCGCTGCAGATGGCAACTTTAACCATGATGTTAAAAGACACTTGCTCTTTGGAAGGAAAGTTATGGAAAATTTGGACAGCATACTAAAAAGCAGATACATGACCTTGCCAAGAAAGGCCCATATAGTCAAAATGATGGCTTTTCCAATAGCGGTGGGTGGCTGTGAGAGCTGGACTCTGAGGAAAGCTGATCACTGCAAATTAGACACTTTCAAATTATGGTGCTGAAGATTTTTGAGAGTTCCTTGAACAACAAGGAGGTCAAATCAATAAATACTTAAAGAAATTAATGTAGGCTAATCACTGGAAGGTCAAATACCGAAGCTGAAATCTAAATTATTTGGCCACGTAATGAGAAGACAGGACTCATTGGAAAACATTGGTATTGGGAAAGATTGAAGGCAAAATGAAAAGGGGATGGTAAAGAATATCATGGATAGATAGTGTCATGGAAAAAATGAACATGGACTTGTATTCCAAAAAAAATAGCGTAGGATAGAAGGGCCAGGTATGCCATGGCCCATTGGGTCACAAAGAATTAAAAACAATTAAACAACAAGATCCAGGCTCTTTGTGAATGTAAATACTTATTTTTTGTATTTATTATCTAAATACATTCATTATGTATTCATTCATTCAATAAGTATTTATTGAGTACATTTTACATACAAAACACTGTTCAGATATACAAAGAATACTATATAGGCTCTGCCTTCATGTAGCTTATAGTCTGATAGCAGAGATAAGTTAAATGGTGAAGTGGATGAAGGACTAGTTTGGGAGTTAGGAAGACTGATATTCAAGTCCTACCAGCGATACATTCTAGATATGTATGTTTGGAGAGCTGTCTCCATCGGCTCTTCAAAATTATACATCATTAATGTTCTGATCTGCATTAGTGGAGCCTGGTACAAACTAATCGCTTAGTAAATGGAATTCTCTCCACCCTCCCTGCTTTTGTTGATTTGGTGTAAGGAGCTTCCATACCAGGGAGTTTCCTGCAGTCAAGAAATCATAGGTCTGAAAAACAATAGCAGCCAAGATGTTGATTACCCCAATGGTTCTAATACAAAAGTGATATTTGCTCTAAGAGAAGTACACAAAATTATTGGAGAAGTTCAAAAGCTAGAAATAGAATGTGGTGTTGGGGTGGAGCCCATTCTTCCACTGACTCTCTAGGCTTCTCTTTCTACCATAATTTGGCAGCCTTCTCAACCTAGAAGATTGCTTCACTTCTGCATTTCCTTCTTTTGGTGAATGTGTCCTCCCCAAATCTTTGCTCTGATATTTAGAATGTTAAAAATAAATGTTTTCCCAGAATCCCAGTCTCTCTTGCCTCTCACTGGTGGGGGAAGAAACTTGGAGATACGAAAGTTTAGAGATCTTGAGAATTTAAATTGTTCTGACATCTCAAAATCTCATAAACTCCAACCCATCCTTTCTCCTATCCATGTTAAGTCTTCCTTAAGCTAATAAATTCTGGGTTTTGAATTTTCAGAGAACAGTGGAAATAGCTCTGTCCCCTGTAATACCCTCTGAACTGAGAGTCTGAGCTACAGTGACCTTCATAAGAGCTTGCTATCTTTATGTCTTCATTTCATTTAAAAATATATTTTAAGAGCCTTTTCTGTGGCAAGTATTATGTTCAGTGCTATGTAGACAAGGATGAAAATAGCATAGTATCTGCCCGCAAAAAGCTTAAAATTTAATAGAACTGCTATATTATGCAAATATACTCATTACATAATGAGAGAGAAAAAAATGAAGGAAGGAAGGAAGAGAGGGAGGGAAGGAGGAAGAAAATAAATCAACATTCATTTATTAAATGGCTACTGTATACCAGGCATAGCAGCTAAGTGGAAAAGTAGATAGAGCACCAGGCCTGAAGTGTTGGAAGACCTAAGTTCAAATATTACTTCAGACACTTAGAAGCTGTGGGACCCTAAGCAACTCACTTAACCTTGTTTGTCTCAGTTTCCTCACTTGTAAAATGAGCTGGAGAAGGAAGCGGGAAACCACTAGAATACCTTTGCCAAAAAAAACCCCTAAATAGGGTCAGAGGGGGTTGGACAAGACTGAAACAACTGAATAACAACTACAAGGTACACATATGGTTCAGATAATACCCTTTCTCCCTCTCCTTAGAAGCATTTCTAAAACCTTTTCATAATCTCTATGAAATTGCTGGATCTGTGTGCAGTATGTGGGTTGTGAAAATTTAAAATTTCAGCATTAGCCAATGTATCCAAGGCACTGTTTGGCTAATTAAGTGCCTTCCCACCTGCCTCTGTGTTTTCTTGAAGTTTTTAAGCTTTAAATGGACCTAAATCTTAGGGAGTGGTCCACATCTGATATGCTCGTACACCTGACTCTTCAGGTGTGGATGTAGAGGCAAATATCTAAGAAGGTACTTTGGCTATTGGTAGGCAGAGGAAACTGTTACTTTACAATTCTAATACTGTTTTTTTTGTGGCTTTGCTATTATAAATCAGCCACAGAATTATGGCATTGGAAGAGACTTTAGAAATCTTCTACCAACCCCTCTTTTGTCCAAGATCAAATAAAAATTAATATACATCTTTGACTAGAAGTCAGGCCTCCTAATTTGTAGTTCACTTTCTTTCCCTGATAACAAGGGGAGATCTGTGCTCAAATGACTGCCTCTGAAACCCCAGGCAACTTAGTTAACCTTTGTGAACCTAAGGATCCCCTGTAAAAAAAAGATGAGGACATTGAGCTAATATGTCTTTCTACCTCTAGATCTGTGATCCTATATCACCACAAAGGACAGCAGGGCCAAACTAGCCTTAATAATAGGCTCAGTAGAATTATCACCTACCAATAGGATGTGAAGGAGGCATCAAAAGGAAAACTCAATGAAAAACCAAACCAAACCAAAACAACAACAAAACTTCCCATCCCCTAATCATGGTATCTGACATCCCCAATATTAAAGCATAATCTTAATGTATTATCTCCAGAAAATTCCAGTTCATAATTCCAGTGTCTTACTTGAGAGTGGAAACATATTGAAGCATTAGTAGTCACTGATATGTTAGCACAGATTTATTTACTAATTTAGGGGCAGCTAGGTGTCATAGTGGATAGGTGTCAGGCCTGGAGTCAGACACACTCATCTTCCTGAGTTCAAATTTGGCCTTATATACTTATTAGTTGTGTGACCTGGGGAATTCACTTAACCCAATTTGCCTTAATTTTCTCATTGGTAAAATAAGCTGGAGAAGAAAAGAGCAAAACATTACACTATCTTTGCCAAGAAAACCCCAAATGGGGTCACAGGAGTCAGACAAAGCTGAAACAACTAGACAACAATATTTACTAATCTATTATCAGAGAATAGGGTATTAAGGGAAAAGTAGAGTGAAGAGGGATGATTTTCTGTCAGTCAATGGGTAGTTTGCTAGGTGGGCAGGTCCAATTTGGATAGCTCAGTTAGGGAGCCTGAGAATAAAAGAAAAGTTTACTAGATTGTTAGCTCCATATAGACAAGGAGAATCTCTTGCAAGTAGCTGGCACTCGAATATTCCTAAATAAATCACAAAGGTAATGGGTACTTGAGGAGATGCAAGTGAGGGAAAAAAGCTTATATAAAAATTCAATTTGAGTAATAGAATATTAGCTTATTAAGAGATATTAGGATATAGACTACAAAAAGGTTAAGATTGGGAGGCACCTTGGAACAGACCTTATCATGTCAAAGCTGTAAGAAGTCTTAGAACAAAGAAGACAGAGCTCTCAGGGTGGATGAAATACAAGATCATTCCATCATTTTCTTTATGATGAAGCTGATTTAAATTAACTGGAGCAGTCAAGTGATTGGCCTAAGATCATACCATGACTCAGTAGCTGAGATGTAGTTGACTCCAAATTTGTCATCTTTTAATCCATCACCCTTTCTAAAGTATTATTCCCCCTTATGAAGATGAAGGAGCACCACTAACATATTGCACATACATGTTTGCATTGAATGGCTGTGACAGCCTTGGATTGGTTCCTTCTCCATTTCGTTTAATGAAAAAAAAAGAAAACTCATAGAAAAGCAAAAACAAAAACAAAACTAAAACCACCTTCTGGGGATTTAACAATGACAGATATTGAACAATTGGGTGGGGAACAGCAACAACAGTAACATTTCCCTACTCCTATTTTCAGAAATACCTCACTAACCCCCTTTGGAAAAGACTGGTTTCTAACCTTTAAAACTGGTACAATTGTTTAGAAGCAAATCAGTCAAACAGGTTGGTTCATTCCAAGGAAACTTGAGGGAACACTATGCATGATTCGTTTAAGGATGTAAGGAACCTTTGAGGTAAACTACTACAACCCATTTATTATACAGATAAGGAAAATGAGATCAAGATAAAATGAGATCAAGATGTGACATTCGTAATTTCCCAAAGCCCGTATCACTGGTAATACTCAAACACATCTTTTGACTCTTTATTTCCATTATATTACACCATAGACTGAACATTAACACTACAACAGATAGTAACTTTTTTTAAACAGGCAAGGAAGGGTATCCTAGTTCCATTATAAGTAACTCTGATTTGCAGAGGTGTATAAATGATCCTTCAATATTCAACAATAACAAATTACACAACAGTGATATAGGAGGAAGCCATCAGGTGACATTCAAAGAGATATCTGTAGTAAAATTCAAGAGGTACATATAGTAAAATTCTAAAATATCTAGAATGTGAAAAGTTCAAAATATTAACAATTGCCCCATGGACACTGGAAGTTATAGACAATCTTCAGAGTCTCAGCAAATGATAGATAACACCAAATTTCAGGGCATCATCAGCTGTCCTTTGATATTTCATATTCTAGAAAGACTTTTAAAAATTCAGGAAAAAATAGAAAGATTAATGGAAAAATTTGTTCTGTTGTCTTCATTGTGTCCCTACAACGTAGCACTGTGTCTGGCACATTTTGGGTATTGAAGAAATGCTTATTCAAATTAACTGACTCTCTGGAAACTCTGGAAAAGTTTTAGATTTCCTACTTAAACCAGATTGGAAAATTGCAGGAAAACTAAAATTATCCCGATATTGTTATTGTTTGTCCTTTATTCTTAAAGAGGACCATGACATCAGCAAGACAATGCCATGACTTGCAAGTGAAATGAATTTAAATGAGGAAGGGCTGTGCAAGGTCACCAGCCTCACTTTCTCCTCTGGAGTTATCTGGGTTCAGGGACAAGATATAGATCGGGATAAGTGGAGATTCCCCATATATCCTAGATACTCTGGAAAGGTATTAAAAATTCAGAAAATGTGGGAATAATAGGATTTCAGGAAATTCTAGGCTACAAATTTTAAGTCACCATCAATAGTTGCTGGGATACCACTAACTCCAGAAAGGCTTCGTGAAATTTTGGATTTTGTCCCCAAGAAGTTTACCTAGCAAATTGTAAGGCAAAGCAATCATCTTTGAGTTCCTTAAAATCTTGTAAGTTGACAGGGATACAAGAAATTCTAGATCATAACATGTTGTCAAGCACACTCAATTGTCTTTACATATCCCCAATTCCAGGGTGATTTTTAAAGATGATTATGTCTCTTTTCTTCCCAGGGGAAGCTCTTAAGGAAATGATATGGAAGAAGTTTAAAGTCCTGGCTTCTCACCTTTATTGGTCAAAACTGTTGCTAATGTTCACAATCCCTCTTTGGCTGAAAAGATTTCTGGGAGTGGGAGGAGTCTGTAGTAAAAGGAAGAACCATGAGACAGTCAAGATTTTTATTTCTATTACTTACACTTTCAAATTTGCTAACTAGCGATAAACCAAACTGACGGGTTAAGATGACTTTGTTCTGATTAATTTTACGGTAATTCTGGGTGCTTCAGTTTTAAATGAATTGTTTGAATACTAAATTATGCAGCTTTATGATCCAGGAGATAAGCAGGGTCCTAAAGATGCCTCTGAGACTTAAAAGAGACAGCATTAGAAGCTCATTATTGCCGGCACATTTAACATGGTTAAAGTAGGGGAAAATAGCCATTAAGTTAATGTAATAGTTAAACTGCATTAATTTGAAAAACTGCCCAGTGAAACACTAACAGCAGAAGATGTATTTTGTCTACTCAGTGACATTTATTAAAAAAAAAATACAAAGGCATTTTGAGATTCTCCTTCCCTCTGGCTCTCAAGAGTGTCTCCTTCCCTCTATCTCTCAAGAAATGTAATACTATTTTATGGTCTATGGGAAGAGGTGAAGATCATTCTTCACAATGTAGTAAGTGAAAACACTAGTAAGAGTGTTGTACTTCTCTTTCTGTGGGGTCACCATGGTACAGTGGAAAGACATCTGGATCCTGTCAGAAGACCCAGGTTCAAGCAGATCCTTGCCTTGCTCTGAATAAATGATGTGATTAATTCATTTCACTATCAGGGACAGTACAACCATCAATGAAAAAAAAAGTTCTAAGGAGGGAAAGAGCAAAGAAGGCAGAAAGAAGTCCCAAATGAAGAGTAAATGAGATAATACCAAGTTTTCCTCATTTTAGTACAATTTTAAGCTTTTAATGCTATTATAGCTTAAAAACTTTTGGGACACCCAATACATGTAAGGTGCTTTGTGAACTCCAAAATGATATATAATCATCAATTATCATAATAGTAATAATGATTTTATCCAAAGGGTCCACAGGATATTGGGAACATCCCAACTAATGGAAATTGCCAAGAAATTTCTCCAGGGGTTCATCTGTATCCCTTCAGATCCAACAATTGTTTGACAACAATAAATGATCAGTTAAGAACTCTCACAACCAATGAAGATTGTCCCCAGCACTAAAAATTAGAGTCTTGCATTATTGCCTGAGAAAGAGGAAGAAAATGAGGAAATGAGAATTTTTTAAATGCCTACTATGTGGCAGGCACTGTGATAAGAGTATTTTTATTTGTTTGTTTGTTTGTTTTTGGGAGGGAGGAAGACAGGGCAATTGGGGTTGAGTGACTTGCCCAATGTCGCACAGCTAGTAAATGTGTCAAGTGTCTGAGGCCAGATTTGAACTCAGGTCCTCATGACTACAGGTGTGGTGCTTTACTCACTGCACCACCTAGCTTCCCTGTATGCTGACTTTTAAAATTATTCTCATTTGATCCTCACAACAACCCCGGGAGATAGGCACTATTATTATCCCCATGTTACAGTTGAGAAAATTGAGGCAGACCAAAGTTAAGTGAATTGCCTGTGATCACACAGCTAATATGTGTTGGAAAGCAGATTTGAATTGAGATCTTCCTGACTAGAGTCCCAGTACTCTAACCACTGCACCACCAATCTATATAACATAGTGACAAGAACATTATATATGAAGCCAGAAATCCAGGGTTCAATCTCACTTCTGCTACCTTTATGACCTTCAGGAAATTATTTTACTTTTTGAATCATCTTATTTGCATTTAAAATATGAAGAAGCTGAAGTAAATTATTTCCTGTGAACCCTTTCTAGAATTAAATCTTGTGATGCTACAGGCCACTTGGCTTATTCTGGATGCTCTACATATACGAATGCAACCTAACATTGATTTGAATTGTTAACATATCATAAGAGAATCAAGAATATCCAGGCTACTTATTATAACTTGACCAAGGTACCTACTTTTCTCTCAGAAGGGTTCAATTTATTTTCAATACTCAGATGTCTTGGAAAGTTTTCTGGTATTATTTCTTATATCATTGTATTCAACTTTTCAACCAGTCGTGTTCTTCTGGTGAACTTGTGATCTTGGTTTATTTTATTTTTTTTTGTTTTCTATGAATCCTGCCTTTGTGTTCCATATGTTTTGCTTACATAGAGATCATGTGTTCTTTTAATGTTATTACTCTTTGCTTTTCTTCTTCCAGATTATCTTTTTACTTGTGTATATTTGCTTTCCCAATTAATTGCTTTTTATTTATTCTTTGGAGAGACTTACCTCATTGGATTTATTCTGCCAATAATTTCTGCTATGCATACTGTAAACTATGCTTTTACAACATGTCTCTTTTGAACTATGCAGCAATATATTACTCTGGTTCCATGATTTCCTGAGAATCCATAGATTCCTCTGCCTTGTATCCATTTTCTTTGTCTTGCAATATTTATTTAGAGATGCCTGGACTTGTTTAGATGTCCAGGGGGGGCTATTTTCTCTTTTCTTATTAGTATCTTCCCTATTAATTTATTTGCTTGTGCTCAAGATTTTTAGCTGAATTTTCTTCTTCCTGAGATCTTTGGAAGTTTCAATCTTCTTTTCCACCTTATTTTTCCCTTATTGCTCACTTTCTGACTTCTTCACTTTTGATAATGGATCCCCCTGAAGGCTAGACCTCAAAGCTGTTTCAGGCATACCTTAAAGTGGTATTAATTTTTCATTTTTCTTAGTTCCTGAACAAAGTGATTTCTGGGGAGACAGAACTGCCTCTAGCTGGATATTGGTAGTCTTTCAATCAGGCCTAGTTGAGCTCCCAGAAACATACTAGTGTTCTACCCCATTTCCCTCTTTTCTTTTGCTCTCTACCTGAGTGCTTGTTGTAGCACGCTGTCACCCAAAACAGATAGATCATTCTTCTACTTTCTTGTAAGTCACCTGCCCAGGTTGGGGGAGATTGGCAGAGCAGAAACCAGCTGCTTATTGCAGAAGAATGGTGGGATGAGGGCAGGAGAAGGGAAGACATGGTAGGAGCAGCAAGAATATTACTGAATGTTTCCCAGCTTATAAACTCATAGCATGGGTTGAGCTGCCCTCTGGAATTTAAGGAATGGTGATCAAGGAGTGCTGAGTCTTTAAGTCAAGGATTAAGGATTGGCTTTCTCTGCTATTGATTCATTAGGTTGTTGTCTTGTTAGACTTCTTGGTGTTTTGGTCTGCCTAGATAACTACAAATATCTTTTTGTCCTCGCGTGTGTTGTTTTGGAGAGTTTTGAGAGTTCTCGAAGCATGAAGAAAGTGCGTAGTACTATATCTTCCTGGCCACCTCAAAAATCTTTTTTCCTCTCAAATTCAGATTGCAAATCATCTCCCCACTTTTTATTTTTTTGGAGGGGGGAAGGCAAAGCAATTAGGGTTAAATGACTTGCCCAAGGTCACACAGCTAGTAAGTGTCAAGTGTCTGAGGCCATATTTGAACTCACTTCCTCCTGACTCCAGGGCTGGTGCTCTATTCACTGCGTCATGTAGCTGCCCCTCTCCCCACTTTTTAAAGAGAGAATGGAGACAGATGCCACATTTCTCCAAATCGTTTTCATTTTCAGTATAGAAGTATGGCAGTTTCCACAATTGCATACTGTCAAATATATCTTTACAGTTTAAAGTGTTCTTTTGTACACATCATCTCATTTTATCTAGAAGCATGATAGGAAGGATAGGGACTGTTACCCTTCTATTTACTGATTTGAAAAGATAGGCTTAGTTGAGTCAAATGAGTTGCCCAAATTCACACAAGAGTATCCTGTGATCATACTGTTTTCCCCCATGAGAATATAAATATAATCCATCTTAGTTAGTGTTTAAAAAAACAAACAAACTTCTTTTGAAGTAGATCCATCATCTAACTCTGACTAGAACATGCAAAATTTGGAAAATACTTCAAAGACTGTCCTAGCAGAGTCAATAAACCAGTTCCCTCCCCTAGCCCTTAGTGGTATGCAGTATCTGAATTCCAGTCAAATGCATCATGTATTAATACCAAAATTCAGGATTGTAGACTATGTGTTCTAACAGTACTAAAATTGAAACTCAATTGGGAAAGAATACCCAGGTATTATCTACGTATTTCCACTTAATTGATTTGAGGTCGGTAGAACTTTCTATCAATTAGTGTGTCCAAAAATGGAATGAGTTGTCTCTGAAAGTACTGAATTTCCCAGAAAGTACTGGTGTTCCAGCAGATGTTGAATGATCACTTGTCAGAAACGTTAAAGAGGGGGAAGACTCTGTAGTCTCTTCTAACTTTATGATCCTAGATTCCTGTTATTTCACTGCATGGTTCTCTTTTCCCATTTCTAGTTTGTTATTGTATATCTAGTCATTGAGAACACTTCTTAAAAAGCAGAAATACAATCAGTAAAAAGAACAGATGCTCTAGGTTAATAGTCTAAAAATAAGAGAGATGACTCTAAAAGTACCATTGTACTAAATTATTCACTATGATATGATAACTAACACCATGGAAGTCAATCCATTTGCTAATAGTTAGCCCTGAAAGTCTGTTTCAGCCAAGGAATTCTAGACTTTACCATACACAGAATCAAGAAATGTAAGGGGCTAAAGTCTCTACCTACTGCAGCTTCTGGATAAACTTTTTAAGGGAAATCTATAAAAAAGATTATACTGCGGATATAGACAAAAACGCTTCAGTGTAGGAGATGTTAGATGCTAGTGTAGTCTCTAGAGGATATGGTGTATGCATGAAATAAAGATATCTATGACATAAGCTAATATGACCTATGTACTGGGCTTCCCTGGTCAAAGTACCTCTAGAAGATTGTGTCCAGTTCTAGATGCCACTCTCTAGGAAGATCATTGACAAACACATCCTCCAGAGAAGCATGAACAGGATCTTCAGTGGAAGGGAAAGGTGGCTTTGAGTGGTCACATTTAAGTTTGGATCATCCTGAATATCACCTTTTCTTAAAAAATATCAAAGATCAGTTGAAGGAACTGGAATTGTTAGATAAGGGAAAAGAAGACAAAGAGAGGGAAGATATTATAGTTATCAAATATTAGAAAGACTGTCATTTGGAACTGGACTTTGTTCTAGCATTTAGCATAGCACTTGAATTGTAGGAGGCATTTAACAAATATTAATTGATCGACTGACTGCCTTTTTTGCATACCCCAGAGGACACAACTAGGAACAATGGATAAAAGCTGTGAAGAAAAAAAAAGTTGCTATGTACAAAAAAAAAATAATAAATGAATCTAACAAAATAACTTCTAACAATTAGAGTAGTCCCAAAGTAGAATGAGTTGCTTCATTAGGTGGAAACTGGAAAGTCTTTTCGTCATGGATGCTGTAGAGAGAAATCTTGTTTAGGTGGAGTACAGACTAAATGACCTACAATAGTAGTGTCCAACTCAAATAGAAATGGGGCCACCAAAATAGGCATAAGGCTTCCTGTGGACACTTACTGACTTAGAAAACCAGATATTATCAATATTCTATTATATTTTGTTAAATATTTCCCAATTCCATTTAAATATTATTTAAGCGGGGGAGGGGGGGGGCGGAGCCAAGATGGCGGCTGGTAAGCACGGACTAGAGTGAGCCCCATACCCGAGTTGCTCCAAAAACCTATAAAAATGGCTCTGAACCAATTCTAGAACGGCAGAACCCACAGAACAGCAGAGGGAAGCAGGGCTCCAGCCCAGGACAGCCTGGATGGTCTCTGGGTGAGGTCTATTCCACACGGAGCTGGGAGCTGGGAACGGAGTGGAGCAGAGCCCAGCCTGAGTGGCGTGGACGATCCAGACCAGAAGCCGGGTGGAGGGGGCCCTAGCGCCCTGAATATGTGAGCTGCTGCAGTTACCAGACCCCTCGACCCACAAACACCAAAGACTGCGGAGAAGGTTAGTGGGAAAAGCTGCGGGAGTAGAAGGAGTTCGCAGTTCGGCTTCCAGCCCCAGGGGCAGCGGAGGTGGGGCAGCTACAGCTGTTGTTACTTCCAGCTCCAGGCCCACCTGGTGGGAGGAATTAAGTGGCGGATCAGAGCAGGAGTGCAACAGCCTGCTGAAGATCTAAGCCCAGTCTGGACTGGGGGTCCTTGGGGAAGGAGGAGTGAGGCTCTGACAGAGATGGCACCTCCCCCCAAACGTGGAACATAGAACTCGTTAGTCTACAAGCAGTCATACCCCACTGAAAAACTCAAGGGTCAAGTTAGTTGGTTGGGAATATGGCCAGGCAGCGAAAACGCGCCCAGATTCAGTTTCAGACTTTGGAGTCTTTCTTTGGTGACAAAGAAGACCAAAACATACAGCCTAAAGAAGACAACAAAGTCATAGAGCCTACAACAAAAGCCTCCAAGAAAAACATGAACTGGCCCCAGGCCATACAAGAGCTCAAAAGGGATTTGGAAAAGCAAGTTAGAGAAGTAGAGGAAAAATTGGGAAGAGAAATGAGAAGGATGCGAGAAAACCATGAAAAACAAGTCAATGACTTGCTAAAGGAGACCCCAAAAAATACTGAAAAATACACTGAAGAAAACAACACCTTAAAAAACAGACTAAGTCAAATGGCAAAAGAGCTCCAAAAAGCCAATGAGGAGAAGAATGCCTTGAAAGGCAGAATTAGCCAAATGGAAAAGGAGGTCCAAAAGACCACTGAAGAAAATACTACTTTAAAAATTAGATTGGAGCAAGTGGAAGCTAGTGACTTTATGAGAAATCAGGATATTATAAAACAGAACCAGAGGAATGAAAAAATGGAAGACAATGTGAAATATCTCCTTGGAAAAACCACTGACCTGGAAAATAGATCCAGGAGAGATAATTTAAAAATTATTGGACTACCTGAAAGCCATGATCAAAAAAAGAGCCTAAATACCATCTTCCAGGAAATTATCAAGGAGAACTGCCCTGATATTCTAGAGCCACAGGGCAAAATAGAAATTGAAAGAATTCATCGATCGCCTCCTCAAATAGATCCCAAAAAGAAATCTCCTAGGAATATTGTTGCCAAATTCCAGAGCTCCCAGATCAAAGAGAAAATACTGCAAGCAGCCAGAAAGAAACAATTTGAGTATTGTGGAAACCCAATCAGAATAACCCAAGATCTGGCAGCTTCTACATTAAGAGATCGAAGGGCTTGGAATACGATATTCCGGAGGTCAATGGAGCTAGGATTAAAACCTAGAATCACCTACCCAGCAAAACTGAGTATCATGTTCCAAGGCAAAATATGGAGTTTCAATAAAATAGAGGACTTTAAAGCTTTCTCAGTGAAAAGACCAGAACTGAATAGAAAATTTGACTTTCAAACACAAGAATGAAGAGAAGCATGAAAAGGTAATCAAGAAACGGAAATTGCAAGGTACTTACTAAAGTTGAACTGTTTTGTTTACATTCCTACATGGAAAGATGATGAGTATGATTCATGAGACCTCAGTATTAGGGTAGTTGAAGGGAATATGCATATATATATATATATATATATGTATATATATATGTTTATGTATATATAAGTGAATGTGTATGTATGTATATATCTATGTGTATATGTATGTATGTGTATGTATGTGTATATATATATATGTGTTTATATATGTGTATATATATATGTAAAAGAGAGAGAGCAGACACAGGGTGAGTTGAAGATGAAGGGAAGATATCTAAAAGAAATAAAATGAAATTAAGGGATGAGAGAGTAACATACTGAGAGAGGGAGATAGGGAGAGATAGAATGGGGTGGATTATCTCGCATAAAGGTGGCAAGAGGAAGCAGTTCTATGGGAGGAGGGGAGAGGGCAGGTGAGGGGGGAATGAGTGAACCTTGCTCTCATCAGATTTGGCCTGAGGGGGAATACCATACATACTCAGTTGGGTATCTTACCCCACAGGAAAGAAGAGGGAGGAAGATAAAAAAAATAAAATAAAAGGGGGGGGGGATGATGGAGTGGAGGGCAGATGGGGGTGGAGGTAATCAAAACAAACACTTTGGAAAGGGGACAGGGTCAAGGGAGAAAATTTAATAAAGCGGGATGGGTTGGGAAGAAGCAAAATGTAGTTAGCCTTTCACAACATGAGTATGGTGGAAGGGTTATACATAATAATACATGTGTGGCCTAGGTTGAATTGCTCAACTTCTTAGGGAGGGTGGGTGGGAAGGGAAGAGGGAAGAGAATTTGGAACTCAAAGTTTTAAAATCAGATATTCAAAAACAAAAAAAAGTTTTTGTATGCAACTAAAAAATAAGATACACAGGCAATGGGGCATAGAAATTTATCTTGCCGTACAAGAAAGGAAGGGAAAAGGGGATGAGAGGGGAAGGGGGTGATAGAGAGGAGGGCTGACTGGGGAACAGGGCAACCAGAATATAAGCCATCTTGGAGTGGGGGGGAGGGTAGAAATGGGGAGAAAATTTGTAATTCAAAATGTTGTGAAAATCAATGCTGAAAACCAAATATGTTAAATAAATAAATTGCATTTAAAAAAAAATATTATTTAAGCCATACTTGAGAGTATTGTTGGTTGCATGTGGCCACGGACTTTGTGATATCTCTTTCCTATAAGATCTCTTTCATCTTTGAGATTCTTGGTTTCTGAAAAAGAATAATTTGATTAAAGATTGCCCTAGAACCAATGATACCAGAGGTTCACATTCATCCTAAAAGTCAATTCTATAGGGGGCTGAGCCAAGATGGCTGCTGGTAAGCAGGGACTAGCATGAGCTCCCCGCTGAGCCCCTCCAAAAACTAATGAAAAATGGCTCTGAACCAATACTAAAACTGCAGAACCCACAAAATAGCAGAAGGAAGCAGGGATCCAGGCCAGGACAGCCTGGATGGTCTCTGGGTGAGGTCTATCCCTCACGGAGCTGGGAGCAAAGAGGAGCAGAGCCCAGCATGGGTGATGCAAACCAAACAGACCAGGAGCCAAGTGGAGCTGGCCCTAGAGGGCTGAATCAGTGGCCTGCAGTAGTTACCAGACTTCTCAACCCACAAACACCAAAGACAACAGAGAAGGTTAGTGGGAAAAGTTGCTGGGGACAGACTTTAAAACAGAGCTCCTGTTCGTCCACCACCCCAGGGGCAGCGGAGGTGGGGCAGCTACAGAAATACACCTGCAGTTGCTTCTGGCCCCAGGCCCACCTGGTGGGAGGAATGAAGTTGCAGATCAGAGCAGGACTGCGCAGCCTGCTGAAGATCTAAGTCCAGTCTGGGTTGGGTGTCCTTGGGGAAGGAGGAGTGCTGGTGTGGCAGACC